>NW_027554225.1:0-600000 GCF_045843805.1 Urocitellus parryii
TTCTTTTTTCAAGCATCAAAATGTCTGCATAATATGTCAGTGTCAGTTGGGACAGATGGAGACAGGTCAAGCATGGAAAACAGCAGAGAAATGAGAAGTACAGAAACAACCAAGGGCTCCAGTGGCAGAACGGAGGCTGAGGCATACAACTGACCTTCAAATGTTTAGATACCCCAGAGCAGGATTCCTATAGGAATTTCAGGGCAGACTAAAACCTTCAAAAAAGCCATGACCAAACTTAGATGTGGTTTATGAAAGTTTTAGACTTCAGTTTTAACCAACAAATTGACTTCTTTTTGATCCACTGCTGAGATATGCTGAGAAATATTTTAATTCTATTTTATTTTGAAACTTAATTTGTTTAATAATTGAATAAACTGGGGGGTCGGGCGGCAATAACTAAATACAGTTGAGTACATTCTGGTGAGGTTAAAACTGATTCATTCGTTTATAGATAGCTCAGAAATTTAAAAGTTGATTTCTGCCAACCCCCATAATCCCTTCCATGCCTTAAAATAATAATTACAACAGCAGGAAAAAAGAAAAACTAAACTTATACTCCCCCTGGTGTGAAACCTCATTTACTGCCATGCTCCTTGACACTACAGGTGAAGACAGGAATTACTTATGGACAAATTCTGAAAGAGAATGGTTTCAATTATACTCGTAAAATTCAGTTGTTTTTTTCCCTTATTTTAGAACATCCATTTATTTGATCTGACATATCTCTTTTATCAAAAAAGTACATAAATATTTTTCATCAATTATTTTCTGTTCCAACCTTCAATTATTTTCCTACTCTATGTTTTTTTTTCAAATAATGTTACAAATATCCTTATAATAAGAAAATTCTAGGAGTTTAGCTAGAAATAAAGATATTACCATATCTTCTGATACTGAACTAAATGATTCAGGGAAATGGAGGATGAATTCATGTCTATCTACCTACTTAGCTTGTCCTGGTTTATAATTTTCTTTCCATTTAAACCAATATGTAACTATTTGAGTATATAATGTTATTTGTTTAACTCTGATTTAAAAATGAATCTTTGAGAATAATTTAATTGCCACACCTTCAGTCATAAAATATCTATGTAGTTAAAATGTCAATCAACAGTGACAGTCATTTTCTGTTTACTCATATGTAGAACTCCTTCTGTATTAGTATGTTAAATGAATAATAAGCTAATAAAAATAAAAAGTGTTGAATATGAAATAAAAATCTTCAAAACTGTTGAAATAATTGAATAAGAGTGGTATGAAATTATTTGCTTTAAATATAGAATGAATAAATGAAGATTACTTACAACAAACATATAAAGTGTACTTTATTTTATTTTTTTCTCTTTAAATTGTTAAACTTCAAATATCTAAAGTAGTGAGATTGTTCACTGGTTTCAATTCACAAATGGACAAATGCATGAGGAATCTAATTGCTGAAGTAAAAATAGAACATGAGAAAGCATTTCCCCCTTTAATTGATGGGTACTGTGATTCATTGTCTAAATAGTTTCACATATTCAAACATAAAGATAGATCTTGTCACAAATTGGCACTATTATGACTTTAATTTATAATGAAAGTGGGTCACATTGAGCTCCTGAAGATATTTTAGGTCCATTTGCTGGAAAATGGAGTAATAGATAAAAGATGAAGAGATCTAACTAGCAAACACAATTATGCTTCTGCTATAATTCATCACTCACATTTCTATTTTCAATGAAGTCTGTATTTTAAATCATTCCTACTAGTTTTGCTTTCTCATATTTTGGAAATATTTGTGATTTCTGCCTCTAACCGTCCAATATCTGGATGAAGTAAGACAATCCCAGTTCAAAGACTTGACAGAAAATTTCAGAAATTGAAATAAATTAATAGTAGCTGAATTACCAAAGAATCAGATATGAAAATAACAATTTTTATTTTCATCATAAAGCAGTGTTTCTGATTTATTTTGAATTTTTATATCTGTAACACCTTTAAAATATGTAAAGCATCATCCAAAGTTATTCAGAAATTTTTCCTTAAAATCTCATATATATATAAATTTTTTGATAATAAACAATGAAAATTTTACAGAAATAATTAGGTTCTGAGTACAAGAGTTCACATTGGGTCCTAGTATAGATATTCATAATCCCTCATATTTTTCTTTGGCAACACTGAAACATTCCAAGAACAGTTAATATAAGAGTCTTTATCCTTTCAATATCCT
Organism: Urocitellus parryii; assembly: GCF_045843805.1. NCBI lineage: Eukaryota > Metazoa > Chordata > Mammalia > Rodentia > Sciuridae > Urocitellus > Urocitellus parryii. The sequence continues at coordinate 2,216 of NW_027554225.1, forward strand.
AAAGGAGAATGTTACAGTGTTGTGAATATGTCTTTCACACAATTCTTTTAAGTCAATTGGCATTTTTGACATGTAAACCTTGTTTACTAAAATTTAACATGATAAAAATTAAATCAAGACTTTTTAAAATGGTGCAAAATTTTTGTTATGCAGGAAAAATAATTTTAGAAACAATGTATTAGTATGGTGACCATAGGTAATAATATTGTATACTTGAAATTGCAATAAATATTTCTAGCAAAATTAACAGTAATGGAGGTAATATAATAATGGCTTTAGTGTAGTAACCATTTTTATGATTTACACGTGTTGAAACATCACTTAGTACATCTTAATTTTATGTCAATTGTAACTCAATAAATCAGAAAAAAAATAAATTTTAAAAATTAAAAATGTAAAAAAGGGTGACTTTATCAAAAATTAACTATATGGAATGGACTCCAGTGAAGTATTGCAGAGGTTTAAAGAAAAAAATTTAGAAAACTAATGCATCATAATTTTATAATCAGTAAAATTTTTATCATAATCAAAATATTATAAACATTATTTAACACACATTAATAGCAAAATAGGATCATTGATATATGAATATATCATTTATAATTCTTAAGTAGCTTGTTCCATTACTGAATATATTTAAGAGGCTTAAAGTCATATCTACTTTGAAGAATTCATGCACTTCATCCATAGTAATTATACACACAAAAAACCCCCACAAATATGGTATACACACTCACACACTTATGTAATCAATGAAAGTTATATGCATGAATTTGTATCTTAATTTTGACTAATATAAAAATAATTAGTGTATTACATTCAGTATTATACATGCAGCGGTTCATAATTCTGACTTTTTCCTTTTATACCTTTTCCTGCTTTTTAAAAAATCATACCTAGAGCACTTTGATTATAATTTATTTCCTCCTGAATTTTTGAGCAAAATTTTCAATGAGGCATTTTAAAGAGAGAAAATGTTTGTATGCTTGACAGTAATGCTGTCTATCAGCATTTTATTTCATGAAAGTTATTTTATTTCACAAAAGTTACAAATAAGCATGGATTATTTCAAATAAGCATAGATTCTTCAAATCTATATTTTCTAAGAGAAGTGTTATGAATAGATGTGGCCCTCACAAAAAAATTACCTGGTAAAAACCAATAGGTTATGTTGATATAGGAATAAGTTGTCTACATGGTAGTCTTGAGTGCCAACTGGGAAGAGTCATCTTCACAAAAATTGTCCCCATCCAGCTTCCAGAATTGGGTCAGCAACAGGCCATGTGAGAACTCATGCTTTTAACAACATTCTCTTTGCTCCCACTCTCATTAGGAAGTGATATTTGGGAATACAGAGCAGAATATAAGAAATGAAGACCTCAGATATTAGCACTGCCTCCAAAGGGCTCTTTGGTCTCAGAAGAACATTCTGGTATTATAGAGGAAATTGAAAAATGAAATAGAAGGCATATGAAGTACAATGAAAACTTTAAATTAGAAAGAAGAATAGGTTGAAAGTATGTGAAGTATAATGAAAATTGTCACTAGAAATAAAAATGGGTGAATTCATTTATTAAGAATTTATTAATTAAGAACTCATTTATTAAGTATTATTTTAATGAATGCCCTTGGTTTTCAATTATTCTGAGTGGATAAAGATTGAGGAAAATATTTTCAGTGCAAAATGCCATAATTTTTGTCCTGATAAACAAATTGTTTATTTATTTCCTTTAATTTAAAGGAAAGCTACCTAGCACTTAGGGAAACCTATTATAGAATAAACAATAATTTTATTGCTTCATGCGTAGTAATTCATATATTAGTATATATGTTCATTGCAACAATTTCACGAAATGGACAATGTACACATATATTACAGAGAAGGAAAATAAATTATTTACAGGGTAACTAAGTTACCAAGTATCATACAACATATTAGTTTAAAGACAAGAGGTTGTTCTGGCTGTCTTTAGAGATGCTCTTAACACATCACATGCTAAAAAACGGGGAGTTATTACATACCTATGATTGACTTGAGTTGGAATAAATGAATTTCAGATGAACAATTGAGATTATTTTCTTTGTAAAACCCATTATGAGTAATTTCAATGGCAAAAATTTACATTCTTTTGTGACATATATGAAGAATTCTGAATTAAATGTGACTCATCAGCAAGCACTGGATTTTATTCCTTTAAGGTTTTCCAAATTTTGAGTTCCTTCTTTTTTATCACTGAATTGTAGTTACACATATTATTGGGGTTCATTTTGACATAATCATACCAACATGGAATATAATATGCTCAAATTCAATCCACAGCACTTTTCCTTTTCCTCCTGTCCTCCCTCCACCATCCCCTTTCCTCTACTCTACAGGTCTTCCTTTTATTTATTTATAATATGTACAAATTCGGAATTTATAGATATACAAAGAGGTGAAATTTTCTGTGGTGTATTTATCTATGTACATGAAGTAGTTTGTTCAATTTCATTCCATGTAATACCTCCAAACTCCTGTCACTCTTTCCTCCTCCTCAATTTCCTTCCTCTATTCAACTGATCTCTCTTATATTTTCATTAAATTTCTTCCTCAGTTTTTCACATTATTTTGATCTGCCTTTAGCTCATGAGAGAAAACACTCAACTCTCAAAGTTCTGATTCTGGCTTGTTCCACATAGGATGATGTCTTCTGGTTCCATGCTTTTACCAGCAAAGGCCATAATTTCATTCTTAATGGCTGCATAAAACTCAGTTGTGTATATATACTACATTTTCTTTATCTATTAACCTATTAAAAGGTGTCTATGCTGGTTCCATAACTTGTCTATTGTGCATTTCACTACTATAAACTTTGATGTGACTGTATCACTATAGTATACTAATTTTAGTTCTTTTGAATCAATACCTAGTAGTGGGATGACTGTGCAATATGGTGGTTCCATTCCTAGATTTTTGAGGAACCTCCATATTACTCCATATTACTTTCCAGGGTGGTTTTCCTTTTTCCTATTTTGCAGTCTCACCAACAATGTATGAGTGTACTCTTCTCCCACATCATAACCAACATTTCATTCTCTCTCTCTCTCATTTGTTCTTTTTAAATTATGTAGGACAGTAGAATCCATTTTGACATAATTGCAAAAGCATGGGATATATCTTGCTCTAATTCAGAACTCAGTACTTCTTACCCTTTCCTTCCCCTGGTTCCTATTCACTTCCATCGATGGATCTTTCAGCCATTTACTCATAGCTATTTTTCAATTAATTTCTCATGGATGGTGAGATTCAGTGTAGTATATTCATATATGTACATAGGTGAGTTTTATCAGATCCATTCCACTGTCTTTCCTTTTCCCAACTCTCATCTCTTCCCTTCATTGTACTTGTCTGCTCCACTGAACTTCTATAATTTTCTTATGGGCATTTTTGATAATTGCCATTCTGACACAGTAAGATAAAATCTCAATTTACTCTTAATTTGCACTTCACTAATTGAAAAGATGTTGAACATTTTCTTACACTTGTTAGTCTCTTAAATTTCTCCTTTTAAGAAATGTCTGTTTAGTACCATTGGCCATTTTATGATTGGGCTATTTGTTTGTTGTTGTTATTACACTTTTTGAGTTCTTTATATATTTTAAATATTAATCTCCTGTCAAAAGAGTAAATGGAAAAGATCTTTCTTTCTGTAGACTCTCTTTCCACACTCTCATTTCCTTTACTGTGCAGACCCTTTTATTTTTATGTTAGCCTATTTATTGCTTCTTGGTTGTATTTTCTGAGCTTTAAAAATTTTATTAAGGAAGTTGGTGCCAAAGTAAATACGTTAAAGCATTGAGCCTACATTTTCTTCTTGCACTTGCAGAGTTTCTGATCTAATTCCTAGGAATTTGTTTCCCTTTTATCTGTGCAAGGTGAGAGAGAGGGATATAGTTTTATTCTCCTACATATGAATATACAGTTTTCCCAGCACCATTTGTTAAATGTTTTTTCCAACAAAAGGTTTTGACACCTTTGTTTAGTATTAGATGGCTGTAAATATGTGGATTTGTTTTTGTGTCTTCTATTCTATTCCATTAACATTCCATTAACTGATTAACATTAACATTACTCTTTTTACTCAACATTTCCATAGCTATTCTGGGCCTCTTATTATAGCAATGAATTTTAGAATTGTTTTTTTTTCTAGTTCTATAAAGAAGGCAATTGATTTATATATGTTAATCTTATATCCTGCTACTTTGTTAAATTTATTCATCAGCTCTAAATATTGACTGGTGATGTTTTTTGAGTTTTCTAAATATAAGATCATGTCATCAGCAGAGGTAATTTAACATCTTCTTATCCTACTTATTTTCCTTTAACTTTCTTCTCTTTCCTGGATAAAGTTTCAAGTATTATGCTGAATAGAATTGGTGAGAGTGGACATCCTCATCTTGTTCCTGATTTTAGTTGAAACGCTTTCGTTTTTTTTTTCTATTCAGTATAATGTTAAACTTGGGTTTGTCATATATAACCTTTAAAATGTTGATGTGATGTAAGTTCTTTCTATCCCTAGTTGTTGGTGGATGAAATACTCTAAAGATTATATATGTATATATATCATTAATAGTAGGTTTTATTTCTGAAGAATCTTTACTTAGTTTATGTAGGGATGACCTGGGTCATAGTGATAGAGTCGGATTGGAATCACCCAATATAAATTGAATTGTATTCTATTTGATCCTTTATATTGAGAAGGCTTCATTTTATGTAAATAGGTGCACCATTTGGGAGGGGACATAACACAAATATGTATAAGCATTATATATTGTTGTTGAACAATTCCTTCAAACAATATGAAGTGGTCTTCTTTGTCTCTGATGATTAGTTTTGGTTTGAGTTTCTACTTTGACAGTAGTTAAACTTGCTTGCTTTTGGCTACCATTTGCATGTGCACTTTCACCTTCAGTTGTAGATGTCTTTTTATGTAAGGTGAGTTACTTGTAAACAACATATCATTGGGTCCTATTTTTTAATTCAAACTGACAGTCTATATCTAGGACTTTTGATTAGAGAACATAGACATTTACATTTTATTACAGAAAGGTAATTTTTATTTTCTGGCATTTCTATTCATTTTAATAATTAATTCAGATTTGATTCTCCTTTAATTGGCTATTCTTCTAGTGGGATTCATCCCTCTGCTGGTTTTCATTTTGTTTTTCATTTCTTTTGCATTTATGAAATTGTCATTGTATATGCTTTTAAATGTATCTTTCACCACCTGACATTTATCCATAAAAGACTGAGAAAGTATTGCCAATAATTTAGGTATTGCAAATATGTTTTATGAGGTAAACAAACTGGAAAATATGGAATCTTTAAATAATTATTATCAACCAGAAATTAATTATAAAATATCAAATGTTACATAATATGGGAAATATGTAAAAATTCAGATACATAACTATAATTATATAAAATATTTTAAAATATGCAAGTATATAATATAATACTTATATATTTACAAAATATATATCTGAGGAGATACACACACATATACATACATTCATATATAGCATATATATGTGTGTATATATATATATATATATATATATATATATATATATATATATATTGATACAAGGGTTTTTACCCAGGGGCACTTAACCACTTAGCCATATTCCCAGCCCTATGTATATTTGATTTTGAGAAAGAGAACCACTAAGTTCTTTTAGGCCTTACTAAATTGCTGGGGCTGCTTTGAACTTACAATCCTCCTGACTCAGACTCCAAAGCTACTGAGATTGCAGGCATGCACCACCATATGCAGCCACATATACATTTATCTAAGTTTATTTCTCCCTCTAACTTTCCATATATCTCTATATATAGAGATACATAGGTCTTTCTAAATTAGATAAATATCATATTGATATGGATATTTACATTGACAATATTACATTGAAGTGTTCTCTCTGTGCAATTCTCTTCATAATTATAAAAATATGCCTTCCACTATCATCAATACATTAATTTAGTTACTAATCTAAAATATACAGAAGTATATTCAGTACCTATAACGGTGGAAAAAATAACTATTTTTACTAGAGATTAATATCCTTCCTTAACTCTATATTAAATGTATTTAAATAAATTTTAAAATACCAACTTTGATATTTAAAGTGAATATTCCAAGAACATGGGGAAAGCTGACATTTGCTTTCTATATGCTTATTATGCTTTCTATAACAAACTTCCGAAAAGTCTTTTACATCTAAATACCTAAAAACTTTAGAAAAAATATAACAAAATAAATCTAACTGAACAATCATTCATAAAACAATTTAAAGCCTTTTAAAAATTGAAGGTAAAATGTGTTTGTTTTGTGTGGCGATTGTCAAGCAAGATAGCATGGAGTCTAAGATCTTCAGCTCTCTCCACTGCTACACAAATTTGAGCAGCTATTCACACATCAAATCCCAGCACAAGAATTAAGGAAATCATGATGTGGAGATTCTGTGTGGTGTATTCATCTACATATATGTACATACATAAGTTATGTCAGATTCTTTCCACTGTCCTTCCTATTCCTATTGCCCCTCTTGTCCCTTTATTCCCCTTTGACAAATTCACTGAACACCTATTCTTTCCTTCCCCCTCCCCTCCCCCTCTCTTCCCCTCCCCCTCTCCTCCCCTCCCCTCCCTTTCCCCTCCCCTCCCTTTCCCCTCCCTTTCTCCTTCCCTCCCCCTTCCCTTTGTTTTGTGTTAGCATATCAGAGAGAATATTTGACCTTTGGTATGAGGGGATTGGCATATTTCAATTACCATGATTTATATCCACAAGATTGGGATATTAATTAGAATAAGATGTACTCTACATTTGTTTAAATATGTCAAAATTGATTCTACTGACATGTATAACTAAAGAGAATAAATGAAAGAAACAAATAAACAAAAAAAATTTAAAAAGGAATTAAGGATATCAGATGAAAGATCAATTTAATATATAAAATCACAAACTTACTTATATGAATTATAACTTGGAACTTTGCTCACTTTTATATTTTAATCATTTCTATGTATTAGAAAACATTTGAAGTATGCTTTTGTTGCAAAATATTTCAGCTATGAATATATTATAATTTTTTCAATCCCTGTCATTGAGAAATGAAAATTTTCAATATTGTAATGATGAGTGTGTATACAAGTATATGTATTCTTCAGTCTATAAATATTGAATGAATGGCCATATTTCGTGAAATTGGAGCATGTTATACAGTGTATGGGAAAAAATCAAAATCCTTGCCTTCATAAGCCTTATAGTTTACTGGAACACATACACTGAAAACAAAAACTAAGGATGTAGTTAAAAAAATGTGATGTGACATATGAAAAGGAATAAATTATTAAGAGTCTCTCTCAACCTTTTTCTCCATGTATCCATCATTCTATGCAGCTGGAGCTACAACCAAAATAAAGTCTAACCTGATCTTGAAAGTTTGGATGGGGCTAACTATGAAAGTGAAAAGAGAGAGAGAGAACATTCCTAGTAGAAGAAACAATATGTGAAAATATCCTATTATAAGAATTTAGTGTGCTTTAAGAGTCAAAGAAGAATCCCTGCAAGTCTGAACCATATCAAAAGATCAGCATGGAGAGCTGACCAAAGGCTCTGCACTGTCTCATACATCTTGGACAAAGCACTCAGCGAAGGTAGGATCAAAGCTGGTTTGAGTTATATTCCCCACCCCAGTGTGTGTGTGTGTGTGTGTGTGTGTGTGTGTGTGTGTGTGTGACTTTCTACTTTCTCCAGTTGAAGCAATTTCTTTTCTTTAACAACAAAAAAAAATCTTATGTTTACTTGTTAAATTCTATTTAAGAAACAATCTTATGATTTTGTTATGTCCAATCAATGTCAAGAGTTCAGTAATTGGAAATCATACAAGATTTTATTCAAAACACACTTTTTAGGTTAATGTTAAATGTCCTCCCTTCTTAAAGCTCAGAATGCTCCAGACTGGAGCCTGCTGTTACTGCATGCTGCTTTCCAAATGCAAAGAGCTACACAAATAATCTTGCCCACTATGTCCATCTGCTGATCAGCTTATCCACCCTATACTGAAAAGGTTCTTTGCTGCAATATTTATTTGTCCATTTTCCTGGTGCCCACTATCTTCTCTGCAACCATATTCTATGCTTTTCTATTAAGAATTCCAGGATTACCTATGACTATTTCACAGGTAGCTCACACAGTCTTTCCCGGCAGATCTCACTACCTCTTGACTGTAGTGTATAAGATACCATGCAGTTGTTTTAGCTCTCTTCTCATTGCCAACTAAATAGTCAGTGCTTTACTTGCTTTCTAGATTTCTGAAACCAGATTCTCACAAATATTCCATGACTTCATTGATACCTAATTCATGACAACTTCCTTGTCTTCCTGAATAAGAACATAAGCTTTCTACTGATCTGTTTCCAGTAGCTTTGCTGATACCTAATACTATTTCTCCTATTCGCTATTGGACCTATTTTTTAATTGAATCTATTATATACTTTTTCTTCATGAAATTTCTCAATGGCTCCCTGTACCTCTCTACCTCTCTCTCTCTCTCTCTCTCTCTCTCTCTCTCTCTCTCTCTCTCTCTCTCTCTCAGTGCTAGGAATCAAACACTGGGAACTCACACATACTAGGCAAACATTCTACCACTGAGAATTCTACATCTCCAGCCTCTCCATGCCTCTTTTCTGTATAGAACATATAATACTCTGTCCTTAACATAGCCTTAAACTTCATTCTCAATATGTGTCTTCCTCATTATCACATACATTGGTGCATGCCCAAACACTGACCCTTCCTAGGTATGGGCTAAACAATGAACAGCTTTCATCCTTCTATGTCACATTTTCTGCCCTGACAACCACTTACCCAAGCTCTTGAACAAATCATTTGGCTAACAACTCCTTACACTTTAATACTGACCTAGACTACAAAGCTGTGTGGGAATCCCATTATGCTAGGCTGTCAAAGCTCCATTGACTTCAGTCTAATTCTCCTATAATGCACTTAAGCCACCCTTTTATATTTGCTTGCTTGTTTGTTAATATTCCTTCGTAAGTCATCTCTACTTCAACAGCAAGAATCATGCCATTTTCTCACCATGGTATCAACAGCATATAATATGATACTTGCAATGATTAGTACTTAATGAATATTTGTGAAAGTAATTAATGAGTTGAATTAATATAGTGATGGAAATCTGACCCAAAACATGTTTCTCAGAAGCTTTAGTTTTATCAAGACTCCAGTCTGACTTCCAGTCTCTAAATTCATACTTATAATTCTAGGTAGAAAAAAAAATCTGATGGATCCATTTTAATTTCAGTATATAGTTTTTGATTAAATTGAAGTTAATTAATTCCAATTAATAAGCATATTGTAAATATTTTCTCAATTCTTCCAGTTGACTTCATTTTGACCACTTTATTTTTTAAAGCACTTTTAACTTACATATTTTAATGTTGAAATTAAAGAATATAGTAGGCCTTTTCTTAATTCTTTTCATGAAAGAATCATGAAGCTTTGCTTGTTTATAAATACATTTTTATGTTTTCTTTTCATTGATAATGGATTAAAAAGATATTTTCAATTACCTGTATATATGGAGGTTTACATGAAGTATCTTCATTTTCAATTAAATATTTTGATGTAATATAAACTATTGTGAGGATTTAATTGGTCATAATTTTATCTGTGCTTAAAATGAACCTAGTATGTTCTACCAATAAGCTATACACCTAGCTCTTTTTATTTTTCATTTTGAGGCAGGGTCTCACTAAGTTGCCCAGGCTGGCATCGAATTTGGAAATATAAATATAAATGCGGTAGACAACATAGATGATTTTAAACATATATTTAATGCTGATTTAGATGCTATATTCTTCATATATAAATAAATTTCACTTGAGATGTATGGATGGAGTTGAAGTTCTTGGTAATCTAATATTAGTTTGCCTCATTATTTTTGATTTTTTTTTCTAATTTTCTTTCCACTAATGGATTACTATTTTTGGCTTTTGTAATACTTGGTCATTTTCTATTTCCATTATATTCATGCAAATCTCTCTGGATCCTGGTGTGAAAAATCTGTAAGATTTTAGGCCTAGATATAGAATGGACCTTAGTGAACTCAACTAAATGGATATTCTCTTTTAGTACTGGGTCATTATTTTGAATGTGCATAACTATAATTTTGAATGGTTCTTGGTGACTGAACTTTTATTTATTTATTTATTTTTAACTTTTTGTAGTGGGTAGACAACATGTCTTTATTTTTATTTATTTATTTATATGTGATGCTGAGGATCAATCCCAGTGTCTTAAACATGCTAGACAATTGTTCTGCCACTAAGCTAAAGTCCCAGCTCAGATAACTCAGCTTTTAAATAATCTTCTTTTAGTAAGTGTTATACAAAAAAGTTATACTACATTTCTGCCAAATATTCATGTTTCTGTTTTTGTACCTATTCTTCCCATTCATGTGTATGTGTATGGCAACACTTTTATGTCCCTTGATTTCATGACACTTTAGGTATAGCCTGATTGTTCTAAAAATTATGTGACTATTTATATAATCTCAATTTTCCATCTCTCAATCCATCCTTATCTATTGGGAATTTGACTCTGATCTTTTTTTTCCTATTATAACAAGCAGTTTATTAAATTGCTGTGGGCTGTGAACATCTGAAGAAGAAGAAAGGACTTCCTTATATATGTAGGAAATAGAACATTAAGATAGCATCAATATTTTGTACCAATAATTACCATGAAATTTACCTTATCATTACTTAAGTACTGTAGAAGTAATTTTGTTCCATTAGCTCTTGAGATAGCAATCGTTTTTTTAATTTTTTTTATTTTTATTATTAGTTGTTCAAAACATTACATAGCTCTTGACATATTTCATAATTTAATTCAAGTGGGTTATGAACTCCCATTTTTACCCTGTATGCTGATTGCAGAATCACATTGGTTACACATCCACGTTTTTACATACTGCCATACTAGTGTCTATTGTATTCTGCTGCCTTTCCTATCCTCTACTATCCCCCCTGCCCTCCCCTCCCCTCCCATCTTCTCTCTCTACCCCCTCTACTATAATTCACTTCTCTTCCTTGTTTATTTTCCCCTTTCCCCTCACTTCCTCTTATATGTAATTTTGTAAAACAATGAGGGTCTCCTTCCATTTCCATGCAATTTCCCTTCTCTCACCCTTTTCCTCCCACCTCTCATCCCTGTTTAATGTTAATCTTCTTCTCATGCTCTTCCTCCCTGCTCTGTTCTTAGTTGCTCTCCTTATATCAAAGAAGACATTTGGCATTTGTTTTTTAGGGATTGGCTAGCTTCACTTAGCATTCTCTTCTTTAATGCCATCCATTTCCCTGCAAATGCCATGATTTTGTCATTTTTTAGTGCTGCATAATACTCCATTGTGTATAAATGCCACATTTTTTTATCCATTCATCTATTGAAGGGCATCTAGGTTGGTTTCACAGTCTAGCTATTGTGAATTCTGCTGCTATGAACATCGATGTAGCAGTATCCCTATAGTACACTCTTTTAAGGTCTTTAGGGAATAGTCCCAGAAGGGGAATAGCTGGGTCAAATGGAGGTTCCATTCCGAGCTTTCCAAGGAATCTTCATACTGCTTTCCAAATTGGCCACACCAATTTGCAGTCCCACCAGCAATGTACAAGTGTACCCTTTTCCCCACATCCTTGCCAGCACTTGTTGTTGTTTGACTTCATAATGGCTGCCAATCTTACTGGAGTGTGATGGTATCTTAGAGTAGTTTTGATTTGCATTTCTCTGACTGCTAGAGATGGTGAGCATTTTTCCATGTATTTGTTGATTGACTGTATGTCCTTCTCTGAGAAGTGTCTGTTCGGGTCCTTGGCCCATTTATTGATTGGGTTATTGGTTATCTTATTGTTTCATTTTTTGAGTTCTTTGTATACTTTGGATATTAGGGCTCTATCTGAAGTGTGAGGAGTAAAAATGTGTTCTCAGGATGTAGGCTTCCTGTTTACCAATCTTATTGTTTCTCTTGCTGAGAAAAAACTTTTTAGTTGTGTAAGTCCCATTTGTTGATTCTTGTTTTTAACTCTTGTGCTATGGGTGTCCTATTAAGGAATTTGGAGCCTGACCCCACAATATGTAGATCGGAGCCAACTTTTTCTTCTATCAGACGCAGAGTCTCTGTTTTGATATCAAGCTCCTTGATCCATTTTGAGTTAACTTTTGTGCATGGCGAGAGAAAGGGATTCAGATTCATTTTGTTGCATATGGATTTCCAGTTCTCCCAGCACCATTTGTTGAAGATGTTATCCTTCCTCCATTGCATGCTTTTAGCCCCTTTGTCTAATATGAGGTAGTTGTAATTTTGTGGATTGGTCTCTGTGTTCTCTATGTTTCGCTTCATGTGACCTATGGATTAACTTTAAAATGCTAAAAATCTGTGGGCAGTTTAAATTTGTTTCATCTTATTTCTAGAAACTTTATAAAGATTTTAGTTTCATAAACTCCTGCAGTACCTACTCTCATTTTTCTTCACCTTTGTAAGATTCTTTTCTAGGGCAGTCTATACCCTTTGCCTATGGCTTATATCTGACAGTTGGTTTTTCTAAGCCCTATGACCTCTGTCTTCTTCTTTATTTACTTCTCTAAACAATATTTGTTTTCCTAAGAATCATAGATTCTTGAATGGTGGCTACCAAATATTCCATCAAAATAATTTGTAAAATATTTTACATACAAATATTTTAAGAGAATGATTAAAAACATAATTGTATATTTATCCACAAGGTAAATAGTTAATGTCTTAAAATTTCTTCATGTAGAATCAAACCCTTTTTTAGAATTTTAAATATGAACTACAAGTTATAATCTTAGAAATACGACTTTAGTTGCCCCATAAAAGTCAGTTATTTCTCACCTATTGCCTCTACCATGTCTAGGTAATCCACATTTTATTCCTATAATCCTTATGTTTAATTGAATTGTTGAATTGCATGAATTCTTTTTAAAATATGTTTTCATATGCTGTTTTCTTTGGACAATTAGATCCTACATTATAAGGTTTATTTTAATCACTGTAATACTCTAAGCATCTAGTCTGTAGACCCCAAGATTTATTTGGTTGCTATATATTGGTCTGTTATTTTGGGTTTGTATTTATTTATTATGGTTTCATATCTTGTATATTTTTTTCATCTTTTGCATTTCCCTATGGATTTTTTCATTTCATATTTGACTTTTCAGTGACTAAAAGTTTTTAAATCAAGAACCAAAAATATATATGTATTGTTCGAAGATTGAAGAATGCAAGGTTATGCCACCTATAAACATTAGAAGAACTTTAAAGAAAGGAGTTCTTGGACTTTATTATATTATCTGCCAAACCTTCTCCTGGGACCTGGGAAGTGCAGACATCTCTACTTCAGGCTACCTTGTAATTAGGCTTTATGACAAATCTGCTCAAAATACTTATCTTACACCAATTTCTCTCTATCTCACTAAGAGTGTATAATAGATGTATGGCTTAAAAGTTTCAATAAAGTAGTAGATATTCATATGTCCTCACTAGATTTAAAACCAGCATAATCTCTAAGTTAATAGTACAAATTATAAAATACTAATGAGTCCTAATGAATATATTGTGTAAAATCAACACTATCAAATAAAGCTACCATTATTAACAGTAATGTATAAATAAGACTCATTTATTTTGATCATATTTATCTTATATTTATCCTTTAACCTAGCAAGGAATATATATGAATTTATACAATTTTATAATTATCAGCTTGAATAAATAAAAAATGCTACCATGATCCTGAAAATGTCAACACTCTTAACACTTGAATCTGAAAATTTTTACAGAACTGCTAGTGACTCCAATTTGACATTAAAAACAAAAATCAGTTTATAGGAACTTAGAAAATCTTTTGTTTTTTTATGCTTGTTATAGTTTCATATTTACCTTTTAGGTTGTCAGATTCGCCAAGAAACTATTTTAGTATTCCAGGTTTTGGATGGGATAAAATGGTGACAGAGCATAGAGAAGAATAAAAACAAATGCAAGTTTTCTAAGCCACTGTATGTTACATGCACATACACTCACACATGTTTTATATATATATATATATATATATATATATATATATATATATATATATATAATTATTATATCACACACACACATATTAAGCTCAATAATTGAATGTGAAACCATTGTTTTGGTGTTTTGCCAGAATTCATTTTTATGCCTGTTGAGAGTATTATGAAAGTTTTTTTCAGAAAGCGATATATATTCAGACTCAGGTAACTACACAATACACTTAAAGTAAAACCAATTGAAGGTCAAGAGAAATTACTAAAATTTCAGATTTTGTTAATTTTCAAAAGCAAGACATTGTTATTAGGAATCATATCCTGTAAAGATTTAAAGTATATATGCACATGGCATGTAGCAGTAGTGTGTCTTACGAAGAGTTTTTCTTTACTTCCTTTCTTTCATACATCAATCTTGTGCTATTTATTCATTTGTCATTTTTGTTTGTTTTCCCTTTCCCCACACATGTCCAAAGCAAGTGTCCTGTTCTCATGTGGCAGTCTTGCTGCCATATCATGTAAATTCTTTCCTCTTTGTAGATAACAAACTATCCTTAGAGAGGCCATTAATAATAGAACAGGGCTTCTATCATTTATGTTTAAAGTGCATGTTCTGTATTTCATAATAGCCTTCTCTGTATCATAAGCTTACTTCTTCAAAGGACTTTCAAAGTAAGGAGTAACTTTATACAACCTTATATTTTAATTCAGAAAGGCAGAAAAGATATATGCATTTCTCCTTCCATTGAGGAACAGATATCAGCACATTTATGAGAGCATTTTTTGCTAATAGATAAGTCATGGGTGAGGTATCATAGCAGAATCAGCAAGGTTTCTGATTTTTCTCTTTAGGGATCCATTTTCACAGATTTGGTTTTATTAGTGTAACGTAGGTTAAGCCTGATCTCAGACTCTCTCAATTACAAATTTATATTCATACCATAATTCAATTTCAATTTTAAATTGAGATGTAAATAACTAGCAAGTTGACTACAGTGCAGATTTTCCTTGGTTAATGATTTTATTTTGTATTTTGTAATGCACATTTAAAGCATGCAGAAAAGAAGAGTTTAATGAGCACCCATATCTGACATCAATGAGATTTAACAACTTACTATTTTGCTACATTTGATCCATCTATTTATGCTTTTACTGAAGTATTATAAAATATTACAATCATAAAACCATACATATATAAATGTTTCAATTGGCATCTGTACCGAATGAGGTTCTTTTCCTTATATTACCACTG
Source organism: Urocitellus parryii (assembly GCF_045843805.1). NCBI lineage: Eukaryota > Metazoa > Chordata > Mammalia > Rodentia > Sciuridae > Urocitellus > Urocitellus parryii. The sequence goes on from NW_027554225.1 coordinate 17,624, forward strand.
TCATTATCATAACTAACAAAATGAATAATTCCAAAATTCTCTAAACTCTGGTCAAAGTCACATTTATCCAATTATTCACTAAATACCATTTATGCAAGTTTCATGAAATCAATATCCATCAAGAACCATGCATTACATTTGCTTGTTATATCTCTTAAGTCACTTTGATCTAAAAGACAACACCAATCTGAGAAGCACAATGACCAAACATATATTCTTTGTTTCCTCCATGGTACTGACTTGTTGAAGAAATTCCAGAATAGTCCCCCTTCTAGATTTTTATTTTTTAATATTTATTTATTTATTTATTTTAGTTATAGGTGGGCACAATACCTTTATTTTATTTTTATGTGGTGCTTAGGATCGAACCCAGTGCCTCATGAATGGTAGGCAAGCACTCCACCTCTGAGCTACAAGCCCAGCCCAATATTTTTATGTTAATTGTTCTTGTGTTATCTGAATTACTAAAACTGAAACAGTCAGAACAAATTTGTGCTAAACATTTTTGCAAAAACATGCTAGTGGAGGTTCTGTGAAGTTTATGTTACATAATGTATGTGATACTGGATGAATGATAGACTAATCACTGAAGTAGTGTAATGACATTCATCACGAAGAAGTAATCTATGGAGTGATACTTCATTATAATATGAGTACATGGTATCGCATTGCCACAGTCCGGCTGCAGCAAAATAACCGGGGGGTGAGGAGCAACTTGTGTAGATTGATACAGCAGGAGTGGGAGCCGTTTATTGTAGGACAGGAGTGGTATTTATACATTCCACACTGCATATCTTAATTAACATAAACTAGATACAGCAGTCAACCAATAAGGAATCTCCACACTTAATGGCTAGCTGGTGTTCCGTCATAAACCACTCCCTCTGGCAAAATGCCAGGCGCCATCCAGACTTGTTTACAGATTCTAACATTTGCCAGGCGCCATCCTGACTTATTTACAGACCCTAACATCGCATCAGTCTTTCAGGTGATGTTTTTATCATCAATTATGATCATCGCTTGAATCATAATTGATGATAAAATTTCACTGAAGATTACAAAATGTTGATTTTCTAATTCTATCATCCTTCCTTAATTTAACTGCCATTCCATTAATAAGATTTTTCTCTCACCAATAAGACTAACATTAATTCTTTCCCTTTAATTATTAATCTTAAAGTAAATATTTATAGTTGTATAAATTGTGATAGAAAAAAGTTTTGTTTTTACATTTTTTAAATACTAAATATCATGGTTTAGTGGATTTTTTAATACATGAAGTATTTCCACTAATAATAGAATTTATTTATATCTACTCCATTAACTCATCTTTGTCAGAGGACTTAGGTTTAAACTGTTTCTTTATCCTTTTCTCATAACTCCATTCATTTCTTTGTTTCTTGTACAACAGGATATTTCAGATTCACATTATGAAAAACTGAAAAAAAAAACATGTCCCAAGTACCCTAGCACAGATAAAACATGAATTAGAGATTAAATTCTGGGAACCAAACATACCCATTACTTCCTGACTCCTTTGTGAGATAAGATATTTATAGTTGCTGACAATTAAAATTATTATGATGAAGTTTCTTATATGTGTGTATCTTCTTATACTAAAAACATTGATTCTCCATGATGGTTTATTAGTTTTATATTAAGTATAAATTTTAAGTTCTCAATTAATCATTATAATCAATAAATATAAACTTTTCAAGTATTCATATTAAATACCAATGTGTGCTAAATAACATTTCAATCCATGATGGACTGGACTTCAGGTGATATTTTTATCATCAATTATGATGATAAAACAATGGGCCCATAAGATTGCATTTCCTAGTAAAGTCATAGCCATCTTAAATTGCATAAGGATGATGTTTACACATAAGTAACATACATGACTGTAACCTCGATGGAATTTACTATCTCTAGTGGTCTATTTGTTGATTAGCATCTTCCACTACCCAGCATGACTCTGCACCATGTATAGCCAGAGGAATGAGAAGTTGTGCTCCATTTGTTTGCAATGTGTCAAAATGCATTCTACTGTCATGTATAACCCCAATTACAACAAATTAACAAAAAATAGAAAGGAGAGCAGTATAATAGACATAGGGGATCAGGTGGAAAGAGGGGAAGGAAAAGGGAGGTACTGGGGAATGAAATTTATCAAATTATACTGTTTTATTGTGTGCATGTATGAATATATTATAAGAAATCCCACAGTAATGTATAATTATAATGTGCCAATAAAAAAGAAAAAAGAAAAAATGTAATTGTTCAGATTACAGAAAAATACAACAATAAAAAATAAATAAATAAATAAATAAATAATAAAAGAACCCAAAACACAGGAAAATAAAAAAAAAGAAAAAGACAGTTTTATATATGTTTCTTGAGTCTTATTTTCTTTCTGTATGCAATTTAAAAGGTGAATCATAGGAAGAGTTTTCTATAATACCAATAACAAATTACCAATGCATACAAGATTGTCAAGTTAGTGTGAGGGAAATATTCATTGTATAACATAAAGTGTATCCTAGACTGTCTATTTTAAGACCTGGATCAAAGACAGTTGAAACATAAGGCATTAAGGGCTCTATAGAAGCAGGTGTGGGATTGTTTAACCCAACATATCTGACTCTGAACTAATGTTGCTATTCATTGTTTCCTACTATTGTAAAGTATGAACATAATTCTGCTTCCAGTTTATACATCATGGAAGAAATATGTTTTATCTCAGTGGCAGAAAATTTTCTAATAAACAGGGAAAACAAAGTGAAATAACCTCTGCAATCTAATCCCAAGGTAATTAATCAATATGGGAAATTCATTCAATGAAATCTATTACATATTTGTAATTTCTAACTTAAAGCCATAATTCTTCCTGCCTTACTTTAAATGGCAGTGGAAAACAAATCTTCATACATAAGTAAATCTAAGGAAAAACAACTCTGGGTGCATTGATACAGGCCCATAATGCCAGGAGCATAGGTTTGACTCCATCTCAAAGAAAGAAAGAAAGAAAGAAAGAAAGAAAGAAAGAAAGAAAGAAAGAAAGAAAGAGAGAGAGAGAGAGAGAGAGAGAGAGAGAGAGAGAGAGAGAGAGAGAGAGAAAGGAAGGAAGGAAGGAAGGAAGGAAGGAAGGAAGGAAGAAAAAGAGAATCTTAAGTTGTTTCTGTCTCTTGTGTTCCTCCAAGGTTATATCTTCTACCTTTTGTTTACATAATAATCAGAGAACTGTTCTGTTTCCTGATTAAAAAAAAAGTCAAAGGTCATTGATAAAATTTTTTAAAAAATTACTCAATATTCTAGAACTATCTAGTTGAGTTCAGTTTTTCCTTTGAAAATACACATTGATAAATACACACATTCAAATTATTTAAAGATAAGTTTTGTGTTCAAGTTCTGTTTCTTGCCCCTATGTTCAAGGAACTTTTCCAATATCAAATCTGAAACATTTAAAAAATGTCAACAGCACCAATTAAAAAAACAAATGTCAACAACATCATTTCAAATGAATTGATTTAGAAGTAACTTTTTAAGAGTAGTTTATGTGTGATTTTTTTCTGAAGTGATATTTAGAGAATAGTTATGAAGTGATATTTAGAGAATTTAGTGATATTTAGATATTTATATATCTTAAGGTATTTCTTTGTTTTCTGCCCAATGGTGACTAAATAACCTCTTTGTATATACTTGTAAAGATACAAATAGATACTTAAATATTGAAAATATTTTCATAATAAAACATGACAATTTAAACTATTTAAAGAGCCTATTAAAATTACCCATATTTAGTAATTTATAGAATATATTAATTTACAAATAGATTTGAATTTATTGATTTAAAAATTTTAATGAAAATAGAAGTGTAGAATAAAAGGAAAATAAACTATGAGGGCTTCTTATTTGAAATCATCTTACTATTGTCTACTTGTATACAATTTTGTCTTAATTGGAAAACCAAAAACAGTTATGCAATTACTAAATTATTCATTTTAATTCTGTAATTTTGATAATTGTTTTCTAATTTCCATCTGTTCTTGTACATTTATTTACCCTTGCATTTTTATTTTATTTTATTCATTTTTAAAGAATACATAGCAAAACAAGAAATGCACAAATTAAAGGAGTACCAGGTAATGTTTCAATAATAAAATATTTCTATTTTTTCTTCTTTACTAGATATTTACTTACATAGTATTTATATAGTTTGTACAGAGTGTGTTAGTTTCCATTCTGCAACTTTCCACTGGTATTAGGAGTGCTCAGATTTTCAAAATTGGATTGTGATATTAGGGTGTTTACATATTTGAAGTGTGAATTCTTGTAAAGGGAAACAAACATTTGTCATCCGTGGCATGAGGGGGCATCATATTTGGTAATTACAAAGGTGTGTCTTTGAAGCTAGTTTTGAGGGTACTAGGGAACACACAAAAGGTCAAAGTGAACATCTTAAAAGGACAATTCATGGGGCTAAGTTTGTAGCTCATTGGTAGAGTGCTTGCCTAACATGTGCAAGTTCCTGAGTTTGATCCTCAGCACTTGCAAAAACAAAACAAAACAAAACAAAACAAACAAACAAAAAAAAACAACCCACAATCCTATAAAATCACAATGGCTCTATTGTAACTTTAATAGTTTCTTTTCTTCTATGACTAAAAAGGAGTTGAGATACATAGAAGGAGTAATGCATGAGGAGCTTATGCTTGGGCAAACAGAATCAATGGTATATTGTCGCGACCCCTTGCCCGCAAGGAAGACGCAACTCGGGAATCTTCTCTCAGCAGTTTATTCAGGTCCTTGATACTTTTCTTCTATTTCCTGGATGCCCCTCCCAGCCTTAATAAAGCACCTCAAGCCCCAATGCGAAGCTGCCACGTGGACTTTTCTCACAGGGTGCCAAGTCACAGCATGCCAACTCATTCTGATAAGGAGTTGTTTGTCACAGACTACAGGGGAAACCAGCGCCATCTTGTAATGGCGGCCACAGTTCACAGAAACGGCTCACCACAGTATATGTTTGAACCCATAAGACCTCCTGCAGATTTCCTTGCTGGCAGCAACATTCTCCTTTCCCAATGAAGGGGTAAGTCTTCCTCTACATAGAAGCTTTTCAATGATTACCATTCATCTGACAAGCAGATGTTACAATCTTCAGGACCCTTAGGGCAAACCTCCTTTCTATTCTTCTAGACTCTAAACCCATAGGGAGAAATAAATCTCGAAATAGCCTTTGTAATACAAGACTACATGGGTATGAGGTAACTTAGAGAACATGTTGCTGATTTTTATCAACAGAAATCAGTGGAGAATCTGTGTGGATTTTACAAGTTGTAGAACAAAGGAGAACAAAATATGAACATTGGGTTAGACACATTTATTAATATAGGATTACATTCTTCATTTCCATACTTTAGTTTTGAACATATTGGTTTGATCCCAATTGAGTGTTGTCACTTGAAATCTTGACTCACAGGTGGAATTTACTCATTGAGGTTGTAATGTCCAACCTGTTAATATGTTTTTGAAGAAAATCAAAACCAGGGAGTTGGGAGTGTTGAAATTTATTTTGTGTATATTCCAATCAGATAGTTCTCAACTATATTTTCCACAAAGTCCACAAATGCTACACAATGCAAAGAAAAAGCAGCAGAATTCTTGAAAAGCTCTTTCCTGGATGTAGATGATCACAGAAAAGATTATAGTGGAGTTAGGTTTTAAAAGAAGGAAAAATGCACTTCTAAAAGTTCTAAAACAGGGTTGGGAATTTAGCTCAGTGGCAGAATGTGTACCTAGTGTGAGCAAGGCCCTGGATTCAACTACCAGTATTGAAAAAAAAAAGTACTAAAACTTAATGCTATTAATGTCATTCTGGGTTATAAAAATAATAAAATAAAAGTAAATTACAATCATATGAATTTTAATTTTAATGCACATCTTTATATTTGAAATGGAAATGTAAGACATTGAAATTGTTTGCAGAGTCACAAAAAAATTAGTTATTTTTACCTTTTAGTTGAATACGTAGAATATTTTGTTATGATTACAAGAATAGAAATGTTGCATGTTACTAACTTACCCGTTTTTAATTCACTTTTTTATAAGTGAACATTCTATCAATACTCTCTGTCTTTGCATGTTAAGTAATAATAGCTAAAAGAAAAAAGTAAATATGGTTGCCTTATCTTTTTTCTTTTGTGCCAAGGAATGGTTGGCTAATAAAGAATAGTAACATAAAAGAGAAAGAATGATAAGATTCCTTGATTGTGTTTCTTGTAACAACTTAGCTTTTATTTTTCCATTCAAAGCAAGTTCTGCTTAACAGAAAAACTGGTTCAGATATTCCACATTTTCAGTTGTAGTCACATCAAAGTAAACTTGTGCAGGTTTTGAGTCTCATTGACCTCTCATGCATAATGTTACTTCAGAATTCTGTGAAAGTTAAAGGTCACTTGAAAATGGAGAAGCTAAAACAGTGTTGGACAGGCATATTATATGTATCTCCTCTCCTTGTGTGCATACAATATTATACCATCAGTCTCTCCACACCAAATATAATAATAAGTATATAATTTAATATTTCAAGATAACAATATAAGAATGTTATATGTAGTGTTGTTCTGGATTTAGGGCTTTGTTATTGACTAGAGTATCTGAACACTGATGGAAGGAAACATCCAAATTTTCAGAAACTATTAGATACTGTATCTGCAAAGTGAAACTATTTTCTATTCATTATATTTTGAGTCTGGAGATATGAAGTTGATGACATAGGTATCTTAGATTATTGTGGTACTATATTATCTTTTACTGATAGTTTTGCCAGCCCCAGAATTTATATAAGTAATAAATATTAATAACCAAGAATGATTACATGGATTTCTTGATATATGAAGTGGAGAGTATTTTGGTAGAAAGGACAAAGTGAAAATCCTATGTGCTGAGGTTGTGGCTCAGTGGCAGAGAGCTGAGGCACTGGGTTTGATCCTCACCATCACATAAATATAAATAAACAGAACAAAGATAATTTGTCCATGTATAACTAAAAATATTTTTTAAAATTCTTCATGTTTTTCTCCTCACCTAGCAAGATAGTAAAACAAATAACATAATCCTCATATAAGTGCAGAAATGAGATAATAAAATGTGTAAATGATGCAGAGTTGGTGGCTCCAAAAGCATACTCAAAGTGACATGTTTGGTCAGTGTCAAAGCCATAATGAATCAGATTTGGCATGAATGTTATCAGGTGGGATACTCATTTCTGCTTTAATCTAAAATATGATATAATTAGCAGAGCAGAATGTTATAGCATCTAGTACCTTGTCCACATTATTAGTCCTGCATGTACTAACAAAAATATAAGCAGCTTGATTTTACATATGCATGCAGCATCTCTAGAACATGTAATTGTTTAGATTTCTTGTCCAGTATATGCCATTTCTCCTACATTCTATCATAGCATGTTCTGAAGAGAACCATTTATCTTGATATCTTGTAGTAAATGAGAGAAAAATGTCTTTTTCTCACTAAACCTGATTTTGTTAATTTCTAATAAATTCTTTTTTTTTGAATTTTAACATTTATTTATTTTTTCCTTAGTTCTCGGCGGACACAACATCCTTGTTGGTATGTGGTGCTGAGGATCGAACCCGGGCCGCACGCATGCCAGGCGAGCATGCTACAGCTTGAGCCACATCCCCAGCCCCTCTAATAAATTCTTAATGTTGTCAACATAAAATATAAAATTTGATACCAAAGCAAAAGCATACTTGTCCTGGATAAGATCTAAAAAACATTCAGTAACAAATAGATGATATTGATTATAGATTATGAAAGATAAAGAAAGTTTTTCTTCAAGAAATATAGAAATTTCTAAGAAATGAATTTTCCTCTTTCATAGTACTTCTACCTGTGTCATTTGAAGACTTAGAAAGTGCCTTACTCATTGTAATCTACTAAATATTTTCTCTAATTAAGACATGCATATCAAAGTAATAGGTATGCACAGTCCACCAGAAATACTTCGCATGATAAAACAATAGACTAGCCTGGCAAGGCTTGGTACCAGGTGGGGATAAGAACCATTTGAAATTGAACTATTCTTACTTTTGTACAGGATGCAATATAAGCTTTAAAGAAGTGGCCAGTATCTGGGTGACATCTTCCCCTTAATGCCAGTACCTATGAGCATAAGGAAATGTGGTATGGTTATACCAAAACCAATATTTAAGACTTTTTATCCTTGCTTCTATCATTTTTGGTGGTCCTAGTGCCTAAAGGAGAAATGTTGGATTTAGTAAATAAAATAATGGCTCAATTAAATTTGGAAAATGAGGAGCTAGGTATGTCAGCACACACCTATAATTCCAGCTAATTCATAAGAGGCTGAGAAGCAGGAGGATCACAAATTGGAATACAGTCTAGGTTACTTAGTTAGACATTGTCTCAAAACAAACAAAAAAGGAGGGCATGAGCTGGGGACTTAGTTCAATAGTATCAATAGTAGCATCCCTGAGTTCAAGCCCCAGCACTGGGAGGGAAGAAAAAAAGAAAGAGAGAGAGAGAGTGCATGGGGCGAGGGGTGGGTGGGGAGAGAGTGGGAGGGGGGAAATGTCACATGCTGCCCCATCTGTTATGCATCTCATACTTCTGAATCAACAGGAAGTGAATAGATTTACTCTACTGGAGCCCCATAGCTGATACTGATCCCAGTTGTTGCTACACAACAGCCCGGAGGAATTCAGCCTCAACAATCCAGGGTTACACACTAAGGTACCAGTTACTATTCATTTGTTGAATAGTGCTGTTCAGTAAAAAGCTGTAAACATCAGTTAAAAAGAATTTAGATCACCAAAAAGAAAACCAATCAAAAGAAGTTAGATCATATAAAAATAGAAGTTTGGGTTATTCTCTCAGGACTGTATCTGGTCCAGTGGAGGTTCTGGAAGAAAGTAAGAGAAATTCTGAATCAGTTCTGGAAGAATAAACTATAATTATCCTCTTAATCAGATTTAGAAAGAGTGGTTTTACTATATATTGTTTGTCTTCATACATGAAATGCAGTAAGGTTGGATCCAATAATGGTAGAGTTTCATTTTGAACAGTGATTGAATTGACATAATTAATTGAAAGATAGCTGTCAGGATTTTCTGGACCTTCCTTTGTTGGAGACCAAATATGATATATGCCCACAACAATAATGGTTGGGTGGTTCTGAATATTCTCCTTTCCCTCTACAGATGTACTGTGCACCCTTCTCAACCCTCTTCTGATTCATGAGGCTCTTCTTTGTAAACTTTATCAAGTAGGTTACTCTGCCTGGCTGGAATTCTAATTAGTACTGGCTAATGTGAGTTACTTGTTCATAAAGAGCTAAGAGTAGAACCATGTTGGACTTAAGGCCCTCTGCCTTTCAGAGACATAAAAATGAGGGGTAATGGTATCTCTTCCAAAAGTCACAGTACCTTTATGAAGAACCTTTACCCCTGGGTGCTGTAATTACATTCTCCCTTTGTCTTTTTACATATAAGGATGGTAAGTTTTCCTGCTATGATTGGTGCTTCTCCATTTATTTGGAACTATTTCCTTAATTAAATTACATAAACTATTCTGTTTAAGTGTAGTTTGAACTTTAGGTCAAAATATCAATTTAATTTTAATTTTTCTGAATTTGAGACTAAAGACATTTTATTTATCATGATTCCCTCCAATTTCATCCATTTTCTTGCAGATGACATAATTTCATTATCTATGGTTCAAAAATATTCCATTGTGTACACATAATATTTTCCATTCATTTCTTGATGAGCATCTAGACCAGTTCCATAATTTGGCTATTGTGAATTTTGCTACAGTGAAGTAACACATGTATCTCTATGCTTACCTTAATTTTTTTGGATAGATACAGAGGAATGGTGTACCTAAATCATATGGTAATTCAGTGTTTAGTTCTTCCAGTAAACTCCATACTTATTTCCAAAGTGGTTTACTAATTGACTCTTTTTTGTTGTTGTTGTTGTATAATTTTTGACCATTTGTATTTCTTTTGATAAACTTGGGTGTGTGTTTGGGTAAAGCATCTCTGCTGCTTTATTACTGAGCTAAATCCCAAGCCATTTTTATTTATTTATTTTTTACTTTGAGACAGAGTGAAATGAGACTGGAGTTGAGGTTGCAATCCTCCTGCCTCAGGCTCTCGAGTAGCTGACATAACATGCATGCACCACTGCTTCAACTGATGTTGAGATTTTGGGGTTCTTTATACATTCTGTATATTGATTCTGTTAGAAGAGAAGATAATTTGGCAAAGATTTTCAGTTGGATTGAAAATTGTGATTTTCTTTTCTTAACAGAAGCTCTTTATTTTTTAATTTTTATTTTATTTGTTTTTTTAGAGACAGAGGAGAGAGAGAGAGAGAGAGAGAGAGAGAGAGAGAGAGAGAGAGAGAGAGAGATTTTTTTTAATATTTATTTGTTTGTATGTGGTGCTGAGGATCGAACCCGGGCCGCATGCTTGCCAGGCAATTGCGATACCGCTTGTGCCACATCCCCAGTCCAAAGCTCTTTAATTTAATGTCATGTTAATTATCATCATTTTAAATAAAATAAGCCAGACTCAGAAAAATAAGTGAATGTTTTCTGTCATATAGAAACAAGAGGGGACAAAATTAATGTCAAGATAGTAGAAGTGAGACAATTGGAGTGGATCTGGGGATCAGGGGAGGTAGGAGATGAGGGTAAGAGTAAATATTGAGGTATCAAATTGATCACATTATGTAACGTGTACATACAAATATTCCACGAAGAAATCCACTATTCTATATAATTAATATGCAGTGAAAAAAACAATGATAAATGTATGATGCAGAGCCATTTTTAGGACCACATTTTGCTTTTTAAAGAGCAATATAACAAAACAGTGGGTAACATAATAAATCTACTGGCCGATTTTAATTCTTATGGATAGGTTCTAAGGAGTGGCATAAATGGATAATATCGTAACTCAATTTTTAGTTTTTTAAAGAACCTCCACAATAATTAGCTTTCATTTTTAAAAGAGCAATATTTTTAGCAGAGTTCAAAGATAAAAATTAAACGATAAATTATTATTTTATATTACATGCTGAAATGTTGTTTAAGGTTTATCTCATTTTATTTTTAAGTTGGCTTAACAAAATTCAAAATATGAAACACTTTATAAATAGTAGTTTAATGAATTTATTCTGTTATCTTTTTATAAATAAATGATTTTTAGAATATTTCTTACTTGGAAGAAAAATATCCCTTCTTGTTTTATATCTCAGACTAATTTCTATTTATGGATTTTAAAAATACAGAAAATAACAATTTTTAGAGAAATGAATGTTAACCATATAAGTTATCCAACAATTTCCACACCATTTATTTTTTCAATGATTAAGATTTTTTAAAAAGGTGTTGGTTGGAGACTGAGCCTAATGACCTCATTGCTTCTTTCTTCTTTGTGAGGAATAGCTGTAACACCTAAGCTGTTCCTTTATATATGTGTTCACTAAGAACCCCTGAATGGGGTAATACTAAGTAACTTCCCAGCCTACTTTGCTTGGCATAGACACCGGTCACACATACTGACCTGCAATAAGTATTAACAGTGCACCTGCAAATTGATCAATGTGAATGATACATGCTTGCTTTGAAACCTATTTAACATTTAGAGGGAAATTAAAGTTCTTGCAATCCCCAGTGACTCACTGTTTAGCTATGACTTTCAAGGGAATTAGCCCTGATAATTCTCTGCTCATGATTGCCTGAGGAATTAGTAAGAAACAATGGCTGGGAAAAGCTTAATGGTAAACACTCCTTGAAATGTAATAAAGAGAGGTCATTATTTTTCACAAATTTAAAGAGGCCATGTTTTGAAATATCCAATTCATATCCATGATATCTAAAATAGTCCTTACCTGTAACATTTTAAAATAATAATAACTGATAAGATAAATGCATGTGGATGAATTGTAATAATGCAGAATATTATTTGAACTAAATCATTTCTGAAGCATATTTTACAAAGGAAACCAAGCAACACATCTTTCCCATATCTTCCTTCTCATACATATCTCCAAGCACACTTTTAGTAGCATTACAGGTATGAAATTTATGTTTACATTTAACTAGTCTACATTTTTCTCTTGGAAGATACTTAAATAATCTTTTTATAAATGTGCATGTTACTTCCCAGCACTCAACTCACTGATTGTATTCTTTGTTATTTTTAATTATTGACCCTATTTTCAATCATATTTAATGAATAAATGTTAATTAAATACCTACCATGAAATCAGTTTTTATCTCTCAGAACATTGGTGGAAACATACAATGAGTAGTTGGATAAAGTCAAATGAAAGACCCTCATAAATAAATAATAAATAAAGACACACACATACCAGGCTAATGATTACATAAGCTCTTTTGATTTATTTTTGTGACTATGGAGTCAAATAATATATTCTAATTGGTGATAAGCAATGAAAAGAATATTGTGCCAATTTTCTATCATGTCAGTGAGACAAATGGCAATGGGGGTTGGTGAAGAAAAACACCTTTAATTTAATCAGCTCTATCTTTCCCATTACAAAGGGAAGTCTATCTAATGCACAATTCATTTTTAGCTTGAGAAATTTTTAGTAGCTTCTTATAAAATGTTTTCAATGTTCCTGTTTTTAGTGATTAATCAGTAAAATGTATAAATTTAGTGTTGTCATGCAAGTCTATATAGCATGAAGCATGAGGCATGATTATGCCATTTTGGGTAATAATATATTTGGTCAGTAGACTCACTAGATTTCAATTGCAGTCCTCTTTTTAAAATTTATGTATATAGATTTAACATACATCAATGATCATTGAATAGATCTGTTATGTCATTAGTCTTGGTAAAATTTAGTTATTGATAAGAATTATTTTAAAAGAATTGTTATCATCTGTGCAGTTATACATGTTACATAAAATAAAGACAAAGCATGTTATATGCTTTATTTTTTTCCTCTTTATTTATCAACTTATTGAAATCTGTCAATATCCTAACACTGTCAAGACAGACAAGAAAGAGAATGATTTTAGTGCGTCAATTTAGTTTTAGCCTAGTATTTTAGTCATTCAAAAATAGAAAAAAACCCATAATCTATAGCAATCACAGGATATTGGTCACAGCAATCAGATTTGAAGATGTTCTGTTTCCTCCATCAGTGGTAAAAGTTAACAGGATTTTTAACTCTTCATTAAAGCCTTCAAAGTTCTGATTATGTTATTTGTCCATGATAAATACATCTTTTAGCAGAAGGCAAACAAGCTGAAAGAACTAAAAATAAAAGGGAAGCTTTCTCATCTCCTTTAATTAGTGTCAAAATGAATCCTTTTTCCTGACACTTAGACTCATGTTATCAATGATTTGATTACATTTGTGTTAAGATTATCATTACAAAAATTATTTTTTTTACTTTAAAAGTGGAATACAAAAGTGAGAGAAATAATTTTATCATTTTATTATTGTACTATAAATTCTGTATAAGAGAAGCCTCTCAATTTTGACCTTGATGTATTTAAAACCCCTGCTAGAAATTGCTCAATAAATATTGTAAATGGCTTTTGATAACTTTCTTTAAAGTTCTCTGAGATTGAAGGCAACCATGGAGTTTTGTTGACAGAAGATGAAGGCATTTCACCAAAATGAACCAAGATCGTATTTGATTGGGTGTTAGCATAAAATTTTACAATTGTTACTTAATTGCTGAGAAATAGTTGGGGTTTATAATGTTCCCTATATTAAATATGCTAGATATCTGGAAATTCTGAAACAATAATCAGTTTTAATTTATCTTCCAGTGGTTGGTGTTATCTCAGAATGATGTTGTATTAATAAAAGTGGAGATTTACCCCTTTAATGACAGGAAAAGCTCATAAAATTTCATTCATGTCCAACTTTAAATGACATTTAATTCTCCATAATATATGCTATCTCTTTGTTAGCCTTTGACTTTTAATAGGCATTTTAAGCTTAAAAGTGAATTTATCTAATATTAATATTCTTTAAACACTGATGCTCAGTTTCACATTTCTGAGGTGTTAACCCCTACTCACTCTTTATCTAGGAAAGTTGGTTACATGTAAGAAGCAGAGCTTAGGTTTTTGCTGAAAATGTAGAGAAACAGCTTGCCTATTATTTTTATATAGCACAGGTTTTATTCTTGTTGCTTTTATTGCTGGTGAAGGTTTTTGTTTGTTTAAACAGATAATATACTTCTTCTCTGATGAAATTCTAGTGAGCTAAATAAATAGGAAGAAAACCTTTGGCAGATTATGTATGTTTTTTTTACTATAGATAAAAACTGTGGGCACAAATGTATATTTTAAAAATATTGTTTGGCAAAATGTTCATGACAGTATTATGATGAATGTTTCTCACTGATGTATTTGGGGAAATTCTGATTACTTAATTTATAAAATATTCCAAGTTTTTTTATGGCCTGTGACAGAGAAAGTGTTCCGTAATAAAGATTTTCTTCAATGAAGTTTCATAGGTTGGCATTGATATTATTAGAGTTATATTTGAAAATGGCACTTATAAGTAATGGTTTAATTGTTTACATAATTGTATGTTTTAAAGACTATTCAGTGGCTCATTTTTTTTAATATTAACATTTAAATCACCAAAGTTGTAGCAAAAAAGTTTTAAGCCTTTCAGTTCAGTGTACAGATTTTACTATCTTGTTAATATGTTTAGCAAAAATTAACAGTAACTTTTTGTTACCTGTTAGTAATGCTTGGTCCCATCTACAAACTTAATTAATTAAACATCTTCAAGTATCATAATTACATTTAAAATTTTAATATATTTGATTTCTTTAATATGTACTTTAATTGTCTAACTTAACAAACAAAACTTGAATGCAAATTAGCTCTTGATACTTAATTAAGTTAAATATATAATGGGGAAAGTTAAAATTATCTTAAATGCTGTGTACTACATAAAATTTGTACACTTTCAATTTGTCATCAGAATTGCAAAACACTTAATTATATTCTTGAAGCTAAAGTTATAAAGTTATCAGTAGAATCAGGCAATTTTTTAGTCCACATATAAAATACCATTACATGTTTCTTATACAAAATATTAATATTATTTTTTCAAAATAAGTTTCACATTTTCCTGAGATGAATGATATTAGTCATAAAGAAAAGATTGGTATTCTCACTACCTGAGATTAATAAGACTGGATTCTTCAATTTTGTATGAATCTTGGACCTGCAGACATACACAAGATTTATCACTATTGATTGGGAAAACCATTTCAACTTCCACAGTAATTTTGGGAGTTTCTTTTTCAGTATGTTTGGAGTCAACACAGACCAGAGATGTTGACAGAGATGCTCACCAGACTGTGTAGATGACATTAGTAATGCACATACTATCCTACTTATAGGGTTCTTCATCAACGAATCCCTAACAGAAAAGAGATTCACACAGTTTAACTCTTCAGATGCAGAATATACACATCACCCAATTCTTACAGACTCTGCTACTCTTAAAAAGTAAATTTTATTATTAAACTTGGATTTGCATCTCTAGGTGAGTTGTACACAAACTTTTTTTCCCCCTTTGCACATTGTCAAGGTATTTGCACTTGATGATACCCTGAAATACATGAGGACTTATCCACTCTTGGATACAACATACCTTGCAGACATTTGAAACTTAAATATGCTTTATATTTGGCTATTTTCCATGGCTTTGTCAGTTGCCCAGATTGTAAAAAGAATAATACTGATGCAAGAAACATTAATTTCCATGGATTTCTGTAGAAAAGTTAAATTTTCCATTGAATCTCAGAATATATATATATAATCCAAGCATGGTTCTTTGTATTTAAGGATGTGTCCATCTATCTCTAGGCACTATTTTGTACAATTTGTTTTAAGAGTATATATATTTTTCAAAGTTTATACAGATATGTCTTTCTTGTACATTTCTCTACACTAAAATAATCTGAGACTATGTGGGCTCTTTCATTCAATGTTTGTACTACAATATTTTTTTAACTGCATGTACTTTTGTAGATTGATGTATAAAACATTTTGAGACAGATCAAAATTTAGAACAAAAGGGAAGACCCAAAGAAAGGAAAGAAAAGTTGAAGGAATAGGCATTTTTTAAATAATACTATCTATATGTCATAAACTGAGCTAGATAATTGATGAATTTGTCATTTAATTCTCATAGCAATGCGTTAGGGAAGATACTATTATGAGTTATACAGATGAAGAAACTTCAGTTAGGATTGCAACTGAGATTTGTCTCCAAACAAAAGCACTTTCTACTGCAGCCACCTCTGCTGCATCACCTTAGAGCTCAAGCAGAGTCCCAGCCTTGTTTTACAGAGTGCATTCAATTTAGTCCTTAAGTGGACTCATTTTCACTAAGAAACTCCAGTGCTCTTGAGACCACACAGTACTTTTTATTTTCTATCTACTAACCTTTTCATGCACACAACAGATCCTTTTTAATATCAAATTTAAGAAAGGCTTCCATGTTAGTGGTTCATGTGCTCACAGTTTGGCATGCATTTATAACTGTCTGTAAGCAGGAAATATTGCTAACCGTCTGTTGCTGTAAAAATGTCTATCAACATAGTACTTTACATTAAATAAATTCCACAATGAGAACATTGAAGGAATATATATCTCAGGAAAGTCATTTTAGGTATGATGTTTGATATTTGAATTCTTTTCTCTGAAACATCTGGAATGAAAATGTTATCAATTATTTATATGTCTTGAAATATCATGTACATTCATAAATGATTGCCTAGATAACTGTGTCAAAAGTGGAGTTATCACTAAACTGAAATTTTAATGAAATGAACATAATGATAAACTGGTTTAAGCTCATTCTTACTTTTGAAGTCTGAGTTGGTTGAATTTTAGAGTATGATTACCAGAATTATGGTTGTTCACATAATATTCTTGAAAATCACAAGTACTATATAATTTCTAAAACTCAGAAGGGAGGGCATCTTTTATAAGCAATATGGTTGTAGTAATTACCAGTCTACTTCCGGCCTTTAGTAAATATTATTAAATATCATCTACTAAAATTACATAAAATGAAGAACTATGACATGTTATTTCATGGCATACCAGCAAATCTTTATTAGTATCATACTAGAAATAGTCTCTGCAAAGCATTTCCTTAGGTCTGTAAGATATTTATTGCCTTTGACAATTTTGTTTGGTTTAATTTAATTTGAAAAATAGTCTGCAACTATGATATCCTAAATCACCTTCTTAGAATTAACTTTTGTTTTAAGGGGTGGAATTTGTCTCAAGCATTTTATATAGTTCTGAAAAATACTTTTGTTCTCTGCATTCAAAAGCTCTAACTGGTGACAATGAAATTACATACATTGAAGAAAAATGTGGGATTGAACATATAAATTCTTTATATCCCTTATAAAATTTTATTAGTATGAGTACTGAAAAGTTACTGGAAAATCATTCAGCATTGCTGAGCTGTCACTTGATTATCCTGAACTTAGTAATATTGTAAAAGTAGAATAAAATGCTGAGTAAAAAAACAAGAGGTTAAAAAAAGAGCAATAGTAAAAACTACAGTTCAGGATATTAATTTGTTGAATCGTGTGGGTTTCTGACAGGTAATAAACCAGTGATAGATGTGATCTCTAAAATTGCATGTGTATCATGAGCTGAACCCTCAGTCTAATGCTGGGTCATTGTATTTTACAATCTCATAAGCTTCCAGGACTCTGCCTGGCACATCAAAACAATTGCTTAATATGCAATAAATTCTACAGCTAGCCATCTGCTTACCCTCTTGACCTTTCAAATATTATAAAAACCCAAGCCCATAATTTTTCACTTCATGAACCACCAGATTTTTGGAATATGTTATATTCCAGAGTTACTTCATATTTTTATGCAACCTATGAGACTTAATATATTGGATAATATTTGGCAGCAACATTTCTTTTCTATTGTAATGGTTATGAGAGCCATCACTAGAGTTAAAAAGATTTAGGCTGCTTCTACCCATTGTGTAACTTGATGTGCTCTTCTAGACAAACACGTGCTAGTTATGGGGATTCTTAAACTGCACAGTAATGCAAATTACAATAAGTAAGGACTCCAAAAAAGTAAAGATACAGTAAAATTAATCAGAATATTTATCTTTATTGGTAATACTTAACTTTGTATCTGTATGAATAGAATATTCTATCTTTTTTATACTTTGGGGCTAGTCCATGAACAATTTGCTTAATCATTTAATGGAGAATTTCACTGAAAAGTCACAACAATGTGATATACATCTTCAAAGAACATCTTTAGTTTTGAGATGTTTAAACATTGTTTATGCATCATGTATATCCAGTCTTAGGGCTGGAAGGATTACAAATGTGAGACAAAAATAGCCTGCATGATTCCTTCAGGTTCCCATGGCTAGGGGAAGATTTGAGATTTTCTAATCTCTTTTTCTAGGTTTGAGCATGACCTGGTCCTTAGTCTTGGGGGTGGGGAGGGTGAAATACAGATATCAGAAAAACATAGCATCAGTACACTATTTATTGGTTTTGACTTAGGAAATAAAATGTAGAGGCTGAGGTTGATAACTGAAGAGCAACTGAAAGTGGGTTCAGGCTGATACATGAAGGGCAAGCAAGAAATAATCCATCAATTTCTTTACTTTTTTTGTGTTTGTGTATCTTTTTTAAAAATTGTATTTATATATTTATTTATTATTTATATATGACAGTGGGATGCATTAAAATTCTTATTACATATAGAGCACAATTTTTCATATCTCTGGTTGTATAAACAGTATATTCCCATAAATTTGCATCTTCATACATGCACTTTGGATAATAATGATAATCACATTCCACCCTCATTAATAACTCCATGCCCCCTCCCTTCCCCTCAAATCCATCTGCCCTATTTAAAGTTCATCTATTCCTCCCTTGCTTCCACTCCCTATCCCACTATAAATCAGCTTCCTTATATCTCGGTATTTGGTTTTTTGGGATTGGCTAACTTCACTTAGCATTATCTTCTTTAACTCTATTCGTTTACATGCAAATGTCATGATTTTATTGTATTTTATTGCTGAGTAATATTCCATTGTGTATATGCCACATATTTTTTTTATCCCTTCATCTATTGAAGGACATCTAGGTTGGTTCCCCAGTTTAGCTATTGTGAATTGTGCTGCTAGAAACATTGATGTGGCTGTGTCCCTGTATTATGCTGTTTTTAAGTCTTTTGGGTATAGATCTAGGAGAGGGATAGCTGGGTATAATGGTGGTTCCATTCCCAGTTTTCCAAGAAATCTCCATACTGCTTTCCATATTGGCTATACCAATTTGCAGGCCCACCAGCAGTGTATGAGTGTGCCTTTTTCTCTACATCCTCGCTAATACTTACTTTTGGTTGTATGCATAGTAGCTGCAATTCTGACTGGAGTGAGATGAAATCTTAGAGTGGTTTTGATTTGCATTTCTCTAATTGATGGTGTTGATGAATATTTTTTTCAAAAATGTGGCATATATACACAATGGAATATTATTCAGCAATAAAAGAGAATAGAATCATTGCATTTGCAGGTGAATGAATGGAGTTAAAAAACATAATATGCAAAGAGAAAAAAAGCAAGTATTATTTGAATAACAATATGCTATGTAATTAAGTTTATCACAAATAAACACACCAACAAACATTAATTTGACTGTTTATTTTTAAATCAAGAAGATAAATTTCCAAAGGAAAAATAATTCAGACAAATTACTGTTATTATCTCTGAAATAATTGCTGGTCTTCCTATTTTCTTTTTCAACCTCATTCCTCTTCCCTCACTACTATTATTTTATATGCAGAAGTGTTATTCTTCAATGAATATTGCTGAACATGCTATTTCACCATATCAGAATGCTATTTCTATTTGGGGGGTACTGGGAATTGAACACAGGTACACTTTACCACTGAGCTACATCCCTATCCCCCTCACCCTTTTTATAAGGCAGAGCCTCACTAAGTTGCTAAGTCTGGCCTTGAACCTGCAATCCTCCTGCCTCAGATTCCCAAGTCACTAGGAATGCAAGTTACAGTCATGCACCACCGAATCTGTCCTAGAAAACTCTTTCTCCAGAACTTCCTAAGGCTTGGGCTCTCAATTCTTTTATAATTTAAGTTTGAGAAAGTGCCATCTCCATCAATAAACATTTTTTTAAATTTTTCTATCTGAAATAGCCTTTTGTCCAATTTTCTCTCTTTGTGTATCATTAGTTTAATTTTTTTGTCCATGGAATTTATCACATGAAATTATATATTTGTTTTATTTCTCAGTTTTTTTCATGAGTGCAAGTTCAACAAGTATTTAATCTTGTTGTATTTTTCTGAAGAATATACCATACCTGATATAGGATTGAGCACATCAAAGTCCAAAGTTAAATTTTTTAATGAAATAGATCAGCATACTAAAAAAGGCATTATTTAGATTAAATAATAATACTCCAAAAGGAAAGATGAATAAAATGATGGAAAGATATAAGAAAGAAGAATTAAACAATTAAGATTCAGGAATGAGAGACTAAGAGAGTGGAAACTTAACATATGTACATAAAATCCTCTCTCATTCCTTGTTGCTGTAAGTCTATAGAATGATTTCTTCCTTACAGTTTGAAATTTCAGATTCTTCTTAGCGAAAAACTGATTGGCTCAACCTTAGGTTAGGTAACTAGAACTATATCATGCACTACGAATAGAGTTGCAGAGTCACTCAGTGTAGGCACCATCAAATCAGTAAGGGCACAATTTTGCATTTGATGCCATTCTTGAAGAAAAGCTCAACAGACAATCACAGAGAAAACTACCAGTTAAACTTAATCATAAGAAATGAGTGGACTATCAAAATTCCTCTGTTTACCATAGTTCCCTTGTGATTCAGTGATAAAATAATTGGTATTTCAGGTTGATATGAAATAATTTATCAATATCTGTGTTGTAGAATACTTTCAGATACAGTATTTGTTGGTTACACCTAATTCACTCAGATTGTTCTATAAAATCAAGAATTTGAAGGAAATGGAATTGCTGCAAGAGAGCTAAGTATATGTTATAGTACCTTTTGTTGTTTGTAGTGAGTGAAATAGTAGAGGATAATAAAACTTAAACATTAAAAATTATCTTTCAGGATACATAAGGGTTACATGACATTTTTCCTTGTTTTTAAAATTATTTAACCAAAACAATTCAGGCACTTGTGACATTAGTGTTTGAAAGTAGAACACTTGTTTCTCCATATTCTCTCTGACTTGGCTACATAAAGCTCAGCATACAACAAAGAAAACTACTTACTTTAAATTCTTGTTATATAGATCAATCAGATTTTTCCAAAGTACTACCTCTCCTTTTACTATAAAAGTTTGTAAAATATGAAGTATTTGTTAAAATGGTGGAAATTTGAAAAGACAGTGCACTTTGTTTTGATGAAATAGACAATAGCATGAGATTAAAATAAAAACAGGAATGCGTTAGAATTTTTGCCTTACGATGTGGAACTGGAGAATCCCAAACCCCAAATTAAGCACGTTTAAAATGAAAATAATAATATATAATAATAATGTATATCTTATAGGAATATTTGAAAATTATATGAGATATTGTGTTAAAAACACAATGCATATAACAAAACACAAATCATACCCCATTGCTATGTACAATTTTAAAGATTTACATATTAGTTAAAAGGTTTTTAGTTTAAAAAATGCCACATAATATTGGTTAAAAAAATATTTGTAATTAAATTGCGAATAAAATACCTCCATGGTATTTATTATAACTGAATATCCTGCAGTCACTAAAAAGAATATCAAAGTTCCTTATAAACTGGTGCACTATTGAATGGCCAAAAGAAGGAGAAAATAATGTGCATTTTATGTCTTACTTATATGATAAGAGGAAAGCAATATAATATACATTAATAACACATACTAAATGCAAAATTAACTTGGAAGAGCTACATGAGTAACTGATCTACTGCTTGCCTCTAGAGAGAAGAAATGAATGTATTTATCAAGACAGAGAAAATAATTTTCTTTGCACACCTCTGTGTATCCTTTGAATTATGAACCAATGATACACATTGTCAATAAAAAATGAATACATGATGTTCAAAGCTACTTAAAGTTCCTCTGACTTCCCTATCTGAGTCAAGGCCAGAGATATAGGGAATTTAATTCAAAAATTAAAATGTCTTAAATGTTGAGATTGATTTTTAAATACTTAAGTACTGTGTAACATCAATCACTTAAGATTACGAGAATTTTTTTTTTCATCTCTCCAATTTAGGCCCTGTTAGTTTTGGTTTGGGAATAAAGTATTAAGATTTATTGTTGGAGTTGGGCTGTGGTTCAGAGATAGAGCACGTGAATGGCACGTGTGAGAACCTGAGTTCAATTCAGTACCATAAAGGAAAAAACAAAAAACAAAAAAAAATGATTGTTACTGAGAAACTTACTCCATTGAAAATTGCCTGTATTTTCAATTTTTGTTTATGCTAATCTACTTAAAAAATAAAAACATTAGGAAAAGTATATGTATTATGTCAAATGTGGCTATCAAATGAATATAATAACCACATGCTTTGTTCTTTTTGTTTAATAAGCCCTTTGTTTAATCTATTTTACCTAATCTTATCAGCAGTATAACTACTCATTCAAATTCAATGATTTTTGAGAGTTTAGCAAAATATAAAAATAAATATTTAGCATTTTCTAGTTAAATCACTAGCAACTATCCATTGCTCCATATCTGTTAAACTTCTTAAACATATTGTAATCACATTACTTTTGAGATGCAAAAGTACCAAACACTTAGGTTAATTTTTGCATGTTAAAGAACATTCTGTTCTCTGGATTGTTGTCTGTCTGCCAAATAATTCAAGAATAAAATTCACAATGAAAAGGAAAATGCAGAGAACACTTACTTTTTAATTCTGTGAACTGAGTAATATTTGTTAATCATAAAGCAATAATGCCATAGACCTAGTGCTTCACATTTTTACATATAACTTCTAATTTTATTTATACCACTTTGTATGGAGTACGGATCTTTACAATGCCAACAGTGATTCATTTTTTTTCCCCCATTGCTGAGCATGGCATAGGATAAAAATAAAATTTGACAGGAACAAACATGTAATTCAGCAGAACATGGAGTTTAAAACTGTTCTTCTCCCCCATTGAAAATCAAATCTGCTGCAGACTTCATGGCATCTTGCCCGAAGGATAGTGTTAGAAATGCTGCTCAGAGTTAAAAATTATGTCTATGTTTTGCTGGCACTTATGTGCAAGCATAGTTGTCTTATATTATAAAACCGGCAAAATTCCATTATGACAGATGGACAGAAGCAGTAATTGCCAACTCTCAGTGTGGAAGAATCCTTTACAAAAGGCTTGAGTAGAAGGCCAAGAGCACAAAAGTGTTCTGAAATTCATCTATTCTTCTATAGAAAAATAAATAAATAAATAAATAAATAAATAAATAAATAAATAAATAAATAAATAAATAAAACATTGCTTCATCAGGTAAGGATTTGATCATTTAAGATGACCAGTTAATCATACCATTGGAATTATGGCAATTTTTGGTAACAACAATAGCAAAAATTGCATTGATTTGAAGAAGCCAGGGATGCAATAAGATGCTTCAGAATGTAGACAGCATTACAAAAGACAGACCAGAAACACACTGAAAAGGATGCTGAGGAAAGGATAAAAGCATTAAAGGTATTGTTAGGTGACCTGGCCTTCAGAGGCTTATTCAACTCTGCAATTTGAAGAGTCTACATTTTTCTCTCCGTGCAATTTAAAAGGCACTGGATAGAGTAAAATGTTATCTACAAGGAATCCCTAAAATTATTTAATGGTCTAAAGGTGCAAATTGTGATTATATTTTGATTTGGATTTTTGTTCAAGATACAAATGGGATAATTTTCTCTTCTGGAATGTGGAGAATCTTGGAAAATAGTATCAGGCAACATTAATGAAAATATTTTCCTAACTTAAATTTTTATTGTATTTCTCTCTTTAGACAAAGGATATTCAATGTTTAATGACATGGGCTTCAAAACAAAAAGTGCTTGCTCTATGGTTTATTCAGGCCTGCTATCATCTTCAGAAGGATGCTGAAGTGCAGCCATTACAAACAAGCTACTGCTCAATGTTCTTATGCAACTTATGGATTTGGGATAAAGATATTTAGACCATTCCTAAATACTTTCTTTTCTTAACTATAATGACACTTCCACTTAATTATGGTGTAAATTTCTTAGACCTATAAGCATTCAATATCCAGAGCAGACATTAAAAATATTCGTTACATTTATGCTTTCTTACATTGAATGAATACTATGATATGTTTTTCACTTGCTTTTGATTCAGTTTATGAGCTTGCTTAAAACTTGACTTACTATATTATTACCAATTGCTCTTTTGTGATATTATGTCTGTG
The DNA here is from genome assembly GCF_045843805.1 of Urocitellus parryii. NCBI lineage: Eukaryota > Metazoa > Chordata > Mammalia > Rodentia > Sciuridae > Urocitellus > Urocitellus parryii. Next base: position 42,191 of record NW_027554225.1, read on the forward strand.
ACCAACTATGCTATACACATAAATGAATACCTTTCTTTTTAACCACAAAAACACCTTTATCCAATGGAAAAAGAAAACCAGATCAGAAGTACACAAAACTATACAATTAAATTTTCTGTATATATAGTCTAGTACACTAACTATACAATTAAATAATAAACATACAATAATATACTCAGTTATTTACTTTGAGGTATAAAGTAAATAACTGATAAAATTAAATGGAATTAGTAAAGAAAAACCCCATTGCACTTTAGTTCTGATTAGTACATATTACATGTCACTGTGAGTACTTAAGTTTTGTCTCTCAACCTCTCTTTTCAATTAGCATCTGATATATCCCTTGTCCCAGAGGAAAGAAGTGTCAAGAATTAAGAACCTTCAGTTTCAATCTTGGCAATTATTTTAGCCAAATCTAGAGGGAACAAGATCTCTTTTAATAACTTCCTAAAATCAAATTTGATGTAAGATTTAAATGCCAAAACTAATATATAATTATTTTACCAGGTACCTCTGAATTCATCACATATCATTCACAGATCTTTAAGCATTTTTTGAAGAGTATTGCTATTGCTAATATAGTTTTTGTTCCCCTGAAATTAGTGGAAAGAGACAGAATCATGTACAGAGGGATTAGATGATTTCTAAGAACCCAGAGAGACATTATAGAATAAGAAGTTTAGAATCAGCTTAAAACCTTGCCAATAATCAGAAATATAATCCTTACTTTGAAAAAAGTGTAATTAATCACACAATCAAATACTATAGTAGGACACACAAAAACCTTTAATAGTTATGAAAAGAATTGAGGGATTTTCAAAAAGTAATTGATTTTCTCAAAACTTCTTTTCGTGCATTATAGGACTAAAGTATAATAGGAGAATGAACTTGGTTTGAACTCTGCAGACTAACATTTTTTTATCATTGTTAATATGCTTCACTTACATTAATAGGTCTCTGTGAATTCCCTCTTGTGGCTAATCTAAAATATAAAAAAGTGCATTTTTCTCATTTACCTATGATGGCCCTGCATTAGGGAGATAAGGCCCTGTAACTGCCAGTTGTATGAGACATTTGTGTCTCAAATTCTTTTCTGGAGTAGTTTCTTAAATTTGTTGATGATTAAAATGCATATTTTATGCTGCTGTTATAGAAAGGAATATATTTTCACCAATTACTTTCCTAGTTATTTCCAAATATATCAGAAGAATTGTAAAATACATTATAGCTCAAATACTGCCCTAGGAAATAGTAAAATGTTTTCTATGTACATACAAATATGGAGTGCACAAGAAGCAATATTTGTCTCAATAGGAAAGTACTGTTATAACTCTTTTCTCATCCATAAATATTTTGGAATCTTAAGAAAGCCTATTTTTTAATGCTTTGAAGTTGTGTTTGTGTGTCCTCATCCTGCAAGTATTTTATTTCTACCATTCATATCTCTTGACTTTCTATGTTTGAATGCAATCATTTAGGCTCATGTCTAGTTTATCTTCTATAATAAATTATAGGCATTTTGAAAAGAAGATCTATGTCTGATTTAAATTCACACATCACTCAAACTCTTGGTCTAGTGCTTTGAAATGTGGTCAACAAATAATGCAGAATAAAATGAATTCTCATAAAGTGAAATTTTTATTGAATGTTAAAAACATAAAGATACTTGGATAATTGTGAATATACAGTACGTATTTTCAATGAAAAATACAAGCAAATACATTATATATGTTATATTGAATAATTTGATTAAATATTCTTGTTTGCTTTTTATTCACAAATGGATGTTTTTTAATAATACATACAGAAACTTTATCAATGTCAATAACTTGTCAAATTAATTCACAAGACTGAATATAAGGATTTCTTAAGATAAAAAATCAGTTATGGAACATATTTTTAAGAACTAGAAACATGGAATGTTAGCAAAGGCTATGCTGAGTAGACAATAGTGTAAAATATTAAGTACTTAAACATATGCTGAACATACCAGGTTTGTCTGAGAATTCTATAATGTTCTATGTTAACCTTAGCTGAAAAATCATGTGTAGAAGAAATACCACATTAAAGTAGCTTGACATAATTAGAAAAGGAAAAAAAATATAACGCAAATATACACATGAATGTCCACACACACACACACACACACACACACACACACACACAAACAAACAACATGCTCCCTGAACTTACATACAGGACTAGAAGAGAATTAATATTATATACTATTCTTTATGCATAAGAGAATGTGGAAGAGGGAGTCCGCCTTGAAATTTAGAAGGAAAAAAGGAGAAAAGAAAAAAAAATCAAATATACCTGTTGTTGTACCTAAAGTCATGTACCTCTAAGAATGGCCATTTGTTAAGCATAACATTTTAAGGAAAGTGGAGTTCGGTAGGAAAAATTAATTTCTGGGGGGGAAAATTGATCAGTAACATTTTGAGATTTTGTATTCTAGCAGTATTATACATTATCATAAAACCTTGATATTATCCCAAACTTACAAATTTTCTATTAAAAATACCAGACTTTCACTGATAAAGTCTTGTGGAAATAAAGGAATAGCAGTGACAACTACCCAACAGAAAAACTACAAGGTAAATCAAAGCAAAATACAACAACAAAACAGCATCATGGTGTTCAAAACAAGACAACAAAACAGCATCATGGTTTAGCTCTGTATGAACGCCTATTCAAATGTGGAATATTTGAATAATATTTTTTTAAAAAATATATAATAAATTATAGGCAAATGAAATATCAATAAACACTTAATAATAAATGAAAAACAGGGATTCAAGAGCAAGTGTCAATATAAACAAAGAAAAATAAAACTAGACAAAAAGGAGTACAGATTATAAAAATTTCAAATAAATATGTGAGTACATTTGTAAGTGGTTTAGAAATTAAAGTAGGTAATGAGAATTTATTTTTAAATTACTAAAATGAAGAAAAAATAACACATGTAAAATAAAGAACCTATGAGTTGATAACAACTGAACACCAAACGCTTAAGTAACTTTATTTAAAACTTTATTTAAAACTATAAGCTTAAAGATTCAAGCAAACACTACTAACCTCTTTTCAAACTCTTCTACTACTACCAATACAAATGAGTAGAAAAGCTATAGAACTTTGGAAGATAAGATTGGTATGTATTACAAGTTATTACAAATTTCAGATATACTCCAGGACAAGATGAGAGAAGAAGGAGAAGGAGAAGGAGAAGAAAAAAGAAGAAGAAGAAGAAGGAGGAGGAGGAGGAGGAGGAGGAGGAGGAGGAGGAAGAGGAGGAGGAGGAGGAGGAGGAGGAGGAGAGGTGATGATGATGATGATGATGATGATAATAATAATAATAATAATAATAATAATAATAATAATAATAATATTAATCAGGAATTTATCATCAAACAGATTTGGGATTGGAATTCATATTTTTGTGTAGCCTGAAAAACTTTATGGAAAGAATTTGATTTTTGAGCTGTCTCTGATCCATAGTATCCTTATTTTTTTGTGAGAAATGAAAGAAAATCCTTACTGTACAAAAACATCTTAGATCAACATCACTGCATTTTTCAAAGATGCTGAGCTCTATTTACCTTCATACAGCAAAAATATAAATTGAGGTTTTGGAGTTGATCATTATAGTGTTTTTGCCTAAATCCCTGGCTTAAAAGGAGTCTAGTGGATATGTTCTCTGGCAAATGAGATCTCAATAAACATTCAATAATAAATGAGAAACATGGATTCAAGAGCAAGTGTCAATATAAACAAAGAAAAATATAACTAGACAAATAGGAGTATAGATTATAAATTTTTCAAATAAATATGTGAATACATTTGTAAGTGGTTTAGAAATCAAGGTAAGTAATGGGAATTTATTTTTAAATTACTAAAATGAAGAAAAAAATAACACATGCAAAATAAATAATGAAAAATTACTGTTTTTTTTTATAGCTAGTGTGGAGAACTTAAAACACACATTAGACATTGCTAAAAGAATAATAATAAAATGTAACTCCAGTTTCAAATTATTGAAAAAATAATTGATCAATAAGCCTAGAGAAAACAGAATAAACAGAACAAGATTAGATATGGAAATACATCTAAAAGTATGAATAATCACAGCAAATATTAAAATGAAAATATCTCCAGCAAGTTGTTCACATTTTCAAACTGGTAGAAAATCCAACAGAAATCTAATTCGAAGCCACTTATAATTCTCTCAAAATAACAGCAAATATTCAATGTTAACATAATAACTGATTCAGATGCTTTACGATAAAACCAATATCTAAAAACCAATTTATATGTATATAATGACTAGCTAAAACGTGTTAATGTACATTTATATTATCATATAACTATGTCACATTTAAAAATAATTTTAAAAGAATGTACAACTCCAATATAATAGAAAACATCCAAGATTCACATATAGTTATATGTCATTTATGGATTAGAGGATTTACATTATAAATGTCCCAATATTATCTGTGTGTTCAAATGCAATCAAAATTGTTTTTTAATTCAAATTATAAAAACATAAATGGAAAATCAAAATGCTAAGAATAATCAAGGGATTTCTTGGAAGAACTACAAATTAGAAGCAAATTTGAGGGCGTGGGTAGGTGAGTTAAGGAGTGTTGAAATCCAGAACATTGTCAAACTCAGGAGAGTTATAATAGAGTGGTTTGGATTGGTGGGAAAAGCAAGGTGAGAGTTTTACGTAAGGCACATGACAGTTAAGCTGCTAGTCTATAATTTAGCTCTGTACGAACGCCCTTGGCTTATTTTCCAAGAGCTGTTGTTTTCTCATTCAAACAGCTCTGTTCATTTGTGTGACCATGGTATTGCTTAACAAAAAAAACCTATCATATGTTTCATCTCATTGATTTTTAGAATAAAAAAAGAAAAATATGTTTATTTTGCATATAATTTAACAAAAGCAATGGCTATTATTTTGGCTCCAATTCTCATTTGTTTATAAATAATTATAAAATAACATATCATGAAAATATAGCTATGAGCATAAATGATTACAGGATATTTTATTTTGCTATATGGTTATAATAAATTATTACATTCTAATAATAAATATAATAGATCATCATTATTAATATTATAATATGTATAATTGGGTAATTATATTACATATGCTTTATATACTACACAGGCATACAGTATATATATATATATTTTTTTTTCTATAAAATTTTCAAAATTTCTTTCAAAATTGTAGGGAAATTATTTTAATCATCCAAATATTGTTTCTTCTCTGAATCCAATGTTCATTTGGAAAATTATTTTAAAAGAAGAGTTGCCCTGATACTTACACATATTTGCCAACTTTAAGATTGGTCTTTCATTAGCAGATTATATGTATGCCAAGGATGTCTGTTATTCAAATGAGCTATTCCAAATAGACATGTTTCATTGATCTATTGCTGTGTTTGTGTTTTCATCACCAAATATACTCAGGGAAGGAGCAGACTTCCAAATAAGAGGGTTAATGCCCTGCCACTTAAAAAAAAAAACAAACACAACTTCTCTCCTAAAATCTTAATACTAATATCATAAACATAATATTTGAGCTGGAGAAGATATCAGCTTATTTTTAGACATAAGCATGATAAATTTAGTTAATTCTATTTCTCAATAATATATTATTCTTTTATATTTATTAATCACTAGTAAACTAAGTTCAAAAAAGTCATTACTAATATTCTTAAAGTACATATTTGTATTTTGCCACAAGTAAATCATGAACCCATTCTTCTTAGCGTGTTATGAGTTACAAATGGATCTGCTTAAATTCCAACAGGAAATTCATTTAGAAAATGTAATTCCTTATTTTAAATTATCCATTATCCATTAAATTGAGCAGCTGTGATTCATTTTTTTTCTCAGAAATGCTAAGTGTTTTCTTTTTCTTTTTTTTGTAGAGCATGTGGGGCCAATTGAGGAAAGAGGCTGTCATCACAGTTTGCAAGTGGAAGAGAATAGGAGGTGATTTTTTTCACTCTCAAGCCTCTTGAAAGTCAAGGATAAGTTTCAAGGATATATTATTTTAATGAAAAGTGGTGTCACACATCTGTGAAGAATGGTAGAGTCTTATCTCACCTTGGAGTGAGATGACTGTCTACTAAACTACTTGAAGTTCTGAGACAAATTTATTTTGCCTAACATTATAGACTTTAATACAAATGAAAGGAGAAAAAAAGATAAAAATCCATAAAAGTATTTATTGAGGTCTTTGTGTAGATTGAGGAGGAGAAATCTCATCTTCTGCTTTAAGCGATTTTTATAAGGAGAATATTGTAGAGAATGGTAAGCAATAGTTGCGTATATGATAGGTTTTAAAAATCTTAAGATTTTTCCTGAACTATCATCCTTGCTATTAATTTTTCCAACAATACAAACAGTAGAACAAAAAAGGAGTAGGGCCCAAGCTTCTATTAAGAGCTTGCCTTCTATCTACATGCTGAAATGAGATTTCCTTAATATATTCATAAGGAAGTAATGAAGAAATGTTGGCTTTCCTTTTGTCAATCCTCCCAGGTCTGTCCCAACTTCCCCCATCTTTTTCTCTTCACAATTAGTATTAAGTATGTTCTATGTATTAGGTCTTAAGTTATGCCATCAGAATAAAATACAGAACAAAGGGATTATGGTACCAGCCATCACTGGGCTTATATTTTAATGTAAAAAATACCACACAATTGTTCCAGGGCACAGTAATTCCAAATGTAAAGTACTATAAAAGAAAGCCTCATAAGAGGAGATCTGCTAATACTTCACACAGCAAAAATAAAAGGCTCATGGAAGTTAGAAAATGAAGAGTGGTCTCAAAGGAGGGCCACAGGTGGTGGGTTCCCACCTCTCTTTTAACGCATCAATTGTCTTGGTAAGCTGTATGACCAGAAATACCATTCCAATGGTCCTAAGTGAGGCCTTGAGATCAAGAGTTTTTAAAAGCACCCTGGCAATTCTTCTGTACAAATGTATTTGACAACTGCTAGTGTACTTCAGCACAATATAGATGATACAGGTTTTGCTAAGGATATGAAATTGTGGCAAGGTAAATTTAAAAGATTTTAAGCCAGGTCCTCATAAATTCTTATTTGGTTATTGTGAGAAGAGTGAATTATATGAAAGAAAGAACAATAGTGTAAATCCAGTTAGAGAAGAACTGGTCTCAAGAGAGAAAACAGTTATATAGAGTAGAATGATGGCAGAGGAAAAATATGAAAAAAAAGATAATTAATAGCAGAGTAACTCCTTCCCTTGCCTTAACTGCAGTGTAAACTTAAGTGCTTAACTTTCCTCTACAAGTTTCTATTTCATTATTTATAAAACAGAATGATAATATTAAATTCCACATGTGCTTATTAGAATGTTAGCCTAGTACAATGCTTTGCAATATAGAAGAAGCACTGATAAATATTAGCTGTTATTTCCCTTAAGTAGACCAGCTTGAAATAAAATTTGGATAACAATGGTTAACTAAAGAATTCCTTCTTCTCTTAATAAGATTCTCTCTACATGAAATATAGTAAATAATAAGTAAAGTTCATATTTTGTTAGATGTGCAAGTGTGAAGCAAAGGAAAATAAATCAGGAGAAGGAGTTAGGAAGTTGCCCAAGTTGAGGGAGTATGGTTTTTAAGTAGAATGGGCAGGAAAGACCTTCTTGAGAAGTTCAAGTTTGATTAGTCAGGTATGACAATTCAATGAGAACAACAGCTCTGTTGATGGTTGGAATCAGATGGAATTTTCAGATTTATACATGGACTGCAGAGGGAAGAAGTCAGGTATTCTACTTTGAAGATGAAAAATCTGAGACAATATAGTGGATATATCAAGTTAGATAAATTAGATATATAAATTCTGGGTTCAGAGGCAGCTCTATATATGAGATAAAACAAAACTAAGAATTTTTATTATACTTTATACACATAAAAGTCATAATACTATCATAAATATCATACATTATGTATGTGTGATACATTGCATACATATATGTGTATGCACACACACACGTTTACTTGATTTTGAACCTCTGTGAAACAATGGGTAAGTTTAGTGTGACATGTTTCTTAAAGTATTTGGGATTATATCACAAGGAGAGACTAAATACTGATCAATTGTTTCTCTGAATTCCAAATTTAACTGGGCATTTTGTGTTTTATCTACCAAGGCTACATGCATATTAAATGTGAAACTATATATACATCTAATATAAAAGAGAAAGGCTCAAAGATGTACCTGGGCACTCTAGTAGTTGGTTTTAGATCAGAAAGGAACAGCCAAGAAGGATAAGATGGAGTAGCTAGTCAAGTAAAACAGATAACAAATGGAAGGGCATAAAATCTGTAGTGATGTTATTAAATGGCAGGAGGAATAAAATATCTGGTGTAAAAGTAGTGGAGTGGGCTTTATCCACAAGCAGGGACAGCTTATGCACAGCATCAAGTATGAAGCAGAATACTGGCTGCATGTGTGTTTGTGTGTGTGTGTGTGTGTGTGTGTGTGTGTGTGTGTGAGAGAGAGAGAGAGAAGGGGAAGAGCTGTCTTTGCAAATTCTATTCTGATTGCTTCCATTTTTACAGTAAAATATACAGAAAAGCCATCAGTCAGGATACAGCAAGAGATGTTGAAGTTTTCAAGTTTAAGGAAATCATAGAAACACATTAAATATCTGAATACTCATTTTAAAGCAAAATTCTCTTTTTAATTTAAATGCTTTTAGTGTATACCTCATTTGATGATTCTTTTTTTGTAGTCATGAAACACATTTGCATACAGCACACAAGAAAAAGTTATATTAAGCTAGTAAAATAATTTTACATATAAAAATGCATCATGTGAAGATTTAAAATAATTAATACTAAATATTTAGAACTTAACTTTTCAATCTTTACTAAGCCTCCAGGAAAATGTATATTGTGTTTGCTGTGATGTGCTGTTATTTTTACCTGTGTTGAGTAATATATAAGAAAGACATTTAAAACAACACTGATCTACTACTAGGTCACAGCCAACGAATGGAAATTATATACTATATCTTCCAAACCAGGACATTTTATAATGTGTAAAAGGACACCAGACATAATCATGCTAGGGAAACAGTTGTGAACTGTTGTCTCTTTATTTTCAATCTACTCATTTTATCTTATTTATACCTATTTATACTATTAAAGTGGTATTCTCAAACAAGTTTAAAAGCTATGACAATAGAGATTGTCTCTGTTACTGGACTGTGAAGCCGGCAGAGTGACAGCTGACGCTGTTTTGATTTGATTTAAGATTTGTTAGAATTCCATTGTACAACTAGAAGGAATATTTTCAAGGTTTTTATAAATTCTTACAATGACAAATAGCCAAAATAAAACGTTTGGCCTCCTTTATGCAGTGACAAAAGGGAGGCTATACATCTAAATCAATAAAGGCTCCCAAGCCTTCAATAAAATACAGGTCTCAGGACAGTCTTTTCTTGCAGTTGGCACCAAATAAGGTATGGTAAAATTGTCCTTTTCAAAATCAGTTTTTTTTTCATGTTATGTAAATACAAAAAGTGACTTATTAAACCCTCAAAATAGAATTGTATTCTACTCTTCTATTTTGATTACAAAGATTTATATTTTGATATCCTGAGTAGTAATCCCTACCATTAATAACATTCCATAAATTGCCCAATGTAACCATAGTCTCCATATTCTGCATATATTTGTTAAAAAACATGTGAAGGATGTTAAGCAACAATAGTTATGAGTATAATTTCTTTTTCTCCAAATTATCAGTTAATATCTTAAAACATTAATGGATCCATATCAATTTAATGGCTTATATAATTAACACAATTATCAATATTAATACATACCATAGAAGGTCATTTTCGACTAAGAAGCTTAACACCATCCTTTGTTTACATGCCGTCAGTATTGTTTGCAAAATGTCTCTGAAAGTTACTATCATCTATTCAGTTTGCAAGGCCCCTCTTATTTAATACCTTTATCAGACCTCATATCTAGCCAATAAATAGGGTAGCTTAATTGACCACAAACACTCCTATAATCCATTTAATAATGGTATTCTTCCCCTTGGCTACCACTCTAGCAGATTTCCATTCCTATTTTTACTAGACATCATTAAATTTTTTCCTCATGGTCTCACTGCCTAACTAACAGCTTCTTCTAAGAGAAATAGTCCCACCATTTGGCTGTGCCTGTGGTGTAAACTCAAGGATACATAAAAGTTTACCCCTTAGATAGCTATGGTTTTGCCAACAGAAATTACCATTAATTTAAAAGCAATTGAGATGTTATTTTATTTTTGTTTTTTCTAAAGGACAAGTTAGCCTTGCTGTGTCCTGGTATATCTATCTCTGTCTCTGTATATCTATCTCTGTCTCTGTCTGTCTCTTTCTCTCTGGGATCCAATAAGTATGCCGGAGCATACCTGAGTCCTAATTCTACTGAGCTTTTTCAGATTGACCAGTTCTCTAGCTCCACAAGGCCCTCCCTCATTGCTGTTTGTATTCATCATTAGCTATGAGAGTTTATCTATTTAACTGTTAGCTGTGGTTACATTCTCTTCTATGGCTTGAGCTCCTATAAGGAATTATCTTTGCCTTACAAGCAGGAAGGCTGAGCTAGAGGAACAGAATCCAAACTGGAGCCACAGCTCCCATTTTTTGCATAACACCAGTTTCATCAAGTGTGTTACCATGACACAAATTATAAGTCCCACATGATGTGACATAGATTGCATGTCAGACCTCACTTCTTAACATTTTTACTTCACACCCTAGTCACACTACACTTTCTTGTCCCTTTCCATCTGCTACGTTCTCATTCATTTGTCAAGTATCAAATTATGAGAAACCATCTCTGGAAATTTCTACTTGATTCATAACAAAAAAATCTGAGTTTTGTGTTTTGCTTTTGTAGTGAAGAAAGTGTTCTGCTGATTACTGTAGCATAAGCCTGTAATCCCAGCAGCTTTGGAGGCTGAGGCAGGAGGATCTAGAGTTCAAAGCCAGCCTCAGAAAAAACGAGGCACTAAGCAACTCAGTGAGACCTGTCTATAAACAAAATACAAAATAGGGATGGATATGGGACTCAGTGGTTGAGTTCCCCTGAGTTCAATCCCCTCACCCCCAGAAAAATAAGCTTCCTATGCTTTTCCCCTTGGAATTCATCACTAGTGGGCCATGTAAAGTCTTGCAGAGTATTGGGCATGGGAATTCTGGGGCATCTGCTCCTCGAATGCAGGAGAAAGTTATAGTTATTATCTACATTTTTTTTCTGAGTTTATATGAGTACATAGTCCCTTGTTTGAAGACACAGCTTTTGGAAAAGAACAGTGAGTGAACACAGCAGTAGAAAAGAAAAAAAATATAGGACAAGTAGGGCATTGAGGTGATAACGGTTTTGAGAATCAGTAAAGACCAGGGTCCATTCCCAGTGTTGAAGATCGAACACCTGAGAAACACCAATGCAAGTGCAGAAAGAAAGTTTATTTAAGAAAGAGAGCAGAGATAATAGACTGTTCTTGAGAGGAGCCTTGACCAACAACTGGTGACCAAGGGAATGGGGATTTCCTGCTCCTTTTATAGATGTTAGATTTCCTTTATTCTTATGCCCTCTCCTCCTCTTCTTTTGCCTACTTTACCAAAAGGTGGGCCAAAAGGTGGGGAAGCAGAATTCCTTGCCCAGAAAGGGAGCAGCCCAAGCCCATTTATTAACTTCTCTTTGTTGGGAGGAACAGTTCCCCAGAGGCAGGTAACCATAGCAACAGTTCAGAGGACGGGGAAGGGCTCTGGAGGTATTAGCATTTTATTTCATTTCATTTCAATCTCTCCCCCATTTCCCCTATCTGACCTGATCATTCATTACCTACGCTGACTTTCCTTTTACCCCTGGGTCTCAGAGGCACCTATGTAAAGAGAAAAGGCACAGGTGTTATTAGCTATTGTAAGTGTGGATTTGAAAGATGTTGTAATGTTTAATGGGGAAATGTATATAATTTTACTCTGAAATGCTCATTCCTTTTTGTAAATGTATATACCATGTTTTTGATAAGCCAAGAGAACAAATGCAGATTACTTATATCTGCTTAAGTCCAACTGGTATATAATATATGCACGTATGTACGTGTGTGTGTACACATACGTATGCAATTTCCTAACATGCCATCATCCTCAAATAGGATTCTAATGCATTTTGATTTTGTCCTAATGTCTAAGCATTTGGAATTATGACATAAAAGCTGTTGGGGAACACAAGATAAAGTAGTTGCTCTCAGATTAATGTCATATTCCATTTAAGGCCAGGAAAGAGCACACATATTACTGGGACCCCTTGAAAAGCTGTTTTCAGAAATGTTGTGATAATAAGCAAGAACTGAGTTGGGGTTGTGGCTCAGTGGTAGAGCACTTGCCTACCATGTGTGAGGCACTGGTTTTGATTCTCAGCACTGCTTATAAATTAATGAATAAAGTAAACAGGTCCATCAACAAAAACAAAAAATATTAAAATTTATAAAAAAATAAGCAAGCACTACATAAGTATCAATGTAGAACATGAAGTAAAGATGGTAACATCTAAGCTGGTTCCAAGGTTTGAGAAGTTCTTCAGTGCCTAGGGCTTGGACACATTCTAATAATAAGTAATTATGGTTATTTAAGAAATTAAATAATTTTGTTTCTTTTCTGTATATTTTTCTCAAAAGAATAATAAGTTGGTAGACAATAAATCCTTATAATGTTGTTTGGTCCTAACTTCTTAATACAATGTAACTGCTGTGTGTTCTTTTGTTTCAGAGGCACTGGGGAAAATATCACTCAGACACTAAAGGAAATATATAACAAGAGAGTTTAGAAACTGGTTTTACCTGCTAATTAAGACAAGAGGAATTTTGGTTTACTTTGTTTTCTTATATCATGGCTTACTTATTTCTATCTCTTTATGTCCACTCTACTCCATTTTATCTTCTTTATAACTTCTTATGCTTTTCTTTGTTTAGCAAGTTAGTAGACATTTAATAAACCCGGGCCTCCACCTTTTGTAAGAACTTTACCATTTATCTCAGATGCTTTATAATTAAAAACTTTTTCAAAGTGGCCTCATTGAAATTTGGGATTTTTTTTTTGTATTGAGATGTAAGGATTAAGAAGGTCCACTCAGTGCAAAAATTAATTATGTAAAATATAAAGAACTTTATACTCTAATGTTCAACCACATTCAGGTTTATTTTGGAATTCTGCTATTTCGTTAGAGATCAAAAGAGAAAGATACATAAGTCTAGAATATTTATATGAAAGAGTGTTAAGATACTAACAAATTACAACTGAATTTTCTGAACAGTACTTATTTGAAAAACTTACATATTTTATTGAACTATTTTCATGAATTCATTCAAATAAATCTCACTCTTTATTCCTCTATTTTATGATCTAGGTCACACCACTCACTATGAAACACATTTCCTAATTTAATTTGCATTGCCAAGAAATTGAAGACAGCAGTTTATAGGAAGCAAAACATATTATATCAGATGCATTTTTATTTAAGCATATTGTTTTCTAATACTATTACTGTTATTTCATATTCTGTGTCACAGACAATCTGTATATTTTATTGAAGCAGTTCATACTGTAATTGCCTAACTTTTCCGTGAACCATGATTTCATATGCAAAACTTAAATTTCATATAAATTTATCTGTAATTATTAAGCCATAAATAACATTGCCACTACTTCTTGAAAATGGGCCTGAATTTAAAAGATCCCTTAATGCATTTATTCTCTATACATTAGCCTGTTTTAAATCAATATGCTGAAAATGTTTACACAATAATGAAACATCTCCATTTGTGTTGAAGCAGTGAAGATTCCTTAGATTTCTTAGTTTATCTCCAGAAGAGTGCTTATTCCTGATATTTAAAACACTAATATAAACTTCACATACTAATTTAATATTTTTATAAAATATCCTTGAAGCTAAATTTGAAATATATTTATGATAAACCATTTAAAAAGAAATATGTGAAAACATTCTATCCATGTATTTAACAGAAAATCAACTCCATTTAATGGTCCTTGTTTGGGTAATTCTGTTTGTGTTGCTAAAATTTGGGTTCCTAATCTTTAAAAAGGCAATCAGTTTTTAAACCTATTCTCATTAAATTTGACTTGAGAGATTTTTAAAGCTGTTTATTCAAAAATGAGGTAAAAATATCAAAACCTAATGTTTCTAAAACAGCATGACTAATGTTTTTAGCAAGATCACGCCTTTGAGGTACAACCATTTCTCATCCCTATGCATCTGAAGAAAAGTTTTTAGTCACCATATTAGACAATGAAACACGAGGACTCTTTTACTGGACATAATATTCTACTTCCTTTACTCATTCATTTACCCACAGGCATCGATTACCTTTTGTACTTCCCTTCTTTCTCTTCAAACTTCCAATAATCTATCCTTAACCTTTCAAACTGTAACACAGTCTTCCACTTAATTGATAAAATTGAAATTATCATGAAAGGCAGGGACACTCTTTCTTTAGTACAATGTGGAATAGCAGATATCATTGGTTTGTACCTAAAGCCAGAGGGAAATAAATCCATCCTTCAACTGAACTGTGCCATTGATCCTTGGATTTTCTCAAATGTCCTTTTAGGATATTTCTCTACTATTTCTGTTTACTGAAAGTTTGATCACTGAGATGTTACATGCTCTTCCTTGTTTTTAAATTCTCTGTGTGCATTTAATTTTTCTGTGCAAAATAATATGGTTCCTCCTTTAGCCTGTTAATATAATGAATGATATTAATTGACTTTGGAATGTTAACCCAATCTTTCCATTTGAGGCAAATCCCTCTTGGTGTGAACATAGGCCTGTTCTCTCTCTCTCTCTCTCTCTCTCTCTCTATATATATATATATATATATATATATATATATGTATATTAATATGCTAGATTTACAGGTGTGTGTGTTTGTGTGTGGTTACTATCCTCATAATATGTTAGGCAACTGTTTTAGTCAGCTTTCTGCTGCTGGAAACAAAAGACTTAAGAAGAATAATTAGAGGAGGGAGGATCCAATATGCTTGCCAGAGGGAGGCAGCATCCTGTGTCACTCCATGACCTGGAACTCAAGTAGTGAGAATACTGCATCTCTATGAGTGATATTACTGTTCCCATGCAGGAATCATGGCCATCATGCCTGGGCAGGTCTCCAGACCTAAGCGACAGAATAGGTCTCCCAACTACTCACACATATAGGTCTACCAGGTATCTGAGTGGGACCATCAGCATCAGCACCCAGGCAAAACTTTTGGCCACCTGAGCAGAAATCCTGGATGCAGCTCCCATGCAGAATACCCAGCAACTAACCACATGCAAGCTCTCCTGCTGCCACTCTTGTGTGCACCCTCATCTACCAATGTGGGGCTCCCCCAGGTCACCTCCACCTTGGGACTCTGCAGCAACAGAGATAATCCCTAAGCGTAGTAGTCTGCCTGCACCAGAAAACTTCACACGTTCACACGCGCTCTGGATAAAGCCTATAACCACACTGCACACCAGAGAGCTCATTTCTGAACTCATTATCCAATGCCATCGCCCCCCACCCGAGTGGACACCCAATTGCTTAAAGCAACCGCCTCCATCTTGGGTCACCTTCATCACCATCTTTAGTGAGGGAAACTCCCAGTTCGGAACTCTGGCCATCCAGGTACCCAGGTTTTAACTCCTCCCTCTCCCCAGCAGCTGCTTACCGGCATGGTGACTGCCCAACACAAAACAGCTTTCAGAGGGGCAGGTGCACAGCATGCCCAAAGTGCCACACATAAGAGCCAGGGAGAGAAAGGTCTCTTATTAGGAAGCAGTAGGGGAGAGAGTGAGCATGATATAGTTTTTAACACAGAGACCAGGAACTGGGAGGTCTACAGGAATGATAAGGAGATAAGACCAGATGCTCAGATCACATGAGTGGGCC
Organism: Urocitellus parryii; assembly: GCF_045843805.1. Lineage (NCBI taxonomy): Eukaryota > Metazoa > Chordata > Mammalia > Rodentia > Sciuridae > Urocitellus > Urocitellus parryii. The sequence goes on from NW_027554225.1 coordinate 58,195, forward strand.
CCAAAAGAAATCTTTGAGATGAAGTTTCCCTTGGAAACTGGCAGGTGCCACACCCCACTTCCAGGTGCCCCCCACCCAGGACCAACCCTCCCATCCTGGATAACTGAGGATGGAGATACCAGCTTACAACAGACAACCCCACCTATTGGATGAGAAGGGAAGCAGGAAAGATAGTGATCTCCAACCAAATCAATCCTTGTTTCTTCCTTTGAGATTTTTTCTCCTTCCCCCTCTCTATTCTCTTGCCCTCACATCCCAACATATATGAATCCAAGTACTTTGCATGGATTAGGATATTGAGGACTGGAACTCCTGAATAGCATATCACACTTATGTTGTATATTCTTTTTTTTTCTTTTCTCCAATTTTTATTATTTGAACACTATTATTTTTCTTAATAAATATGTGTTTGTTTTATTTACTCTACTGTCTTCCCACTTACTTGTCTACCCAAATTACTTCCTCTCCTTTCTACTTCTACTAATCTTTCTCTTTAGATTTTCCTTTCACACTTCCTAAGATAAAACAACTCTATATACTCACCTCCTACCTCCTTAACATTTCTTCCTACACCTCACCACCAGTTCTTTGTCCACCATCACAAACTGTAAAACCCCTTTTACAAACCTACATAATATACTGCAGATAATGATTTAATTCACCATTTCTGTACATTGTGACAAAAGTGTAAATGTCTTTTTTTAAAGAGAGAGAGAGAGAGAGAGAGAGAGAGAGAGAGAATTTTTAATATTTATTTATTTTTTTTTAGTTCTTGGCAGACACAACATCTTTGTTGGTATGTGGTGCTGAGGATTGAACCGGGGCCGCACGCATGCTAGACGAGCACGCTACTGCCTGAGCCACATTCCCAGCCCCTGTAAATGACTTAATAGCAACTATTAGTTTTTAGTTTGTATATGGTTTATATTGGTATCTGTTAACATCGTGCTTCCCCTCAAAGGAGAGGTATTGGAACACTACAGGGGCACTATAAGTCTATAATGTAAAAATACAAGTGCCTCAGATTAGAAGGGAAGACACACAAGCAAAATAAAAATACAAGGGAGGTAAGTTCTCCAAACAAATCAAGTTACCATATTATTAGAATCCATGGCCAGCACAGTAGATGAAATTACAGAGAAGGAGTTCAGGATGTACATAAGTAAAATGTTGTGTGAATTAAGGGATGATGCAAGAGAGCAAATACATGGAGTAAAACATCATTTTGACAAAGAGCTACATAAACAAATACAAGAAACAAAAGATTACTTCAATAGGGAGGTAGAGGTTCTAAAGAAAAACAAAGCAAGAATCCTTGAAATGAAAGAAACAATAAACCAAATGAAAAGCTCAGTTGAAAGCATCATCAAAAGATTAGGCCACTTGAAAGAGAGGACCTCAAACAGTGAAGAAAAATATATATAATCTTGAAAAGAATGTAAACCACACAGTGAAAATGGTAAGAAACCTTGAGCAGAACATTCCATAAATATAGGATAGCATAAAAAGATTAAATTTAAGAATTATTTGGATAGAGGAAATCATAGAGTTCCAAACCAAAGATATTAACAATCTAGTGAATGTAATATTATCAGAAAATTTTCCAAAATGAAGAACAAACTGGAAGACAGAATGCAGAAAAAGCATTAGACAGATCCACACCAACCCATATTATAATAAAAGATGCCTAATATAGAGAATAAGGAAACAATCTTAAAAGCCATGAAAGAAAGGAATCAGATACTTATAGGGGGAAACCAATTAGATTATTGGCAAGTTTTTCAACCCATACCCTGAAAGCTATAACATCTGGAACAGCATATATCAAGCTCTGAAAGAAAACGGATGCCAACCAAGAACCCTGTATCCAGTAAAATTAAGCTTTAGATTTGATGATGAAATAAAAACCTTCTGTGGTAAACAAAGTTAAAAGAATTTACAGCTAGAAAACCTGCACCATAGAACATACTTAGAAATATATTCCATGAAGAGGAAATGAAAAACAACAATGAAAATCATCAAAGGGAAATATTACACTAAATGAAAAACTAATCAAAGGAGAAACCAAGTCAAGTTAAATACTAAATTAAACAAAAATGTCTGTGAATACAAATCATGTCTTAATAATAACCTTGAATGTTAATGGCCTAAACTCACCAATCAAAAGACATAGATTAGCAGATTGAATTAAAAAAAGTACCCAACAATATGCTGCCTCTAAGAGATTCATCTCAGAAAAAGACATCCACAGAGAGAAGGTAAAAGATTGGAAAATATCACACCACACACATGGACTTGGAAGCAAGCAGTGGTTTACATCCTCACATTAAATAGAGTAGACTTCAAGCTAAAGTTAATCAAAACGGATAAAGAAGGACATTTTATACTGCTCAAGGGAACCATACACCAACAAGACATAACAATTCTAAATATATATGCCCCAAACAATGGAGCACCTATGTTCATCAAACACTTTCTTTTCAAGTTCAAGAGTCAAATTGACCAAAACACAATAATTTTGGGTGACTTTAACATTCCTCTTTCACCAATAGGTAGGACCTTCCAAACAAAAGCTGAACAAAGAAATTGAAGAAATCAATAATACAATCAATAACTTAGACTTAACTGACATATATAGAATATTTCACCCTTCAAGGAGTGGATACACTTTCTTCTCAGCAGCATATGGATCCCTCTCTAAAACAGACCACATATTATGCCACAAAGCAACTCTTTGCAAATACAAAAAAGTAGAGATAGTAACCTGCATTTTATCAGATCATAATGGAATGAAATTAGAAATCAATGACAAAATAAATAATAAAAGATACTCCAAAACCTGAAGAGTAAATAATGTGCTACTAAATGAACAATGGGTTGCAAAAGACATCAAGAAGTATATTAACATATTCTTAGAGGTAAATGGAAACACTGATACCACATATCGAAATCTCTGGGACACAATGAATGCAGTTCTAAGAGGAAAGTTCATTGCATGGAGTTCATTTTTTAAAAGAAGCAAAAGTCAACAAATAAATGACCTAACACTACATCACAAAGCCCTAGAAAAAGAAGAACAAATCATCACTTAAAGCAGTAGAAGACTGAAAACAATTAAAATTAGAGCTGAAATTAATGAAATTGAAACAACAATAACAACAACAAAAAATAATTTTAAAAATTGACAAAACAACAAGTTGGTTCTTTGAAAAAATAAATAAAATTGGCAAACCCTTAGCCATGCTAATAAAGAGAAGGAGAGAGGAAACTCAAAATACTAATATTCATGATTGAAAAGAAGTATCACTACAGAAATACAGAATATAATTAGAAATTATTTTGATAACTTATACTCCAATAAAATAGATAATATTGAAGGCATCCACAAATTTCTAGAGTCATATGCTTTGCCAAAATTGAATCAGGATAATATACACAATTTAAACAGATGAATTTCAGGTGATAAAATAAAGGATGCCATCAAAAGCCTACCAACCATGAAAAGTCCAGGACAAGATGGATACATTGCTGAGTTCTACAGGACCTATAAAGAAGAACTAATACCTATACTCTTCAAACTATTTCATGAACTAGAAAAAGAGAGACCACTTCCAAATTTATTCTATGAGACCAATATCACCCTGATTCCAAAACCAGGCAAACAAACACCAAATAAAGTAAACTTCAGATGAATATCTCTAAAGAATATAAATGCAAAAATTATTAGTAAAATTCTAGCAAATTGAATACAAGAACATATCAAAAAGATAATGCTACCATGATCAAGTGGGGTTCATCCAAGGGATGCAAGGTTGGTTCAACATACTAAATCTATAAATGTAATTCATCACATCAATAGACTTAAAGATAAGAATCCTGTGAACCTCTCAATAGATGCAGAAAAAGCATTTAACAAAATACAGCACTCATACATGTTCAAAACACTAGAAAACTATGAATAGCAGAAACATATCTCAACAATACAAAGCTATCTATCCTAAGCCCCAGGCCAACATCATTCTAAATGGGGAAAAGTTGAAAGCATTCCCTCTAAAAACTGGAACAAGAGAGGGATGCCTTCTTTCACCACTTCTATTTGGCATAGTTCTTGAAACACTGGCCAGATCAATTAGAATGATGAAAGAAATTAAAAGGATACATATAGGGCAAGAACTCAACTTAGCACTATTTGCTGACAATATGATTATATGCATAGAAGAACAAAAAATTTCCACCAGAAAACTTCTAGAACTAGTAAATGATTTCATCAAAGTGGCAGGATACAAAATCAGCATCCATAAATCAAAGACATTTCTCTATGTTACAAATCCTCAGAAAGGGAAACAAAACAAGAAAAACTACCCCATTTACAATAGCCTCAAAAAAAAAACCTAAGATACTTGGGAATCAACCCAAGGAAAGAGGTGAAAGACCTCTACAACAAAAAACTGCATAACACCAAAGAAAGAAATGAAAGGTCTTAGAATATGGAAAGATTTTCTTTTCTTTCTTTCTTTCTTTCTTTTTTTTTTTGATAGGCAGAATTAGTATTGTCAAAACGACCATACTATCCAAAGTATTATACTTATTTAATGCAATTCCAATCAAAATCTCAATGGCATTTCTCATAGAAATAGATAAAGCAGTCATGAAATTCATCTGGAAAATTAAGAAAACCAGAATAGCTAAAGTAGTTCTTAGCAGGAAGAGTGAAGCAGGTGGCATCACTGTAACAGACCATAAACAATGCTACAGAGCAGTAGTATCAAAAACAGCATGGTATTGGCACCAAAATAGACTTGCAGACCAGTGGTTCAGAATAGAAGACCCATAGAGACTAACCCATATAATTAAAGTGATATTAGACAAAGTTATATTAGACAAAGATGCCAAAAACATATATTGTAGAAAAGATAGCCTCTTCAACAAATGGTGCTGGAAAAACTGGAAATTCATATGCAACAAAATGAAATTAAAACCCTATCTCTCACTATGGACAAAACTCAATCAAAGTGGATCAAGGACCTAGAAATTAAACCAGAGACCCTACGTCTAATAGAAAATAAAGTAGGCCCCAATCTCCATTATTTTGGATTAGGCCTCCTACTTACCTAATAAGACTCCTATAGCACAAGAATTAATATCAAGAATTAATAAACAGGATGGATTCAAACTAAAAACCTTCTTCTGAGCAAAAGAAACACTCAGGCGAATATTGAGCATACAGCATGGGAGCAAACTTTTACCACTTGCACATCAGATAGAGCCCTAATCTCCAGGGTATATAAAGAACTAAAAAAAGCTAAACACCAAACAAAAAAATAAATAAATGGGCCAAGGACACGAACAGGTACTTCTCAGAAGGTGATATAGTCAGTCAACTAATATATGAAAAAATGCTCAACATCTATAGCAATTAGAGTAATGCAATTCAAAACTATTCTAAGATTTCATCTCACTCCTGTCAGAATGGCAACTATTAAGTATACAAAAATCAGTAGGTGTTGGCAAGGATGTGGGGGAAAAGGCACACTCATACACTGCTGGTGGGACTGCAAAATTATGCTGCCAATATGGAAAGCAGTATGGAGATTCCTTGGCAAGTTGGGAATGGAACCACTATTTGACTGAGCTATCCCTCTCCTCAGTCTATACCCAAAGGACTTAAAAACAGCATACTACAGGGACATAGCCACATCAATGTTTATTGCAGCACAATTCACAATAGCTAAATGGTGGAACCAAGCTAAATGCCCTTCAGAAGATGAATGGATAAAGAAAATGCAGTATATATACACAATGGAATATTACTTAGCAATAAGAGAGAATAAAATTATTGCATTTGAAGGTAAATGGATGGAGTATATAATGCTAAGTGAAGTTAGCCAATCCCCCAAACCAAATTCTGACTGTTTTCTCTGATATAAGGAGTCTGATTCATAGTTGAGTTGGAAGGGGGAGCATGGGAGGATTAGACAAAGTCTAGATAGGGCAAAGGGATGGGATGGCAGGGGAATTGACATGGGGGTAAAAAAGATGGTGGAATGAGATGGACATCATTACCCTAAGTACATGTGTGAAGACAGGAATTATGTGAATATACTTTGTATACAACCAGAGATGTGGTAAATTGTGTTCTATATGTGTAATATGAATTGTATTGCTTTGTACTGTCATGCATAAGAAATTAGAATTTAAGAATATGAGTAATTAGAGGAGGGAAAGTTTATTTGGGAGCTCAGGGTTTCAGAGGTCTCAGTCATTAGATAGCTGCCTCCGTGGCTATGGATTCCAAGTGAGACAGAACTTTATGATTGAAGAGGTGACAGAGGAAAGAGGCTCAAGCTGTCACACTGGAAGCAGAGAGAGAGAGAGATAGCATTCTCCTCATCTTGACAAAATATAAACCCCAAAGACATGGCCCCAATACCCCACTTTCTCAGCCTCACTCTATTTGACTTCATTACCACTCAGTTAATCCCTGTCAGAGGATTAATTTCTTAATTGTGTTAATTCATTGACTGATCCCATAATACAATAATTTCACCTCTAAACATTCCTGCATTGTCTCACAAATGAGCTTTACAGTGACACACATATTTAAACTATAACAACAAAAATCTCTCTTCTTTTGTATTCTGAAATATTTTGTGTAAATTATGTCTCATGAGTATAGTATTCAAATGAGTTTTGCTTTGTGAATCAATTTCAGTGCATTTTTTTGGAGGGTTTATGGTTTATAGGTGATAATCTCACTTTTTCATCTTTCAGATTTGGTGGAAATCACCAGTAAAAAAATTTGGACATGGAACTGTTTTTCCAGTTTGGTTAATAACATAAACATTTTTATAAGGTCTAGAATTTTCTCTATTTTCAATAAATTACCTTTATAGTTGAATTTTTTGTTTTTGTTACTAATCCTTCTTTTTATTTGTTTTCATAAAAAATTACATTAGTTTTAATTTATGTAATGTTTTCTCTATGTTCTATTATTTTTATGAATCTTATGTTTACATGAATCAAAATTATATTGCCTAATATTAATTTTAAATGCTAGTAAATGTCTATAAGATGGTGTTTTTATTGTATTGTTCAGATCTTTTAAAAAAATTTTTCTCACTTGTTTGTGCTCTTCCTATTTCCTGGGAGAGTATTGATGTGTTAAGATTTCTCTATATTTCTTCATACATTTTAACCTGTCATGTAATTTTTGGTTTATAAAGTTGCTTTATCTGTTGCTGTTTTTATAATTAGTCATACCTGTCTTACATTTCCTGTAAATATGATCTTTAGAATTTAAAGCTGTTTTTTACTGCTATCTTTAATAGTTTTGGCTTTGTTAAGGTTTGGATAGGAGATATCCCACAAAAGCTCATGTGTGAAACCATGCAAGAATGTTCGGAAGAGAAAGTTATGGGAGCAATCAATGAATTAACCCAATCAATTAATTAATCCTCTGAGAGGGAGTAACTGAGTGGTAAATAGAAGCAGGTGGGGTGTGGCTGTAGGAAGTGGTTAATTTGGAGCGTGGCTATAGGGTATACATTTTGTACCTGGAGCTGGAATCTCCCTCTGCTTCATGATCACTGCGATGTGAGCTGCTTCCCTCTGCCACACTCCTCCACCATGATGTTCTGCCTCACCTGGAGCCCAGATGAATGGAGCCAGCCTTCTCTGAAATTGTGAGCCCTCTAATAAGTTCTTCCTACCCTGCAATTGTGCTGGTCAGCAAAAAAGCTGAATAAAACAGTCTTCAATTCTGTCTTCTCTCCTATCAGAACAGCAAAGTCTTCCATCTTTTTTTTTTCCTTATCAGTATATATTTTGCATCCTTTGAGTTGGGTCCTCCAGAATCATGTTCCTTTAGGTATGTCTCATGAATATAGTATTGAAATGAGTTTTGCTTTGTGAATCAATTTCAGTGTATTTTTTGAGGAGGGTTAATAGGTGATAATATCACATTTATTAATATAATTGCATACTTTGTTTGAATTCTCTTTTGACATTTTTGTTATGCTCTTTTTTGTGTGTTTACATCATATTTAATTATGTTCCTGCACATAGTTGGCTTGCTTTCATATAATGGGCAGTCTTAATGTTCTATTGTTTAATACATTTTCATTTTTATTCGAGTGGCGATGCTTCTACTAATAAAATTTATAATGTTTTTATTGTTTCCCAGCTTAAACTTTTAACATTGGATTTTGCAACTATAAAAATTTCCTTAGATTCCCCATTACTATGATTAAATTCATTTTTCTTCCATCTCTGTTCTCTTTCCAAATATAAATTTATGCTATTTATATCTTGTTAATATTAGCATCATTATATATGCTATAAACTCTGTGCCAATATTTTAGTCTTTGACTCATACTTAGACACATGAATAATTATGTAAATATATTTATATGTAAATATGTATTTAATATTTAAAATACATTTGTATCAGCAATACAGTCAAATGCATGTAAAATATATGATATTATGATATCTATGTAACTTTATTTGATCAATAATTAAATGTACATATATTCTGTTCAAATTTCCATTGTCATCTCTTATCTGAGTGGAGCCCATTTTCTAATAGATGTTTCAGGAAGATTCTAGGTACAGTGCCTCCTTGTATGATTAAAGACTGCCTATACATTTAATCCTTTAAAGACTCCATGGCTAGATGTCAAACTTTTGATTTTCACTTTCCTTTTTGAGAATCTTATTGAATTATGCTGCCTGGTCTGTCAAGAATCAAGAATTCTGAAACCAATTAGATTTTGTTTTCAATGCAAGTCAACTTCATCTTTTTGACTGATGTCCTAAAACATTTTCTCTTTGATCTTTATATTTCTACAGTTTTGATAGAACATATTTCAGAGTAGATGGTTTCAGGTCAGTGTTCACAGATGCGCTAGCCCTTTCAGTACACAGATTTTTGATGTACTTTTATTTCCACTATGTGTTCTCAGATTGAAGCTTATATACTGTTCTGTTTCACTGTTTTGTTTTGTATTTCACATATTACAAAGATGTAAATAAATATGTGTGCTTGTGTTTATGTATATTGTGTATGAATTTGTGTGTGTATGTGTATGTGTGTCTGTGTGTGTGTATATATATATATATATATATATATATATATATATATATATAAAGAAAAGCAGAAATAGAGAGAGAGGAACCAAGAGGAATAAAAAAATTCAGAAAAAAGAAAGGAAAATCAATCCAAGAGAAAAGGCTGGTTAAAAGACATTTTATCAGGAGTTCTCTATTATCTCTGAAAATCAATGAATAGAAAGAATGTTCAATGCATGTTGTGCATTTTGAAGTGTTGCTCTTGCTGAGTAATTGCTCTTGCAGGGAATAATTAATTGTTATTTTTTTATTTCTTTAAAATTGACTTATAACATTGCATATTTTTATTTTGTGCAAGACGATATTATTAAGTATACATATATGTGAAATATTTAAACCTAAGTAAGTTACTGGATTTATTATCTCATATAGTCATCAATTGTGGTGTTCTCCTTATATTTTTCTTGAATAAGATATGTCAACATTAACTATACTCATCTTGCTGCACAGTAGACATTTTGAGAAAAACTTCCACTTACCTAGCTGCAATATGTGTCCTTTGACCAACATCTCCACATTCCTCTCTCCCCTCCAACCTCCTGTCTCTGGTAATTGATAAAGTAAAATAAGTCAGGCACAGAAAGAAAAATGCCACATGATTTCATTCATTTTATGTAATCTAAACATGTTGAGCTCATGGAGGTAGAGAAAGGGATTTTTATTGACTAACATTTTTTCCAAGCATGGGTTCTACAATTCCAATCTAACACAGAAGACTTCATTGTAGTCTTCTACTTTTCTTATCTGTAAATTCTTTTTCAGACTATGAAAAAAACCTAGCTCTCCTCACCTGCAGTATTATTTCCTGATTCATTCAAACTGAATATGCACGGCAATCCATGGATTAGAAACATCAGACTGATGAATATACTCAGCTGGTATTTTCCAGACACAGAGAAAAGCAAACTACACAAAAGATTGATGAACTACTGTGTAGTAGTGTCTTTAGGAGAGGAGGTAAATACAAAAGAAAATCTCTTATCTAATGAACAGGCATTCAAATTTATGTCATAAAGTTTTAAGTATTCTTAAAATAATTATAAACCCTTGCAGAAAATGTATTACTAATTAAAAAGCCTTATTAATTAGGTGAATGTTTTCATTTATAGAACATACAGAAGCTCTCTTAATACATCTTTACAAAGCTGATCTTTGAGATCTTACCTTTTTGAAGAGGTACCAGCTGGACTATCATAGCTAATAAATATTTCTATCTTATATCCCATACTTTCTGCATTTGTTAGTTCCCTGAGTGTAAACAAGGCTAGATAATATAGATGATGCTTTAGGATGGGTTTTATGTAAAATAAATTGTGGAAAGCAAATTATAAAAGTCTCAAAGAAAAAGTTTTCTGTTTCTCTAATAAGATGCCTACACATGTTTAAATAGAAATAAAAATTCTAAAGTATGTCTACCTTTTTTATCCCTTAAGTGTCTTACTTTGGCCTACTTTTCAATTAACTTCCTTGATATCAATTAAGGAATATTTGAAGGCTTCTACTATAGAAGTAGGATGTATTATGCATAAAACATAGATATCTTAGTTTAATATAGTGAGGCACTGAAAAGTGTATTTGATCTCAGAATGTTTAAAGCATGTGTCTTCATTTACTTTAATTCAGAAATCCAGTAATATAGAAACTAAATATACAGAAAATCCTAAGTGCAAATAGAAAGAAGGCAGGGAAGATGGACTCTGGATTTACCAGGTTTTTAGAGCATATTAATCCCTTTACCTTCCACTGCCCATCACCACACATAATACTATGTTCAACAGAATTAAATTTGAAAAATAAACCTACTATTAAATATTAATTCCATTGTTTTGAAAGTGTTACTATGGTATAGAACAAATGAATCAATGAATAAACAGAAATTCTCACAATTTCTTACTGTTTTCTTTTTACATTTTAAAACTTTCCATGTGACATTCTTGCTATTAACATTCTTTAAGAGAAATGGGAGAGAAAGCCAACGATAGGCCACTGATAGATCTTGTCCCATTCTTGCAGTTAGGCCTTCAGGTCTACTGTTATTTCAAATGAACCCTAAATTAGATAAGCCCATTCTGACCAGGATTGATAAAGGCAAAAACAAGAACACTCCCTAATTGAGCATGGACAGAACATGCACATTGTCTGAGCTACAACATATAATATCTCCCCTTCCTGGTTTGTGAATGACTGCTGTTTCTCTATCAATTATAACATTAGGCTCACTTTGGTTATTGTCTTCGTAGAAAAGATTTTGTGGGGTATTTAATCATGGAATTGCTTATCCGTCCTGATAGTCGACAATTCAGGACACAGTCCTGTTTTCTTAAATTCTTCTGCAAAACTTTGCATAGCTCCACATTAGAGAGTATTGTAGCTTATTGATTAAATTATCCAATTCAATAAAAGTATGGTAACCAGAAATGGGAAAGCTGTTTCTGTATGCACTGTTTAAATTACAATTAAGTTTTCCAGCTGGAGATCTCCAAAATATTGTGGAACCCTCACAGGGATGGTATTTGCCTTATTCTATTTTAGGATTCCTTAGCAATATCACCTTAGAGCAACAGCTGTTCAAAACACTGAGATTGGTATGAATTTTTCTTCTACTGCCAGGCAAGTTGAAAAGCTATAAAATATTTTCAGTTCATTTCAGGTTCAGGTATCCCTAGGAGCAATTGTCTTCATGCAATCAGAAGGGAAGATACTAAGATTGCAAAACGGAGATTCAGAAACTAAATGCAAACTGCTGTTGGTTGGATACACCAACTGGGAGTTTATTACCAAACACCAGACATTAGAAGATCAGTAGCTAAATTAGCCAGAGTAAACATCCCGAGGAACAAAACTAGTGCCAGCTCACTGAGCTAACAATAAGACAAGTGGGTGGCAATGGGGCTGAGGAAACAAACTAAATAAATTTGGATAAGTTCAGTATCTGTTCCTATATTGATGGACATAATTTGGAAAAAGAAATCTGTTTAAAAAAACAAATTCATTTGAAGAGATGGTTTTCTAGCTGCGAATTCTTTTAACTTTTGTTTATCGTGGAAGGTTTTAATTTCATCTTCTAACCTGAAGCTTAATTTCGCCGGATACAAGATTCTTGGTTGGAATCCATTTTCTTTAAGCGTTTGAAATATGTTATTCCAGGATCTTCTAGCTTTTAGAGTCTGTGTTGAGAGATCAGCTGTTATTCTGATTGATTTACCCCTAAATGTAATCTGCTTCCTTTCCCTTGTAGCTTTTAAAATTCTCTCCTTGTTCTGTATGTTGGACATCTTCATTATAATGTGTCTTGGTGTGGATCTCTTATGATTTTGCACATTCGGCGTCCTGTAGGCTTCTAGGATTTGGGATTCTGTCTCATTCTTCAAGTCTGGGAAGTTTTCTTGTATTATTTCACTGAATAGATTGCTTAATCCTTTGGTTTGGAGCTCTGTGCCTTCCTGTATCCCAATGACTCTTAAGTTAGGTCTTTTGATATTATCCCATAGCTCTTGAATGTTCTGCTCATGGTTTCTTAGTAGACTTGCTGAGCTATCTATGTTCTTTTCAAGTTGAAATACTCTGTCTTCATTATCTGATGTTCTATCTTCTAAGTGATCCACTCTGCTGGTAGTATTCTCAATTGAGTTTTTAAGTTGGTTTATTGTTTCCTGCATTCCTAGTATTTCTATTTGTTTGTTTTTTATTACCTCTATCTCCCTGTGAAATTGATCTTTAACTTCCTGGATTTGTTTGTCAATGTGATCTTTCATTGTCTGATTTTGCTGTCTCATGTCTTCCTTGAGACTCCAGATCATCTGAAGCATGTATGTCCTGAGCTCTCTATCTGACATTCCATCTGTTGCAGCTATTACCTCTTCTAAAGTTGAGTTGACCTGCATTGCCTGTGGTCCTTTCTTTCCTTGTCGTTTCATACTGCTGGCGTTTCTTCCTGCTTGGTGAAATTGTTGTGTCTTTGATATTTTCCCCCTCTATTTATTTATATTGCTCTTGTATAGTTGAAAAATCACCCTTGCAGGGCAGGTAGTGGCTGTGATCCTCCTCCAATTAGTGTGATCCGTCTACCATGCTGGCAGGCCCTAGGTCTGCTTTGCTGGTCGGTCAAAGGTCTACCTACCCAGCAGGCGCCAGGGGCACCTGTGTCACTCCATAGGTTGCTGGGCCTAACCTCCCGATGGGTTGCAGGTTCGCCTCGCTTGCAGGCACTGGGGGAGGGGCCGGTTCCGCCCCTCAGCAGGCTTTGGGCTGGCTCTGCTGCTGTTCTCAGTCCCTCCTACCTGCAGACACTGGGGGAGGGGACGGGCCTAGCCCTCAGCCGTCCGCCGCCGGACCTGTCCTGGTGGGTCCGGTCCGCGTTCCCCGCCGGCGCGTGTAGCTGTAGTCCCTTGGCTGGTTGCTGGGCCTGACCCGCCCGCCCGTGGCTTGCAGGTGCGCCTCGCTTGCAGGCACTGGGGGAGGGGCCGGTTCCGCCCCTCAGCAGGCTTTGGGCTGGCTCTGCTGCTGTTCTCAGTCCCTCCTACCTGCAGAAACTGGGGGAGGGGATGGGCCTAGCCCTCAGCCGTCCGCCGCCGGACCTGTCCTAGTGGGTCCGGTCCGCGTTCCCCGCCGGCGCGTGTAGCTGCAGTCCCTTGGCTGGTTGCTGGGCCTGACCCGCCCGCCCGTGGCTTGCAGGTGCGCCTCGCTTGCAGGCACTGGGGGAGGGGCCGGTTCCGCCCCTCAGCAGGCTTTGGGCTGGCTCTGCTGCTGTTCTCAGTCCCTCCTACCTGCAGACACTGGGGGAGGGGACGGGCCTAGCCCTCAGCCGTCCGCCGCCGGACCTGTCCTAGTGGGTCCGGTCCGCGTTCCCCGCCGGCGCGTGTAGCTGCAGTCCCTTGGCTGGTTGCTGGGCCTGACCCGCCCGCCCGTGGCTTGCAGGTGCGCCTCGCTTGCAGGCACTGGGGGAGGGGCATCCACTGCCAAAACCTAGAAGGATAATTATAATTGCATATAATCTTATGTAAATCTTCCTAAATACATTTGTCTCTGCCAGTGCAACCAGTTACTCAGTTTCCTCAAACCGTGCTGATTGGAAAAAGATTAACAAACACAAAAATAGAGAAAGCAGGACCCATGGATCAGCCAACCTCTGATGGAGGAAGACTGAAGATGAGCAACTTCTGCACGTTTATTATATAGGTTTTTACATCAAAGGGATTCACTGTGAGAAAGTTACTTTAAAAGTAAGTAAAGTTTGAACAGCCGATCATACAGTTATCAGCTTGTACCCACAATTCTCCATCTCCAAGTAGTTGGCATTTGAATCTTAGATCATGAACTGATAAATTCCATGGCAACCACAAAATTTCCCTCTGAACAGGGTTTCACCACACAACCAGGCAGTTTTCTTGGTGCCTTTGCACCAAGAGATTCCCAAAGGAAGCATCAGCCTCTGTCTCTGGGAAGTTCAAAGACTCATTATTCATTCACCATTCCTGACATAAGTAATCTCTCAATTTCTAATGCCTAACACAATGTAAATACTATGAACATAGTTACATGCTAGGTACTTGAAATCTTCCATGGATGTTTTATATAAAATTGCATCAGACCCTTAATCATTTATTTTTCTCCTTCCTCACTTTATCTTTCCTCCTTTGAATTTAATAATAACTGAGCCATTACCTATATTTTATTTTACTTTCACACATATTTATGCACACAATTGTAAGCAGGAATTTTGTCTCTTTTGTTTATAACTACATCTCTAACATCTAAGTAGTGGTTAGTATATGTTTGTTTTATATATATACACACACATATATATATATATATATATATATATATATAATTTAAGAAGCAATAAAATATGACAATTTTGCTTGAACATTTATTTATATATTAATAATTGAACAATTTATTGAACATTTAGTGAATATTAGTTTCTAAACAGCTTTTAAATTTATTTTACTAAGTCTTAAGAATATGAAAACTCCAATATTAACACTGGACTGCAATTTATCATAATTGCTGTGAGAATATAAAAATATACATATACTTTCCTTGATCTATGTGAAATTCCTGGTTTTGATATTTATATACTATAAGATGTAATCATTGGTGAAAATTTTGTGAAGCATACACATGATAAATCTGTAATTACATTAAAAGAAAAGTTTACAAAATAATAATAATTTACAAAATAATTAGGTGGCTCTATTAATTGATTAATTGCCCTTGATTAGTTTGTATTTATTTTTGAAAAGTCATTATTTTATTCTAATTTATTTAATTTCTAGTAAAAGATAGATTTAACAGAAATCATTGCAGAGTGAAAGTTCTGCTGCATTATTTAATTCACTATTTTTAAAGAAATACAGATAAAATAATATTCCTATTGAAATATAACTCCCAACAAAAATCTCAGATCAAGAAAATGTGTTTGATATTCATGTACTGACTCTTTCATTTTTATAATATTCAAGGACCTATTTCTCATAATACACACTTTCAGAGTTACTTTACCTTTGAACACATTCAACATTTTGTTTTGTTATGATCCATTTAAATAATTTTAAATGTAACTGACCACTTCAAACATTTTTTTTATTGACTAAACCAATTATGTTTTATAGTATAACACAATAATCCACTCAGTTGTTTCCTGGGTTATCAAAAACTACATATGTCTGGATGGCTTTATTACCTTCATCATAACTGCCTGTAATTCTTTCCTTTTCTTAAATACTGTCTTTAAAATACTCCCATTAGACTCATATTCACTCTTCTTTTTCTTACAGTATCCCCAGCCATTTATAGCCACAGAAATGGCACTTTTTAACTTCCCTTGTTAAATAAGTTCCCATTTTGTTTTTTTCTTATAAAGAAGTGAACATTTGTTTCATCTGCACCAGAATCAGCACCAGTTTCATACACTTTATGATATTTCAGTACTTTTTTAATGAAAGTAAATTATCTGCAGGACACAAGTACATGACCTGGTTTGACATTTAGTGTCTCTTCTGTGACATGGCAGTTTCTCAATATTTCTTTGTCGCTGATCTTAATATTATTTCAAGATGTAAAAGTCTGTGGTTTGTTATTTTGTAGAATTCATCTTAATTTGGATTTGCCTGATATTTTTTATAAATAAATTCATCTTATATTTTCTTGTAAGGTTTCTCTGGAAGTGACTTTTTTTTTTGGTCATGAGTAAATGAGGTCCATAGAAATATGTTGCTGTTTTGTCTCAGTAATTGTGATGCTAGATGTGATCACACTTTAAAGGTGGTATCTACTATGTTTATAAAGGTATTAGTCTACTTTATGATTTATTAGGAAAAATAGTAGTTATTTTTATACTAAATTTTTTGTTGCTAATCCACCAACCATTGATTATTTTCTAATTATATTCATATACCTCTACCCATATCTAATAAACAGATTTAGATGTAGTTTGCTTCCTATTGTAAGGAAGAGCCCTCTCTTTTCATTTATTTTTTATGTTTTTTGTTTATATAAGTATAGAGTCATGAATTATTATTTTATTCAATCAATTAAAACTAATGATTCAATTTGTTTTTATATACAAATTGTCCATTTCACTCATCTCTTTCTGCAAAGTTATGTTATTTGCCTAGACCCACTGCCCATTGGGAAACACAGTATTTATGCAGGCCAGGAGTAAAATCTAGATATTAAATAGCTCTGTGAGTTTTTCTTAATATTTATGTAATTTACATTAATCTTTGTTTATAAATTATTTGAAAATGTATGAAATGAGCTTCAACGTATTCAGAGAAATTTGTTAATAAATATGAAAAAGTAAGATAATGTCTATGGAAAAATTTTTTATATATTTTAGGCTTTTGCCTCATGTATAAAATTTTTATTTGTATATGTCAATCAGTTATGTGAATATTAATACCATCCTGAGAATTTTTTTCATAGAATATAAAAACTTGTAAAAATTTTCATATAAATTGTCTAAATATTATCTAAAAAGTTGTTCTGGTAGCAATTAAAAGCAACTCGATAATATTAGGTTAAAACTTTGTCTAAGAAATTCTCTATCCAAGAAAGATTTTATATCAGGAAAATCATAATAAAACGAAAGAAATACTGGAGTATACTGTTGGCTACTTAAAACTTGTTGTAGGACCATTAAAGTGGATCATACTCTAGTTCAAAGAAAAAAACATGATAGCTTCCTTCTCCCCATTGCCCTGCTTTTGAGTGAGATAACAGCCACAGAATGAAAACAGTGCAACCAGAAATGAATAGAGAACTGTGGTGCCCAGAGAAAGCTCTCCAGGTGTTGTGTTCCTCAGGTAGTTCTCCTCCTGCCACCAAGCATCAGTCTCTCAAAAGCAGAAGAAAAAGATTGGGACTAGCATCTATCCTTAAATTCTTAACATATTTTACAGAAGTATGACATTTCTTCATTAAGCTTAGTTTGAGGAATTTATATTTCATATAAAATATTATCACCCTAAATCAGTCTATTACTATTTTAAAGTCTCTAATAATATGTAAAATAACTGTTATTAAAAGAAAAAATATAGATTCCTCATCTTTGAGTATAGTATTTAATTTTATTGTTGCCCTCAAGGCCTCCATTAAATATGTCATGTCTTAGATGTATAAAGCCTAAATCAGGAAAGCACTATTATGACTTCTGCTTATTCTGATTTTAGTTGCCTACTGTTCTGATGCATTATCTATAATAGTTCCTACACATTAATTTTAATTTATTCCCAGGAAAAAAAGAACTCTTCTTAACTTGTCTAAAAGCATTTTTGCCTAGGATTAAAAGGATTGCCATTTTTACATGCTGACTTTAAATGAAAAAGAATAAAAATGAGAGCTATTTTCATTTTCCAAACATGGCTTTTGAAGTTTTCAAAGTGATTCTTGATAGAGAATAAGACCAGATAAAAATGTTACTACTGCTCTGGCCTCAGGAAGAAAAAAGAATCAAAACACCAGTTTCCCATGGCGACTCCCTTTCTGAAGAACTGATCATTAAATCATCCTGCTGTTTGACTTTCTTGTCATATTTTACAGAAGTATGGCATTTCTTTGATTGGTGCTTAATTTGAGGAATTACCTTTTCTTTTTTTTAATCCTGTAACTTTAGAAAGAGTGAATAAAGACATTTTACTATCATGATGAGTACCCTCTGAATACCTCAAATGTTATTAGTTCTCAAAATCCAATGAACTAAATCTGGATTTGAGACCACCAGCGAGCTATAGGCCTGAATGGCAATGTCTTGGCCCCTGATAGAATTGCTTTTACTGAATTGCATTCTGGAATTTTGCCAGCAGTTTATTTTCTGGATGAAGAAAAAAACAATCACAAGAACCTTGCTAGCATTGTGGTGTTGTTATTGAGGACATCAGTCAATGTATGGATGGAATAGCTTCCACTTTAGAGTATCCCAGAGGAGAAATTCTTCTCAGGCCTCAGCATCAGTAGGAGTTATACATCTTTTAAACCACAGTCTTTCCTACCTCTTCTCCTCTCTAATAGCATAGATAATTAGTTTATAATAGTCTCTTAGTTTATTCTGATTGCTTTGACTACTACCAAGTTTGAGATCTACAGTTATGTACATTTCTGCATCTACTTGGGAATTTATGGTAGCATTTCTTTCTACTAAAATCCAAAATTTGTTATTTCTTTTCCCATGATTTAATTTTTTTCTGTTACTTTGGTCTTTTTTTCATCATTTCATATTGTAGTGATTTAAAATATAAAATACATGAAGCAATTGGCAAGTAATTAGTGCTTAAAAAGATGCTGTGACTTTTTGTTTGTAACTGAAACTTAAATGTTCCCTCTATATTTAATGACTGTTTCTATAATGCCACTTGGTTTAAACATTTTCTTATTATAGACTGGGGGGGGGAGATGGTGATCATGGGGAACTATTTATGTTCAACTATAGCATCTTCTTTAGCTTTGTCTCCTTAATGTCCTTACTCTTTAGTTTCTTTATTTTAATGGTTTATTCTTCTCAACCTATGCTTTTTTATTATTGATTGATTGGTTGAATGATACAGGTTCACTAGCAATTATATTCTTTTTTTATTCCTTCTTTTTAGTTATACATGACATTAGAATCCATTTTGACATAATTATAAAAGCATGAAATTATCTTGTTCTAATTCAGTCAGGCTATGCTTTTTGATGTTAATTTCTTGTATAGTTCAAACTTGAGATTTCAAATTGTAAACTGACAAATATTTATTTTAGATGTACTGACTGGTTGGACATGGTAATCAGTGGGATTCTAAGAAGTGTTTCTTCTGTGTCCAGAGGATAATTGTACACTGTTAGCATTAACTCAGAGCCACTTCTATAATACATTTCTATTGAATATCATTTTACACATTTTTTATGCACAAGGAAATTCACATAGAAAACTGTTAGTAATGGTTTGATTTTTTCCACATATAAAATAGGAAAAAGTGAAGAAAATTGAGGCTGACATTTATTGAATATTTGCTCTACTTTATGCACGAGTTTTTCACATTTACATTTTTTTTAAAAGGGCTTTTTTAGCTTTTGAAGGGTGACAAAATATTGACATACTGCTGTAACATGCACCCTTTAAATAGATATATGAATTATCTATGGGAGAAAAGTAAGACAGGCAAATATAGCATGGTCCTTTTAAAAAAAGAACTAAAATTAGGAGTAGAAATGCTAATATTCTATTGTGATCATGAAAGAAGCTAAAACTTTCTGTTTTCAAAATTCTTGAAATTCAAACTTTGTTTTATTTCCAATTCAATTATTGTACCACAGATACCTTTCCTGTTATTATTAAAAACCCCACCCTTACATTATTATTTCCAGTTCTTATCACCTTTTCTTATTTTAAATTGAACTCCTATTAATCATTGAGTCTAGGAGATAGGCTAGATACCTACCAAATTAACAGTTGTTGTTTATTAACTATTTTTAGGATTTGCATGAAAAAAGCATGGAATGAAACAAATATCAGTCCTTCTGATAAAGAAGAGTGATTACTATTAGCAAATTGACTAGGATACTGTGTTATCAATTAAGGTCATTCTTTTGCTTCAGTCATTCAGGCCATGTCTTTACTATGATATCATTTTCCTCTGTTAATGATCTTTCAAAAGAGTAAAGAAACTTGTAAAGAAATATTTTTAGTATCTGAAAAGGGTCCATTCCTCTCCTAAATGGCAGAGGTCTAATAGGCTTAATTAAAAAGAGTGTTTGACTACAAGCCCAAATCTCTCAATTAACAAATTAGGGTTAATACAGAATCCCAGCAATGATGCTCTACATACACCATAATTGAATGGTTTCACTCCATTAATTTATATGATATTAAATATCATCCTTGGATGATCTTGGTTCTCGTATCAGACTTTCTTTCTGCTTATATTATCCTTCCTCTCATTGTTTTCATATTTTTTTTCTTCAATGTGACACTCTTCCTCAGGTACACCCTGATTATTCTATGTCAAGCTGTCCTCTCCCTCAATCTTGATCTCCTCTTTGCTGCCTATCATTTCCATGACATCTATCACTTTCAAATATTATAATATTTTGTTTAATGCATTTCTACTTCCATTAAGAAGTAAGCTTCATGGGTGGAGCTCTTTTGCTTATTAGCTTACCCTAAGGGCTTAATGTGGCATGAAATAGGTCTTCAAAAACACACATTCAGAGAATGAATACATTTCTTTACAAGAATAGGTTTATAAAGAACATATTCTTTATTTTATTTGCTGTTATAAAGATCAAAGTCTATGATAAGAGGACATTTTGTTACATGAGATTTTGAAATAGTTTGATAAGAGGTAGATAGCATGACAATGAAATGCAACTTTATACATGATTGAAATGTTTAGTCTAAAAATATCAATAAAGAAAAATAATTTGGCTTTAAATTTTTTAAAAATTAAAAGATGATAACCTGAAAATATTATTTATTGTTTGTTGTTTGTTTAATTTATTTTGGAGAGTGAGTTTGTATATCAAGAATGGCATAAATATTAATCAAAGGCTGCAAAACCTTTTTGCACTGCTAACCTCAATTTGGCTATGAATTGACTTTTGTCATTAAATGAACTGTGAACCTTATAGTACCCCAGATTTTCTGCTTCTGAACTCAGATAATTGTTTATAACTTTCTTAGTTGATCTATGTGTTTTCTTATAAAATGTGTTATCACCTCTTAAACTTAAAGAGGAGGGCCTGCGACACTGATTTCAGTAACATATAATTTTTATATTCCTTGATTGGCATAGCACAGTTGCCAGTGTGTACTAGGAAAAAAAATATTTGTTAAACGAAAAAACATGTTGTGTTAGTCAGCTTTTCATTGCTATGACAAAACCAATTTAAAGGATAAAAGATATTTCAGTCCATAGGGGTTTGGCTCCACTGTTTCTAGACCTCTGGTGAGGCAGGACATCAGGGCAGAGAGCACATGGAGGAGAAGAGAGCATTAGAGAGAGGAGTGAGAAGTTTCCAAGTGAGTCCCCAATTTCTAAGGTTTATACCTCCTCCAATTAGCCCATTCAGCTGTGAATCCATCAATTGATTCATTGATTCATATGTACTCATACATATATTTATTGAAGAAAAAAATATTTTAAACTGAGAATACTTTGTCATATGTAGTTGACAAAGTTGATGGGGACTGATATTTGCTGTGTCTACTCCAAATGCATTGTCAATTTATATGAATTTTAAATATTTGTACCTGACAAAGTTGATATATTTCCATGATCTACAAATAAAGCGATTAAGGCTCAGAAAGAAGAAGTGACTCCCCCAAATAATATGAAGCTATAATATGGTAGATCCAGGATTCAATAAAACAGTATAAAACCCCAAATCCTATTTCTACTGCACACAAAATTGCCTGCTGAAGAAAATCATCTGGATCTATTCCTGAAATCAGTGTCGCAGGCCCTCCCCTTTAAGTTTATAGTCCAGTTAACAAGGGCCACATATAATTCTCATTGAGATATTTTTGGAAACACTGGCTTTCAACTTAATATTTTCTCTGCTGTTGAAGAAAGGTCTTCTCTGGACCTAGGAAATAGACAATTCTAAGTGGCTCATGGTTTTGTTACATTTATGCATTTATGCAAGTGATTCATGGTTTTGTTACATTTATGCATTTTTTTTACTTTGTCTTCTCCTGAAGTCCTTTTAACCTTTTAATAATTCAAAGAAATTACCAGAGGATGTGTTTAAAGGTCAGGATTGTGATGAGAGTACCTAACAAAATGTTTAGGCAGGTTTAATTCTTTTAAGTAATTTTTCTAAGGCATGATACTAGATCCAAGTCACTCCATGCAGATGGGCAGATATTCTTACACCTGGATTGGTCCCAAAAGCATTATCTGTGGGAAGACCTTATTGTTTTAATTGCACACATATTAGGCTGTGTGGAATCTGAGCAGCAATGTTAAATTACATTTCTCAGTAGCTTCAAGGCTCTATATCTGTAATTAGCGGCTTCTGTTCTTTATTACACTGATCAGGAATGCAGCTCTATTCATCACCACAGTCTCAGTTAATTATCCTTGCTAATGATTTTCATGGTGTAAAGAATCTACAGGACCCATTTGTAAAGCTCTTTTGCACTGAAATTATTGGATGGTTTGACACCATAGTGAGCTGATAAACTCTTGGAGGGATGTTGCCATGGGAGATGGTTACTCTCTTTCTATTGTATTTGCTTTGATTAGGGAGAAGTTACAGAAGAGGGAATGTAATGCAATTTTGCTTTTACAAGATTATAATACTCCAGGTGTGCAAGGAGGTGGGGAAGGAATCAACCAGAACAGAAGGAGAAAATTAAACTTTCTCTGTGTGTCTGAACCAGTTGAAATTCTAAGTTATTGGCTGGTCCACCTAGCACTGCAATTGAGCATGTATCTTGTTTGACAAATTGTAGCTACTATTTCATAATAGATTTAAATTTTGAAATATCTGATATGTAGAAAATAAATCATATTATGATTTTGTATTTGTGTTTTTTAATTATGAGAGGATTAACATTAAATTACAGATCTCTGGTAAGTATAATCTGTTAATATTGAAGAACTTCCTATTGAAAAACACATTTGGTTATAAACCTTGTCCGAAGATATTTAACACACAAAAAAAATAACAAAAACAAAGGATTTTTTGCTTTTTAGCCTTATAATATATATTGACATTAGCAATGATTAGAAACAACTTCATAAGTTACTATGTATAATTTTTAGAGGAAATAAAAATTTTCAAAAATTTTCTAATTTTTTGGCAAATCAAATCATATTCTAATCTGATATAAAATTAGAATAATCTTCTAATTTCTTTTAAAATGACTTTCTTTTTATATGTATTTATTTGTTTGTTTATTTATTTATTTATTTATGGTATCAGCGATTGAACTGAGGGAAACTTAACCACTCAGCCACATTCCTAGCCTTTTTAATGTTACTTTGAGACAGGGTCTCACTAGGTTGCTTAGGGCCACCTAGTTAAGGTGCTGAAGGTGGCTTTGAATTTTCAGTCTTCCTGCCTCAGTGTCCTGTGATGCTGGCATTGCTGGCTTTGCAGGCATGTGTCACCATGCCCAGCAAAAATGACTTCTCCTTAATGAGAAGTGATTATTTGAAAAGGCAAAAACAAAATGCCAAAATAAATTATTGAATGAAGAATTTCACTGAATTACACCCATCCCAATTTTATAAAATCCATGTGATATTTATTTTGGTTAAAATATCATTTTTTCATAATTTTTTTTAAAAAAATTCATTTTGCCTTAAGACAAATGTTTGTTTTATTCTAATTCCTCTCATCTGAATTATTTTTTAATATAATCATGTTAATTTTATAGGAATATGAAAAGTGAATACTAAAGCCTCTGAAACAAATGTTAGAAGTGAAAGGAAAGACACCAAAACACTCAGAGTGACCAAGAGAGCTTTATTGAAGCAGTGCAACAGAGGAGAAAAGAGACAAAGAGAAGACGAAGAAGGAGAAGGAGAAGGAGAAGGAGAAGGAGAAGGAGAAGAGAGAAAAAAAAGGAAAGAGAAGAGGAGAGATGGAGAGGGAGAGAGCAAGAGCAAGAGAGAGAGAGAGCATGCACGCAAGAAAGAAAGAACAAGAGAGAGAGAGTAAGAGAGACAGAGAGAGAGGCCCAGCAGGAGGGAGTTTTTATAGCCCAAATCTAATGGGGTCTCTGGGTCTGCAAGCTGCCTTGTTGGCACACAAGGGGGTTAAGTGTTTGGCCTTGAGCAGCGGGCTATGTGTTCAGCCTTGTGCGGGGCTTGGGCATTTGGACTTGAAGCAAACAGGTGATAAAGAACCAGACAGAGGGTTTGAGTGGCCAGGTCACCCTGCAGCTAACTTTGTTTGGCATGCCCTGCAGACAACTTACTCAACCTGCCCTGCACCTAAAAAGAAGTAATTTCCATTGCCAGATTCCAAGCTAAAGTAGATGAGGTGCAATGTTTGGGGGCATACACAAATAAGAAAGAGAATATATTTTAATAATGAAATAAGCATGATTATTTGGTCATATAGATTAATAACGTTTATAGAACAATTCCAGAAGAATCATATTTTCAAAAATCTTTCAAAATCGAACCTGCTTGTGTGCACCAGTAGACTCAAGTACTTGGGAGGTTGAGTCAGAAGGATAATTTGAGCTCTACTAGTTTAAGGCTGGTGTGGTAAATTTAGTGAAACCCAGTCCTAAAAACAAAAAACAAAACAAACAAACAAACAAACAAACAAGAAGAAAAACCTTAAGACTTGGAAATCATGTCCAGTTTTAGCTCTTATAATTTGTGGAAATATTAAGACTGAGTATAGAAACAAAACAAATTGATTTGAAAAGGTCTTACCTGCTGAGTCATTTTGAAAATCTTTTGTATTTGCTTACATATTATTTGATGATTTTTGCCTGGAAACAAGTTAGAATCATTGTGACAGATTGGATAATATATAATGATTTAATAAGGGCCAGATATCAACAGATTATTAAATTTCAGAGTACTAGAAATTCTCAAACATAGACATTCTTCTCAAAACTTGAGGAGATATGCTTTTATTTTTAAATTATCAGAAAATATTATGAAACTATTTATAATGTCCAAGTCACCAGAATTACTTCACCAAACTTATAAGATGTTACATATTTTAAAATCTTTCTATCTATCCACTTACCTATTATTTAACTACCTATGTTTACCAATCTCTAAACTCTGTCTCTCCTATCTATTTATGTGATCAATTTTTCTGTGGCAGCTTCTTAGGAAGACAAGAACATTTTTATGTCATACTCTTTGTAAAAAAGAGAGCATGGAAAGATAGGCCTAGGTTATTGAAATTCATGTGCTCCCTCCCAACCCTACACTGTCTCCAATGAAGCACTTGTACAAAATTAACTTCAAGAAATATTGTCACAAAAAAAGTCACCAATAACTCTATAATCCCAGGCTCACTGACTGCTTCCAACACAATAAATTCTCGGAACCGTATCTTGACATATACAATGATATAGTACTAGTTACATGAACTGGTCAGAACATGCTGACTGAGGGCATATCATGTAACCTCATTTTAATCAAATGCAACTTGGGTAGAATAATAGCAATGTATCCCATAGGATGTTTTAAAGATAAACTGAGCCCAAAAGATGAAGAGTACACTTCAAGGAAAGGACACAAGGATACACTTTCCTTTTACATCTCTGTCTCTTTCATATCCAGTTTGCACATTTTCTTTTTTTTTCCTACCATCTCTCATGCACCATTCATTGCATTTATTTTTTCCATTATACCATTTACATTTGACTCTTTTTATGACAGTATTTTTCTTAGTGGATGTAAAAATAATTAAGTAGACATGTCAACTTTCATATATTGTTCCTGGATTTGGTACTAAATGTTATTTCTTAATATAATGTTAAAATTTGGAGATAATTGTGGTGGTGTACGCTATAAGCCCAACAATTTGATAGGCGGAATCAGTAAGAGCACAAGTTTGAGGCCGGCCTAGACAATTTAGTGAGACCTTGTTTCAAAAAACAAAGAAATGAAAAGGGCTGAGGATACAACTCAGTGATAGTGTAGTGAGTTGAATCCCCAGTTTTGAAAAAAAAAAGGCGGATAAAGAGAAGAAAGGATTATATTTCACATACATTGAATAGCTATGTGGCATGAAAGCCATAAGGGAAAAAAACTGTTAAAAAGAAATTGCTTTTGGCTTTACATGAGAAGATTGAACATGAGGCAATGTTGATGATGATCAAAAAGAGTGCAAAGTTTTTAAAAATATATGCTTAAACAAAATATATCGGACAACATGCTTTGGGTATAGGTTAGAAGAGCGTGAATATTCAATAGTTCAAACTGACTAATTACTTTGTGACCTGAAGCAAGTCATTTAACCCCTTTGAATTTCAGCTATCTGTAACATAATTAATTTTATTAAATTATCAGCAATGTCCATTCCATTTCTGAGACTGTATAATTTGAAAGCAATAAGCCTTTTGAGTTTCAGGGATAAATTCAATCCCTTAACAGAAAAAGAAATTTTAAAAAGGTACACATAGATAGACATGATATTTTACTTAATTAAGACTTATCTCTATGTGATACAGATAAAATTACAAAGAAAAACTAAGTTTGAACAGCTATGATATCTATTATAATGTATACTAAGTATCATGCATTGTGAATAATGGATATCTAATAGGGTAAAATAAAACATTTTCTACAAGTCAAAAACTTTTTCTTTTTTTTTTAGCTTGAAATCAACAAATGCAAAGTTTGGGTTTTCTGAGGGGAATATTACCTTTATCATTACCATGCTGAGGAGCTAGTTTCTCAAAGAAAATACAGATTATCTGAAAGTTTTTAGGGTAGACCTTCTCAGTAAATAAGAGAGCCATCTCTCATTCAGCTGAGAGTAAAGACAGTATGTCAAGGAAAGAGTTTCAAATTTATTCCCCTCTTCAAGTACTCAGATTTATTCATCTATTCACAATTCTCTATTTTAGACTCTAAAGATTGTTTCTTTTCAATCGACATATTGGAATGAGATGCTAAATTAACCCAGCTCATTCACCTGCTGTAGCTTAAACATCCGAATCAAGCATATATGAGTGAATTTCAGAACAGTTTCTTCATGGATATTACAATAAACCTGAAGTATGCATAAAACAAGAAATGGGATATTTTATAAAAATTAAAGTAGTTTACCAAAGCCCTTATAGTATTGGAAAGATTTCCTTGTATTTAGTACTGTGATTAAGAGTCCAGAATACAAGGTAGAAATGTGACAGCTAAAACTTATTCTGTGCTTTTTATATGCTGATATTATTCTAAGTATTTTACATGCATTTTCCTACTTACCTCTCACCACAACTCAATAAAATACTAAATAAGATTATTAGGACCACTTTACAGATGGAGAACTGTTTGTTTAATGGAGTAAAGAATTAAACTCCAGATTAACAGTTTTTAGAATCCTAGATGAAAAATAATGCTCAAGCATTCCATTAATTATAAAGTGAAAGTAAAGAACTTCCCACAATGGGGGTGCTTTTATTCTATTTTACGTCATTTTTTTTCAACAATGCTTTCTCTTAATAAAATTCAGCAAACTTCCATCAACCTTGAAGACAACCTGACAAAAAATAAAAACAGTCTATGTTAGAACCTGATATTCAAATTGTTCTACTTATAAAACACCCATTTTATTTTGATTGAATGTTTCCTTCAGGGAAAAATTTGAAGCATCTGAGCATTGTTACCAAAAATCATATTTACTCTCACAATTGTTTCAAAAATATTTACATAAGTATTACTCTTCATCTTTTGATATTTGAAGATTTATTTTTGAAACATTTTATTAGGTATCATGAAGAAATAGAATGGATAGTTACTAATATGCATGCCTTTAATTGAAGTATGTTGTTCACAAAATAAGGAAGTTCAAAACTTTCCTAGTAAAAATTAACACTAACATGACAATTTTAAACAAAAGGATATTTGCTAGTCTTACAAGCAACGAAAGGTACAAATTAAATTGACAAAATTGAATATTTTATTTATCTTAAGTATTCATAGTATATTGCCTAAATAAGATATATTTTTATAGATTATTCCTTTTTTTAAATTATTTCATGCAGGTATTTTATTTTTCCTTAAAGTGATATGATCCTATTATAGCCCTGGAACTTAAATGGAAAGATGCATTACAAATATCCAATAAAAATATGCAAATTAAAAAGCTGATGGAGGGAATATTTTAAAAGAAATTATTATAAATTTTATCAATCCATTCTATTTTATTAAAAATATTTAGGATGCACTTATATTGGAAAGGATATAACAATATATTATTTTTAAAATTGATATGTTGACCTAATATTAAGTGCTATAAAATAACATTAATAAATATTTAAGTTAAATGCAAAAAATTCTGAATGCTTTGATGAGCTTCTATAAATTTCTAACTCTTCATACTACTACAATAATAGTATGTTATTTAAGATTCTTGTCAGTGATTTCCAAGAGAAAAATAATGTCACACATTATTTTAAAATTTTACATTATCTACATTAGAATACTAAGTGAATTTAAGTAATAATACATTTCATTTTTATCTATCACATCCAAAATATTGTAATGCCAATATTTATTCAGGGTAAAATATTAGTGAAATTGTTTTTTGTGTGCTGAATGTGAACTCTTGAAATTCAACAAACATTTAATAGTTTCAACACATACTATACTAATTTTCCCCCCCAGTATGGAGACATTAAACCCAGACGTCCTTTACCACTGAGCTACTGCCACAGCTCTTTTTATTTTGGGATGGTCTCACTAGGTTGCTGAGACTGGCAATCCTCTTGCCTGAGGTCCTGAGAACACAGCCTGGTTGTATTTGAGATGCTCATTTGTCACCTGTGGCTAGTGGTTACCAAAATAACACTGTAGTTTTTGAAATAATCTGAAGGAGTCAAACATTCTTATTTAGTCTTACTTTCAGCTATAAGCATACCAATAGTAATATATTTCTTTTTAACAAGCTCTGATATTCTTTTTCTTTATTATTTAGGTTTATTTTAGAAGCTTAGTAAGACAAATGTAGCCTCAGAGTAGAATCACGTTAGAAGTAAATAAGTAAGATGTTTTTTCCTTTAGGGAAGTGATAGGGTAAGACAAAGTAGATTTTGAAAGAGTAGAGGTTGATGCTGGAATGGGACGACAATACAGAAAATTAACCCTCAATTTATATTTTCAAGATTATACAATAGTACTTTTTACACTATGGAGGAAAGAATATCAGAGGGATAGCACTCATGAATTTCATATATCCAATGAAAGATTAGTCTAACTTCTTAACTATTTCATTAAAATGTGAACTAGTAAGGGTAAAATTTATATTTTTAGAACTATTAATTATTACCACATCACAGTATCTTGAATTGAACCCATGTTCATAATGTCTAACTGAATTTTAGTCAATATGTCCAATAAGATTCTTCAGACTTTTCAAATCAATTTATTCAGACTTTTAGCTTAACTAACATCTAAAGTTAACAGAACCAATTTGATAAATTCACATTTTCACTTTTTGAGTCCCCAGTGATATTTTTTCAAGTTCTTATAAAATCTCAGACATGGAATGTATTTTAGACATAATCAAATCTAAACTTTCATATCATAGATAAGAAAACCAAGATCCAGGGAAGTTAAATTGATTGCCACAAGTCACAAAAGTAATGACTCAGTTTGAATTAGTCACTATTTTCTTAGACTAATGCACAACTTTGTTCCTTGTGTTCTATGCAAAGTTCTCAGTAAACCACAATTAATTTCACCATCTTTCAACCCCCTTACCTATTCTTTATAGAGGAATATTCTATATACATATTAATGTTTTCCTGGAATACTATATTTTGTCTTAGTGATTCATTGTCATATACTTTTGACTAAAACATGGCCTGTTTATCGAGTAGGATAGTTTATATCTAAATAAAAATAGACATGATCTATAAAAAAAATAGTCTCCAATTAGGAACTTTAAAATAAGATATTTAAAAAACATAGGACAGGCCCTTTGTGGAATAAGTGAAAATGTATTTGACTGTGTTCTCATAATGATTCTTTTTCCACTTTTCACCAAAATCATCACTCTGGCAAGGCCTCTGGAAATTATCAAGCTACCCACATGTGGATTACAGAAGCTATAGGCACAGAGGTACATACTCTTGTGAAGAAGTACACATCCCACATTGAAAGTGAATGTGTTATTTTTCTGGGAATTACATGGTATCTTTAAAGGAATTTAACCTTTTAATAATTTTTTGTTGCCATTGTCAAGATTGTATATTTTTAGTCATCTTTCATTGCTTTCCTCATTTAAAAATATTTTTTATTTACATTCTGTCATACAAAGTCATGTGATCCTAACTTAGTGAGATCCTATGTCTAAATAAATAAATAAATAAATAAAGGCCAGAGATATCTCTCACAGTAGTTAAGCATGCCTGGGTCAATCCCTGGTGCAAAAAGAAAAAACAACAACAAAACATCAAAACACCTAAACTCATGTACTCATGAAGTGATATTCTATTTACGGAGCTGAAAAAGAAAATTAATAAGTATATAATTATTTGTGCCACAGGAAGGAAAAGTGTTAAAAGGGAAAAAAATTGCCTATTGAATAATTTATTGAGGGTGGAACTGTGAAGAGGTAAAGATGCACAAAGAAACTGAGCGAGCATTTCATGAGTTGGCCAGGAAGAGATCAGTACTGAATGGGGGATCCAAAGAAGCCAAGTTTGATATACCAAGTAGGTTGTTTATGTGCATATATATATATAGGTACACACACACACACATACACACACACACATGCCTCTACTTGGTGTTAAAGATATAGATATATAAATATATACACAGATATATATATATATATATATATATATATATATATATATATATATATATAATCTTCCTTTATTTACTGTACAACTATATGTGTATAACTGTGTGGGACTCATCATCTTTTTATATGTTATATATCTGGATATTGTAGGCTTTATTGTATGCTCTTGATGGGATGTACAGCCCTGTAAAGATGTTTTTCTTTTTTAACTAACTGCTTTATTTAATCTATGTTCATGAAAGAAATGGAAGATAACCACATAAAATATATTCAATGTTTGCCTGAAAAGGAATCATTCTCATCATCAAAAGAGCATGCAAATATTTTCTTGCTTTCAAGAAAATTCCCTTTATCTAATATTTCCTCTAATTACTATTTCATTTCTCAATTGAGTATTTTCTCTGTATTTCTTCATGTTCTCTACTCTTCTATACTTATCCCCTCTGACTTTGGGTGAATTTCCATGCAGCAAGTTTAAACAGTCAATGGTAGAAACCACATCATACTGAACCTACAAACATAATGGGGCACAATTGATAACGCACTCATTTTTCTCTTTGCCTTGCGGACAGGACTATCATTTGACTTGCTGCCTAACACTTGCCAGTTTAGTTTCTTCAACTAATTGCTTATTCTCTTTTTAACTTCTAAATATTGATGTCAACTAATGTTTCCCTCCCTCTCTCTCTCTCTCTCTCTCTCTCTCTCTCTCTCTCTCTCCTTGAGATGTACCATTACATGCCATTTCTGAGCCTCAGCCAGTCACAACTGCCAAGCTTCAGCTAATTATAGGATGCCACCTGATCAAATTATGTCCACCTAAGGCTAGTGCCTCAAGGCACCACACCCAAATAAAGAAAATACCAAATTATAACGAATCAAGTTGTTTCTATACATCATTTCCTCTTTCTGTCTGTAAATGCTGCCTGCTTACTTTGTTGGCTCCACCCTCTAATTCTGAAGCTTTTAAGACATGGTTTGTGGCAAGTGGTAGAAGAGAAGGGCCAATGTCTGTGAAAGGAGGGAGACAAAGTATGTAAACTAACTCCTGTGTAGTACCACATGTATAGGATGATATTCAAACAGCTAAGACTAAGATAATTCAGCTGATATTTGAAGTGTTTGCTCAAAAAATACCAATCATGATTAATATAAGGATAATAACATATAAACACATAGTCAGATTACTGAAAAACAAATATATGAGAAAAGTTTATAAAGCAGTCAGGAAAAAATAGATAAATCTCAAAAAGACCAATAATTAGAATAACTGCCTAACGTGACTCAGAAATATGGATGCCATGAAACAGAGAAAAACATCAAAAATATTTAAAAGAAAATGAATATAACTGTCAAACATAATTGTAAAACTCACAATAGTATCCTACATTAATATTGTCAAAATAAAGATGTTTTCAGAAAAGCATAAAGTAAGAGAATTTGTCCTTAGGAGGTCTTTACTATCAGAAGTGCTTAAGAATTTTTTTAAGCTGAAGAAAAGTTAAAATGGTTAGAAGTAAATCATTAGAGAGAAAATAAATATATCAAAAGTCAAAACAATTTGGTTAATAATAATTTAAAAAATTATTCCTTTATAAAAACACACAATTACTTGAAGCAAAAATCATAACATAGTATGCATGAAATATATTTGATGATTTTAGCCAAAATGAGAAAGTGGGAAATATGTCTGTCATTTTAACTCTGAATGGACTGTGGTTATAAAGTGAAATTGATGAGAGTATTGATCTCAGACACTGGTAATTTCTGGAGAAATTCCTCATCATCACAACTCAGGGTGGGAATGTTATTGGCACTGAATGTATATAGCAAAATGATGTTGCTGTATACATTCAGCCTCTATAAGGGCACAAAATGTCAAGGATACCAAGGCTGAAAAAATTTATTTGAAACTGCCAAAATCAATAATAAAATAATTCAATGAGTTAAAAATAAAAGCTAAAATTGAATTATAAAAACAAAACAGAGCAAACAAACCAAAAAAAAAGGAATGGAGGTTATTCCAAAAGAAGGCATGAAAATAGGAATTGCAGAACCCAATCAAAAGTGGGGAAAAAACAGAAAACACATATAATAAAATGGTGGATTTAAATTCAACTAGATGAGTAATGACTTTAAAACTAGTAGGAGTTGTGTGACTTCTTGTGAATCTCCTGATAGAAAAGAATACTTGGTTGTTTGTACTGGTGATATGTGAAGCATGTTATCTGAATGAAAGTTTAGAAATGAATATGAGAAGAGAAAAGCATATATGCTGGTAAGTTGAAAATTTCCACAGTCTGCTCATCCTCTATGTCTATTGTAGTGAAATTGCTTGAATCATTTGATCTTACCTTCTGGTCATGGCCAATTGAGTCACATAATCTATATTTTGAACTGAGAAGATCAGATCATTTCACATGAAAAATTGATCCATGTTGCAAAAGAGTGTGCATTTGGAGATTACTAATATTTTCTTTTGTTAGAGAAAAAGAACATGCATGAAATCCTTTGTGGAGGTGACAGAGTATTCCTCTCCCATGCCCTTCAAAATTTTAGATAATCATTCTTTTCCATAAATATGATAAGATTCTATTAACACATACCCTTTTAGTTTAGGCTGTAATTAGTGTTATAATTAGTGCATGAGTTTCAAAGCTATTGAAAATATAATACAAAAACTTCAAATTCTTTTTCTTTTGAAAAATAACTATACTCACTACCATTAGGAAAAAGATGTAATTAGACAAAATAACCCATGTTTTGATTTCTACAAAAAATATTTAAACTTTATATCTGAATGTAGAAGTTAATGCCAATATTAAATGGGTTAATTTATCAAGTGTTATTAGGTAATTAAGCCAGATTTTTTTTTTCTTTTTTTCCTTTTTTTTTAGTTACTACTTTAAAAAGTGTTCTATCTAAAGAGAATTTGGAACTCAAAGATGTTTGGCAACAATTTACCTTTCAAATCCTTTTGCTGACTTGAAGCTACCAGCATAAATGGTACCACTCACTGGAGGATTACATATATTTATGTAATCAATAAACTTTTTTCTTAGTATACCTACTTTCATGTAAACACTCCCAGGTGGATTTATTTTTACAGCATAGCCATGAGATAAAATTCTAAATTATTATAATTTGAGGACAGGATTTCTCTTGAGCTAAATATTCTAAGCCAGGTGTTGTAAACTAATTTTGCTTATACTGACTCAACATGATAAGAGTAAAAGAAGCCAACTTTATAAATAGAAAATTGACAAACAGTTGAGACATCTTAGTATCATCAGAGCCAAGAGAAAAAACAATGATACAAACAATCTCTTAGAACCTGGTATTGTTTGTAGAGTATAACAAAAAATTTCTATACCATTTCATTTTTAATAAAAAGATAGATACAGTATGCAAGTAGTAAACATTTTAAAAAGTCATTATTTGAGTTTGAAATGTTTTTATTATATAGTTTCTGTTTTCTCTTTCTTCTTACCCACCCTTTTTGTTTTTTGTTTTTTAGTTTTGTAGTACTGAAAACTGAATTTATTGTTTATATAATTTTAATTTATATACTAAACACTGGTGCTTATGTGTTCTATGACTTAGCTAGATCCCTAGCACATGATAATGGGAGAGGTCAACTACTGTGGTCTTTTGCCCTTAGGCATGGAGACTTATGCTTGTA
Source organism: Urocitellus parryii (assembly GCF_045843805.1). Taxonomy (NCBI): domain Eukaryota; kingdom Metazoa; phylum Chordata; class Mammalia; order Rodentia; family Sciuridae; genus Urocitellus; species Urocitellus parryii. The sequence goes on from NW_027554225.1 coordinate 92,945, forward strand.
ATACTGGCTGCTCAGGAAGCTGAAGACAACAGTAGCAAATTTAAGAAGAGTTTTGGCCAGTTTAGGGAGACCCTGTCTCAATATATGAAAGAAAAGGGGCTGGAATATCCATTCTACTCTGTGTAGAGTGCCCCTGGCTTCAATTCTCAGTACCTTCCACCAATTTTTTTAAGCATTTATTTTTTAGTTGTAGGTGGGCCCAGTACCTTTATTTTATTTTTATGTGGTGGTGAGGATCAAACCCAGTGGCTCACACATGCTAGGCAAGTGCTCTACCTCTGAGTCACAACCCATCCCCCCATTTTTTATGTCATAGAAGAGTCTAAGAAATTTAGCTGTAGTCCTTGGACCTTTCACATCAGATTGTATTATACTGTTGTGAAATGCTCCTTGTTTTATATATAAAGTTGAAATTAGTTTTGAAATAATATTTCCTGTCATAAAATCACAGTTTCTTTTTTAGAGTCTATTTAACTTCTCTGGAATTGTAAAAAGTACTTAGCAACAAGAAAATCATAATGAATTATTAACCAAGTAACTGTGTATAGGGTTTTTTGCTCAGCTCCAAATTCACAAAGTTGACTTTAGAATGTCAACCTAATAAATATGCAACTCTTTAGATAGGTATTTGCAAAATAAAATAGTTTAATGAATCATTGTACATAAAAACAAATTCAGCTAATCAACAAAAATAAAAGAAACAAACAAATGACCAAAACAACAAAGTCTTTTATCCTGGAAATCCTTATAAAAATCTCTCCATTCTCCTATAATTAAAAATTTTCACTTAAAATCCCCTACATTTTATGAAAGTTATAAAAGGATTTTCCAGACCCAGAAGTGAAATTAAAAATAGTTAGAAAATAGTACAACATGGTGATCCACAAAGCCTTTGTTGTTAGCTATAAGCAAGTTTAAGTACATACTAGTGAAACCCAGATAAATTTGATCTAATACAGTCATCAAAATAAAGCAAGAGGAATTGAACACACTAACATATTTATTCCAATTTTTACCATGTTAAATATCGATTTGAATATACCATAGCTGTCATATTAATGGTACATGGCTTGCTATTGAACACTAATTCTTCAGTTGAAGAATTGAGAAATTTGTAAGGCCATCATCAATACAATTCTTTTTATTTATTTATTTATATAGGACAGCAGAATGCATTACAATTCTTATTACATATATAGAGCACAATTTTTCATATCTCTGGTTGTATACATAGTATAATCATACCAATTCATGTCTTCATACATGTACTTTGGATGATAATGATCATCACATTCCATCATCATTTCTAACCCCATGCCCCCTCCCTTCCAATTCTTACAACCAATTAAAATAATGATGAAATTTTCAAAATTTTATATGCTACCTGATGAATAATTTAATCACTGGGATGATAGTTGAATTTTTGCCTATTATTATAAAAACAATCCTTTATTTTCATTTATAATATGATTTATTTAAAAAAACGTTTTCTCCTGAGTTTCTTCTTCTACCCACATGACATCATTGCTTTGATTTAATTCCTACTACAATGTGGTACTTCCTTGAGGTATTTTCTCAGAAATTAAATTTATTTTCTGGAATCTTGCATAAAAAATCCCAAATTATTTTATATTTAAAGTTTTTAAATGATGGTTTCATAAGAAATAGATTGTTCAGTTCTCAGATTTCTTCTTTCAAAACTCTTTGAGGTGTCTCCACTGACTTCTGGCATTGAGTTTTTCAGGTAAGACCTAAGATTTTGTACATACACAATGGTGTGCTCTGTTCCATAAAGATTTCCTTTTCTTTTTAAGCCATCAGTGGCCAATTGAAATGACACCAATATTTCATTTCATTTCATTATGAAATTTATTAATGTTTTTAGGATATTTCTGTATTATTTCTGTAAATATTCTGACCATAGAAATAGACAGGGAAGTGTTTCCCCAAAGAGCAAACTCCCTCGGGGTAACTGGAGTCCTGATTCCCAGGCTTTGAATGCCCAGCTATTCCCTGCTATGTGGATGCACCAGCTGGTTTATTTAGTGACATCCTTTGAAGGAGAGAGGCTCTGTGTTTCCATTAACCTGGACCTTATCTCAGTTAACTAGCACTCAAGGTTAAAAGAATACTAGTCAAAGTGTAATTACTGGTGGTGAGTAATATGTAACTTTTTAGGTTATTAAAGACAAACACAGAGAGGGGTAGGCACTGCACCTCTTTTGTCTGCCATCCATCTGTCTGCATCCTCCCTGTGTGTCTGTATCTGTTCATTGTGTGCCTCCTCCACAATTCTTCCAGCACAGGTGTTCCTTTACAATTTCCTCCCCCTCTCCATTGTCCTACTCCTACCTTCTCTCCTGTTCTAACTTTGGTTTTTTTTCTGATTTTTCTGATTTTTTTCTCCATAATTTTTTCACACTTCCAGGAAATCAGAATTAGTATTGGGGAAATGTTTTCCACATGAATTACAGTTTCAACTAGGAGTATATTTAGCTGGTAATTTGTAAAGATTACTCATCATTTTAATGATTTTTATATGAAGTTAATAGTGCTACTATTTATTTTATCATACTGTCCCATTATCTCCTTGTTGTCACACAATATTTCTGCATTTTTCACTCTGGTCTACTATCCATGGAATTCTTTTTATATTTACAACTGATTTTTATGTTTTGTACTCAGTTTATTTTTTTGAAATTTTATTATAGTAAGAACACTTAATATGAGATATGCACTCTTAACAGATTTTTGTGTGCAATACAGTTAAATATTTTTGACTTATAGGCACAATATAGAATAATGAATCTCTAGAGGCTGTCTTGTATAATTGAAAACTTATGCTCATTAATTAACAATTTCCATGTCCTCCTTTCCATTTAGTACCTGATAGTCACCATTCTATTCTGATTTTTTTGAGTTTAACTCTATTTAACACTTCATTGTAAATGGAATTAAGTAGTATTTGCCCTTCTTTTATTGGCATATTTCACTTAGTATTATATCGCTTTACCACATTATCATAACTAGAAGAATTTCTTTATTTTTAGCTGATTTATATTCTGATATATGTATATCCCCCATTTTAAACTTTTAAACTTCATACTAATTTTTCCTTCAAGTAATATCAGAGAAAATATTTTTTTCTCCTTGATTTTCATTCCAGTTACTTTATAGCAATATGAAGTATTAAGTTCCTATAATTATTTCCTCTTTTTGAAAGGGGTTTCTTGATTCAAGCTATTTTAAGATAAGCATGTATAAGATTTTATACAAAACAATTAAATGACAAAATATCAATAAGTTTATGATATAAGGTAGTATTTGCACATACAGCCATGTTGAATAGAATGGAACAAATGGTATTAGGAAAGCTGAATTTTAACATGGTATTTCACTTTTCATATTTAACATAAAATGGAACTTAAAATGCGAATTGATGATTATCCCATGGTTAAGTTTATCAGAGCAGTGGAGAACATATATGTGGCAATAGGCTTAATATGCCTATACATATTATAATGATACAACCAACTCCCTTTATTCTGATTTAATAAATATTAAACCACCTTCAAATAACAGTGACACTGTGAGATTTGCCTTTACAGAGCAAATTATTTTTACCAGAAAATTTTAACTCCACTGGAGTTATATTTGACATTGTGACATAAAAATAAATTGGCATCTTAGTTTATACAATGATCTCTACTAAGTCATATGACTTGGGATCATTTTAGAGAAACATATATAGTTAATAAAAACAAATTTCTAAATTTAAAAAAAGTCAGTAGAATAAATTTTGGTGTATACCAATAATGTGAATTAAAATAGTAATAAGAAAACTTAAAATCCAAAACATGAACTAGAGCTGGGCATGGTGGTTCATGCCTTTAATCCCACAGGCATGGAGGCTGAAGCCTAAGGATCACAGGTTCAATGGTAGCCTCAGCAATTTAAAAAGACCCTATCTCAAAATAAAATAAAAATAAAAAGGGCTGAAGATATGGCTCAGTGTTTAAGCACTTGTGGGTTAAATTCCCAATACCAAAAAAAAAAAAAACATGGGGGGGGACCTTTCTCATAATGGGGGAATATTTTTCTATTGTTCACCATCAATCTTGAATGTGGAAGAAAAACCAGCTTTGTTTGTAAAGTCATAGACTGTAATATCATCAATAAAATGGCAAGTGAGTTGCAATACTACATTTTAATTTTTCAAATACAAATTAATTGGTAAAGAGGAGTTCATTTACAATCAATTGCATTATACTTAACAGTATTTTCCCAAATGGCATTTTTATAGACTTCTGAAAAGTTTTACTTAATAAAACAATACAAGTCAAACAATGACTTCACTTTTTGCCATAAATATTTTTAGAAAATTAAATTTTGGTATCATTTTCCAGAAAGAAATATATCTAGGAAACATTGATTTCATTGTCATTTGTCCAGTCCTTCTATTGTTTGATATATATATATATATATATATATATATATATATATATATATATATATATATATATATATATATATAAAATATTCTCCTCACCCCCCAATCTGGAGCATCTCTTTATTTCTTCTTTTTTACTACTACAGTGCTTTCTAGAATGGCCAATCTATTTTTATCTTTCTTACAAAGTGCTTCTAATTCTCTTTTAAGTTATTTCACTAAAAAAAATATTAAAATAGTTAAAAATGTAAAAAATGTTAAAGTTGCTAATTATTTGGTACTTCTGTCTGAATTAACATGGATTAACAAATGTTTTACTGCAAAGAATTTGAGAATATTTTCTTATGTAGCAAAAATATTTGCCATCTCCTTCTTTTTCCTTGCCACTTTTATGAGAACATTTATGAGAATTTAATGGTGTGGTACACTTGAAATAACTTTGTCAACCTGTGTCAAATGTTTAAAGGGAGAATGACTTTCCTTTTTATACCCTCAATTTTAAACTCATACATTTTATTTCATGAGGAAATAATTTTAACAATTAGCCACCTGCTCATCATTTTAGAGCAAGCAAGGCTCACTGAACCTACAATTAGCCAATTACACCAACAATTACAGTGCTTGCAATTGTCAACAGAAAAATAAATTCAAGCAGATTCCTCTGTGCTAAAGAAGTGCTTTGTTATTACTCATTAGTAGTCTGGGAAATAGCATGCCAATTTTTTCCTTTTACAGTAATAATTTTATAAAATGATTAATTATCAGAGTTTTCACCATGGTTTGCCCTTTAGTCATATATACAGTAGTTTCTATACTAATTCAAAGAGAAATAAAGCAAGATTTCTTCAAATTATTTTCTTATATTTCTTCAATTAAAAATGTAAAATAAGAAAGCAGTTCTGAGAATATTTTTTTCAGTTAATTAATCAGTATTGATAACAGTTTTTAACATAAAGGATCATTAAGAAATTTCTCATTTATTTTTTAAAGAATACATTACATGTGAGATTAAAATTCCTTCTCTTAACTTGCAGTAAGGACCCAATCTTTTGAAAGCTTAAAAAAATAATCCATGACCCACTTTCCTCTTCCTCTCCCAGCCCATTTCAACACCAAAAGCCTATGCAGTTTCAACAATATTACAAATTTCTACAGACTAAAGGCAAGAATTCTCATAATGTCTAGTATTTAAAAGAAAAAAAATTGTTCTAGAGATTATAACTTTGCTTCCATAAAATTCTTCTCATTTTCCAAAATAAAAATATACTTCTTCAATGTTTTAAAATTTAAGTCAAATACTCTTATCTCTACTTCTGTTATACATAATTAGAAATCTCAGTTGCTTACTGCCTTTACAATCTTGCTGTATTTCATAAGTATTAAAGCCATTTTAATAAAAGAACAGCTGGCATTACATAAATCCATTGCTATGAAAATAACTAACATGAACAGTAATTTCTGCATTTATGGTCTGTACGCATTTCATTTCTTGGGGGAAAACTTCAACTTGTATTGAACCTATTAAAAATAAATGCAAATGATAAGAGAAATGACTGTTGTTTTTAATATTACTGTCCCTTGACAGTATTTCCTTTAATCTCTGATATCTGAAAATATAAACTTTTAATATTTCTCTGTAATTTCCCCATAAATTCCTAATATGGAGGTTAAAATACAGATAACATATACTATCATTTTTTATTGATTGTTCCAAACATTACAGAGCTCTTGATAAATCATCTTTCATACATTTGACTCCATTGGGTTTTGAACTCCCATTTCTACCCCAAATACAGATAACAGAATCCCATCTGTTACATACTCACATTTTTACCTAATGGCATATTAGTGACTGTTATAATCTGCTACCTTTCCTATCCCCTACTATCCCCCCTCCCCTCCCCTCCCACCTTCCCTCTCTGCCTCCTCTGCTGTTGTTCAATTCTCTCCCTTTTTCCCCCTCCCCCTTGCCCATCATAACCTCATATACTTTTGTGTATCATTGAAGGTCTCCTACCATCATTTAATATTGTTATTACTTTTATCTTAGGGTATTAAAATGAACTATCAATAACATTATAGGACTCTTTAGGCAAATTCAATACATAGAAAAATTTGAAAAAATTTGTTGCTTTTTTCCATGAATATATCTAGTATAAAAGTCTGGAGTTTAAGGCAAGATTTAATGAAATACTCTTTCAGAGGTATTATCACCACTTTATTACCCTGCACTTGTGTGGATTCCACAGGTCCAGAATTACTGCCTTAGCATAACCTAAAAAGATTCAGGCCCCTGTGGGAGCCATGACAACATGAATCCCTATCCTTGAGAAATCATTGCCCCTGAGTCAATCTCTGACCATTTGTCAAGTTCTCATTTTTTCAGATCTGTTTCTGAAGATTATGGTAAAAGCAAATTACTTTTTCCTTCTGAATAATTCCTAATTTTGTATACAGATAGTAGGATATAGTCTGTCCCTGTGTACCAGAAATGCAAAGAATAGTAGTCTAAAATAAATTATGTTCCTGAAGCAACACCTATTGTACATCAGTATTTGAGACCATTTTGAGCTTTGCTAGACCCACTTCAATTTCCTCCTGTGTCTTTTTCATCACAGGTTCAAAATAGATTGAAACCGGGAAGTCTTTTTACTTTATTCTATACTTTAGTTATTTAATACATAAACTTTAAAATAGCTTGTTTTTGCTAACATCCTAAAATGACTACAAAAAATTATTTAAACGTTTTGTAAAAATGAAATATCCAAATTAAACAGAATATGTTCCCTTATAAAAAGTCTCTTACAAAGGATGCTTTGGAAATGTGAATTCCTTGACCAATATAACTTGATGCACTATCTTAGTCCATCTCTTATTGCTATCATACAGCACAAATTTAGGTAGTTTATCAATAAAAGAAGCTTATATTGTCTAACAGTTTCAAAGACTCAAAAATCCAAGAATAGGCACTAATATGTGTTTGACTTTTGCTGGGAACTGAGTGCTGAGTACTGCTCCATGCATGGCAGAAATGAAAAAGAGATCCATCAAGAGACAACAAGAGTGACCACGGGACATGTTTTGGAAAGAGAAAAAGGGGCCTTCTTTCCATGACAGTCCATTCCTGCAAGAAAAACATTCATTCATTCATTCATTTATAGGCCTTGCATTTTCTCAAAATTGTTATACTAGAAAAGGAACCTGAGCATGAACTTGGTTGAGGACAAAAGTTATTCAACCCATATTTTTCACGATATTGATAACCAATGGAAGAAGTTCATAATTCACATTATTGAGCTTTTATGTTTTGCATTTACTTCTACAGAAACACATAATTATAATAAGTACACACTTTAGATGAAGTATGAGAAGAATAAATCAATTTTAATGAGATTAATTTATCCTGATAGCAGATTTGAACAATAAAAGAGTTAATTATTTAAGTTATATATGCAAAATTTAGTTAAGTTTTATTTGGTAGAATATAAGTAAAAAAAAAACTGGAGAGAAACTGAGGCCTTGAACTCATGATCCTCCTGCCTCAGCCTCCTGAGCCACTGGGATTACAGGTGTGCACCACTGTGCCTGGTTAGGTTTTAAGTATTTTTATTCTTGGTCATATGTTGTTTATTGAGACATTTTAAAGACAGGAACAAATATTAAGCCGAAGCAAAAAGAACAGACTCCTGTTTTCTGTTAAGATTTAATAATTCATTACTATAGTAAAGAAGTAAACAACATAAAGACAAGCATTGAGCCTTCTGTCTATAGAGAAGCTAGTGACATAGAACTTGGTATGCTGTCATAAAATCTATAGCATTGGGCAATGTATACAAACCAACATTTTTTAGGCATCTGTAGGCATTTTTAGGCAGTGCAGACCTGTGGTAACTGAGAAGATAAAATTAAATTAGATGATCATAGTAATTTTCTCGGTTTTGATCAAGATTAAATATTTGAAACATGAGCTGGGTGTGGTGGTGAATGCCTGTAATCCCAGTGGTTTGGGAAGCTTAGGCAGGAGAATCACAATTTCAAAGCCAGTTTCAGCAATTTAGCCAGGCCCTAAGCAACTTAGCCAGATTCTTGTCTTGTCTCAAAATAACAAAAGAAAAAAAGGCTGGGGATGTGGCTCACTAGGTAAGTAGCCCTGGGTTCAATCCCTGATACAAAAAAAAAAAAAGAAAAATCTGGACTATTGAAAGAAGGTGGGAACCCAGAAAAAATAAGTGTCACTCTATGATAAAATGACAGGGAGAAATGTGGTTAAAATTTGTGAGGCAGAGTACTGAAGACAAGTGAATTATAGAGAAATCTGCATGCATGATCCCAGAGTCTTTTCTAAACATTATTATGCACATGCGTTAAGTGAAGTTATATCAATAATGAAAATTCCATGGACTTTTTTGTGTTTATTTTATTGTCTATTTATTTGTTTGTTTATTTTTTTGGTGCCAGAGATTGAACTCCACATGGTTTGCAAAGGAATGAGCCAAGTTCCAACCCTAGACTTTTATAACTACTGAGTGATCAATCCAGACCACAGGAGGATCACACCTTAATCACAAAATTAAGTATAAACTAACACTGTTGTACACTAGTTCCAACATAATAGAGCATAAAATGAATTTCAATTGATCTGAGAGTAATTTAAACTTATAGTATGTGAGGAAACAAATTTAAAATTCCTTAAGGGCAGGCAACAAAATCCAAACACTCCATATGTAGTAAACAATGTCAACCTAAAGTTTAAAACACATACCAGACATAAAAAAGCAACGCAAAAGAGGGTTGAAAATATCTTGAAATTACAGAAAGGGAAAAACATTTATTCACATTTCTATAGTCATCACAAATATCTTTGAAAATATAAACTGCAATAAAATATTCAATGAACACAAGATAAGACAGTTAGTGTCAGGAAATATTCTTAATAAAAAATGCTAAGAGAAGTTATTGAAATCACAGAAGAAGAAATACAATCAATCGATCAACAAATATATGAAAAGTGTTCAACATCTCTAGCAATTAAAGAAATGTGAATCAAAACTAAGATTTTGTCTCACTCCAGTCAGAATGGCAATTATTAAGAATACAAGCAACAATAAATTCTGGCTAGGATGTGGGGGAAAAGTTACACTCATACATTGCTGGTGAGACTGCAAATTTGTACAATCACTCTGGGGATGTGGCTCACTGGATAAGCAGACCTGGGTTCAACCCCTGGTACAAAAAAGAAAGCAGTATGGAGATTCTTTAGAAAACTTGGAACCACCATTTGATCCAGTTATCCCACTCCTCAGGTTCTATCCAAAGGACTTAAAATCAGCAAATACAGTGACAAAGTCACATCAATTCACAATAGCCATTATGGAACCAACCTAGATACTCTTCAATAGATGAATGGGTAAAGAAATTGTGGTATATACAGAATGAAATATAACTCAGCCTTAAGGAATAATGAAATTATGGCTTTTGCAGGTAAATGGATGGAGCTGGAGAATATCATGCTAAGTTAAATAAGCCAATCCAAAAAACCTAAAGGGTGAATTGTTTTCTGATATGTGGGTGCTAAGTAACAATAATGGGGAGAGGCTAGGGAAAATAGAGGTAGTTTGGATAAGGCAGAGGCGAGAGAAGGGAGGGGAGTGTGTATGAGAGTAAGAAGGATAGTAGAATGAATCAGACATTATTAGCCTACGTACATATATGATTACATGACTGGTGTGATTCTTCAACATGTACAACAAGAGAAATGAGAAGGTATACTCTATTTAGGTATCTACTGTCATAAATAACTAAATGCATTCTACTGTCATGTATAACTAATCAGAACAAATTAAAAAATAGTTATCATTTAAAAAAATGATAAATTATGCCAGAAGAAAGATATGAGTTCAAAAAGTGATGGAGAGTGGGTGGCAGGATCAATGAATTTATTGGCATAGATCAATATTTTCTTGATTTTTATGCTTTTAAAAGACAATTGAGTGTTCAAGATAAAAATAACAATGTATTTGGTATATAAAGCATATAAAATGTAGCCATATTTGGCAAAAGTATAAAAAGTTGTGAAAGAAAATGAAAATATTTTTCTGAAATGAAATGTTCCTTCCTATATCAGGAATACTGAACTTTTGGGTGGTGTTTTCTGGGACTCTTCCTCTCCCCTCCTTTCACTCCTAAATCCAACTGATCATCCAAGTCACAAACTTCCCACTTAGTTATTTTATTTCCATCTTTTGGGAAAGTTCAAAAATACTTCCTCAAAAAAGTTCCATCTAAGCCTGGAAAGGACATCTTATCAGATGATCTTGCATATTTTTCTTCAAATTATTTTTAAAACTTTGATTACATATTTAATGTCCTGAGAGATACAACACTGATCTCTGAAATAGGTATAAGATCTAAAGGGAAAGATGACATGTATGCTTTATTCATCCTTGTCACAATATAATTGCACAGTCACTATTCATGGCAGGTACTCAAAAATATTTTAAAAGGTGAATAAAGAAAGCATGAATGTAAATGTAATTTTGAAAAAAAAATTGAATTTCCTCATATTTTGTTTGTTATTTTTTTATGGTAAATGTCCAAATTGCCATCAACTCTAACCTTGAAAACATTCACTATCATTTAGTTAAAACCTCTTTTTTCCTTTTGTAGTTATTGAGAATAATACTGCGAGTTCAGGATAAAGATCATTGCAAATTCCCAAATGAGGCAAGCATCCAATACAGAATTGTTCCAACTGGTAAAATTCTGATGTGTTTGTTTATCTTCTTAATACCTTTAAACATACAGTGTGAAGGTCTGTTGATTGTATTGATCATAGAGCATCCTGTGGAGTTCTGTGTTACTCTTTTCCAAATAATAGGCTCACCTTGAAAATGTAAAGGTCAAAATGTAGTAAAGGTTAAAGCTTCTTGATTGACAAGCATTTATTTCTTTCATGAGATTAAGGTTACTCTAAGTCATTGTCACTGATTTTTTTTCTGCCAAAAGCTATAAACCCTGTCCAAAACCATAGAAATTGAATGAAAATAAGGACTAGAAATAAATCAAACCAAATCATAAGAGAATAGTCAAGGTAATCAAGTTCTTTTGCTAGAATATTGTATTTTATGTTGTATTTTTTCAAAGTCCTTTTTCTACCAGACATTCATAATTTCTAACATGTAAAAATGCAATTTTTTAAACTGACTTTTACACATTGATATGCAATTATAAAAGGAACATTCATTATGTCAGATTTCTTCTACAAAAATATTCAGGAATATAATTGTGAGATATCTTTAGAAATCATCCGATATATTCTGGATTGTTAACTAGTATAAAGTTTCAGTTATACAAAATAAATAGCTTCTATAAATCTATACAATATTATGCATATAGTAAAAATACTGAAGTTTAACTTAAAGATCTGTTAAGAGGGTAGATCTCATGTCACAAATGTTCTTAAAATAACATAGTAATAAAAATAATATTCAGGGTTTGTATCAGGTTTGCTTTAGGAAATGTTGATATCACTTTATTTATGTCATAGAATTGAAATAAAAAATAAGTAAAACTATATAAATAAAACAGAATAAAAATAAAAATGTAAAATAGACACAAAATCTTATTTCAGTGATAAATCTAAGACTGCAATATTTTGTTTGTGTTTTCTAAATTTAGCATAAAGGGCTATTCATTCTAATTATCTCTCTACATAGAATAGTGTATTCTTATGTCTGAGTTTCTGTGTTCAGAGCTGATGGGACTGTGGCTAATTTCCAAAATGAATTATACATCTACATTAGCTTGATGACTATCATTATGAGGAACATATGCTTATATGATTACAAAAGTAGAAAATGTGATTTAGAAGTATCTTTAATAATATTGCAACTTCTTTTTGTAATCCAAGGGAGTTTATTTCAGTAGTTACTTTAAACATGTGTAAACATTTTAATAACAGATATTTTTTTTAAAGTCACAATTCAGAATCTCAGTGTACTTACTGATAAGGAATTTGAAATTAAAATAAATTAATTTGAATTTTAGAGTAATTGTCCATCAGCCAAAGGAAGTTAAAGGAATAAAAACAACAAAAATATTATTTATTTTCTTTATACTCCTCTGAATACAATTTGACAAAACATTCTTTTTTATTCTCTCCAAATATGAAAATGTTGCTTTGCCTTCAAAGATTTATCTGAAGTTGAAATATTTATGATGACTACATTATAGAAAAATGACCTGTCATACTTTAATGCAGCAACAAATTCAACACATTTCTTTACTGTAATTTAAGGCCATGCTGTATGAAAATGTCTCTAAATTAATCTAAGTGACTTTTTGTAAGTTAGGCCTATTTATGCAGAACCCCATAATAATTAATTTGACCCTACTTGTATTCATTAATTCATTCACACTCATTCATTCATGTTTACACAGGAAATCTAATTTTAGATTCCTCAAAACAACCAGCACAAGTCTCTAATTTAAATTTGATGTTTGAAGTTAATTCAGTCTCAACCAGAATTTACATTTAAGATGTAGGTGCCAAATGGTATTGTGCATCTTCATTTACAAATTTCTCCACTGCATTTTATATATAAGCAATCCCCTCAAAAGATTGAGGAGCAGGAGCATTTAAAGTCAATAGCTCAAGAAAAAAATTAAAATTACATACAATTATAATAATATATTATATTGCAAATTCTGTTATCCTGACATAACTAGTATAGTAGCAAATAGTTTAAACTTTATGATCAGAAAGATCAGACGTATAAATTTCAATGTCAGCTGTACCACTTTATAGCTGTACTTTCTTGGATAGGACCGGTAATTTCTCTTTCCCAAAATGTCACAAACTATAAAAGGACTATTGAAATATCTTCCTCACTGGGATGCTCCAGACTTCAAATGAGTTATAAAGGGGTAAAATACGATAAAACAGCATAGAACTTGTTACACACTAAATAATGTCTGTAAAGTAGATGATGATAGGATAATATCGCTGTTCATGTTTAGGCACAATTATATTCCTCCCTGGGAATTTTAGTTAATGTTCCACATAGAGACCTGTCTTTATAAATTCAAAATATAAGATGTGCATCTATAATAATAGAATATATTTTTAGCTCAGACTTAATTTCAAGAATATATAGAGAGAGATATACAGATAACACAATAATTCTCTTACTGGTAAAGCATAGATTTTGTTGTGAATGATCACTTTTTCCTTCTCAAATACTTTGGAATTCTATGTTTGCCAAACATGTTACATCACATTTTTAACCATTTTATTAATGCCTTATGATAATAATATTTTCCTTTTCATTTACTCATATATTTTTATAGTAATTCAAGAAGGTAGACTTCCCTCCTACCATTCACCCCATCGAATGTTCAATTCAGTGATTTGTGTCATATTCAGAATTCTGTAATCATCACCACAATGTAAACTTACTAAATAAGTGGCAGATATAAATCTAACCAAACCAATAACATTAAATGTAAATGAATTAGACAACAAATCAAATTAAAAATACATCCACATTTAATCTTATTGATATGATTGGACTTATGTCTGCCACTTCCATAATTATCTATCATTAAGTTTTTTGGCTCTTGTGTATTTGAGTTATTCTCTAATGTCAAATGTTTACCCTAAAGAACCTCCTTTATTGTTTTTTTGAGATGAATCTACTGGCAATGAATTTTATGTTTATTTATTTAGACAGTTTTTATTGGGTTTTTATTTTTAAGAGATAGTTTTTATAAACATAGAATTCTTATTTGGTATTTCCTCTTTTCCTTTGTTGATATTCTTTTATTTATTTATTTATTCATTCATTTATTTATTTATTTATTTATTTATTGCACTTTGAATATGATATTCTGTCGCGACCCCTTGCCCGCAAGGAAGACGCAACTCAGGAATCTTCTTTCAGCAGTTTATTCAGGTCCTTGATACTTTTTCTTCTTTCAGCAGTTTATTCAGGCCTTTGTTTTGACATGTCTTTTTGCTTCTACTACTACTCCTACTACTACTTCTACTGCTACTCCTACTGCCACTACTACTACTGCTACTCCTACTGCCACTACTACTACTACTACTACTACTACTACTACTCCTACTACTACTCCTGCTACGTGCCCCAGCCCTAATAAAGCAGATAAAGCCCCAATGCACAACTGCCACGTGGATCTTTCTCATAGGGTGTTTACAGCTACGTGCCAACTCTCCCAAAATAAGGAGTTGTTTATCACAGGCCACGGCGCTTATCAGCGCCATCTTGTAATGGCGGCCACAGTACACAGAAACGGCTCACTACAATATTCTTTTATTTATTTATTTATTGCACTTTGAATATGCCACCTGTTTTATGTTCTCCTTCTTTTCAGATTAAGAGGGAGCTGTTAATCTTACTGAAGTTACCTTGTACATGGCGTGTTTTGTTGTTACTTTTAGTAGTATTTTCTCTTTGTCAACGTTTTACTATCACATGTTTTACTATGAATCACTTGTCATTTATTCTACTCGATGCTCATCAAGTTTATTGAATGAGTTCATTAATGTTTTTATTTGAAAGTTTTAGTCTTAATATCTTCAAATATTTTTCTATGCTTCTCTCTTTTCTCTCTGCTCTTCAGGTTGTATAATCTTTTCAAGTATAACCTCTAGTTTGCTCAATTTTCCTCCAAATCCAAATCTATTGCACGGCTTCCCTGCTAATAAATTTTCATTTCAGTTATTGTACTTAAAAATGAAGAAAATTGAAAATTTCAAACAATTTCATTTTTCTTCTTTTTAAATAATTTCTAACTTTTTATTAATTCTACTCATTCATAAGACACTTTCCTAACACATTTTTTTATTTCATTTAATCATAGTATCTTTAATTTCTTTGAATGTGCTTAAGAATTACAGCTTGGGGTCGTGGTCCATTTAGTAAAACACTAGGCTACCCTTAATAGATGTTTCTCTTGCCTTATTTTTGTTCTGCTTTTTTTCTCATATACTATCAAATGATCTTATGTGTTCCCATCTCTCAATATTTTTCCAACAGTGCATATTTTAATTAAGTCTGTAGTAACCATATATTGACTCTTTCCTTCCCTTTGCTGACACCTTGTTATTGTAGTGATCTTATTTGCTTGTATTTTAGTGACTTGTCTGGATTATTTCAGAGAAGTCAATTTCCCCTGCAGATTACACCCGTTTATTTTGTTCCTCACCCTGGTAAAAACTTGGGGAGGAAACTTCCCTGGATACACCTATTCTGATTCAGGCTGGACTGCCACAACAAATTGAGAATTTGTAATTGTTAGCTGACATCTACTGTATTCAACAATGCCCTAGACCATAAATAGCTCTATAGACTGATTGAATTAAATTTGGGCCTGCTTGCAAGTATGGGATTCATAGTCAGTGTTTGCATCTTGTTTTTCCCTCTGGAGGCTTCTTGTTAGTTGTATAACTTCCTAGCTGAGTATCTTAAATTTCTAGCTATTTTTATTTAATCATTTCATTTGATACTGTTATAGAGCTACCAGCCTCCTGGTAGTTACTCACCGCCAAAAAATTTTATCTTTTTTTTTTCACCAGTACCCTTCAGTGTATATTTTCCTGTTCTCTATTCCAAATAAAATCAGTTTTTAGGAAGAGCTACAGGGCTTTTTTTCTGCCTCTCCCTTTGTGCAACTGTTGTGTAGCTAGGATCTGAGAGACCAGCTCACTTTTCTCTGAATGTCATTTGGGCTCTATCAGTGGTATGCTGGGTAAGGATGATCTTTTTTTTTTTTTTTTGGCTTGCCCATTCTGGCATTAAATCTCTGTTCTATGAACCTGTGAGGGCATAGTCCAATATTCTTTTCCTAAATCATTGAGGGTAGACATTCATTTACACAAATTAGGGATAAATGAACATGTAGTTTAGTAGAATTGCAGAAGACTTCATGGAAAGTAATATACAATGAAATCTGAATTATGGTCAGTAATTCTGCATAACATTTATAAAAGAAAATGTACTATATGAAGGGACTGAGGGAAAAATATGCACAGATTCACAGAGGCCTGATATACTGTACTTGTGGTAAGGAGCTTCAGTGATTGAGTATAGTAATATATGAGTTAGGTATACTGTGATAATAATTTGAGATTATAACTAATGAATTTAAATCTTTTCTACATTCACTTCATCTTATAATTCTTTCTCTATTTAGATTTTATTTGGAACTAATAGTTGCTTGTAATGGGAACAGATGATGTTATAAAGGAGTTAGAAACCAAAATGACACCATTGTAGGCTTTGTAGCCATGTACCCAGTGTAAGATAGAATTTTGTTTTGTTTTGTTTTGTTTTGCAAATAATAACTTAGAAAAATTTTTCACCACTTTGATTTCGACTCTTTTATATACTCCTATAGCCCTAACTTTAGGATCTTAGTCTGAATCATTAAGCTATTTGCCTCTGTCAGTGTTAATATCATACAAAAAATTTAATTAGAATGTGAGCTCTCTTCTATGACCACATTGAGAAATCTGTTAATTTAAAAAATAATTTAAGATAAGTTATTATGAAGAGGCTCATACTAGAACTATTAGTAGGAATTAATGTAAGAATTTTAATATGAAGTTTACAAATCCATACTCGTTAATTTTTCTTAAGACAACACTTTCTGTTTTTACATGACTTGTAAATTCTGTGTTTTTTTTTTGCAGCATAAACTTAAATCATCTTGTTTAATTTCTAGTTTGTTTGTTTAAAACATAGTGTAAAATTTAAGAACTTTTTTTTTTAAATTGAGGGCAAGGTCCTTCTGTATTTTCAAGAATTTTTTCTCAGTATTTTTAAATTACTTATTAACTTCTAATTTGATTTTAAAATTCTTCAGTGGTTCATTATTATTGAGTTTTCACATTTTCCATACCCCACTGAACTTTTAATCTTTAATATTTCTACTTCATTAGTTCATATAATATCACAAATATGCAATTATAGAAATATAACTTCCAAAATTTGACTTAAGGCTAAATCAAACCTTATCCATGTTTAGATTAAAATTCATCTGCTCAAGTAATTGAAAACAAAGTAGAGTGTAGACATAAGGTACCCAAACTCACATGTTCATTTGTCATAATTTTGCATATCTACAATAACACAAGGAGCAAAAGAGTATAATGTTATTGACTTCTGTACTAAAGAGAGAAAATAATTAATATTTTATGTATAAGCCTTCAGCAATAGGAATGGAAAATAAATAGAAAAACAGAAAAGTGATGACAGAGTGGCAATTCATGCATGAGAAAAAAATCACAAATGACTAATAAGCATATTTTAATTTTAAATGAAGAGGTGATCATTTGACTAAGTTTCCTGAAAATGGCCAGATTAGGCTTACTACCAAATTAAAGAATAGATTAAAGAAAAAAACTAAATCAAGTTATAGAAAACTAAAACAAGTTCCATTTTCCATGTGAAAATATTTGGCCTCTGAAATTCACATCTTATTTACAGATAAACTTAAAAGATAAAAACTTTCTGATAAAACAACAAACTCCAGATGATACCTGTATTGGTTGTCTATGGCTGATATAAAAATTTAGCAGAAATTTAATGCTAAAACACTATGATGCATTATATTGTTACTTAGGCTACAAATTCAACCTGGTTCTACTGGATTAAATCAAGGTACTCACAGAGTGACAGAGTCACTGTTTCCTTACTGTTTTCACTTTCTAGATGCTGCCTACAATCTAGGGGAAAAAATATCACTCATCTTCAAATCAGCAATGTTACATACTGATTGCCATTATTCTATACTCAAATATTCCTCATCACAATCAGGAAAAAAATCTTTCTTTTTTTCCCCCTTTTTTACTGGGAAATTGAACCCAAAAGCATATTACCACTGAACTACATCTCCTTTTTTTTTCAATTTCTTAATTTTTTTGAGACAATCTCCCTAAGTGGCTTTGGGCTTCACCCCATGATCTTCTTGCCTCAGCCTCCTAAATTGCTGGGATTACAAGCAAGCATCATTGTGTCTGGGCAAAAATCTTCTGTTTTAAGGTCCTTTGGGATTATATGGGCTCCTCCAAATTATCTGGGATACTCTCTTCATCTCAAGGTCCTTTAACTCAATCATTTCTACAAAGTCCTTTTTTTTCACATAAGGAACATATTCAGAGATTAGAATGCAGCCATTTTAGTGAAAGATCTATTATTCTGCCTACTGTATACAAAGTTTTGTGTTTGTAACTTTTTATCTCAGCTACGGCTAATTGGGGAAAAAGTGAAACCAAGGAGATGTAAGATTAAGTCTGTTTCAGAATATTAGCCTATGGCAAAACTTATGTGGAACTGTTGCAAATTGCTGGTTTGTAAGTGAGAAAATTCCAAAGAGCTAAGAATGGATTTAACATGAATTCATGTATATATATATATATATATATATATATATATATATATATATATATTATAACATGCATTACATATATATGTATTTTATATAATATACATTATATATTTATCATATATATGTATTATATGTAATACATAAAATACATATGTATATATCCAATGTATATGTTATATATTATACATAAATAAAATATCATATGTATAATTTTTTTGCAAAGGACTCTGTTAAAAATTTTCTTAGGATATGTCCTGTTATCACTAGAATAACTGAACTAACTCCTATAAAGAAACATGAATATAATAACAGATACTTAGGAAAAAGATTAACAAGAATTAGAGTGCACGATTCTAATAGCATGAGGGAACTCACAGAGAAAGATAGTGAGAAACAATTCCCAATGCTGAAAGACAGTTTTTCCATTTAAAATGTTAATTAGATTTGGCAAATGGAAGATTTTCTGATGATTAGTAAGAGAAGACTCACCTATATATTAGATATAAAAACTAAATTATAGGATTCTGATCTAATTTATATCTATCCCTGCCAGTATATATCTAATTAACAGAAACAGAGTAAAATTGTGGGTACCAGTGTTAGGGAAGGAGGGAAAATGGGGAAAAGTTGGTAAAAATGTATATATTAATAGTTTGGTAAAATGAATAAATCTAGAAATATTATGTACATTAGAACAGTCAGTAATAAAGTACTGTATACTAAAATTCGCTGAAAGTAGATTTTAGATGCTCTTATCACACGTATACACACAAAGGTTAACTCTGAACGGTGATGGATGTTAAATTGTTTGATTGAAGTAATCAAATTATTATTTACATTTATATAATATTTTTAAAAAATACTAGAGATTGAGCCCAGGCTCTGGAGAAACAAAGCATATTGTTCACCTTAAATACACAAATACAAATTAATTTTAAAAAGTAAGCAATTGAATATATTATTATTGTACAGCATCAGTAAAGTCATAAAGGGTGAAATTGAAAAAGCACATTTCTAAAGGAAAGTCTGAATAGAGTTGTAGGAATCTAGAAAACGTTGATAGAAAACCTAAACAGCTGAGATTATGCAAAATTTACCTATATGAGTAGAATGAGTAAATATCAACATATTTCCACATGAGAATGAATTTTGATATTCTTGTACCAATCTTAAATGTTTTTAATGTTTATAATAATATTTCAAAATAAAAATTGGCAATAATTAAAAAGATAAACAATGGTGATGAAATATTTAAAATACATATTTTTGTTGGATTCATGAAATAATATAATTAAAAATTTTGAAGTTACAAAGTTGCAGAATTTCAAAATTATAAATTTTGAGATTCTCTGAATGGAGATTTCAGAATAAAAAATCAAAACATCATGCAGGGTAAGTATTAGAAAGAAACCACCTCTATGAATACATGGTAAAACTGTATGTAGATTTTGAAACAGTGAACATTAAATATCATATGTTCAGAAGTGATTTGGCATGTTCCCAAATGCTAGAAATAAGCCAAGTATTTTGACTCCTAATCAGATTTAATTTTTAGAAAGCTTCTTGAATCAATGATTTTTACAGACCCTATCTTATAGATGAACATACTAAGCCATTTAGAGTTTGAACAAGTAGCATCAAATCAGTAAATGTGAAATTATGCATCTTACATTAAATTTAAGTCTTTTTAATTCTGGAGTGAAATAATTTAACCACCACATTATGTTCCTTCCTGATGAAGAACATTCTAAGACAAGAAGCACAGCCAGCACATACACAGAGAGATTTCAGCAGAAAATCTATGATGAAGAAACATAACTCAAAAAGGTATGCTTATCAACTTCATTAAAATAGTATTAAAAAGAACCAGAGGATGGAATCAAATAATGCTCTTCAATCTTCAGACTTATAACATAATGACTTTATAGTCACTGACCTTACAAAAACCTAACTGATGAAAAATCAGGGTGGGGGAGAATCTGTTTATTAATTTCCCTTTCTCTCTGTCTCTCTCAAATCTACATACCAATTTTTCAGTAATTAAAAAATACTGCTTGACAAAGTCATATTGGTTATTCAAATTGATATTATCATTAAGATTTCCAGGTGAACTTTTGGGTAGTAATAAAAATGTTTAAGGACAATTTAATAATTCCTAATTCTTACCATATCTCAGTTGCTTCTTCCTAAGCTGTGAACATTTCATCACATAACAACAACTTGCTTTCTTATAGTGTTTGAAACTGTATAAAGGGGGTTAATTCCCTTAATAGGATTGAGAAACAAGTCAGCCTAGTGCAGGCCATTGTTGGATTTAAGGTTAGCTTAACTCCATAGTCTCACATATAAATAGAAGTTTGTGGAAACAAGGACACTTCAATACAATAAATTTTTGCTAAAACTGTCAAAATAAGGACAATAAACGCAACTTGAGGTGATTGTGAATTTGACCGATGTGAAATTATTTTTGTTGACATTTTCCAAAGAATACAAATAGATACTGGATTGGATTGATTTTGCATCACTGATTATATAGTATATGTTTTGCTATCGTGATTGATTCTTGGACTTGTTACTTGTAACCAAGTTAATATCAAAGGATATGAGGCATTTTTAAACTTTTATTTTTGTTGGTTTTTAATTTCTAAAATGACTATTCATTGTTTCTTGTCAAAAAGTTTATCTAAAACATTACCATTCATTGGAAATATGATAAAATATAGTAGTATAATTACTCTTGCTTCTCTTGTGTTTGTTTTTTAAACTGTGTAGAGTAATGATAGTCTTCTTACAAGGCCCTCAAGATATGAAATAGGTAATGAATCAATGAAGACAATCATGGAAGACAATGAATGAAATAGGAACATTTATTGAATTTTTTTGAATGCAGCTCCCAAAGATATGTGCATTATTTTGGTGTTATGCTCACTTATTATCTAGGATTATATAACACTAATCATGCAAAAAGTAAATTCAAAAGCATTTACTAAAAATTGATAAAATTTATTTTACTTTCATGGAATTAAAAATTATTTAAAGGAGTTAAAATGGAAAACATTAAAAAAACCAATAAATCATAAAATTGTACCACAAATGATGTACTGTATTTGCAAAGTTATTTATAATAATTTTATTATTTATTGCAATGTGTAAGCAATGTTATATACTAAGGGACAAAGATTAATAATGCATGGTCTTCATCCTCAAGGAATACATAATGTGATTTCATGTCTTCTGAATTTGTAGTTGCTACCCTGGCAGTTTTCTCCTCTGCTAACTTTCCTCCACATTCAGCACAAATTGGAGGGTAAGCCCAGAGCAGCAGCAAAACAAGCAGTTTAAACTCCAAGCAGCCCTAAGTCTTGGCTGGATTTATTCTCAGGGCTTGAAGTGTATTTAGAAAGAGCTGGTAAAATAATGAGAACTCACCATTTTTTCAACATTATGTTAGCTGGTCTTAAAGGCAGTATTCAAAGAAACAGCAAAACTGAAGATACTCAAACTCATAACTAAAAAATAATCTAAAGTTAATATAAGAGAACATTTCCTATCTTTGGACAGGAATGAGTAGTTTTTATCTATTATTGTTTTTCTCTACTTAGGCAACATATTTGACATACTTAGGGGACTATTAGGATAATAAAAATAGGAATAGTTCTGAGTGCCCAAATAAACACTTTACACTTCGAAGTGTGTTCATTATTTCATTTAATTGTTATAACCACCAATAAGCCAGTTGTTGTTGTTGTTGTTTATATGAAACTCCACATTTTACAGTTCACAAGATTTAAATGAAATTTAAATATCATGAGTTGAGATATGATCAAAACCACATGACATTAAAAATGGTGATCAATGAATAGACTTTCATGACTTACCAAGAAGGTTTCCAAGAACAAGAAATGTCATTTTCTAAGAAGGTATAATATTTTAGCAACTTTTTAAATTATTATATTCTTGCTTCTATCTTGGATATAGATAATATTATCCTTTGTTTTCAAGATGAGAAAAATGAAAGTAAAACATTAACTATCTTGTTGAATGACATGTAGTATTAAGTCAGTAGGGTTAGATTACAAACCCTCTTTCCAGATTATCCAGCTGCCTCTTAATATAAATGAGGTTTTTGTCTATAACTCTTTGACTTACACTTTAGTCCCCTCCCTCCTTGGTTATCTCTAAGATTTCCTAAAAAGAAATGGAAAAGGCAAGAAGTAGTGAGACATATTAATCCTGCCATAACTACATAACCTATTATTCTATATTAGATGCAATCATGTTGCAGTTATAGTGACTTAAGAAACTATAAACACAAGTGCTTCTTTACACTGTGTGTCCTAAATGGCTAAGTAATGGTATTTGTGTTTTGGAGATGTGTGTGGAGGTCTCAGCTTCCCTTTGGCTGATGGAAATACCCAAGTTCTGTAACTGCAACATTAGGATTCCTGGATTCCTTGGTTGCCATAGAAGAAAGAAGGAAAGCATGGGGAAATCATCAGGGATCCTTTCAGAGTTCAGTGTGATAGATGTCCTATTTCCCATTTCAATGATCAGACTAGTTTCCTGAATCATCTTCATATGGGCTGAAAATATTGTCTTCTTTGTGACAGAAAGTTAACAGGAACACTAGCTGTGTCTACCAGATTCTCCTCTAAAAAAGGTTCATTCATAGTCCTGACATGGGAATTCCCAAAACCACCTCAGCAAGATAAGCAAGGGAAGACTTAGAAGGTACAAGGTACATAAGGTTTTTGATTGATGTGATGAGGGGCAATATAAGAAGTAGCATAAATTATACACAGTGTAAGATTGCCTCCCCCAATGCAGAAAACAATCTAACAACACTATCCTGCAGATTGAATGAAAAATAATGATGTAATTTACCACTGCTAAGCATAAACAAACAGATCTAGAAGATTGAAAGACTCTTAAAAATAACCATTTGATACTATAATATTTTATAATGGCTCATGGCTTTTATAATTGTTTCTCACTGTGCCTGAGAAAATCAGAGGAGTACAAGGGAAGAAAAACAAAGGCAGCAGCCTAAGTCAGCAGTGACAGACTCCCCACTGAGTGCCATAAGCTCCATTATCTTCTGTCATAGCAACTCCTCAATCAAAGGGTAATAGTACTCTGAAAACAGGAGATGGAAGAAAAATAAAACATATGTAAATTGCCCAAATTATAGTACAAACTACTACTGAAGATACAGTTAAAGAATAATAGAAAAGAGCAGGCATTTCCTTTCCATTTATTTCTTAAGTTCTAGCAAAAATTATATCCATTTGTTTACTCTCTTACATAAGAGAGAAGGTGTTTTTTGAATAATCAGAGATGGCATTATTTCATTTGTCACAGGTATTTCAGTGTCTGCCAAGATTATAAACAGAAATTTATACTCAAGCCTTCCACTCACTGTGTAGAAAATGAAGACACAGTCCTTTCATAAATATTAATACATACTTTGCTGAGGTATGTTTCAACTTTAGAGAATATTTTTATACATGATATAACTGATATGTTTTAACAGGAAACACATAAGGACACATGCTTTGTTAATCTTCTATAAGTGACATTTGTCCAGAATTACTTTTTTAAGGCTTCTTTTTTTCCTTTTTAATTGTACATAGACACAATTCCTTTATTTTATTCATTTATGTGGTGCTGAGGATCAAATTCAGTGCCTCATGCATGGAGACAAGTGCTCTACCACTGAGCATCAATCCCAGCCCGAATTAGTTTTTTTGGTCAGCTGTGCATAGTGATATACATGATATACATATCAATAGACTATGATGGTAAATATCAGTTATATATATATATATACCAATGATGTCAATGAACAATAAAGTAAAAATTAACAAAATTTTCTTAAAGTGCTCATAGAACACAAAAGCATTTCTCTCTATTTTTGTGCATGGTACTGGGGATTGAACAAAGAGGCCCTATACAACTGAGCTATACCCCCCGTCCTTTTTACTTTATTTTGAAACAGGGCCTCACTAAGTTGCTGGGTTGACCTCAAACTTGTGATCCTCTTGCCTCATGTCCCTGAGTAACTGAGGATAAAGGCAGATGCTACCTCCCCCTAGCTGAATTTCTTAATTTTTTATGTAATTTTAAAATTGCCTAGTGTTTAAGAGGACCTAGGTTTGATCCACAGCACTGTAAAAATAACAGCAAAACCAAATAATCTCTCTTAGTTTTTTGATGGTAAAAGGAATTGAGAGCTCTAATTTCTTCATCTAATTTTTAAATTTACTTTGAGTTGCATAATTTGTTTGCTATATCCAGTGACTCTTCATGAACAACTAAATGAACCAATTTCCTACAATGAAAATATATATGCATATATGGGTATGCATATTCATTTGTTTATTCATGCACTCCAATGACTTTTTATAATATATTTCATTAATGGCAATAATTTACCCTAATGCTAGTAACAATTGACATTTTAATTTCTATATTTTAAATTACATCATTGCCTTCCTATTGTGCAAAAATAAGAAAGGAAACTCTTTTGTGTTAGGTCCAAGTGGAAATTCTTAAGGAACAGGGAAAGTGTAGTGATCAGGGAAATAAATAATAATTTTAGGGGGATCCCAAGAGCATTTCAGTTTTCACTAATGTTCTATCAATTTAATACTGTAACCCAGTTTTAAGTTCTGTCAGGTTTGTATTGCAGACTTCAATATTAAGTCTATATATGAGCTGCACTGTCAATTCATCCCTGATAATCCTCCTAAACATAAAACTGGTACAACATCAAATTCATAAAAATAGTCTGGCAATTTGAAGTGTCTTTGCAATATTTTCAGAAAGTATCCTGAAGACACCTTTACTGAATTCTTAGATTTGTAAAGAATAACCTGTACTTATAGTAACAAATGTTACTTTTATTAATATGCAATATCATTGGGGATATTTTTGTGTTTCTTTAAAAAAACAGAGAATATTCTATAATTCAACCCATTGATTGATATGAGTCAGATTCCATAAAGTTATTAGGCAGTAAAGAGTAAATTTTAAATTAAACATTTATTAAATTTCAAGTATATTTCAAGGTACTTAGACATTCATAAAATATGCTATTATTTTTGGTAACTCATTTAATCCTAACTATTTCCTACATATAACTAGATTTTGTTGTTATTTCAGTTCCCTGTGGGGAGTGAGTAACTTGGATAAGGCTATTCAGCACAGTAGTTCTGAGCTGCTGCTTAATCTCTTGTATCCAGCGCTAGAGTTTGTACCTCTCATCTATAGGATATTAAATTTAATAGAATTTACATTTTAATATTTTCTGTTTTATAAAAATAAGTAAGCCAGAATATTTTAGGACATTGATTGTATTATGACTAAAGTATACAATCTAGTAAAAAGTAGAATATTAATCTGATTGCTCTTCTAAAGGGAAAATCTCTTCTGTGTCTGAAATATAACTCATTCTTCCCCATTTTAACTTGGACTTTCCTAATTTTCACAAGTTTATTAACTTGCTTCATCTTATTAGCCAACAACTGTAATCATGTAAGTTTTTACAAATAAAAAGGCTATAAAATATTTCTTAAGGATGATAAAGCCTCAAATTCCCTTGAATATATTAGAAAAAATAGAGTAAAAAACAGAGTTATGCATAAATATCTATTTCTCTATAATAATTTCTACCTAGATACTATGGTAATAGCAGTTTCCTCAAATTTAATATTTTTTATTATTATTTTTCAGTGGAAAATACCATCCAACCATTTCTGTGTTTGTACATGCCTCCATGCACATATAGTCCCAAATTATATATGCAGTTTGAAAAATTTGGCCTAGTTATAATGAAAACAAGAAATGTTGCTTAGAAAAATATTTGAAATATTGCAATCTATAATTCAATATTATCATGAATATTGTAACTGTGACCATGTTTCTTATGCTTTCAGTTCTACTGTAAACATGAAAAAGCCTATTTGATCCATTAAAGTGATAATTATGGAAGGTAACACCTAAGGGAAATAACTTGATCAGGGTGAATTATCCCTTCATCACTAACTTTATAAACAGTATTTCCTAAAAGGAAGCTAATATAAAGTACA
Organism: Urocitellus parryii; assembly: GCF_045843805.1. Lineage (NCBI taxonomy): Eukaryota > Metazoa > Chordata > Mammalia > Rodentia > Sciuridae > Urocitellus > Urocitellus parryii. Next base: position 119,897 of record NW_027554225.1, read on the forward strand.
ACATTCTTCTCTGGACACGGAATACTCCTCATCTTTAAAATGGCAATTCTAGATTCCCCAGAAGAATGTGATTGGCCTATTACAATATATATTTCAAGTGAAGAGGAATTCAAGGTCACAGTTTTGTTCAGTATATTTTCAATACAAATTGAATGAGAGAGACTACAGTTTCATTCAATTTTGTAAGCTTTCTTCCCCACCCTTCTGTCTCCTCCTGGAATAGAAATGTAAACTCAGGCAAAATTGTGATAACATAATTAGCAGACTCTGCTGAATCTTTCAAGGATAACAGTACATGTGAGGACTGTAAATTTTCTCCTTTAGTAAAGTTCATTTGCTTTGATTAGAACCACAATTAAGAAGTAAGATAATAGAGGAAATGCAAATGTGATTACCTTGTTTTGAAAACATTTAATTTAGTGGACAAGGTAATTTTTTATAGCATGATTAAAAAATGTTAAGTTCCAACCAAGAATGTATTTTCTGAAAAATGAAGACATGACTACAAAAGAAAGGGAAAAGAAAAGAAGAAAACTTTAACAGGTTGAAACCCTGTTCTTTAATGGACTGTGACTGTTTAAGAGCACAGAGTGGTATCTTTGTTCATCTAAAACACTCTGTATTCCTTCAAACGTTGGAATTTATTTTTCTGCTTTATTTCCACATATGCTTTTTTTTAAATACCTAAAGTGAATACCACGTCCAATTTCATATATCACTGAACACTGAAATGCCTTATTAATTGACTGCTTGGCTGATTTTTTACTTTCATTTCATACTGGATGTCATTTACCAATTTGTCACACTATTCTAACACACTGATATAGGGGTCTGCTCACTGATTCAATAAGAATCATACTTCTTCCCTCCACAAATTCTTAACAGATTTGAAAACAAGACAAAAACAAATGCAAATTGGAGAATTAAACATTGATAACACCAGTTAAAGTAATATTGGAGATTTTGTTAATAGTAGAGCCAAATATGTCTGGTACCTGAACACAAGAGTTTGACAGTCTCACCAGTCCACACAGATAATGTGCTAGACTGATTCACACTCTGTTGAAGTACCAGCATCCAGTAAGACACAGAAGATGCACACCAGCTGCTGAAAGAGAAATGGGAGAGGTGAACATGTGTGAAATGTTCCTTTTCAATATCCTAATCAGTAAACTATGGCACTCCTGAAGAAAACATATAGAGGACAAAGGAGAGGCTGCATCAAAATACAAGAGAACATCAAGGATGAGGAAGAAATATTACCACTGACAATCCCTTTCATGATATCAGTGCCGCTTAATAAGTTATAATCCATCACTTTCACATTTTATAGAAATCTTTGCTCTACATTTCAAGATACTTCATAAACTTTTCAATTTTCTGGGTAGCTCTTGGCCCCTATGCCCTATATATTTGCATTATGTTGGCCATAACATAAGAAATCCTCATTGTTCATTGTTCATATTTCACACACTCAGAGTTGAACATTTTGGTAATTTTCTTGCTGTGCTTTTATGAAAATTTAAGACATAATTATTTGAGATTGAGAAATACAATCATTTATATACACTGCACTCAGTCCTACATTTCCATGATATTCCCATCATCAGATCAAATATAACTTACTGTAATGCAGAAACTGGAGATAGAATATCCTTTTTCAGTCACAAGATTGTACTATTAAGGGGAAAAATCACCACATTATAAATGAGCAAGTCAAAAAAGATTTGGTAAATTCAGAACTGGTGCTGTAGCTTTTGCCTAGAAAGTTTCAAGAAGAGAACAGTTCAGTGTGAAAAGAGTTGAAGTTTGTCTTTCCTCCCATAAATGATTTTTCAGTTAAAAGACCGGGAATATCTATGTTAGAGGACATTTCAGGGAGATGTGCTTATGAATCAAAAGAACTTGTATCTACTTAGCACTGTCAGTTTTCTGAGTCACAGAATCTTCAAACGTGCTGCTTGTTCTTGGGTCCTGAAGGAAGAAGAATGGAGTAATGGCTTCTGTAGAAGAGTTTCATGAGACTGGTAAATGTTTAATAACTAATTCTAAGGGTGGAGGGGAGTAGACTCTTGCATGAAGCATTTGCTGAAATATTCTCAGTGTGAATAATCTCTCCATGGTTGATTTCATACTACCAATATAAAGTCATTGAAAAGGAAATGGGCTGAGTTGCGAGTTTCCACTGAGAATGGCTTTGAGCTTCTCATTGAACTAATAAATATACCATGTGCTTAACCCTGTCTAAAAACTACATGTCAATATATTCCTACAATTCCCAAAGTCATGGGAATACCAACGCATGTGAACCTTATGAAAATAGAAATGGAGCAAATATACAAGAGATACAAAGTATTTGAACAACACAAAAATAATTGGAGAGGGTGTTCTGAGACTGTCTGAATTAGTTATATCTGCATTTAATTGGATTTAACCTAAAGGATGTACCATTTTATTCAGAATGAACTAGGATTTCAGGCCGCTGTTTTCTGTTATAGAATGAAATATGCCACATAAAATAAATAAAGATTTAATAGCAACATAGTATTATTGTACATTATCTGATCTGTGAATCTGTAGGTTTTGCATACCTTATAAATGTGTGTAACTAAACTTTTTACCCAAATGTTTTCAATCTTCCACAATTCTCATTTTCCTCATGCTCAGCTCTTTCCCTTTTTTTCTTTCAAACCCCATTCTTTAAATCTAGTAAAATCTTTCCCATTGCTGTTATTCTATTTACTTTCCCTGTCAAATCATATTATTGGTATTTATATCTAATTTATACAACTATTTCCTATATGATTTCTATATTTCCATTCCCATCTTATGCATTCTTATGATACATGATGTGTTCGTTCTTATAATTTTTTACATGTTACTTTTCTTTATTGGATTCACAATTATAACTCTGACTGCAATCTCTTCCCTGTCACTTTGTCAGGTGCTCTACCCTGAGGCAAGCTGAGTTGAAGGGCTCACTATTTCCCCAATTACAGTGCACACTTTTACATCTTATAATATCGGGATGTTTCTTCCTCTGGAAATACCTTCTTGTACCCTTTGTAGCACATCTTCAGTGTTATTTCATTATAAAGGGACTTGACTCAGTCAATCATACTCGATTATAATCATTCTATTCTATGCACCTTTTTGATGCTAATGACAAGAAGTCATTTTTATTGTAGAAGGTCTTTAAAAGGTATATCCCTGATGGACAGTGCATCCTTATAATGTGAGTGAAGGAGGGTGTATTCATCTTTTTATACTGACACTTATTTATCTACTGAAAAATGACTCTGAAGGAGGTCAATGTCAAGAGGCTTGTGTGAAAGGATATTATAATGCTAAAACCAACTAATTGTTGTTCCTGATATTTCCCATAGTAACTCTAAGACAAGGTAGGATGGGACTGACTACTCAAGGTGTTAAAGTAATTCACCTTGTTGAGAGAATATGACAAAATGCCAAATTTTTAATATCTTTTATTTTAAGAATATTATTCTGGGAAATGTGTTATCAATTTAAATTGTGGAACAATTTCATATTCAAAGTTTTATATTTATTAGCATTTCTTTCAGAAGAAACTTAGAAATAAATATTTTAAAATGCCCTAAGAAATTCTCAGGAAGGAAAATTAAAAATAAAATGAGGTAGAGTTCAAAATTTAGGATGGTCATTTTCCATGAAGTGTTGCTATGAGAATATAAAAGATAATGGCTGCTTCTTCTTCTTCTTCTTCTTCTTCTTCTTCTTCTTCTTCTTTTCTCTCTCTCTCTCTCTCTCTCTCTCTCTCTCTCTCTATATATATATATATATATATATATATATATATATATTTTTTTTTTTTTTTTTGGGGGGGGAGGGTAGACTACTAGGGATTGATTCAAGGGACACTCAAACACTGAGCACCCCCAGTCCCCCCCTTTTTTTGAGACAGTGTTTCTCTATGTTGCTTAGGGCCTTCTGATCTGGAACTTGAAATCCTCTTGATTTGGTCTCCTGAACCTCTGGGATTACAGGTGTACCTTACCATGCCCAGTGCAAGTCAATATTTTAAATAATGTATTATCTGGTAATTTCTAGAAATTGGCTGTATTTAAGACTTTCTAGACTTTAATAAGGTGTTTTTTTTCTAAAAATATATTTTGATTTATTTAATGTACATGAAAACTATCTTGATAGTAAAATTCTAGAATTAGTGTTTATTGTATTTAGTTTTATAGCAATTAATATGTAACTAATATCCAGAAAACAAATAATTCTATTCCTTCAAGGATATTCCATGTTTTGAAAAATGTCATTACTATGATTTAAATGAGAAAATGGAGGCACAGAGTTTTGAGCTGACCTATTATGGTATTTAGTGGCTATGAAAATTGTATTCAAATGTATGCACTTTTTACTTCAAAGAATATACAATCTGTTGGACAGTGTATAGTGATTAAAATTTTTCCCTTTGAATTTTGAAAGTAGAAATCATAGTATCATACATTAAAATATTATCTTTGATTTTACTAACAATTTCTAAAAAGATTCTAAGAGTTCATTGTGTGCTATGAGAGAAATATATTTTGCATAAGGGCTATGTACGCAGAGAGCTCCATTTATGGATTTCCAGGAATTCACTAAATCAAGACAGGAATTGAGGGAATTGATCACTATGTGAACTGTTCTAGTTGGCTGCCACAATAAAATCTGTACTCCATCCATATCCGTTTCACCAGATATTTAATTAGATTTTTCAAATATGTTGATGACACAGTAGTTTAAACAATAAGAGGGGGGGAGCATGGTAATTTTTAAATTAATGTCAACAATGTCACCAGGCATTTCTTGTTCTCTGCCTCCTATCCAATGTCAGGAATATTGACCAGAGTTTTGTGATCACTACAAAGTTTTCCTAAATGAGAAATATATTCAGAGCATCTAAATACAGAAATGCTCTGTCAGGTTGTTTTATTTTTTTTTCTGTAATTTGTTTCATCATTAACCTACTACTCAAAGTCCAGTGTCAGAAGAATAGGCATGTGGTAAATCTTGACTGAAACAACTAATCAATTACTCATGTTGGTTGGGAAGATATTAGCTATCTGGGACCTATGTTTGTTCGTTTCAGGTTCATATTATATCCCTCTAAGGAAATAAGGAATGGTATCTCAAACTCAGAAGCTGCAGCTCTACAGTGAAGATTAGGAAAAACCAGGCCCATAAGGGGGACTATTTGCTGGGTATAAATTGTTCTAGGGTTTTTTAAGAAAACACACTGAAAGGGATTGTTGAAGGATGAATGAAGGAACTGCTTGACTTGGAAATATGCATCCTGTCTCCTCAGTCACAGGAATTATATCAGTGAGCGGAAGCTACAATGCACGTTGCAATGTATTTTGAACTGTATTCAACAATGTTTTCAAGACCTTATTTTTAGCAATTCTGAGAGAAGAAGAATGACCTAGGAAGGAGAGAAGGATGAACTGGTCTTGAAGTAATGCACCTTTGCAGGGGCACATAACAAAAAATCCCATTCTTATAGTGTCCTGGGAAATATGCTATCTTGTTTAAACTGTAGGACCTTTCAATATGAAAGTATTCTATTAGGGCTTCTTTCATCTGTTCAGAAGATAAAACCCTTACAAAAGGGTTTTATTCATCTAAGGACCATGATAAAAATTCATTTTTATTATGTTTTCATTAATTTGAAAACACCTTTTGTTCACTTTTCACTATTCAGTGATACTTATGGAAATGGAGAAATGTATTATGAAGTGAGCTACACATCATATTGGAGTTTTTATGTTCAACTTTTATTCAGCATTTAAGTCTGAGCACTAAACAAGCATTATGCATACTATTAGCTCTAAGTTTTAAATTTCGGGGAGTTGATCATGTTTTTGCTAATCAGTACACATTGAAAAACACATTGCCTTTAAATGTCCTGATTAAAAGCATTATTCAGGTAGTTAAGTCTTCACAAAATTGTCATATGCATACTAAGTATTAAATACATGGCTTTTGGAGTGAAATCAAGAATTCTCTTTCAAGTGATAGAATTTTAGAAAAAAATCAGCATGTTGGGAAATTACATCTTTATAATTAATTGCCTCTGAAAATAATTTTGTTCAATGTTACACTTATAATTATTTTTATAAAATATAAACCATTACATTAGTTTTTGATCTGTTACTTTCTTCATTACTTGACTAAATTTTTACTTTTAAAACAAAGCTACAAGTAAAAAAGAGGAACAGAAATGTCTTCCAAAGGTAGATCATGAATGTCCTCAGACCTTAGAATCTCTTAAGGCCATGTTATGGTTTCGATGTGAGGTGTCCTGAGGCAGTGTGAGAGGGTTCAGAGGGGAAATGATCAGATTGTAGAGCCTTAACCCAATCAGTGAATCAATGCCCTGATGGGATTAACTGAGCCAGGTGGGGTGTGGCTGGAGTAAGAGGGGCATTAGTGACGTGGCTTTGGGGTATATATTTGTATCTGGCAAGTGGAGACACCTTTTTCTGCTTTCTGATCATTATGTGAGCCACTTCCCTCCACCATACTCTTCCACCATGATGTTCTGCCTCACTCTGAGCCCCAAGGAATGGAGTCTGTTGTCCATGCACTAAGATCTCTGAAACCGGGAGCCCCCAAATAAATTTTTCCTCCCCTAAAATTGTTCTGGTCGGGTCTTTTAGTCACAGCAGTTAAAAAGTTGACTAAAACAGGCCACCACAAAAAAACAGTTTTAAGACACATCTCTTCTCCCAATCAAAGGACTTGATATAACTTAGCCAAGGACCAAATGATTATTGCAGCAATTTCCTTTGTAATAATATCGCTCCCTGAAAATGAGAGCTACTTCCCTACCAAATTAAGGCAAATGACAGCTTTTACTAATGTGTTGCTTTCACTTGTTAGTGGTTGATGGTTTGAAGTGCTTTGTGTATGGTTATTGAAAAATATAAGTCCATTAATTAAAAAATGGAAAGACTCTTTAGCCCTAATGAAAAATGGGACAGTGTGTGTTAAAGGTTTTGATTCTTGACAGGGGAACATCCACGGGCCTGACACAAGCTGGAACTGTATTGTTAGAAAGTCAGGGGAAAATAATAGATGATTCAACCCCTTCTGGTTGCTATGGCAAGGAATTTTTAAGGCTTTTATTTAGGAGAAGTAGTTATCATTAGCAGCTCTTTGTTTTTAAAACAGAGATCCCTGCAAACTGTCAAGGCTCCAGTAGAATAGATGATTAGCACCTAAATAGAGAAAATCTTAGATTATTTGCAAAGAAAAGAGAACAGGCTCCAAACAGCTTTTGGACAGCAGGTTTGTGTTTCTCATTTTAGGGCAGGCTAAGGGATATAAAGATTCCTGGGCTAAAAGTCACATGACCCAAGTCTACAATAGTTCTATCTCAGCATTTACTTTCCCTGAGCCCTGGGGCAAATGACATTATCATTTTGTAACTTTGATGCTCATCTGTAGAATTATTAGGTTGGACTAGATCATCTGCAAGGGTTTTTGAAATTTTTCTGATTCTGCCTATTTCCTTTTGCTAATATAAGATACTGTGGTAGTTCCCCCAAGGGAGCATAGCTGTCCCCTTCTGCATACACACATATTTCAAATAGTGGCTACCCTGGGCATCATTTGCTCCTGAACTCAGTATGTAAGATGTAAAGGACTGTTGGGTGCATCCTTTGCATTTGCTCTTCAGCCCACACTCTAACTAAGCCCAGGGATATTCCAGGCATGTCCTAGGGCACTGTCATATAAACCTCTTGGAATATGACTCATACTAAGTAATACATTTCATATCACAATCCAAGGCACATTCACTCACACAAATGCACAATTCATTCAATGTATATTTAATGAGTATTAACCATTTTCTAGAGGTGATAGATACTATTGCAGTGAATAAAATAGACAAAATTTCTGTGCCTCATGGAGTTTTTAAACAGAGAGATAGTAAATAAAGAAACTATAATAAGAAACTATAGTATGTATATGCATCTTCATATATAATTGTATTGTATGTAATTCATTTTGATATATTAGAAGGTGATAAGTTCTATGGAGAAAAATATGAGAAAGTGAGATAGGAAATACCACAGGTAGCGGGGTCTGAATTTTAAGTTGTGTAGTCAGGGAAGGCTTTACTGAGAAAGTGACATTTGAGAGGGAAGGAACCCTTTTGCCCATATCTGTGAAACAGCATTACAGACAGAGGGAGCAATAAGTGAGAATATACCTGGAATGTCCCAGGAACAGGAACAAGGCCAATGGGGCCAGAGTGAGGGAGGTACATGGGACTGAACAGGAAGGAGGCTGGCAAATCATGGTGGGCCTTGTTGGCCCTCATAAGGACTTGGGCTATTACACTGAGATTGGCATCCCTAGATGGTTCTAGAAGAGAATGCCATGATCTGGCAGACCCACTCTGGATATTATAATTGAGAGTAAACCAAATACATATTCTGCGTGCATGTGCATGTGTGTGCATGCACACATAGAAACACAAGTTCTACAAACAGCACTTACCCTGTCATACCTGATGTCTTTTCTATTGTATTTATACTTATTCATTTAAAAATCAGGATAAGGGGTGTGACTCAAAGTGAGGTATGGAGGGACAGCATGGGTGGAAAATTACCTCTAGATAGGGAATAGGGGTGGGAGGGAAAAGGGAGGGAGAATGGGAATAGCAAGGATAGTGGAAGGAGACAATCATCATTATACAAAATTTATGTATGAATATGTGAATTTGGATCAACATACCTTATATACAAACAGAGATTTGATAAATTGTGGTATAAAGGTGTATTAGGAATTGTAATGCAAAAAATTATGAATGTAATGCACTCCTCTATTGTGATGTATGTAAGAAAAAAAATTAGGATCCACAAGTTAGTTTCAGGATCCACAAGTTAGTTTCAGGATCCACTATAGGGCAGTGGCTAGCATTTTGTAAAACAGATTATAAATTGGCCTGGGACCCCAGAGATATGGTAGATTCAGTTTCTTGTGCCAAACACAGTTGTGGGAGATATAGCATTCGATGTAGATCTTGAAGTCATATGTTAAAATGATTTTCAAGAAGTTTATTTTTGTTTTTGACTTGCTGCAATGAGAGCCCTATAATATTGCATAATCGTTTATAAATGTTTTTCTTCTTCCACATATTCAGTAATTTACTCATTCCCAATTCATACTTTAAATAACTTTATGAAAAATTTTTGTGTGAAAAATTTCAGATATGTTCCATCATTACTCAGCTTCTTATCACTCAGCTTCAACAGTGATCAAATCATGGCCAGGTGTCACCCCCATCCCTGGGATTATTTTGACACAAATCCCAGGCCTGGAATTCTTTCATCGGTAAATATTTCAGTTGGTTTCTCTAAAATATAGGGAATCCTTTTTTAATTTAGAAGATATGCAGCATTACTCTGATATTGATACACACACAGTCAGTCTGATTGGCAGTGTCTTTGTCCACTAGTCTGCGAAGGGAAACTCAGGAGACCTTCTTGGAGAGGACCTGTGGTTGTGCATTCTTTCCTCTTTTTCTGTAGATGGTGTTTCTTGATATTTCCAAAGCCCTGATGAAGCAGGTGCCTTCCCATCCTTCAAAACAAGTCAGTTCAATCCTGATTCTCTTTTAATACTTTCATTGATACTGAAATTCGGCTTGCTTTTCTGTGGCTCTTGACTAATCAAACAGTAAATACCTTGCATAAGGTCATGGATCTTATTCAATTTTATACCATCCCAGTGACTTAGGATGGATCCTGGCACACAGCAGCCCTCACATTTTTGTTAATATTTTACTTGTGTTTCTCTATAGAAGTTGGAGTAACTTCTCCCCTAGCCTTAAGCCTGTCACTCCTTTTTTGGTTCTGAAATGTTCCCCAGGGTCTCATGTGTTGAAGGCTTTGTCTTCAATGCAGCAGTGTTCAGAGGTGGGGCTTTTGGGAAGTGATTGGGTCATGAAGGCTCTGACCTCATCAATAGATTAGTTCATTGATGGTTTCATCATTTGACTGGACCATTGGGAGGTGGTGGAAACTCTAGGAAGTGGAACCTATTGAAGGGAGTGTTCTTAGGGACTACATCTTTCTCCAGCCCCTTCTCCTCTGCTCTCTCTGCTTCATGGCAGCACAAGCTGAGCAGCTTTGCTAGACTCCACCTTCCCTGCCATGACATTCTACCTCACCAAAAGCCCAGAGTTGGGTCCAAGCAACTACTGACTGGAATCTGTGGAACTGTGAGCCAAAATAAATCTTTCTGTCTCCAAGTTGTTTTTCTCAGGTATTTTGTCACAGTGATGAAAATCTGACAAAAACAGGCCATATGTCGCAACTGTGTTGAAACCCTGACTTTTTCTAGAAAGTCTCATGTGTAGCAGGATGGAGAACCTTTCTGAATCAACATCCGCTCTATGGGAGGAACCTTCAAGTTAAGCTCAGTTCTTCCAGAATTCTTTATCTCTTCTATTTCACAAACCCATGATCCTTATCAATACTGGAGTGCTCATCTTCTAGTGGTGTCTGCCCTCATTTCTATTAACAAATTTTTGACTGCAGACTTATTTGAATAAGGGTTACATTTTTGAAAATGTTTTCATTTCTGAATTTTTTTTCAGTTTTAGATAGACAAAATACCTTTATTTTATTTGTTTATTTTTATGTGGCACTGAGGATTGAACCCAGTGACTTACATGTAGCAGACAAACACTCTACCACTGAGCCATGACCCCAGCCCCCTGAACATGTTTAATAGTTATAATTTCAGATGATGATAAATAAATATTTTTACATTTGAATACATGGTATATACTAATCTGCTCTTGGCTATCCCTTATTTACTTATTACCCAAATATCATATGTATGAAAATTATCAAGGAAGTGCAATACCCTGGGTCTTATTCTTCTCATCCTTGCTTTCTCCCTCCTTTCCCTCTTTTCTCTGGTTGCTGGGAGCCCTGGTGCTAGGCTCTAGGAACATAAGGAGATATGAAGCAGCCCTGTTGTAACTTTATTCTGAGTTTGTCTCAGTGGACTGTTGCTCCATGAATGCAGAGACCCTGAGGTCACTCGCTGCTGGCAGAAGGACTGCCACACACTTCTTAAATTTTTTTTGGATGCATGACTAAATGTATGGAGACACGGCCCTCACTGTAAAGGAGTTCACAGCCCGAAGTTGGGGAGTGAGTGTGAACTTTGTGAGGCATTGTAGAATTGTGCAGTCATTGTTAGTCATAAATCCTTGTTGTTCACACTCCTTGCTTCCGTTGCTACCACTTCTGTGTTATTTACACCCTCTCATAGACACCAGCAGAGGTTCTACATGGGGACACTTATAAACAGTGGCTCAGGTCTCTGCCCCTAGATTGAGAACAAGAAGAGTGGGAGGCTGTCACCCATTCACTTTTCCTGGCACAGTAGTTCTGTCTCCATGAAGCACTCCCAGTTTTTCATTTTTTTCTGGTACTATAAATGACACAGTCTTGGGAGACCTTCTGGATGTCCTGATTAAGGGTCTTAATTGCCAGTGCATTGTTAAATATATGCAATGATAGAAAACCTCCTTGTCTTGTTCCCAACCTCATAGAGCATTTATTATATTATCAGGTATGAAGTTACCTACCATCAAATTGAAAAAAATATCCCTCTACTGGCAGTTTGTTGATTTTATAATAACAAATGTTCAATTGAATCAAATTACTCCATCTACTGAAATAATTTCCTGCCTTATTCTTTTAATGAGGCTTTAATTGTTTTTAAATGTTTAATCAACCATGGAGTCCTAGAATAAATCCTATTTTATCATGTTGTATTATCTTTTAATGTCATTGAAATTGATTTGCTAAAAAATTGTTTTAGTTTTCATAAAAGATACTGAGTGGTACTTTTCCTTATATGTTAGATTATGTGGAGCTGTGATGAGATTGATCTCATAAAATGAGTTAAAATCATTCCATTTTTTTACTCTTCTCTGGGAGTGTTTGTGTAAGATCGGTGTAATTTCTTCCTTAAACGTTTGCAATAATTTTTTATGAGTCTGGAATTAATTTCTGGAGACATTAACCCATGGTACACATTTTAAATAGTAGGTATCACATTATTTTGATTTTCAATTTCTTCTCATGTCCATTTTTGGTTCACTGTATTTAAGAATAAAATTGTCAATTTCTCTAAGTAGTCAAATTTACTAATATAAAGTTGATCATAATATTCTCCTACTATCTTTTTAGTACCTCTATGATCTGTAGTAATGACTCCTTCCCCCCTCCCCCCCTTAAGTTCCTAACTTGTGTTTTCTCTTCTTTTTTCCTTGATTGGTCTGTTAGGTATTTATCAATTATATTAATTTTTCCAAGCTCCACACTGATTTTTGCCAAATTTTAAATATTACATATCATTTCCTATTTCTTTAGTTTCTTCTGGTATTTTCCCCTATATGTTTAATTTGCTATTTCCTAATTTTTTGAATTGAGTGTTTAAATCGTTCTTTGCAACATTTATATATATATATATATATATATATATATATATATATATATATGAAAAGTATACATTTCCTTCTGTGTTAGTTTTTTGTTACTGTGACCAGAATATCTGACATAAACAATTTAAAGGAGGAAAAGGTTATTTTGGCCCATGGTTTTAGGGGTTTCAGTCCATGGTCAGCTGGCTCCATTGCTATAAGTCTGTTGTGGTGAGGTAGAGTGTCATGTTGGTGAGGGTGTGATGGAGCAGAGCTACTCATCTCATGGTGGCCAGGAAGCAGAAAGAGAAGAGGAGGCTGGGAACAATACCTTTCCAATCAACTACTACCTGCAACATGCCCCAGTGTATAAAGTTTCCAGTGCCTCCCAGATGTCCATTCAGGTATCAATGAACTAATACACCAATAAGGTTTGATCCCTCATGATCCACTCACTTCCCTAAAGTCCCACCTCTGAAAACTGCTGCATTGAGGACCAAGCCTTCCCCTAGGCTGGACCCCAATAAACCCTCATTAGGGAAACGCAAATAATAACAATGGCATGACACTACTTACCCACAAAATTTTAAAAAAAAGTCTGACAATATTGAGCTGTAATTACAGACGTTTTGTGATCTAGAGTATCCCTATCTACTCTGTAGAATTCTATATGATCAGCTCTTCTTCTAAATTTTGAGAGTAGTAGCCCAAATCATCCCCTATGGGTTTTATCTTTCCTTTTACATTCAGTCTTTTTATTCCATTCAGGAGGATGCCAATGTACTCAGAACTTCCAGTACAATACTGTTTCTCACTACCACCATCCCCAACTTAATCACAGTTCTGACTTTATAACTATAAATTTTGCCCGCTTTTGAATTTTATGTGCATGGAATCATACAATATTAACTGTATGGAGATTCATACAGTTTGGAGACTCATCCATATATTGTGTCTACCCATGGCTCATTCTTTTTAATTGTTGTAGAATATTCCAATTCCTATGTATTTAACTCTATCTACTTATTTATTCTGCTATTAATAGACTCTTGGGTTGTTTCCACTTTGGGATTATTACCAAAAATATGCTATTATGATTGTTCTTATAGGGAATTACTAGGCCATGTGGTAGGTATATATTCAGCTTTCCAAATTATGTCCAAGATGTCTTCTAAAGTGGCTTAATTAGTTCACCTTTCCATTTATCAATGTATGAAGATTTGACGTGTGACATATCTATTCCGTACCTATGCCCCCTTTCTTATTGACTTAAAACTCTGAAAATTCTTTTGACTTGGCTCTCTGAAACCCTTTCAGAAGTAAAATCCAATTCTTTTCTATTTTAAGAACAGGATTCTTTTCTTTTTTTTTAATGTTAGTATATTATAATTATACCTAGTAGTGGGGTTCATTATTGTGACATATTCACACATGACATAATTTGTTCCATTTCATTCCTCAGTATTTCCTTCCCCTCCTTCCTCCCTCTAATTCCCCTTTCTCTACTGGTCTCCCTTCTATTTATTTTTTTAATTGGTGCATTATAATTATACGTGTAGCGGGTTTTCCTTGTGATATATTCATACATCCACATAGCATAATTTGATCAGTTTCATTTCCAAGTACTTCCCCTTTCCCTCTCCCCCTCACTCTTCCTCAATCCCCTTCCTTTACTGAGTAACAGGAAGATTTTCATCAAGGGAAAGGTAATTACATTTGACCAAGCTGTAGAAAACACCATAGGTGGAGCAGAAGCTAACAAACATGGTGGGAGAGATGGTCTCAACTCCACAGTTGGACCATCCTAAGGCCATTTACCAAAAGAGAAACCATTGGGTGAAATTAATGTCCTTAATTGAGAAGCTCTTACTTCTTAACCATGAATATATTCATTCCCCATAAATTTCCAAACTATGAAAAATTATGAAACAATTTATGATTAAGTGATGTTACATGTGAACATAGTAAGTATAACCATAAGGGACTGACTTTTAGGACATATTCCAATGCTACTAAATTTTAAGTAAGTTACATACATACTTAGTAATAAAACTAAGTTATGATAAAAAGAAACCTAAGCCTAGAGATGTAGCTCAGTGGTAAAGTACATGCTCAACACCTGGTAAGGCCCAGCATTCAATCCCTGGTCCCCTACCCTAACCCCCACCAAAAAAAAGAATTTTTTTTTTGCTTTCTGTGTTTGTTGAATTCACAAACAGGCTTATTTTTAAAATCCTATATTATTTAAGAAGAGATTACAGGAGAAAAAGTCAAACACTACAGGCTCAAGCACCATTTCTGTTACTAACTGCATGGCCCTATTCAGTGTCTTTGTGTCAGTCTTCAGAATCTACAAAAATGATGGAACATTACACCTTCAGTTTACTGAAAAGGTTATTGTGAGGAACAATTGAAGTGACCCATAATAACTAATCCATATGGGAATTTTAAAGTTAACAAAGCACTTTCTACATATTTTCATTTTTTAAATTTACAATAATCTTGTATTTGGTAAAGTGCAATTCAAAAGTAAGGTATATTTTCTTTTATATGATAAATTACTGGATAGTCTTATTGGTTATATGCCCTTTGCCATAAGTGAAGTCTGGTGCAGGCTGTTTGCAAGTGTATTTTGCCCATTTCTCCTTGGCCTTAGTAGAAAGCAGTGGAGGGAATGACTCATAATAAGTAAAACACATATCATATCCTGGAGATAGGAAATAAGGATAAAGGCAGATTTCCATTCAGGAGAATTTATTTGGGCTTTGGAAGTAATTTAAAATGGCTCTTCCCTCTGTTGGAAATTTGTAGCCTGCCTGAGTTGACACCTCCATTTTCAATCACAGTGAGATTGCTTTTAGTTGCAGGAATTACTGAAGTCCTAGCCCTGCAACTCTGAAACCAAGCTCTTTTTAAACTCTTTATAGATCTAGAGCAGACAGAATAATGCAATCTTCTTTCCTGATTGTCATCGCATGCTTCACAAATTATTTAAATTAATCCATAATTTGTCTAAATTAAGAGGGGGGAGGATATAGCTTGATAAGAATGTTGCCCTATTAAATCTGGATATGGTGAATTAGTCTGGAAAGATTTGTTTGCTGTCAAATAGGTCAACTTTATTGTAAAGTGGTTATTGGGTTCATCTATACATGTAGGCTAGTCTAAGAAAAAAAATCATATGTGAAGTGATTAAAATCTCAAATCAGTCTACCAAAGCCAAGTATGAGAAGCTGTGTGTGTATGTGTGTGTGTGTGTGTGTGTGTGTGTGTGTATGTGTTTGTGCATCTGCACCCATGTGCACGGCCTGCTTTCTGACTGTCCATGTGCAGGGGGAAGTGTGCATGTATGTTTGGAGCAAAATGTTGATTCTGTTTGTGAGACTGAGTCTGGTATTGGAGCTAGTATTGAGCATCTCTTGTTTTCTTATCCTGGTTTTTGCCTTTTGGAAAAATCTAATCCAGGAGTAGAACAAAGTCTTAATCCTTACTACATCTCCAAGGCACAGAGGAGGGGAGTGGATTACCTGCTGTGAGCTCCTTGAGACCCATTTTTAGAAATCACCACTAATTGTATTGGCAAAGGTGACTTACCACATGAGGGGGAAGTTCTAATTATTGAGCGGATGTTAGAGTCACTGAGCTTTCCTGGAGTTAAGACATTATTCTGAGACATGTCCTACAAGCCATGGGATTAAGCCTTTATTAAAAAAAAACTCCTGAAATGGTGTTTGCAATGTGTCATTCCACTTGAAAAAATAAATAGGATGGAATTAAATGAACACAGAAAGATTACTTATCTTATAATTAAGAACATTGTATGAGAATGAATTTTGAATTTATAGCAGTTTCTGGGCTGGCTAGAGAGACATATTAAATAATTTTCCTTTTTTAAAAACATCTTTTGAGACATAAATTCTCTGTGGGGGAAAAACACTGAACAATGAGCTGTCTTTTCTCAATTGATTGCCTGTAGCATTCCAAGTGCTTTGAAAAACAAAGGGAAATTTAACATTTTAAAATGATCTTTCAGAAATCTATAATTGTAAGTAAGAAAAAATGAACCAAAGTCCTAAAGTATTTAGACTTTTTGGAAACTTCATGATATAAGTAAGCTAGGTAAGGCTGGGGATAGATCCATCGAGGATGGAATGAAACATAAACATGAGTCATTAATATTTTTTTAATGGACCACTGGAAAGCAGAACGTTTAATGTGATTTAAAAAAAAAAAAAAAAAGAAAGAGAGGGGTGGGGTTGTGGCTCAGCGGTAGAGCACTCACCCAGCATGTATGAGGCCTTGGGTTCCATCCTCAGCACCACATATGAATAAATAAAATAAAATAAAATAAAGGTATTGTGTTCAACTACAACTAAAAAATAAAAAAAGAAAGAAAATTTCCTGACATGAAGGGAGTTACTGTCTTAGTACCTCCTTAGAAACTTCACAGAACTTTATTTCATCTTTATTGCAGTGCACAATAACCGCTAGCATTAGCCAGGGTCTGTGAGTTTCAAGATCTTGGCTAAAATGCCATATGTTCTTAAATACAGCAATGTGCAGAGTTGAAAAATCACCTATTTTCTAGATGGAAAAGAAAAATTCATTTATATGGATCAGAATTGAGTTCATACTGATTTGCCCAATAAATGGCTTTTCAAGTTTTCTCTGGAATTGTCCTGATGATCTAAATTTTTCTCAATGTAGGCTCCAAATAATTAACAGAAAAAGGTATAATTTTAAGATATTTGGATAACGAGTAGATTTTGATAAACTGTTTTTTTTTTCCTTCATTTTCCTTTAAAGCAAGTTTTCTTTACTTTTCCTATCTACAAAATGGAGAATGAAAAAGGCTGCTCAAAGCAGTGAGATACATCAGGTACACTTGTGTTTCCAGAAGGAAGTTAAAGTGTGTGTGTGTGTGTGTGCGTGCACGCGTGCAAACACACACACACACACACACACACACACACACACACACAGCTCCTGTCACTGTTGTACTTATAAAAGGAGTGACAGAGGTGTCTGGATCTCAGGTCATTAGAGCTATGGTGAGATGTGACAGAATATGGTTAGAACATTCCAGGGCGGCACACATCAATGTTGAATTACCATCACTTCAGACTGTAACTGTGTTGGCAGTTAGTGGGTCTTGTTACCCCCATGGCTCCAACTTAAACAGCAGTGCAGCCCCCTGACAGCAAATAGCTTTCAGAGGAAATGTCTCTGTGGCTTGCTAGGCACTGTAGCCCACATCAAATCATCCACTTTCCCATTTTCATATTTTTCTGACTTGGACTCATTTTTCGGGCTCAGTGATCTCCTTTCTGCCATTAGCCAGCTGCACTCCATTAAGTTGCTTTTTGTTTCGCAGCAATGGATTCCCTGAATTCTCAGATCTCTGTCTGCTCTTCAGCCTTGTTTCCTCCTTCTTGTGGTAAAGCACCCAGTTTTCTCATGGAGGCCTACTTTTTCCTACCTAAGTCCATCTAGATCTGGAGCTTCCAGGGGTGGCTTTCATTCAGAGACCCTGGGATTGGGCCAGAAAGGGCATATGATCCCATGGGATCCATAGGCCATTTGCTTGTAGTCATGCATCTGGGACCAGAGATAGATCCACTTCTGTGGAAGCACAGTCAGGATGGAGAACAGCATCCTGGTTCTTGTCATCTGAACCTGAATCCAGTAGTGGCTGAACTTCTGCTCATGGCCTTTTGGATCCCCCCCCCTTTTTTTTTCTTTCCCGTTAAACTAGCTGGGGTTTCTAACTTCTGTTACTAGCATCAGAAATAACAAAAAGCAATATGGGCATAGTATCTGCAGTCCACGTTCAGGAGAACATCAGTCTGTCCTTATTTTATCCCAAGTAATTCCACAAATAAATCAAGGTTTCAAAACTTTCATATATATAGATACCAGGATTTATCAAGCTGGTTGTTGTCCATAAAGGCTTTGAGTTGTATGAAAGTCTTTCCTTACAAAAATGGCAGCAACTTTTCCCCCTAGTGTCTTTGGTTCTGAATCATATAATTCCTAAGTGTTTGAGGGTTAAAGAGGGCACTTTGGCTACTGAGACCCCAGGCTGCAGTTGACTGAGGCCAGCAAGGAAATTCATCTTGGGAATTGTAAACAGACTTGTAAACCTAAGGCATTTTATGAGGATATCATAGGAGACAATAGATTCAGGACCTTACTGTCATTTTTATCATCAGAATTTGAGTGAAATGGGACTTTAAAATAGGAATTCCTCTTTTCTTACTCTTTCTTCCTAGCTTCCTGTCTATTCTACTTTTAAAATTTTTTCTCCCTGCATTTCCCTGATCTTTTCTTTAGTTTGGTGGCCAGCTCTTCCTCTCATCTTGTCAGATTTCTTTTGATTCTTTTCTGTCTATAGCCAGGAAACCTTACTAAATCGCTGTCTTCCAAGGTCACAGCTTCTTTCTTCCTTTGAGGAACAATCTTCATCCCTTCTCTCTTTCACTCTGTCTCTCTTTGATAGAGCTGTAATCAACGGATACAATTTTCATGTCTAGGAAATAGTCTTTCTTATATTTCATAGACTTAATTTCATCCTGGTAGCTTCAAACCTGAAAATGAGATAAGTGATCTGATATTTATTTCCATCACAGAACAAAGGTATGTCTTGCTCATGGTGATGGGGTTGGTGGAGGCCATTCCTCTCCCTTTGAGCTGATTGTGTATCCCCTGTGTGTGCACTCACATATTTTAGAGTTGTTGAATGTTCATTGGATGCAGGATGACATTAAATTTTGCAGGCTTCTTTCTAAACTGTTATTTATACTCCCCATGAAAACTTCAGCTATTTTTACGACAGACATTATTTGAAAGGAGCAATGGTGACAATGACTATTCATTGATTATTTTCATTGAATTGTTCTCATATGTCTATAAGATGGTCCAGTCTTTGAACATTCCTTGTTATGTCTTGTTTGTCTTAATTTCAATTGCCCTTTATAATAGCTTGAAGGTTTGCATTATTTTTACAAAATTGGTGGAATTTTTATTTACTCAATTAAGTACCCCTTTCTTTACTGTTTCCCAGGGTTATAGTAAAGAAAAAACTAACACAGTTTCAGAGCTCATGCTCCAGAGTGTGAGTATCTGTGTTTCAACCCCACCAAACTAGTTTTATGAGGTAGGTAACTCAGGGAGTTTGTGGAAGGGAGGGGAGAGGAAAGTGAAGGGACTAATCCAGAAATCCAGGGACACCTACAGTTAAAGATCAGAGTGAAAGAAGACCCAGCAGAGCAGACAGCCTCTAAAGTTCATGTGCCCTGGGGGCTGGTGCTGCTTCTTGGGCATGGGCTCCTGGGACACATGCCATGTTGTGCCTGAGTGCATTGATCATCAGAGGGTGTCTGCTGACAGTTGGGTGAGCAGAGCTCAGCCTCCTCCATAAACAGCATAGAGATGATAGTGTTGGCTCGGCAGTGGCATAACAGAACAGGTCAGGATGGGAGCAATGACCTCACCTGGATTTCGACAAGCACTGGAGATGTAACTGATAAAGCATGTCGACTCATTTGTCCATACAAGCCGTCTGCAATGAACTGTGTGCATTGCTGCTCGTTCTGTTTGTGTTGCAAACTCCATTTCACCTTGGAGGTTGGCTCCAGGGTTGTCTCTTACTGAGACAGTTCCTCAATTCAGTTCAACAGATTGCCACGGAGACATCTCAGTTTAAGTGAGAAATTTCTACTGAATACCCACTATGATCAGACGGTGGTGGCTGTTCCCATTGACTCTAGATTGGAATTGCCTTGCCCTTCATCTTTGCTCAGCTCTCATTCTATTTTTCATTAGATCACAAAAACTAAATCACAAACCAGGGAAGATTCACTTTGCACGAGAGAAAAGTTCTGAAAATGAATTATTATGTAAAATGAATAATGTTTTAATTGTACTAGAAGATTTTCCTATCAAGAGGAAATTCTGATGCTAACTTGTTTTTGATTTATCTCTTTGGTAAAGGAGAATTTTTACTTAAAGGAAAAATAAGTCAAAATTTAATAATTTTAGGAATCCAAAACAATATCAAACACATTTGGAAAAAAAAAAAAAACACATGTTTTTGAGAACCTATGAGTGGTGCATGCTAACAGGAAGAACCGATGTCAGGAAGACCACCAAAGGATGTTTGCTGGCCTGAAGGAGAGGGTGGTCTTACTTGCTGACGTGGCTGATTGTGGCAAATCCCGCAGTGTAAAAGATGAGAATCTGGAGAGAAGCGACAGAGAAAGAAGAAAAGGGAAGATGGCAGGTGGTGGACACTCAAAGTGGCAGAGGAGATCAAAGTCAAATAGTGGAAGTGGCAGCAAACAGAACTGGCCAGTGGTCTCTGAAAACAGAAGCCACCTGTTCACGAAGCTGTGTGATCTGACATTTGCTGCTCCTGCCTCAGAGTGCGTTGGCTGTAGATGGCCCAAGCTCCACTGTTTTCTATCTTTCCTCATGGTGCCAGGTGTTTTTGCCTAAGGAGACCTTATAAGTTCCTCCTGAAGAGCTCCTCTCCTGCTGCTCTCTGTTCTAAGTGCTTTGTGTATCAAATAATTTAACCATGCAGCAACCTCTTGGGGAATCATTATCTCCACTTCCTAAACCAAGTAACTGAGTTTCAGAGAGGCTGAGCAGCTCACCCCAAGTGGGCAGCTTTGAGTGGAAAAGCAAGATGTGGTTGGCAGAATTTTCAGATAGCCCCCAAGATTCCTATTCCTCAAGTACACAACTTGTGGAATCCCTCCCCTTCAGTGTTGACAGGACTTGTAAAGATAACGGGAGTTCACTCTCCTGATGAGGTTACATTATACAGCCAGGAGAAAGAGATTGTGAAGATAATAAGTAATGTTCCTAATCAACTGATTTTAGAGTCAAAAGGAAACTATCCTTTTGGGTGGGCCTGAGCTAATCAGGCGAATGCTTTAAAAAAGGGTCTGGGTTTTCCCTGAGGAAAGAGAACTGAAATGAGAGATTCTTCTGCTGACCCTGAAGAAACATGCAGCCATTTTGTGAGCAGTCTAAGGAGGGGACCATGTAGCAAGTACCTGAGAGTGGTCCCTGGCCATCAGCTAGCAAGGAAGTGAGGACTTTGGTCATCCGCCTCGGAGAAATTATAACTGCAACAACCATGGGAGTTTGAAGAGGCACCTGGGCTTGATCAAGGAGCACAGCCTGTGAGACCCAGACCAGGGTGCTCGGCCACGCCATGTCTGGACTTCTGACCCACGGACTGGGGGCTAGGAAGTGAGTGCTCTTTCAAGCTACTGAATTTGTGTGAACTTGTTACACAAAAATAGGAAATGAATATACACGGGTCCGAGGCTCAGGTTTCTGGCTGCAGAGCTCACATGCTGCATCCTCACCCCAATCTTCCTCCTAGAAATCATCTCAAAAGTCACTAAATCCTGGAACATCAAGGTTGAATGAGGACCATCCAGTCTAGTGGCTTAATATGACTTTTCCTATACAGCAGAAACCTGTTTTGGGTCCCTCTGTTGGTCAGAGACCTGCTCTGCTTGGAGTTGGATGTGAGAGGTGGAAGTTTATGCCCCAGTGGTGCCCCATCCCTTCTCAAGGCACCCCTGAGGAACACAGTTTGAGAACCACTGATCTGATCAAGCAACCCATCCCACCTTTACATTTTCCTCTCCACCATCCTAAGCATGGTTTGGATGCCTCTCTCCACTTGCTATATGTAATCCAACTTTTGGAAAGTTTTCTTTCTTCCTTTTTAGTACTGGGCATTAAACCCAGAGGTGTGCTACCTCTGAGCTACATCTTCATTCCTTTTTATTTTTTATTTTGAGATGGGGTGTTGCTGAGGCTGGCCTCCAACTTTGAAATCCTCTTACCTCAGCCTTCTGAGTTGCTGGGATTATGGTGTGCACCGCTGTGTCTGGAAAGTCTTTCTTTTGCATCAAAACCTGTTCCCCTCTAATTCCTGTTATTTGTGTGGATCTAGCCATAGGTAATACACAGAACAAATGGAACCCTTCTCCTGTAGGACAGATTATCACATCAGGTCTCATGTTTCATGTATGCTTTCTATTTTCTAGACCAAACCCCTCCATGCCCTTATAGGAGTTTCTAGTCCTTACTTTCCTACTGAACTTCAGCAAGCCTGTGTTTCTCTAAGAGTAGGGTCAGGAATTAAGCACAAACTCTTGGTGTGGTTTGCATCTCATAAGACACAGCAAGCCTCATAGAAGCCACAGTCTAAATATTCTTTTTCCATCAATGCAGTGTTAGACCACATTTGCTTTTTGGCAACCACCAAGAAGTGCTGACTCATACCACACATAGCACCAACCCAAAGGCCTTTCTATACATGTGGCTGCTAAGGTATGTCTCCACAGTCCTGTAGTTGGGTGTGTTTATTTTAACCTGAGTGCAGGCTTAACAGTTCATCACCCTCACATCTCATCAGGGATTTGTGGCATATCTTGTATGATCCTGTTTATGTCATGCAGCAACATTGCTCTGTTTTCCCAGCATTGCCTCAACTCTGATTTTGATAAGTATGCCATAAATATCCTCATTGGAGTTATTGACAGAATGTTGAAACTGGACAGGACTGAGGTCAGAGCCCTCTGGCACCACACTGATGATCTACTCCCAGTGTTTGAATCTCTGAAACAGTTACAGCCAACGAATTGTATCATCTGATGGCAGCCATCCAGCTCCTAAGGTACCCCCAGAAGCATCATGAACTCTTTCCTGGCACCCAGGTACAAGGCGTTGAGTCCGCTTGCCCAACCTCCCAAGCCATAGCAGCTCCTCCTGAATGCTGGCGAGTGCTGGGCAGTATCTTTCCCACAATGGGTACCATACACAGCCCTCTATAGTTTGCTTCCCTTGGCAAGGGGGTGGGGTGGGGGGGACAGCATTTTCTCCTACAATTTCAGTCTTTTTCATCTTTTTCTTTTCTTTTTTTTTCTCACTCCGTGAGAAAACATCAGGACGATTTAGGAGATAATTTTTTAAAAAAATTATTTGTTCTTTCTAGATATACATGACATAGAGTGTATTTTGATGTATTATAGATACATGGAATAGTGTAACTTGTTCCAATTAGGATTCCATTATTGTGGTTGTCTATGATGTGGAGTTACATTGGTCTTTTATTCATATATAAGGATAGGAAAGATAAGTCTGATTCATTCTACTATCTTTTCTATTCCCATCCCTCCTCCCTTCCCATCATTCCCCTTGTCTAGTCCAATGAACTTCTAATCTTCCCCTCCCTTGTAGTGGGTTAGCATCCACAAATCAGAAAGAACATTCTGCCTTTAGTTTTGGGGGGGTTGGCTTATTTCACATAGCATGACATTCTCCAGTTCATTCATTTACCAGCAAATGCCATAATTTCATTCTTCCTTATGGTTGAGAAATATTCCATTGTGTATATAAACTATATTTTATTTATCCGTTCATTTGTTGTAGGGCATCTAGGTTGGTTCCATCTAGAGTGGCTATTGTGAATTGAGCTGCTATAAATATTGTAATGGCTGCATCATTGTAGTATGCTGATTTTAAGTTCCTTGGGTATAAACTGAGGAGTGGGATAACTGGGTCAAGCAGTCATTCCATTCCAAGTTTTCTAAGGAATCTTATTTAGGCTATAATAATGAGTGTCAGCATACTTAAAAGATTGAGGAAGGGCTCTTTTGATTTCAGAGGAGAGCCTACACTTGGAGTCACAAGAAGTAGGGTAGTACACTAGAAAACTCAGGACAAGTTGTAGGAGGTGGCTGGGGTACATTAAAGGTGAGGTCCACATGGGACAGGGTGGTGAGGGAAATGCAGGATAAGCTGAGTATGTTTCCCAAGGTTTTCATAGGGCTAAAGTCAAGCAAACATCTGCAGACCACTCCTCTTTTCACCTGTGCGCTTTCTCTCTCACCCTGCCTTATGTTAAAGCACCTGGGGAGGGGGACATTGTTCTTGATAGCACTGGGGACAGCCTCTGCTCCATGTAGATTCTAGGGATGGATGAGCTCCTCCATTCACCCCAAAGTGAAGATTCTGCAAATCCACAGTACATGGAGGGATCAGAAGCCCACATGAGGGCTGGGGTTGTGGCTCAGCGGTAAAGTGCTTGCCTAGTACTTGTGAGGCACAGTGTTCGATCTTCAGCACCATGTAAAAATTAATGAATTATTAATTAATGGTATCGTGTCCAACTACAACTAACCCCCCCCCCACAAAACCCACATGAGTGGCAGGGCAGAGGTAGCCCATAATTGTCAACACATCACTGCTTTCCTGTCTTGGTTCAATTTTTCTTATACTTTTCTCTTTATTCATATTCATTATACAAAAATGAAAGTTCCCATGAAAGTTCCTGGATATTTATATTACCTAAGACCAAGTACTTGTATGAGATCACTGGGAAAGAAGTATTTTAATTGTTGCGGTGAGCTTTGACAGCATAGTGTCCACCTACTGTTCACTCCCTAGCATTCATTAACCTCCTTGTAGCCACCTCAGTTTCTCTGGGAACAGGGCTTCTATTCTCCTTGGCTTCAAGTCCATTTGTTCTAGGGGAGTTCCCTTGTCCTATTGGGGGAGTGGGGTGTCCTCTGGTTTAGCTTTGTCCAATCAGAATACAAGGTTCTGCCATGTTTGTTTCAAGCCAAAGAGAAACAGAGACTTTGTCGTGGCTTCTGGAAGAGAGAGCCTTGGTTCCTTTGGCTGCACTTGGCACTCCCGGGTTTCCAGGCTCAGCCTTTTCAGTGGACTTGCTTCCAGGAAGGGAAAGTCTGAGAGAGAATGGCAGCTGCACAGAGGCAGGGGGAGGAGAGGAGAGCAAAACTGGACTCTGAACACAGGAGGAGCAATGATGAAACTAGGCTTTGGGGGTCACTCTGGACTGTGAGTCTCTGGGCATCCGTTTTCTCACCTGTAAAATAGGAATCATGATATAGCTCTTCCTAGAGTTGTATGAGGACCAGGGGAGTCCTGGGAAATGCCGAGAACAGTGCTCAGCATTGGTGTGTACCCTGCAAGTGTCAGTCTTCATCTGAGCTCTCTCAAGCTGCAGCTAAGCTGAGACCTACTCCTGGATTTTTTCAGGCCTAAGAAAAAATAAAAAAATAAGGCTAATTTCCTCTCCTTCCTTTCTTCTTGGTTGCATTATTTGAAATGTATTCCCAGCATTTCTTTAAAATATATATATATATATATATATATATATATATATATATATATATATCCCAGCATTTCTTTAAAAAAATTGCATGTCATGAAGACCTCTGGAATTGCAATTAGATGTTCATAACAAGCAGTATTCAATATGTGCAGTGTTCTAAAATGATAATGTCAGATGTTTAAAATAAAATATAAAATCATTAAAATAAATATTTTAAAAACAATATTTAAAAAAAAATATACAGGGAAAGAGGAAGCCCAGAGTTAGCTGGGACTTTGGGTGGGGCTAGGGAGCAGATCAGAAAACATGGCGACCTATGCAGGGTTCAACCAGTGCTTAGCTGTGTGGTCAGAGAGGTCAGTTCTCCCTGCTATTCTGGTTAGAAGAATAAAGATAATAGCTGAGATTCCCTCTTTATTGAATTGAAAGTGAATGAAAGCTTTCTTAATCACCTTAAGTAATATATTTAATTTTCTCTGTGGCTGAAATGATAGAAATTAGAAACATGTGACTCTTAATGAGATTGATCTGCATTTTTTGATCACTTTAGAATTTGCAGTGTCTGTTTTAAGGTCATCCCCACTATTCTTGTTCTTTAACTAAGGGTTTTTGTTAGTCTTTTCCCCTCTGTTTTCTTCTGTGTTAAAAGCCCACCTGGCCTTCTGTGTGAGTCCTTGTTGTCCTTAACAGTCATCAAGGAACTTGGCCATTTGGGATGAGACCAGTAGCAGAGGGCCTAGTCAGCTTTAATTAGCATACAGCATGCAGAGAGGAACAAAAGAAACAAAACTAGTAAACTAGAGAAAATGGAGACAAAGCCGCATGAGTAGAATCAGCTCTGGGAGCTGGGAAGAGGGAAGCCACAATGGTGCCATTGTCCCTTTTTCTTAGCACGTATAGCCAGGCCAGGTGTGAAGTGGGCACTTGTGGGACTGTGGAGCAAGAGAGGGATGAATACACAGGAGTAAGCATTTGGCCATGTGTGGATACACTTTGTTTTGCCAACTCCACCAGCCTGGGGTGGCGGGGGAAGAAAATCACAAAAGAAAACCCAGGCTACCTGTGTACCAACACAAAATGCATTTTCCACTGCCCAGGTGAAAATAGCAGAAGCATTGAGTGAGGAACAATGTGACATTTACAAAAGCTAATAAGTCGCCCACTGACCTGAACCAGGGCATTTGTTTTTGCAAATTTTGCTGCTTATTTGCAAGTAAGTATTTATTTCATGCCTCACTATTTGGCGTTTAGGGTGGACTTAATTAAAAAAGCTGTAGCATCTTTGAGTCCAATTTCCTCTTTTCACATAGCATCTGTCCCTGACAGCTTCTGTGAGGCTCTGCCACTTGTTGAGGCCAGGGCGAGAGAAGGAAATGACAGGGGAGAGGCGAGGTGGACATAAGCCTCTTGTTGGAGGCAGCACTCTCCAATTCTGCATGACCCAGTCACATGCTTAGGGGGCTTCTTGGTTTAAGCAAGGCAACAGATGTCTCCGAGAGGGGGTGCTGGCAGCATCACAAAGGCCAGCAGGACTGCGGGTTAGGCATGAGTGAGCTAACGGGAGAGAGAGCTGCACATGCTTTTGCCCTCTGCTCAGAAGTGGAAAATACACCCAAATTAAATAAGGGCAAATTCTAGAACTGAACAGAGGGGGAAGGCAGAGAGAAAATACTTACTTGGAACAAGCATTACCCTGAGGGTGGTGGTGGAGGGAACTTGACTGTGTTCAAAGACAAACATGGCCCTGTGCTTTCTATTTTCAAACAGATGGCACAAAAGATAAAAGCCAGCCAGGGGTTGACTTTGCCTATAGATATAACACCATTTTGCTTTGCAAAACATAGCTACTTCTTTACACATTTACTTGGATGTTTGGTTCTGAGTGTGATCAAGAAAGAGAACTGAGGCTTTCCCCCTCTGGATGTGTCATTCTGTTACTGGGACAAGACTATCAGTAAATCCCAGCCAATCCATACCTCATTTTAGAACAAGTAATTGAGTTTGTGGTAAGCAAGCACTTACAGATGGATCATGTCCTTAATCTACTTTCCATTTGATGTTTTCAGTGTTGCTTTTAAAGCAGCTTGTTTGGAGTTCAACATATTAGACTTTAGTTCTTTGGGGACTTCATTCTTAAGTTAAAGGAATCTTTGTAAATTGTTTCGTCCCTTTATTTGGGCTTTGTTCCTGAAATTACTGAGACTCTGTATAATAAAGTCTGTATTATATGTTCTGTATTATAGCACAAGATGCATTGGACTAAATTTTCTGTGTTCGTGTTCACTTTCTAGGACTTTACATGGTATGTCCCTATCCCACAACCCCCCTCCCACCCAGATGTTCTGGACACATCTGATCTCTGGACAGCCCCTGTTGCTTTTATGCAAAGGAAACCAACCTCCTGACACATGCTGCCAGAAGCTTCTACTCAGAACACTGTTCCTTGTGGTCCTGGGGGTACCAAACATCTAATGGTGCCCTTTTCCTTCCACTTGACATCTAAAGAAAACAGTGAGCCTGATTGCTAAGCAGATTATCACAGATCCATGAAAGAAGGCCATCTCTGGTCCACATTAGGCTTAAACTCAAACATAGCCACAGGTCTAGAAAACCAGAAAAGTCAGAAACAATAGGGTGCACTTGACTCCGCAGTTTGAGATTTGTAAGCCATCAGTAAGTTTTACTGATGCTTTCCCAATTATACAAGTAATAAGATGATATTCGTAGGCAAATTCAAACAAAGTATAGATGAGGAATATGGACCAACTGCCTGCAAGTTCTACAGTTAGAAGTAATCACATAAATATTTTAATGTTTATGCTTTTAATTTCCTACATATATCCACATGTAAATATTTTTCTAACTATAAAGATGTGGCCAGACTCTTCATATAAATTTTATTTCAAAATCTATTATGAACATCTTTCCACATCTTTAACTATTAGACATCAGTTTAATGGCCATGCCTAGTTCAATTGCATGGATGGATTTTTTTTAAACTAGCCAGCTCTTGTTAGGCATTAAATTGATTCCAGTTTCTCTTTATTCTAATAAACTGTGCTGTTATGAACATTCTTATAGCCAGAGCTTTATGCATTCTAAATTATTTCTTTGGTATTAAATCCTAGAAGTTTAATTCTTAGTTTTAAAACTTCCATGGTTCTTGTAGGATTTACCTCACATGCTCTTTAGTAAGACACAGAATATTTAGGTGGCCAAAGTTTGCAGCTTCTGACAATCTGAACTGAGGAAAAGACAAGGAAAGGATTTCTGTCTTCTATTCTCTGGGAAATTTTGTGTGCATTTTTCCCAGCTATGAATTTGAAAAGTACTGAGCCTCTCATATATTTTGGTTGTTCAAAGCCCTATATTTTATGTATATTTAAAGAAGGCTTCATGAATCACCAGGGATTGGTGTTTTTTTATAATTGTGTATGTTTGTATGCATTGCTGGGAATTGAACCTAGGGCCTTGCACATGCTAGGCTAGCACTGTAACACTGAGCTACCTCCCCAGCTCTTTTTATCTTCTTATTTTGAGGCAGGAGATTGTTGAGTTGTTGAGGTTGGCCTCAAACTTGCAAACCTCCTGCCTCCACCTCCCAAGTTCCAGAGATTACTGGTGTACTTCCGATGCCCAGCTATAATGATAATTTTACCATGACAGTTATATTTATTTGTACATCCCCTTATTGTAAGAATGTCTATAATTGTAGTCACAGGTGGCAGGGGAGGGAGAAGAACAGGGCAGTCCCTTAGTTCTTCTGAATAGAGATGCTTGTTTTTGATATGCTGAGCACAATAAAATACAGACTAATAGTATTTTACCAGAGAATAGAAAATACTTAAGAGAAGCCAGAGTGCTTTGAGACAACCTTCAATCCATTTACCAAAAGAGCTCATAATGGAATTCTCATCTCAAGGGAGGCCAAACATTAATAAATATTGAGCAAGAGAAGTTAAAAGGACATCAAGTTAATATTTTACTATCCCTTCTTTGATCTTGGAAAGCTTAAAATATTTTTCCACACTAATTTCAAGCTGTATTGATTCCTCCCTGCCTATTGGCTTATTGGAGCAGACACAAATGCCTCTCTTAACTATCTTAACTACAGCTTCCATTTCCATAACACTTTACAACACCAACAGGTATTTATGTATTCACTGGCATCACTTATGGATATCACCACTGTTCTGGAATAATCATTTCTAGTTAAAAACTGGATCAGGTCATTAAAAGCACTGCCACGTTATTGAGTTGGGTCTCAGTCATGTAATAACATCTCTGAGTTGGGTTGTATTGGTTTTGGAGAGAAAAAAAACATCCTGTACTTCATTGACTCTGCCACATTCAGCTATGTTCAAAATACATTCTGAAGCTGACTGTGTTTCCATTTCTGTTGCTACCATCCTCATCTTGAAAAAATGAAAAATCTCTATACCCAACTGCAGTGACCTCTTAACTAACTGGTCTGTTTCCACGCTTTCCTCCCTTTAGTACATTCTGAAGCCGGAAGCCAGAGAGAGCTCCTCAAATGTAAGTCAGGCCATGTCCCACTGCCTCCTCCCTCAGAGGCAGCCCCTGCATGATGGGTCTTGCTTTCCTCACCAGTGCCCTGCCTGCTTGCGCTGATCCATGGAGAAGACAGAGCTGTCATAAGAGGGTCTCCATGAATTGCCAGCATTCATCTGCATCTCCCAACCTCAGTGCCTGGATGGTCTGCCTTCCTGCCTCTTCTGAAGATCACTGTCCCTGATGCTGCCTCAGTCACCCATTCCCTTCTGCACTAAATCTTCCCTCCCACCTAGTGCCCTGGTACCTTTGGATAGCTGCCCCTTTCCTCTTGTGCGACATTGATTTTTTCCTTCTGCTGGATCCATTCCTAGCAGCATAAAACAGGCTGTGATTTCTGTCATTTGAAGAAAAAAGAAAGAACAAACAAAAATAGTGGTTTTTTTTTACCATTTTCTCTTTCCCAGCATCCACTCCATTTCTCTGCTCTCACTACAGCAAAACCCTGTCCATTCTCCCATTCTTGTTTGAATTCACTGTGGCCAGCCTTGCCCATATGGCTCCACCCGCACCCTTCTCCTCAGGGGAGTTCATGGTGTGAGCCTTCAAGGATCCGTTCTCAGTTCTCATCTGAATTGGCCTCTCAGAGCATTAGCTAGTATTGATCAATTCTTTCACCTTGAAATGGTTTCTTCTTGATGCCAAAAAACACCCTCTCCTCATCCGCTGTGCTCCTGCCTCAGGCTCTCTGTTATGTCTCTGTTCTCACGTCTTGCTCCTCTCTCTCCATCTCTCAGCCCCAGACACCCTGGCCTCCTTCCTGTTTCCTGCCCTGCAAGTACATTTCAGCTTTCTGCCCCATGGCTCTCTTCCTAGGTGTCTGCATGGCTGTCACCCCACCCTTCCTTCGGGCATTGGCTCCAGTGTCACAGGTGCCATCTACATCTTTCCTTGTACTTTTTCTCCACAGCATCTTTGGTCCCCTGCCTCATTGTCTGTTTTGCTTATTTATTTCATTTATTGCTGGTCTCTGCTGCTAAGCGATAAGTTCCACGCAGGTAGAGATTTTCATCTGTGTGTTCCCTGTTGCATCCCCAGTGCCTAGAACAGAGCCTGGTGCATGATAGGAGCTCAAGACATATTTGTTAAATGAACAAATGATGAACTTTCTTGCTATTGTTAGTAATGAACTTGGAGAAAAATTTCAGTGAATTCCTTTGAGTCTTTCACTTTATAGAAAGTTGAAAGATTTTTTAGTTTTCTTATAATTATGTGACTTGAAAAATCTATTTATAAGTTTGGGGACAAAACCAACAAATATTTTGGAAGATTGAATACCTTTCTTTTTCTGCCAGTCTTTCTTTATACACAACTGTCCATTGGGAGTCTGTCCTTGGGTCTGGTTGCTGCAGGAAGGTGCCATTTCTTTGCCAAACTGAATGACAAGGACAGAATCAAAAAGAAGAAGCCAGAGCTGAGCATGGTGGCACATGCCTATAATCCTAGCAACTCAGCTGAGGCAGAAGGATCGTGAGTTCAAAGCCAGCCTTAGCAATGGCGAGGCACTAAGCAACTCAGTGAGACCCTGTCTCTAAATAAAATACAAAATAGGGCTGGGGATGTGGCTCAGTGGTTGAGTGCCCCTGAGTTCAATCCCTGGTACCTCCTCCCCACAAAAAAGAAGCAGCTAAGATCTTGTCTCAAGGTGGCATTTTTGGTTCCCAAACATCATACGAGCAGACCTGAGTGGCTACTGTAAATGTACCAATTCCCTCCTGCCCTTCCTTCATGCCTCCCAGCCACACAGGGACCTCACAGCTCCCCACTTCCTATTTCACACATATCAGCACATGGAGGCATGTGCCTCACACCCCCCTCCTTGCCTTCTCTCAAGTATCTTTTCTTCAAAAACACCTTCTATCCTAATCCTGCCTGTTGAAGTCCCTTCAAAGCAAACTCACCTCTGCTGCCTTTTCAGTGCTCTGCCAGTTGGCCTGGACTCCCTGATGCCCTGTGCTCCAGAGAACACCAAGCCACAGGGCACCTTCATGTGGCTGCGTCCCTGCACACCTACACATAGTGTGTGCATACCCATCACTAGCTCATTGAGAACAAGGATTGTATCTTACTGTTCTGGTGTTTTCAGCACCAAGAAAATACCTTGGACACTGAAGGTACCTAAGGTAGTTAGAACTGTACACAAGCGGACATAAAGCATTTTTTAAAAATTTAGGTAAAAGATCATTCTTACAGATGCCCCTCTTACTGGGTAATATCCTCCCCATTCTGCTTTGTGACTATTTGTAGCTGCTGCACTTGGTTTAGATATTTTGCAGCAAAGCCCTGTGCCCCATCACGCCTCCTCTTTCACCCAGGCAGCAACAGTGAGCTCCTTTTTCTAGTGCTTCCTGCTCACCCAGGGGCCCTGGCATGTGTCTGCTCATATGATTCAGCAGTGGCCAGGATATTACCCAGGGCTGATGGGGTCATCCTGTTGTTCTTTGGCAAAGAAGGAAACAGGTTAGACAACACACACCATTCTATAGTGCAGAACTGGATATCAACTTCTGCCTTTCTGAAATTCTAGTCTTGGTACTCAGTATAACCTGGCAACTATACCATTGCCAGTTCTTAAGCAGAAGCTGTAGAAGAGTAAGTCCCAGGAGTCAAGAAAGAGCTAAAACTACAAACCAGGGCTGGGAGTGCAGCTCCATGGCTGAGCCTGTGCTTCAAGTATGCACCAAAACAAACAAAGAAACCAAAAACTGTGAGTCAATCCATTCATGGTTATTGAGGCTTTTCCTACCACTGTTCTCACCTAGCAACAGAAAACTCGGGTGATATTTGGCTGTTGAGACTAATATCAACTCAACCATAGTATTTGTTAGCTAGATTAAGAAAATGCTTTCAGAGGCATTTCTAAGTAAGCACCCAATAAGCAAGTTATTGACTAATGCAGACGGCCCTCGGCGGCATTACTGCCATTGCCAGCAGAGGGGATTAGGCAAAATGGCAAAGGGCCTCCAGCCAGAAGGATCTTGTGGGAAGCCGCACTGATGTCTGAGATGCTGGGCCTTGGGTCCCAGAAGAAGGAGGGCTGGCATTATCTTGGCAGCTGAGCTGTGCATGAGCACCTCGGGCTAGAAATATCCATATTGAAGAAATATGTGCTGCAGCTGGGAAGCCCATAACCATGCTTCCTCCAGAAAGGGAAAATCTGCTCATGGGTAATCATCTTTTTAAAAAGTCTAGCTTATCTCAAATGCATTCGATTAATTGTATACTAAAATGCTCTCTTTGTAAGGATTCCAGATGATGCTGGGAAAAAATGACTGCATTTTTTGAGTGCTATGGAGCAATCCAACAGAGAGATGTGCACAGTGCAGAGGGAAGGAAAGGTGCCCATGAGAGAGCATTTCCCTAGCAGACTTTTCTAACTTCCACCTGTGGGTATTTGCATGCCACAAGGCTGTTCCCTGACCCCATACTTTAAAAATAAATAAGGGCTGCTTTCTAATGCTTCACACACACTTGATTGAAAAACCAAGGGACAAAAGAGATAAATTGTTCTATATGTATTTAGCAGTCCCAAAAGACATAACCAAAGTCGGATACTGAATGAACTTATTAACCTATGAATTGCCTTGAAGTTCACAGTGTCACAGTATGAGTTCCCACAGGTAAACACTCTTTGGAAAACTTTGCCACTAGCCTGAGTCCATTCACAGCTGACCCAGTGACAGAATCCCTGCTAGAAAGGAGATGCACTTGGGAGCTGGCAGATCCAGAGGATGCCTAATGAATGACTCCTCTGTATCAAGATAGGGAAACTCTCTTAAAGAGCAGCAACAGTACAGATCCATGGTGATTTCTGTTTAAGGGAACTCACTCCCTGTTTGCTCTTATGTGAAATCTGTTTATCAAGTGTGTTTGTGATGATCCACACGAATTGAGGCATTCTTGGCCCCATAGATAGTGTCGTCTGGGGACCACAGCCAAGGTGTACAGTTGGGCTGAGTTGCATTTTTGTGACTGACTTATGTTCTTCGAGCATTTTTAGAAATTTATGCTCACCTGATGCAGCAACACTGACTTTGCTTCCTGTCAGCTCTTTGCTTCATTGTTCTCACTTGTCAAATGAGAATGGGGATTCCACTTTTCCTAGGGGTCTTCAGATAATAGATTATAGACCTAGAAAGCTCAACGTGTATGTAATATATTGTTATTGTTGACCATAACTCAAAACTCTGACTTCTTATAAAGGTAATGCAATTATGAACCAAAATTACTGATATTACTTGGTATCCTATAATCATTCTTATATTTTCATTGAGTTGCTATGAAAGCTTCTGGGAATCTATGGGAACTGAGATAGAAATGCAAGTAACTGATACATGGGGTAGAAAGTGGCAAGCGTTTTAAGAGGTAAGTGGGTAACTCTCAATGGGAATCCAAACAAAAGCATGCTTTTTCCAAGGAGAAGAACCAGAAAAGACTTGATAAATGAGGAAGGCTGGTAATGGGTAAAATTGGAAGGGATGGGGATTCCCAACAGGGAAAACAGTGTAGACTGAACCCATTGGGTAGATTTCTTCAAAACCTAAGGCAATAAGTACCAGTAAACTGGGAAGAAAGATTGGAGTCACAGTATGGGAGGTCTTATATATCCAGCTGAGGAGTATGGACTTGATAACAAGAGGTAAGGATAAGCATGAGAGTGTAGGATAAGAGAGACTGGAGGAAATAGACCAAATGAAAATTGTTAGTGTCCTTAAAATCAATAAGGGCATTTCAGAGAAAGTAGATAGGGGGGTGGGGGTTGAGGCAAGAAAGACCCTGAAATGAGACAGGAGTTTGCCTTCAAAAAAAATGAGAAACAAAGATGATCTGTGGTAGGAGATGGGGAGATGACCAGGTGGCCATTAGGGCACGAGGCTTTGACACAAATGGATGATCCTAGGAAAATATTGCCCTTTCATAGTATTTCCCAATTTTGAATGATGTTATTTTCTACTTTTCATTATGCTAAAAAGAGCTAAAGATGCAGCCTAGACCTGTGAGCCTCAGGAATGACATGATAGGTTACATTGGTAAATCAACGTGGGGCTTCAGTTCTCAGACTTGAAGAGTTGTCCTTGCTTCCAAACACATTTCAAAGCATGGATCTCTGAATTGGTGAAGTAAATGATTAGCAGGTGACTATTTGAATAACAAGGAATATTTTTTCCAAAAGCTGTTCTTCAGGTGGTCCTTAGCCAGTGAGCATACTGGCCCTGGCTCCCTTAAACTGTGATTTATTTATAGGTGTTTGATAAAACACAGACAGGAACTAACTTATCTCCTGTAGCATGGTATTCCTTAGAGCTACATGTTGCTGTGGGCAATATTTTTAAAAAGGCTTATTATATATGTATGGAGTTACCATATTTTTTGGTTTGGTTTTTGCCAAGTTTGGGGCTGCTTCCTCATTCCTGGTTTCTTGGTGTCTCCTATCAACCAGATAACTGATTTCCTTCAATAAATTTCCTATGTCTTAAATACATTTATTGTTTTCTATTTTCCTTACCAGTCTTTGACTAATACTCTATATGCTGCTCTTTTATACTTATTTGCATATTTGATTCCTTTTATTGATTGCTTTTTTAATTTATTGCCTATAACCCCTGCCACAGTGCCTGGCAAAGAGTGTTTCACAGATAGAGTTGTATTTCTGAAGGGAGTTTTGTAAAGTTAAATATTTAATGGAAAATTAGAACACAATCAAGAACCTTAACCAGAGATGTAGTCATTCACAATAAACTTAAAAACACCTATTAAATACTATCCAATAATAGCTTATTTCAAAGTAACACTTATGGAGGGGAAGACCACAGTATGGCCTATTTCTGCACTGAATTACCACCATACCTCTTTGAATGAAGAGCAGTCATAACCCTGTTATGGATGAAAACGTAGCGCTCTTAGCAGAATAGTAACATCACAATTGTAACGGCCTATAATTTATACCACAATTTGTAAATGCAGACATTCTGTGATGGTTTCCATGGCTACATGCATAGAGATAAAAGTGGGAATACAGATGAAAATAAGCTATGACTGAAATGTATGAAGTATAAAGAGTAGCTCTGAGAATGAGAGGGTAATGTTAAGAAAATGAAGTGTTGGGACTGAAACAATATAATAAAATATGTTGTTGTTATTATAATCTGACACTGATGTGATTAGCAGAGAAGCACTATTGGATAAAGTAAAAAGGAATGAGTTATTCAGTGCAGGTTAAGGATGATTCTACAATGCACAGAAAGCTACCAGAGCCCAACACTCAGCACCACTCCCAGGTACAAAGCATTTCTGGATTCTCAAGATTTCACTGAAACACACAGATAACAGTAGCACTGACAGTAACACTGACTCTAAACTGTTCTGGAGACTTGAATGGGCAAGTAGAATCCTCAGTCCATTCCATGATGATTTTGTAAACCTGGAAAAATTAAAGGTTAATGTGGCAGAAATAAATCTTAGAAAATTGACCCTATCATATATCATGTTCCTATCAATAAAGCCAGGCTTCTGTGATGTCTGATTCCTCATACAGCATAAAATAAAGGAAAAAACTGGAGGATAAAAATAAAACACATACATTAATCTAAGTTAGTACATAATTTTAAGTTTCCATTTTAGTAAACTAATACTATAGCAATGGGTAATGGCAAGTGCCTTAAATGAGCATTTATGAAACAAAATTTATACTAAGAAAAGGAAGTGGACAAGATAACTAAAGTATTGTTAAGTGATTAATATAAAACTATTTAAAATTTGACTCTGTACCCTCAAACTCTAAACCCTAATTAAGTTTTGCCTTACCACAGAAATAACCGAGATCATGCCAACAGAATATGAATGTATTACAAATATATGAAAAGATATCATTGAAGGAGATTGAAGAAAGGTTGTGAACCTAAGTGACATTGGAAATTAGTGGAGTCTATTAAAATAAAAGGCAAAAGGAATTGCACATGAGCACTAAACTCTAATTGATAAAGCTGTTTGCCATGTAAAGGTTAACAATTCTCAGACTGCTAATACAGATGGATCCCAATTTTCAATGGTTCAACTTAATGACTTTTTGATTTTATGATGCAAAAGCAACACACATTCAGTAAAAACTGCACTTCAAATTTTGAATTTTGATTTTGTCTCCAAGCTCTGATATGCATCACCATAGACCCGGTGATGCTGGGCAGCAGCAATCACCCACAGTCCCCATTCATTCATGTGAAGACAAGAGTAAAAAACCAACATTCTACAGTGCACTGTGTTGCAGAACTGATATACTCAGGAAGCTAGGTGCATTACATGAATTTTCAACTTATGGTGAGTTTGCCAGTTGAGGAATATCTGTATGTGTGTATACACACATATGTAACACACACACAAACACACATATATACACTCACTAGAATTAAACATTAAAGTATATGGAAAGTGAATGGTGAGATCTGGTTGCTGACCATTAGAGTGGACATTTTTTAACAACCAAGTGGAGGAGGCTAGAATGATGCATGCTATGAGTACTTCAGATTGGCTCGTGTTTAGAGCAATATGGATACAGATGGCCACATATAAATGTCTAGAGATGTGTTCACAGATATTAGTAGTATACACACATTTATTTATTTGCTTTGTAAACTGAGAGGTCTTTAAAAAAATAACACCCAGTGTCAGTAAGTACCCAGATCTTGGTTTTTCTTATCATTCTCCAACAAAAGTAACCAAGGTTTCTTGGAGAAATGACTGGTTCTAGGACCAGATTAGAAAATGTACAGTGTGAGTGTTGAGCAACATGTAACGAGAGAGAGAGAGAGAGAGAGAGAGAGAGAGAGAGAGAGAGAGAGAGATTGAGATTATACAGGTAGATAATGGATAGGAGTATGTCAAAACAGCACCTGAACCAATGAGAACCCCTCCCCCAGTGGATGAAACTAAAATAATTGGAGAAAAATAAATAGATAAGTTACTATTGGTTTATAGACTCTTTAGGATAAAAGAAATACCCACAAGCCAGTGTGATTTAAATAAATTGCTGAATATAAGTGCAAGTGAAAAGACAAATCTCCTCTGCAGAAGAATTTCAAATAACTTATGTAGCTACTCAATTCTCAAAGAGACTACTAGTCCTGAGTTTATAGACTATGCAAAATTATTTCTTTCCAAAGACCATGGGATGATGGAAGGGGTATGGGGAATAGTGGAGGGAAGAGGAACTATGCAATGGAAGAAGGTGGCAAACACTACTTGAGCCAGATGGTGAAGGTCAATGTTAACAGTAATGAATCACACTATGGGTATGTGTGCTTGACCTGAGGTGTTGAAAATGTCACTTTACATTGTGATCTTCCTCCCCAAACTCAGAACTTCAGTTTAGTCATGAGGAAAGCAAAAGACAAATTCAATAAAGGTGTATTCTACAATATACCCATAAGATCCTTCAATTTACTAAGATTATCAAAAACAAGTCTGAGAAATTGTCACTGTACAGAGGGGCTTAGTGACACATAATAGCTAAATGAGAATATAGTAACATAGGATCCTAGAGTACACACACACACACACACACAAAGCCAGTAGGTTAAAAATAATTTTAAAAGCGCATAAACTTATTAATAAGCATATATCAATACTGGTTCATTAATTGACAATAATATACCATACTGTTGTAAGATGCTAGTAAGAGGCGGGGAAAGTGCATGCAGGAGTAAGTGGAAACACTTTATTCTCTCTTCTTAGTTATGCTTAACTTGTGGATATGGGTTTCTTTCAAAACCATTAGCAAAATCACTTTATGTATTGTTGTGAGCATATAGCATCTTCAAGTGGTTTCAATTTCTGAAACCACTTTTCTGTATGTTTGAACTCTGATTTCATTGCTTATTGAACTTACTCCATTACTTATTAAACTCTTATTCCATTACTTATTAAATTGGCCAATTATTAAGTTGGCCAATGTTTTTAACTTTTGTCTACCTTACATTTTCACCGCATAAAATTACACCCACTGCATTGAATTGATGTGATGATTAAATAATAGAATGTATGTAGACCACTTAAAAGAGTACATAGCATGTGGTAAATGCTCAGTAAGTGTATTTTATTATTACTAAATCACCCCACAAAGTAGGATGTGAAGTTGAAGATCTTTGTTTAAGGGAATGCTGTGGTTGACATGACTTGGATGGTGCCAGGTGTACAGCAGGTGCTTGTGAGTATTTACTGCATTATCTCAATTCCTCACAGATCCAAAGTGATAGGTCCAATTACTCAGCTACACAAATATACTAAGCAGACCAGTTTGGCCTTGAAATTCTTGAAAAGTAACATTCTTCTTCACTATACAGAAGCAGCCAAGAAATAGGAACAGAAAATTTCAGAAATGCCAACCCTTCTCTCAGAGCTTCTTCTAATCACTATTGACTAGTAGTTAACCTTAATTTTTTGTGGGAGGAACATCAAATTGAGGAATTAATGTCGACATTTTTTACTATAGTTTCCCCTCTTATTTTCAAAACATGGTAAATATGGTAAGAGATTAACAATAACAGCAAATAGCAAAATATAAAAATGTAACAATGTGATACAATGTACTGTGATAAAAGATAAAATATGAATTACTCATTTTGCTAATTTCCATTTAATATTTTCAGAGCATGGTAGACCCTTGGTAATTGAAACTGTAGAAAGCAAAATTTTAAATAATATAAGACTCTGCACTTTGTCAATTTTTTAAAATAGGACTTTGAATATCTATCTATCCTCCTCTATCAATACGCTGCTTGTCATGAAAGATTAAATTTGTTTTCTCTGATATGTGGATGCTGATTCACAATCAGCCAGGAGGCTAGGGAAGAATAGAGGTACTTGGATTATACAGAGGGGAGTGAAAGGAGGGGAGGGGTTTTAAGGTTAGGAAGGACAGAAGAATAAATCAGGCATATATGATTAAATGACTGGTATGATTCTATACCATATAAAACGAGAAGGATGGGAAGTTACACTCTATTTATGTATGGTGTGCCAAAACACATTCTACTATCATATATAACTAGTTAGAACAAATAAAGATTAAATTTGATGTGTATGTATTATATGCATATCTATCATCTATATATATATCTATCCATCAATCTATCTATGGCACATTTTGGTGAATCAGGTAACCCAAGAAAACATGAAATCTAATTTATGTTTACCATAAAAGAGCTCTCTGAAAAAAAAATCATACCAAAAACTTTCCCCCTTACCATTTAGCAAACTCCTATTCAGTTGACAAGGTCAAATATATTTTTTTTCTAAAGTATTCATGAATAGTCTTCCTTTCTCCACTCAACATAATTTCTTCATTATGAGCATAAAATGTAGTAAACTGATACTATGAGCTTCTAAATCTTGCTTGATTAAAAACTTGAGACTTGCTTATTAAAAGTACAGATTTCTTCAGCCCCTACGTGTGAGTATCTGATTTAGTACTTCTGGTATTGAAGCTAAAAAAAACTGTATATTAAGATATTTCCCAGCTGATTGGCTAAGATAAAGCAAACTGCATAAACTCTGATATCACTGTATAAAAACAATGTTATGAAGATGAGAGATTGAAGTTCTAAACACAGCTAGAATCATTATCGACATGACATCAAACTTCTTCAGCCTTTTACTTTTCTCATTAATAAAGTGGAAATAAATATAACTTCATGAATTAAAAACTTTGTATTAGGATATAACATATTGGCTAGCACATGAGGCAAATATTCTCTTCCTTCTTTTTAATCCCCTCTGCCCATTAAGATATTTACCACCTTCTTTTATATTCAGTTGTTTATCATTATGTTTATTGGTGCCCCAAGGACAGGAACTATATTTTTATCCTTGTATCCCTAGTCTTACCACTCACAATACCCAGCACGTGGTCAGTGCACAAAAACCACTTGTGGAAAGAATGGACTCGGGACAATTTCCATATCAACATACCTAGTTCTCTCCCCAGATCTACCACTTCAAATCTAATATCTTCCACCTTTTTCTACTCTCAAAACAATTGCATATAACAAAGTATATTCCATAAAATAAAAAATAAAAATAGATAAAACAATATTCTTGAGATACAAATAAAACTTAAATTGGTAGTTAGAAAAAAAGAAAATTAGATTAAAATCTGAAAGACTGAAGGTGTTTGAAATGACTTTCCATAATTGCTTTTCTGTGCCATGGAAATGTGTGAATTTCATTGTTTTAATCTGTCATATTTCTGTAACACAGTATACTTATGTAGGCACTTAGACCTTTCCTAAAATAGAAATGATCATTAGTGTGAGTCTAATTTAGTTCCCTGCTGAAGGTGATAAAGGCAGCTCATTTATTCTACCTAGTACAGAAGTCCTTTATCCTGTTTCAAAGTTTCCTCATGATTTTGAAGGTGCAGCCAAGTGTTGGGATTCACTCATATAGTGACATCAGGGCAGGCAAAACTAGACCCCACTTGTTGTCCTTGCCTGCTACCTGATCTGTGTGGCACTGCAGGAAAGAGCTAGTGCCCTGACTTAAACCCCAGTCAAAGCCCTATGTTTGCTTTTTATTAATACTTTGTACTAAAGAATCCAAACCAGAACTCCAAACAAGGCACATCTTCTTGGTGCAGACAGTTAATGACATTTTTTTATGAGACTGTCTTTATTGAAGGTGGCCACGGCCCTTCCCCGTGCTCCTGGGGCTTGCACTCTAAAGCCTGGGATCTGTTGTAATGTTTTCTGTTTCCCATCGGAAAAGAAAAAAAAAAATCATTATTGCTTTTATGTTCGTATTATCTCTGGAAGCATACCCTACAATTTGGAAGGTTTTGGCATGTTCAAGCTGAATTCCTCTTTGGAGAAGCCAAGGAAACCTTGTATAATTCTTTTTTCCCCTAGGCTGAAAGGGTTAGCTTTATCAAGCTAATACAATCTTCACTCCCAGGACAGACCAACACTGACTTTAAACAATCTCTGAATAAATAGCTCAGCTTTCCCCCAAGTCTTTTTCCCTTCATCTCCACTGAAGAATGAGGGAATATGGATTATCATTTTGATTACAAATATATTTCTATCTAGAGAAAGATCTACAAAGGGCTAAAGTCACCTCTATAAATTTAAACAGTCTCCAGTTACCCTGGAGAGTTAAATCCCCTCTCTTTCTGTTTCTTTAAAACATCCTGGTGCTTCAAAGATGTTATATTAGACAGATGTCAAGTTGATATAATAAACAGCACTTCCAAATCTAATGAATTAAGGGAAAAGAGAAGCACATGCTGAGATTTTCAGATGA
Organism: Urocitellus parryii; assembly: GCF_045843805.1. Classification (NCBI taxonomy): domain Eukaryota; kingdom Metazoa; phylum Chordata; class Mammalia; order Rodentia; family Sciuridae; genus Urocitellus; species Urocitellus parryii. Next base: position 162,415 of record NW_027554225.1, read on the forward strand.
AATCAGGTAATGACAGGGAAGAAAAATGAAGCTGCACTTAAAAATGGCTTGAGAGTCCAAAATTCAAGGTATGGAGAGACTCGTAGCAGGAGAATTTTCAACTGTGCACTGCATTCATCTTACATGGATATGTATTCTGCCTGATGTTCTGAGTTAGGTAAAAGAAAAATAAAGTGAGATTTAAAGAGTCCCTGGGGCTGGTAATACTTTGGTCAGGAAAGTTAGCATAATGGTTGTCTCTGAGGACCCCAACCTCAGGTCAGTGGCCCCCAGGTGAGAGAGTAGGTATTTCAGGAGGGGTCTGAGAACCTATCTGTGTTTCCAAGCCTCCCTTGTCTTTGCTGTAACTATGCTCAGGAGGAAGAAAGCAGCTCACAAGCTCTCAGCACCGTGGATCCCTGGACAGACATGGGCTGCAGCCGACCGACCGAAGCAGCAGTGTGGCAGATGGCATCCAGAGCCTGGACAAGAATGGCACTTCTTTAGAAAAGAAGATGTGACGACTTTGGGTCACACATGGATGATGAAGTTCTACTTTTTATCTAGCTCAAGAAACTCTGCCTTCAATTTGTGTCTGTTTCTTTTTTTCATAAAAATGTCTTCTGCAGAATATTGATATCAGTATTCTCTTTAAGATAAAAAGTGACCCGAATTAAACAAAACAAAACAAAACAAAGTGACCCTCACTAAGACTACTTAGCAACACCAACCCGAATACATGACATTTATACCCTTTGCCTCAGATATACTGCTTCTGGGGATTTTCAACCATAGACAAAATCACAGTAATGTGGAAAGACATAGACTTATGGATTCTTATTGCAGTATCTTTTTCACAATACAAGAAATGGCTTATATCTTTATCCATGATTACCTGGTTAATGTTAAGCTAGATTCTAGGACATCTAGCTACCATGCAGTATAGTAAAAAAAAGAATCATATTCTGACATGGAAATGAAGCCATGTTAAGTAAAAGAGGAAACTTTGAGATGGGTGAAGTTGATTATGCCTGGGAAGTTCCCGAAAAGAGACTAAATGTTCCAGCAATGGTTACCTCTATTTGGAGCTATAGAAAAGAGGTAGGAACTTCTAATATGGCAAAATTAGGTAATGGTTGATTTAAAAACAAAATGATAAATTTTATAGCTAATAGTTAAAAACAATGCCCCTTGCTAACAAAGATGAATTTGTACCTTCAGACTTTTCTTTCCAGATCAAACACCAACTTTTTCTCCTTTATTCTAGTAGTAGTAAAGTATGCTTTCAGATTTACACATCCATCATTTAAAATCACTTAATAGAATAAAAAGTAGGAACATGGGAGAACATTTTTGTATGCCAAATTTTGGTGTTTTTCATTCCATTTGATGGTATTCAATATCTCCTTCCACTCAAATACCTTGCTTTGAGAAAAGCAAATGTCCATATTCACTATATACGAGGATATTTAGAGAGGTTAATGTGTCTCGGCTCCTACTCTGTGGATGTGCTATTTATTATTTATTTTTAAGCAGGGATCTCTGGGACCTGAGCTGTCCTGACTCTGGACTCTGCAGCAATGACCTTGATTCCGGAGGCACAGGTTTTGTGGTTATCTGGTTTCCTTTGGGGCAGAATCCTAGCAGAGGACAGTGACAGGCTGGGAATAAGGCTGCCAGTCCTTCCTCTGCTTAGAGCTGCATGCGGTCCAAGTTACTTGGCTTTTCTTCATCTGTGCAACCCTTTTGGGCCCTTCTGCACATCCCCTCCACTTGGGTCCTTACATCTCTGACTTCACCAGGTGGCCACTCCCCCAACCAGGGTGCCTCATACTTAAGCAATCACAATAGCCTCACATAGTCCCAAGGATTTTGCAGGGAGGGCAGGAGCAACAACTTTACTAGAGGCAGGGAGGAGAATCTCAATGAGTTTTCACCAGTGAGACAATGCCGGGGGCAGGGAACAGAGATGCCTGCAGTGGGGCCAGATCTCCCAGCTTCCTGTTGAGTGCCCAGGCATCCTCCAGCCCCTGTGAATCCAGTGCACCTGCAATCCAGGAGCTCCTGTTTTCCTTCCCAAACAACCTCCTTTGCTCCATCTTCTCTGAGTCTGGGAAAATGTCTCATCTGACATTAGTTTCTCTTTCATACAAATTACTCTGTTTCCACCTCTCTCTCTTTTCATTTTATTTTTAGACTGGCTTAAACTGAGACCCTCTCCCTTGCTGAGGGCCATTACCAAGTAGGTATGACGCATCATAATCCTTGCCAGTGTACCCCATGTTAAATGGACTTGCCTTGGAAATTTGCTGCGACCTTGCTTGTGTGTTTGAGAAAGGTGACCCTGCTCAATCACCAGGGTGGATCCAGGATTAGGGTGTATTCCTGCAGGAAGTATCTCCTCCTTGGGTTTAGGGCGTGACAATAGCAGTTTTAGGGAAGTTGAGGTTGAAGATTATTGCTGCTGGGATTAGGGTGTTGCTGTTGCTTGTTCTCATTGAGTTCTCGTGAGATTAAAATGGGATTTGGAAAAAGCCTCGTGGAGTAGGATTTGGGATCGGACATATTGGAATTGCCCCTGAACATGTGTGGAGGCTGATATGAGATCGGGAATAAAGAATTGCTGTTTGAACCTACAAAGCTGTGGTGCCTCCTGATTCTGGTGCCCCCCAAGACATCGGCACTCCCTATGTTTTTTAAAAGAAGAAACAGAAATACCATTCACTAAGCCTTCTGCGCTGCACACACTCATCTACAAGACATAAACCATTGAATAAACACCCACAATGCCTTGCTCATTCATCCATTCACTCTTTCAGAAAAACTATTTGCAACTGAACCATCAAGACACATTGCTTGCTGGGTGTGGTAGTGAGGCCTGTAATCCTGGCTACTTGGAAGGCTGAAGCAGGAGGAAGGAGGATTGCGTTTGAGGCTAGTATGGGCAATTTAGCAATACTCTGTGTCATAAGAAAATAAAATAAAAAAGGCTAGGGACATAGGTCAATGCTTATCTAGCATGGTCAAAGCCCTCGGTTTAATTCCCAGTATTGAAAAAAGAAAAAAAAATGTCAGCTTCTTTAGTGGTAGTAGCTCAGCATCATGGTAAAAGCAGAGGCTCTGGAGTCAAATTGTTTGAGTTTAAATATCAAGTCCCTGACTTAAAACCCTGATTTTTTCCTTTTTTAAAAAATCTGTATATTTAGACATAATTTGTCTCCTGACACATGGAAGAACAAGTGAGAGAGAATGTCTGTGCAGGATTCTGTTTCCCTGCTCATAATCACAGGCAGAAAACAGCACTGCTTTGCTCCACTCTCCCCAACCTTCTTAAACACTCTCAGGATCTCATGCTCTCAGCCTCCCCAACATCCTGCTTCCTCCAGTGCTTCCACTCAGAGGCCCGTCCCAGGGCTCATCCATTCAGCTCACGTGCAAGATGAAGAGGGCAATTTTATGTAGTAAAGATATATGGGACAAGTCAACCTCAAGTTCACATCCGTTAAAGCATTTCTCTGTTGGCAACATTTTTACAGGCCTCTCACAGCTATATGCTTAATTAAAATAAAAGGGTGATATACATCATTGCTCCAAGTCCTTGCTGATGTAGAAGAAGGAAGGGGGGGAAATGAGCACATTTGTTCTCCTTTATTAAAAGAGTTATTTCAGTTATGACATCTCAAATAAAGACTAGCCATTAGCAAAATTAAAAATGCGATGAAGTTGATTTTGGGAAATGCAGTTAGTGCCCTCGTCCTACCTCTAGCTGTGTCTCCTCCTGTGCCAGGTCCAAGAGGCCTGCCTCCCCAGTAGCTTGATTTTCAAGCTCTCAAAACTGATGATCACAATGAAGGAGAAACAGAGAGAGAACAGTTTGTTCATAAGTTCTTCCTGATAGTTTTTCAAATTAATAAAAGAAGATGGTTAACCTTAACAGAGCATGTACTACATGTCAGGTCCTGCTCTAAGCACCTTACACATAAGAAGTTGTTTAATATTTAAACCCCCTTTAGGGAGTGTGAGCAAGGGAAGCAATATTTTGTAGAACAACTGCCATCTTCTAAATGCATTATGGGGTTTCTCTGTTAATCCTCAAACCAACCCTATAAGGGAACTGCGTTTTACACATGAGCAAACTGAAGCTCTGGAAAGTTAAGTAATTGGTCCTGATTCTGTACACAACACAAATAATGGAGATTGGTACACAATTAATGGAACTTGATATGAATAAACACCTATAAAGGTGGGTGCATGGAGCATTTGAAGAAAAGAGATTGGCCAGGATCAATGGGTCCTGAAAGGTGAGGGTGGGGGGGGAGGAGAGAAGAGAGAGAAGGGTCATGGAGAGGAGCTAAAATGGTGGCATAAAGGCCAAGAGCTTCAGTTTGGGGGCAATGGCAATCATCAGAGGTTGGTAGGAAGACCCACAGAACAGAGCCTGATGAAGTTTGATCAGGAAGTGATATAAGGAGGTCGGTACAATGGCAAGGGGTCTGCGCTTAAGGTGAAGAGGATGTGGCTAGGACAGCATCTGGAGACGAAACTGTGGGGCCTGTTTGTATGGGAACTCTCTCTATCCCACTCTCAGGAACCTCAGTGACTCACACAAATCTTTGGAGACTCCCTTGAGGCCAAAGCCTCACTACGGTGAACTTGGGAAGTGCATTGACAGGAAGCAAGGACACAGGCATGGAGAGGTGCTGAGTGGTGGGGCTGCTAGATCTTGTGCTTAATTAGGTGGGAGTGTGGACTCCCAGGCACAAAGGAATTTCTATGATTCCAGCTGGAGCTGTTACAGCCAAGACAATGACTGTGAATCCAAACATCACAGAGAAATGCCTCCATGAGGTGGCTTTGAGCAATGGTTCACTGGATGGGACAAAAACCAAGGTGACCGCGCTGGCCCCCAGAGTCTTCACAAGCCGGGGTCCTGGGGTCAGTCTTGAGTCTCCCTTTCTTTCAACCGTATACAAGACCTGTCACTATGTTCTAGCTTTTTTACTCCCAAATACCTCTCAAATCCACTTCTCTCGAACTCCCTGGGCTGCATGCTCACCCAGACAGCTTCTTCTGGGCTGCTCACATCCCTCTGTGCCCTTCCATCAACCTCCAGCTGAAATCAGAGGGCTCTTTTGCAAACACAAATATGATTAGGTGGCCTTCCTAAATGTCTTTTAAAGGCTTCTCAGTATCCTTAGACTAGGCCAGGCTTTGGCCAGCTATGTCCTGTGGGCCAAATCTAGCTGCTGGCTGCCTGAAATAAAGTTTACTAGAACACAGCCACCGTCACTCATTTATGTGCTGTCTCAGGCTACTTTTGCACTGCAATAGCAAAACAGGGCAATTGCAAGATACTGTCTGGCCTGAAAAGCCTGAAACATTTATCTGGCTCTTTATAAAGTTTTTCTGGTCACCAGACCAGACAAAAGTCCTTGCCATGGCCCATAAGGCCCTGCATGATCTGACCCCCTGCCTATTTCTCCCATATCTCTCCAAGCCACTTACCTCCTTCCCTTGTCACCTCAGTCACATTAACCAACTGCTGGCTGCTCACAGGGGCCTTGGAAATGGGGCTAAGCGTTATGTATTGGCACAAACCATAGAGCATCCCAATTCCATGAGTTTTTGCGGTGTAGACTTTGATCCCAGGCACTCTGAGCTCCAGTCCCTGCTGCCTTGCTTTGCCAGTGTCTGCTTTCCTCTCTTTTGTAAGCTGTGGTTCAGGTTCCTCTATCTCTGTTACTCCTGTCCCCCTGAAATCTTCCCTTTAGGAAAGTTACCCAAACCAACCTCTTTCCCCTCAGTTCAACTCAAGCTTGTGTAATGAATAAGGATCATTTCAGTTGTAAGCCTCATTTTTTTTAAAGAGAGAGAGAAAGAGAATTTTTTAATATTTATTTTTTAGTTTTCAGTGGACACAACATCTTTATTTTATTTTTATGTGGTGCTGAGGATCAAACCCAGCACCCCGCGCATGCCAGGTAAGCACATTACCACTTGAGCCACATCCCCAGCCCAAAGCCTTATTTTATTTTATTTTTTTAAAATATTTATTTTTAGTGTAGTTGGACACAATATCTTTATTTTTATTTATTTATTTTTATGTGGTGCTGAGGATCGAACCCAGGGCCTCACACCTGCTACGCAAGCGCTCTGCCACTAAGCTACAATCCCAGCCCCAAAGCCTTATTTTTAATTAAGAAAAATGTTGACCCTTTTTGAAATCTTCCAGAAATCAATGGGAAGGCCTTGCAGAATGGAGGGAGAAAGCCATGAGGTCCCAGTATGGAGGTGAGCAATTGCCTCCTTCATCAAGGTGAAGTTCAGACTCACAACCAACCACTTCTTACACAGCACCTTCTAAGAGCCAGGAACTGTGCTAAAAATATTGGCTGGGTATATCGTATTGGCTTCCTAAACCCTACAAACCAGTCTGGGTTGGGTTTCTGGTAAGAGGAGCCATTGGAGATAGTTTAAACAGAAAGTTCAACAGTTTTGTAAGCATCTGTCAGTTTTGCAGCAAAAGGGATTAAAAGTTTGCCAATTTGTTGGATGAGCTGGAGGAGCAGTTTCTAGAGCATGCCTCTGGAGTAACTTGCAGGAATGACTCTGCAGAACTGACCCACCAAGGGAGTGGCTGTCACATACAAGCTGGGGGAAGAGGAAGCTAGGGGGACTGTTACTGGCTCCAGAATTCAGAACCTGACATGTGCAGGTTCAGAATATTCATGCAGCATGGCTGGTTGCAGAGCCACATGACATCTGCATGGTCTGCATCAGCTACTTGGGTCCCTGGCCCCTAACTCTATTCTGGATTCTGGATACAAGAGCATCAGAGGGCAGATATTAAATCCTACTCTGAGCCCTGGTTTCAGAGGAGCCTGGGGTTGGTCAGTTTTTGGCTTTTCTGTCTCTGAAGGACAGGCAGGTAGATGAGGAAGAGACTTAAGCAGATGTTGAACGAGGCAATTTCTAGCTTTGTTAAAAACAAACAAACAGACAGACATAGGAGCTGTTTCCTTGATGTTACTAAAGTGGAAACCACACTTTTCAGGGTAAAGTGCTCAATCCCAAAGTCCAGGTTGCTAACTCTAAGCTCCATTGCTTTTCCAAATAAAAGGAAAGAGATTGTCATTTGTTTTATCCAGAGGCAGTCACAAGTAAGGTGATGGTCTCTTTACTACTAAAATGGTACATTATCATTTCAGACCTTGGCCGGCTTCTAGGACACTGTTTAAAAATCAGCTGGCATGTGTCAGCCTGGTAGGTAGAATCCTGGAATCTCCACCAGCCTTTCCAGAGTCTCACCATTCAGAAAGTCATCCACGGAGGAAGGTTTTCATTCAACAGAGTGCTCAGGACATCAGTGCATTTCTCCGGGGAGAACATGTATCTTTGATTACAGGGACTGCAGATGGCGGGATCGAACAGAGAGTAATTATTAACCACTCAGCCCTCACCACTGCTTTGGTCCTGGCTCTGGCCATTTCTCAACTGGATCTTGCAAGGCCAGTTCTGAGGGACTCAGCTTTGAGTTTCCTTCACTGACTTCATTTTTCTACTGTCGGCTCTATATTTCTATAGTCTGGATCTAACCATGTTGAGGTCTCCCTCCAAAATCATTCAGCTTGTAATTAGTTACAAGATAATGCCCAGCTGCTACAGTGGTACACGCCTGTGATCCCAGCTACATAGGAGGCTAAGGCAGGAGGATAAGTTCAAAGCCAGCCTCAGCAACATTGGCGAGACCCTGTCTTAAAATAAAAAGGATTGAGGATGTGGGGATACAGTTGAGTGGTAAAGTGCCCCTGGGTTCAATCTCCAGTACCAACAAAGTTTTGTTAATTAAGAAAAAGATAAAGTCCACCACAGCAACAACAAAAGTTGAGTAAACTTTTCTCCAAAGATGATATACAAATAGTCAACAAGCATATGAGATGATGCTCAGTCACTAATCACGAGAAAAATAACATGTCAAAACCAAAATGAGATATCATTTCACACCCAATAAGGTGGCTACTATGGAAATAATGGCAAATACCCATGGCAAGGATGTGGAGAAATTGAAACACTTGTACAACACTGTAGGAAGAAAAGATGGCACAGTTGCTATTGAAAATTTTGGAGTTGTTCCTCCAAAGCCAAAAATAAGAATTAACATATGATCCAGCAATTCCACCTCTGGTTACACACCTCAAAGAATTTAAAGCAGGGTCTTGAAGAGATTTTTATACACCCACAGCAGTATTATTTTTAGTAGCCAAAAGGTAAAATCAACCCAAATGTCCATTAATGGATAAATACATAAACAAAATGTCTGACACACATATGATAGAATATTATTCAGCCTTGAAAAGGAAGGGGATTGTGACACATGCTACAACATACACAGCACCTTTAGGATGTGATGGTAAAAGAAATGAGCTAGTCACAAAAGGACAAATCCTATATACTTCCACTTATCTGATGTCTCCAGAGTAGTCAAATTCACAGAGGCAGAACAAAGAACATTGTTCACCAGGGTCTGAGGGTAAGAGGGATACGGAGCTATTTTAGTGGGCACAGAGTTTAAGTTTTGCAAGATGAAAAGACTGCCTGTACCACAGTGGGATTATATTAGCTATTATTGAACTGTGCAATTAAATATGATTAAAATGTTAAATTTTTGGTTATGTGTATTTTACCAGAGTTTTAAAAAAATAAAGTCCAAAGTACCTGATGTGATATTCAATGCCTTGGGCCCTTTCCTGCCTCCCCTTCCTGTGATGGACTATTCCAGCCATTCCTGAAGCTCACTCTGCGCTTTCAATCTCAGGGTTTTTGCTTGAATTATCCCCTTAGGCTGCTTTGCCAAGACAGGGCCTCTATCCTTACTCTGTGGCTTGTTTCATTCATGATGCTTTTCAAAACTTGCAACTGCATCACGTACTTCTGTGACCATTAAGATTTTGCCAATCTTGCCTGCAAGGATGTGAGCTTCATGATGCAGAGACATAGAATGTCATTAAATCTTGCAGGATTGAGGGCTCACTGCTAACTAGATGACTGAGGCATGTTCAGTGTTCTGACCAAATGTCATTTTTCTCCTAAGCCTGACTCAGCTGCCCTAGCAGAAAGGATCCCTCCTCACCTGGCTCTATTTGCACATTTTGGAATGGCCAGGGTGTTGCCTACCATGCTGCATCACAGTCAGTGTGGATGTGGCTATTTCTCATGACCTCTGGAGACCATACCAGGAACCACACATTCTTAGTAGTGACTTTCCTAGCCTCCAGCAAAGTGCTCGGCAAACAGCAGGTGCTCAGTAGAGTTTGTTTAATGTGGCATTTTCCAAATGTTTGGCATTTTCCCACATTTAAGATTTTTGTCATAGTTACTTAATAGATTCCCCTTTTAAAAGGCTCACATTTAGAAAATGATTTGAAGAAGAAAGACTATATCAATAAAATGAACTTTAATGTGCTGATCATGGGACCCAAGTCTAAACCAAAATTCATTAATGTTTCATACTTGCCTTTATGCACATAGCCTAAAGGTAGTTTTATACATTATTTCAAATACTTTCATGTATAAAACAAAGTTGTATGATTTGTAATTTCCCACTTATGGTTTTATGTTGCCACTCAAAAAGTTTGGGATTTTGGGGCAGTTGGGGTTAGGGATGCTCAGCCGGCTTTCCTCTTCCTTCTTGGAAATCTGGTTCAGTGGCCACTGCTTCTGCACTTATGGAAGCTCAAGTCTTTCTAGAAGGAAGAAACGCCAAACACATTTTTAAATGTTTCTAATGCTTGACATTCTATATTTTCATTTGGAGGATTTTTAAAATATTTTTTTCAAGGGATTTAAAAAGCCAGGAAAATCTCTAATTAATATCATAGGTACCATTTTACTTAAAATTACACTTTTAGAAGCAAAGCACTTTTGCACATGTTCTCCCTTTTCATAATATCTCTGGAAAGAAGCTGGGAACTGGGCAGAATTCTATAGACAGAGAAAGCAGCCCAGGTCCCAGTTCTGGGGCTCTTCGATGGCACATGCTGCCACCTCAATGTAAGTTTTTTTCTGTTAGGTTATATAGGATGGGCCCAGGTCGAATAACAAATAACAGGTTATTCATTAAAGTATTAAGTAATAGCTATGTAATCTAGTAGCTAATGCTTGGGAGCACTTACTCCGAGGCATATCTAAGATCTTATTTAGCCTTCACAAAAGCCCACAGGTACTCTGCATGGATGAGGAAACAAAGTAAAGGTGGGATCCCTGCTCAAGGTCACACCAGCAAGTGCTCTCCAAACCCACCCAATGTTCTGTAGTAAAAATATTAAAGCCTCTCACTCTTGCTGCTATTATAGTGGCAATGGTGAATATTTACTGAGGCATACTATATGCCAAACACAGTGTTAAACATTTCACTTAATGTGACTGAAATCCTCTAATTATAAAGACAATTCAGTGAGTGGCACTTTTATGGCTGTCATTTTACCTATGAGGAAACTGAGAAACAGCGTATCACCAAACTGTTCAAAGCTCTGTTGTCAACTACTCACGGGCAGAGGCAGGATTAAAACCCAGGAATGCTCTAGAATCAGGGTCAACATGGGACAGAGGAGAGCAGGAGAGGGTAAATTCTGTATAACTGTAAATGAGACTTCTTGGGGTTAAAACTTTCCCCAGTTAATCTGGAGGGATGGCTGTCTGTTTTGACTGGCAGGTTATTTATCTGAAGTCCACCTGAGAAGTCCGTGTGTACCTGAACAGACAAATAAAACCTGGCGTTGACAGGGAAGGGAACTGCACAGGAAGACCATCCAAAAAGTTCATACTGACTCTTGGGTGGTAGCTGAAAGAAGTTGCTATAGAACACACAGACACACACACACACACACACACACACACACACACACACATGTACCCAGGAGGTGGCCTGGGCTGGCCTCATGCAGCAGAGGCAGATGCTTTTCAAAGTCAGGCTTTGGCCTGGCTTATTTAATGAGATGTCCTTCTTCCAGGGTCACATTCCCATTTTGGTCCTTCCCCACATTGAAGGCAAGAAGGCTTAGAGCAGTCTCAGTGAGCCAGGGCCCTGCAGTACATATCCCCCCATGAGACAGAAATGGAGCCCTACCCAGGCAGCGTGTTATACGAGTAGGGTGGGGAGCTGCCTGCTAGGCTGGGGAGAAGGGAAAGTACAGATCCCCGGGCCTTGTCCCAGGCAAAAAGCAGCTTTGGGAATGAGGACTGGGAATTTCATGCCCTCAGATGATTCTGATTGTTCAAAGAGGCTATGAGAATCCATGACCTAAAGAAAAGATGGCTGGAAAGAGAGGTGACTTTGAACTTATCTGAAGCTCTAGCCTGGATGGTAGAGAGGTAGCTGTTCCTACTCTGTGAGAGGTGGAGAGGCTATCAGGAGATGAAGCACTCTCAGGGCTGAGCCTCACGTCTGGCACATCATAGGTCCCAATAAGCACAAACCCAGAGGACCGTACTGATGTTATTATGATCAGTAAGGAAGCTAGGCACTCTGCTCTGCTGCTTATACCTCAATACAGAAGCTTGAGACTGGTCCTTGCAGCTCAGTCCTCAGAAGAATCTAAGCTCCAGTTCTGGGAATTCTCAAGCCAGGTTTCCCCAGAGGCCTGACCTACCCAGGACACTGCATCTGAAGTCCTCTTTCATGGGATCCCGTGCCAAGAGTTATGGGCCTTCTGGACAATAACTGTGGGTTCTTGGTCACATCCAATATGAAACATCCTATTTCAGAGGATAAATGCTATAAATCCAGAGAGCTTTCAAGTTCCCTGGAATCTGGGGGGTCCGGCCATGCCACTGCCTTCTTCACCAAATACTTTCCCTGCCCTGATTACTGACAACCTGCCAGGCTTGAGGGCCTCCATGCTTCTGTCAGGGAAACCCCAGGGATCCTCTCTGACTGCCTTACTATTATTACCCATGATCTGGGAGGAGGGACACAAAGGCATAGGTGGGACTCCTCAGGAAATGCAGGGCCACCATTGCAAAGGTGCCCCCTCCAAGGAGAGACACATTTAATTCATTTTCCCCTTTCTTTTTTGTTATGAATGGATTCAGACTGCCTCCATCCTGGCACTGTTTTAGAAAAAAAATCTACAGGTGGATGGAGTTGAAATAATAGATGATTAATTGATAGGTTGATCGTCCATTTATCCATCCGTCCATCCATCTGTCCAATATTACTGTACCTCTTCCCATTCCACAGACCTGTGTCAGGATCTGGGGATACAGGTAAACAAAACGAAGACCTGGCCCAGCATCACTAAGCCTAAGGTGGAAGTGGGAGAGAGATCTTTGTTCCACTTGCCCCTCCACAAAAGTCCCAAGTCATGAGTTGAGAGCCCTGATAAAAGTTCTCTCAGAGAAGGAAAAAGCATGTCCTGAAAGCATAGGGCAAGAGCAGGTGACCCAGCTGGGTGTGATGGGGTGGCACTGGGAGTCAGCAACTTTGTGGCAGCAGACTCTGCCTGCTGGCTTCAGTAGTGCTGTCCCCATGCTGTGCAAAGTGGGTGGTGGCAATTAAAGCAGTGATTTGTGATAGGCGGGTTTACAATGAGGTACTGGTCAGCACTATTAGGGGAGCTGGCTGAGTGTGAGAAGTTTCACCAACCAAAAAACTAGGGATCATGGTTTCCCTGCTCTTTTTGCCTCCTTGGAAGGTAGAGGCCAGGAAGAGATGATTCCTGGCCTGAGATGACCCCTGGAGTCCCCTGCATCACCTGCTTTAATAATCCTTGAGATGTTTTCACCACATATCCAAAAGCTGAGCTGGACTTTAAAGATGGACACGTCCACCCTGATGCCGGGAGGGAACAGTGTGTCCTTGCCATGGCAATCTCCTGGAGTCATCGCAGTGGTCTGGAATGGGTCGGTAGTTTCAAACATGGTAGGATTAGGAGCATGCATCCAACTAACCGAAGGCTCTCACAGGGAGAGAGCCACCTCCTGCAGGGCAGCGTGGCTGCCATTTGCCAGGTGCTCTCTGATAGGTGACCAGACGGATCTGGACCATTTTTCCCAATTCAGCCCCAAATTCCCAACTCTAGTCCTGATGCTTTTCTTTCTGGTAGAAGATGCTGTATATTTTCAAGTCATTCTTCCAGACAACATAAGGAGGATTAAAGCAAGGAAAGAGAGAGAGAGAGAGAGAGAGAGAGAGAGAGAGAGAGAGAGAGAGAGAGAGAGACGGGGGCAGGGGGGAGGGAGGACACATTGATGAGTTTCTTCTCTGTAAGTTCTCTCTTCCTGACCCCTACCTTCCAAGGAGGCAAAAAGAGCAGGGAAACAGTGGTCCCTGGTTTCCTGGTTGGTAAAACTTCTCACACACAGCCAGGCCCAGTGAACTCACCCCTGTTGAGTTGATCCATCAACTCTACATGTGCTGGGTAGATAAGCATCTGTCACAGGGACACCCCAAGGGGTAGCTTAGTGAGTGGCCTATGAATCTGGAGGGAGCATGTGGGGTGGGAGTCCAGCCCCTCCCTGTCCTAGCTATATGACTAGGGGTTCATCCTTTCATCCATTCATTGGTACCAGTGACTGAATCCAGAGGTGTTTAACCACTGAGCCACATCTCCAGCCCCTTTTTTATTTTTTATTTTGAGATAGGGTCTTGCTAAGTTGCCTTGCTAAATTTCTGAGGCTGGCCTTGATCTTGTGAACCTCCTGCCTCAGCCTCCTGAGTCACTAGGATTACAGGCATGCACCATCCCACCCAGTAATCATGGGTTAATTCTTCCCTCTCTCATTTTATAGGTTCCCATAACTACATAATGGGATGCACTCCCTGAAGGGCTGTTTGAGAACTCAGTATGGATATGCTGATCTACATCACACCCTGCATGCCAAGATTCAGCAGCAAGCTATCTTTGCTGTGGTGCCCCGAGAGCTAAATGCCGGGCAACCAGTGTCACCCAGTGTAGAAAGAGTTCATGAGTAGCAGCCATTGCTGTGAGACACAGTCCTTGTCTGTGGAAGTGGACCCTGAAACCAAGCCTCCCCCATGAATAACACCAACAAGGAAAGCAGGCAAAGTGGTGGACTGCCAGCTGATGGAGGTGAGCAACATCCACCACGAAAAGATAACAATGGCCTTGAGGACAGAACAGAATGCAGCAGAAACAGAGGGCCGTGAGGATGCTCGAGGAGTGCTTGGTGCCGAGGCCAGGCTCAGGTATCTAATGCTCATGAGCATATCAGAGAGGACTGGCCAGTTGGCTAAGGGTTTCTCACCAGCATCTCTGCCAAGTCTTGAAATCCAGAGGCGGTTGAGTACCATGATTGCCTTTTTAGGGACACAGAAACTGAGGCTCCCAAGAGCTGAGTATCTTTCCCAAAAGGCATCATAGGTGCTGGCACTGGGGCTGAAGTCTAGGGTGTCCTGTTTCAGATCATTGCAGTAGGAAAGACTCAGAGAGGAAACCAGAAGGATAATCTGGGGCCAGACCCTGATGTCATCAAAGGCCAAACAGGAGAGGTAGAATTTTCTTGAACAAGCTATAGTGTGAAGGAAGACCTTTCAGCAGAAGAGTGGCATGCAAATACAAGAATTCAGAGACAGCCTGGCTAGGGTGGGATGAATTGTGTGTGGCATGGGGTAGGGACAAAGGGTTCCTCCTCATTCATTATTCTCCAATACTCATGGAGCAGGGCTCTAAGCTGGGGCTGCTGGCCCCCCACCCTTCCTCTGCCTGGGAGCTCGCGAGCTGCTCTAACAGGCAAGGGCAGCTCTGGAGCAGACTGCAATTCTCCTCAGGGGGGATGGGCTCAATGCCTCCTAGAAGCCCACCAGGACTTCTGCTTTGCTGCCCTCTAAAGAGATTCATGGCCAAAGTGGCCAAGCTCTCCAGGCAGACGGTACAGGTACATCAGTACAGTTGACCTACTGGGAACTTCTACTCCAGTGAGGAGCCTGGAAATCTGAACAGTCTTCTGATTTTGAGCCACCCAGCCTGTGATCTCTTCCTAACAATCGGGAGCCTACTTCAACAGCCAGGGGTTAATGCCCCTCTCCATGATGCACCTTCTCCCTGCAGGGAGTGAAAGTCCAGGGGAGAAACGGCTCTTTCATCATCATCCAGGGGACAATGATTGGCCCTACTGTGGGAGGCAAGGAAGCCAGCTTGCCAGTGTCTGCCTTCCAAAGATGTCAGGCTGTGGGACAGGCGGCCCCCACACGAAAGTGACAGGAAGGCATGGGGCTGCGCGAGTGGCCAGGAGCAGAAGCACTCTTCCTCCCAGAAGTGATATTCAAGTTCAGTCCCGGAAGAAGAGCAGAGCCAGCCTTTGAGAGGGGGAAGAGTGTTTAAGGTGGCAGAGAGTTTTGCAGAGGTCACAGGCAAGACAGGGGCTGTGTGGGGACTGAAACAGTCACAACAACAAACAATGGCTGATTACGCTTGAGCAGATTTCTTGGGCCAGGCTCTATCTCAAGTGCTGTGTTTCTCTCTCTTTCTCTCTCTCTCTCTCTCTCTCTCTCTCTCTCTCTCTCTCTCTCTCTCTCAAGAACAAAGCAACCAAAAGGAATAAGCTAAGTAAGTAGGCATTGCCCTCATTTTGCAAATGAGAAGTTGAAGTTCAGAGAGGGTAATTGACTTCTCCAAGGTCACACACACAGCTGGGATTCAGACTCGGGCCATCGCCCTCCCGCTACTGGAACCACACTGTGTGCGGATGGCTTCTGTGGCCACATCCAGGAAGCCTTGCTGACTCCACCAGGCGGTCAGGAAGATCAGCTCCCTCCGCGGCAGCCTGGGTCTCACAACCCGAGCACTTTCCCCGAGCCAGGGTGCCCCATGCACTGTGGTTCAGGTGTCTGCTGGTTCCCTTGAATGCTCCTGCAGCAGCACCCCGATGAGTGTTGGTTGACCCTTCTTATGTTGCCATGCCACGCTGATGAAAAGATCGTTTTAAGTGGAAAAGACTGTTGGCTCTGCCCTGCCTCCAATGCCTGGCCAAGAGGGAAGCAGGTCGCCTCCCAGCTTCCCTGAGTCTTCACAGGGAGGGACACACAAGATTTCAAAGAGCCGGAGTGGGAACTCCCCTCTGGTCTCCCGGGACCTGGAAGACGCAACGTCCACCCCAGCACACAGAGAACCGTGGGGCAGCTTCTTTGAGGAGCATCCTTGGTGTCTGTGTCTGGAGCATCCTTTGTTTCTGTTTAAACAATATTCTTTCCAAGAAGGCAAACACTAAAGCCACAAATCTGTTTATATTTATCTGGCAACTAAAAAGTGCATCCCAGTGAAAGCAAACTCCAGACGATGAAATGAACCTGGCCTGCAAATAAGGCTCCAGAATCCCACAGCTCTTGTTCATTTCTCTACACAATTAGGGATGCTCACCTGGGGGAGCCCAGGGAGGCAAAGTTAGTGAAATGGGGCAAAGGGATCTCACCAAAACTGCCTCATGGGCCTGAGTTACCATGGGTGAGAAATCAACAACCATTAGGCCAACACCAACCCTGGGCCAATCCATTCACAGGCCTCCGTGGGCCTCTCCAAGCAAGGGATCACCGAAAGTCCTCCCAAGCCACCTGTCCCTCCAGGAAGAATGTCCCAAGAAGGGACAAAGTTAACTACAGGGCAGCAAACCCAGTGCTGAATGACAAGCAGCACAACTTTCCATATCCTGAGGCTTCCTGGAATGCTGGGTGCCATGCTGACAGGATCCTCATGGTCACAGGGGACTGTTCAACAAAGGGAGATAGCTTTGGAATCAATGTCTATTGATTGAGCAGCTCTGAGGTGCTAGTCCTGTGCTAGGAACTGGGGGCTACAATGGTAAAAATTGAAATGTAATCCCTGCTCTCCTGGAACTTGGAGATTAAACTACCTAAAGCTGCTCTTTAATTAGTACTCGGCTTAGTGGGATGAAAGCAAGTTTATCACACCTGCTAGTGTATGTGGGATTAAGGGTGCAATGAGGGAAGGAGCTCAGGTAAGGCCATGGGGTGCAAGGGAGTCTTGTATCCTGGTTCAGAGGTGGTCAGTGTGTCCAGAGCGTAGAGGCCAAGGGACGAGTGAGTGAGGACACTGGGGTCAGATGATCCGGACTCTGTGGGTGGGTTTTCATTCCTTTCTGAAGAGAGGAAACACTGCCAAGGTGCTTCAGTCAGGACAGTGAGGCATCAGTGTGTTTCAGGAGAGAGACACCTACTTGGTGGACAATAAGTTGGATGAGGAGAAGCTTCTTGTATAGGGCCCACTGAGCAGCCTGGCCTTGGAGGATGACAGTGGGAAGATGAAGCAGGTCCAGCACACATTAGGAGGGGGGTCAATGGGCTGATCAGATACGGGTCGGGAAGGGGGAGCTGGGCTCCAGATGGCCTGGGCCTTGTAAAGGTGATGGGGAGGTGTGGTGTTCCCTGAGCCTGTGACAATGCAGGCCACTGGCATTGGGAGGAAGACACCAGACCTGGGTGAGGGTCCCACACCAGCTACATGCTGGCTGCATGGCTCTGGGTGATGATGCAGCACAGATGCCTGGGTATGACATGAATGATGGTAGCAGTAGCATTATTTTTGCAAAGAAAACCCTCAGATTCACACTAAAGCCTCTGATCAGAAATTCCACCTAAGAATTTCTGTATATTCAGGTATACAATGAAGTTATAACTCTGAGGGCTCCATCCACATGGCTCAAACTATGATCTGTATATTTATCATATTCTTCCCCCACAACATAGCAATACATTCTTATTCTAACTTATAATAATTCACAACAGTTTTCTGACAGGTGTGTTTAAACTCCTTGGAGGAAGGGTGAACTTCTAGTACATATAATTTGCTATATTCTGTTCATGATAAGCTAACTAAAGGTAAGGAATGCTTTCTGACTAAATACAGGTTGAGCATCCTTAATCTGAAAAGACAAAATTTGAAATCTTCCCAAATCTGAAACCTTTTGAGAGAGGACATGACATCACAGGTGCAAAGTTCCACAGCTGACCTCATGTGACAGGTCACAGTCCTAATGCAGGTGCACTAAGAATTGTGTATAAAATTGCCTTCAGTCTATGTGAGTGAAGTATAATAAAACAAATGAATTTGTGTTCAGACTTGGGTCCTAGTCCCAAGAAAGCTCACTGCACATTCATGCAAGTACTCCAAAATCTGAAAAAAAACCAGAATTCAAAATCCAAAGCACTCTGTCCCCAAACATTTCAGATAGGAAACACTCAGCCTCTCCTAGGCAAAAAAGCACTCTCTCCTTCTCTAAAAATAAATCCTGTACTTAAATGTAGTAGGAATAGATTTTAACAGTATAGACAGATCTCTAATTTTTTATATATTTATTTTTTAGTTGTAGTTGGACACAATACCTTTATTTTATTTATTTAATTTTTATGTGGTGCTGAGGATCGAAACCAGTGCCTCGCTCTTGCTAGGTAAAGACTCTACCGCTGAGCCACAACCCCAGCCCCAGATCTCTAACTTTGATGGTGAGTGTTTGATTCTAGTACTGAATGCTGGTGTTTGAGAGAAAGGCATGTTCAACAGGAAGTAGTTGAGAAATGATATAAACTGCTTAGCACACAGCCTGGTAAGTAACAAATACATGGCTGAATGATGGTGCTGCTTGACAATTATATTGCTGTGCTCTAGAATACACTCTGAAGCATGGCCACTGCAGTTTATCAGAACCCTCAGGGCCTTTAGCCACTGTGACTTGACTTTTAATCCCTTCTGCTCATCCCTTTCTCTGTACAATAATTGTAGCAGAAACCAACCTGGACCAATTTGGAAGACAGGCGCAAGTGTTCAAAATAGAAGACCTCATATGCACATAGATCCATGGCAGGACAATGACGTGGAGGAATGTGATCACTGGTATTTTAAGCCCTGTGGGTTACACA
The DNA here is from genome assembly GCF_045843805.1 of Urocitellus parryii. NCBI lineage: Eukaryota > Metazoa > Chordata > Mammalia > Rodentia > Sciuridae > Urocitellus > Urocitellus parryii. The sequence continues at coordinate 181,283 of NW_027554225.1, forward strand.
GGAATGGAAAGAAAGAAGGAAGCATGCCAGGAACCTGGAGCACAGCACCAAGGAGGACCCAAGGCAGACAAAGCAAGAGCAGGCCAGGTTTAGCCACCTGGACAGCAAGCCTAGCAGGAGGGCTGTGGTTGACAGAGACATGGTGGTGGTGGTGGGGAGGGAGGTCAGGCTTCAAGTACTGCTGCTGTGCTTGGGCACATTTTACCAGGAGAAGCTAGTGTCAGCTGCCCCAAACTTACAAGATTAAAACAGGTAACAGGGTGAAGTATAAAACTGTATCCGGAACATGAATAGCAAACTACAGCCCACGAATACGTTAAGACATGAGGATTCTCAGACTTCAGAAATTCTGAAACTTAGCTAATCCAGAAGGCTTAAACTGTTCTCAGCACATCCCATGAAGGAGTGCTCAGCTCAACAACTGACTCATGCAAACAAGATGGAGGAGATTCAGGTTTCCGGGAAAACCATGCCCAGAAAGCACATCCAACTTTCAGTGTTCTTTTATCAAATAGACTTCCTTAAACATCTCATCGCTTTCAGACATATACTTTTAAAATGCAACTAAATGGACCTTTTTTCATAAATGCTCTATAATCAAGACTTCTCACAGATGCATGTCATCTACTTTTATGGAAGGCACTTTGGTATACAAAATGGAAAATAACATTTAAGACCATGGTTTACACCACCTGTATTATTATCCTCATCTTAATCACAGAAGACAGCTACCATTTATTGACCACTCTCTCTGTGCTCAGCACTGTGTTAAAGATTTTTCATACATTACTTAATTTAAGCCTTTTATTCCTATTTTTATCCCTATCTTCAAAGTGAGCTGAGAGGTTGATTTATATAGCTGTGGTCACCCAGACAGGAAGTGGGAGGGGTGGGATTTGAACTGGATTGGAACAACTGTAGGGTTGGTAATCCAATGGGGAGGATGAAATAGAAGATAAATAAAACTGTCAGGCAATAAATGATAAGTGTCAAATGAGATGCAGGTGATAAATGTTAACAGAGTAATAGCCCTCGGTAAGGGCCACTGGCTGGTTGGGTAATAACATGTTTTCTCTGTTCCAGTCTTCATCTTGAAGAAGTATGATAGCAGCCCAGGGCTTAGGAACAAGACAACTTAAATGATGGACTGCTCCTAGCTGGTGCCTCTACAGGTTTGTCATAGTGAATGCCAGATGTCACCAGTTCTTGGTACACAGTAGTGATTCCAGAGAAAGCAGGTGATTTCCTGCTGCTACAAATCAACAGTTAAGAAGGGTCACATCTTTAAATATATTTCCATGGAAAGGACATCACCAAGACAGATGAAGGTAAAAAAGAGGAAAACCCTAGAATCTCCTAGACACGTAAAGTATTTTTTATCATGTCTGTTTAAAAAAAAGAAATTGGAAGCGACCAGAATCTTCAGATTCTTTTATAGCCTGGCCTATTTTGCAAACACCAATCATCGTATTAAGAGTATCAACAAGATGCGGGTGATTTAGTCCCAACTTTGAGATGTGAAATAAACTACCAGGCAGGTTGCATTAAATCAATCCTGAAATGAATCTTCCAGATATCAAATCTGGGCTCTTCAGGACAGTTTTATTTGCTAATAAGCCTAATAAATTGAAAGCTGCCAGTGTTGTCATGAGGTGTGTACCTTGAAAGGCATAAACGATGTGAAAATGCCAATCTGCAGCAACTAGATGTGGCAAAGGATGGGGCTGTGAGAAGAAGGTGTGCGGAGAGGAAGTGACTGCAGGCTGGCCACCCCACCCCTCCTGGAGCCACTCAGGACCCCCCAGGACTATTGTCATTCCTGAGGGAATTACAGGAGCAAGAGAAATGCAAGCTCCTCATATAAAGGCCTGCTATCCCATAGGCTTGGACAATGAAACTCTAGTCAACGTAACATTGAGGGATTTTGGAAAGGTGATATTCCTGCTCTAGCCTGTAGTTGGCTTGCTTATTTGTTTTTTATTATTTTGGTGTCAGTTCTCTTGAATCACCAGGAATTTATCTAAAATCTAATTTTCTTCCACTTCTGGATTTCCCCAGAGTTTGGGATTGATGCCTTTCTTGTCTCCCCTCTCCACCCAGTTTGCTGGTGAAGTGTAACCACAGTGGCTGGCCTGAGGCCTGGGCATCTTTCAGTAGGTAGAACAGTTGAGTGGTAGTCAGACCTGGGTTCAAACTCTGCCTCCACGTGCTCCTGGGGTAGGTCACTTCACCCTCCCCATACTTCTTTGTCAAGTGATCTAGTAGGGATGAGAAGTGCTATTTCATAAAACTTTTTATATTCAATGGCTCATTCTTTGTTAAGTGCTTTTCAAAGTACCTGTCACATAATAAGTGTTCAACAAACTATAGTTAGTATTATTTCTAAGCTGTACTGAGAAACAGTATAGTAAATGGGCTGATGGCTTGTTTCTAAAGGAGAAACTGAAATTCACTGGCCTCTTTCTGATAATTAAGTAAGGTACTTAAACATTTCATGCTAACATCCATATCTATCCTAAAAAAATTTCAGGGGGTGGGTATTCAGAGTTTAGAGTCTGACAAATCAAAAGTCAAGAGGCAGGTCTATTTCAGTGAGTACAGAGCCCCCTTGAATGTAAAGTTTGTCTGCATGGTGAGAGTAAAAAAATCTACCTCTGATGTTTGTCAGGGTCAAATAAGATTATTAACATGAAAAAGTCTACAGACTGTTAAGATCTGCACCATCTGTAAAGTCTCCTTTGATCCTGCAGCATTGTCAGCATAGGGCTCTGGAGGAGGAAGCAGAGACACTGCTGGTCCTGACACACATCTAGAGCTCAGAGTTATCTGCCTTCAGTTTTAGCTCTTTCTTGTCCACCCAGGGGGAGTTTGGGACACCCAAAATGAAGTTAATTTAAGTGAAACAAGTAATCAATTGGTAATTTACATCTTCCCACTGACCCTGACTTCCACATCCCTCATCCCAGGATATCAAGAGGAGCTCGGCATTTTTTCTAGAAAGGTGGAATAATCATCTATTTCCCTACAGCAGGCAAACTCTGGTGAAGATACAGAAGGAGGTTTTCTAGTGAAGGATCAGAACAGCTTCATGACCTTTCTTACATGAAAAATCTTTCTGAGCTCAAGAAGGAGAAAAGTCTTTAGCAGCTAAATTAGTTGTTCAGAATGGTATCTGATAAAATTCTCGTGGCAAATCGAGGAATAAAATGGATCTCAACCACTGTGGGTGACCCTCAGTCGAGGGCCATGAGCTGAACACAGTCTGAGTTTGTGTGACTGTGGGATGCAAGGCTGGGAAAAGCAGATCTGAGTAGTCACTCAGTTCTACGACTATCTAGCTGGGTGACCATGGATTAACCTTCCTGAGTCTCAGTTTCATTTTCTATAAAATCATTTTAATAATGCCTATTTATCTCAGAGCATTGCCATGTGGGGCAAGTGAGAATGTGAAAGTTCTTTGTAAAGCTAGGTGGCATTATGCAAATGAGATGTGTTCGATGGGTGCCACTCTATAGGTGCACATACACAGCTTATGAATAATGGATGAACTCTGTGTGTCTCTGATTCATTTTGATCAATAATCTCACCTCCACACTCACAAAGAACATTAGGGACAAGCATCTTGGATTAGTGCTTTGACAATAACTACAATGGCATTGAAGAACGGTGTTGGGAAAAAAGGCAAACAAACAGGAAACTGCTGACAGTTGCTGTAAACCACAAACTCTATCTGAACAAAACTCCTTGGCGAATCCCTCAGCAGTCATTCAATAAACAAAGCCATTCACTCTGCTCCCCTCCAAAGTCCTTGGTGGCCCGGCAGTGCACAATCTGAAGGTTCACTTTGTTATGCACAGTTCCGATGCTAGGACTAATCTTTTTATAATGAACTTAATCCAGTTAGAACTCCCTAGAATGGCCACATGTCAAGGTAACTGGATAATGGCTTGAGATTTCGTAATTATTTCTACTCCTCAAGCAGAGCTGGTTAGAATCCCCCTCCAGTCACTGACAGACAACCCTTCCCAGTGACGAAGCCAATGCAGAGGGGGAGAGAGTCAGATGAGCTCTGTCTTGTGGGGCAGGGGTGTTAGCAGAAAGAACTGAGCCATGGAAGGGAAGGGGGCAGGAGTCTGCGGCTCCTGGTGGACAATCTGTCTCTCTTAATAGGCTGCTCCTTGCAATAAAGAGAAGCAGGCTTCTGATCACGTAGGTGTCTCTGCACCATGGGGAAGGACAATTAACCCAGTTGAGAAAATGGTTTTGAACAATTTTGCAGCTGCTCGGCACCGCTTCCCTCCTCATTTTCCAATTTACCTCTCCCTCATCGAAGCGTGGCATGTGCACTCCTGTGCTCCCTGTCACCCTGCAGCAGACAAAGCACAAGGTCCCAGACACACTCCAGAGAGGTATGGGGAGACTCAGTGGATACTGAATTAAGATGCCCAAGTTGTTCCCTAAAACCCCATATTCAAACACATGAGGAAACTAAAAGGGCACCTGCCACCCCCCAGTTTATTGGTGGTTGTCAGTAAATCTGGGATTTCATCCACCAAGCTATTCTGTAAGGGGACTTAATGGCTAAGTCATAATGGGCCTCTCACCTGAACCCCTGGCTTACTCTTAGAGTGGTGACCTCACTTAATCAAGTCATTTCAATATTGAGAAAGCCTGCACCACCAGTCACCTACAGGTTGTTGGTGAAACAGAGACGGAGCATCAGAGCCACAGCTGGACCTGACCTGTGAGACTAGAGGAGCGGAGAAGGGGAGAAGGGCCCCCCAGTACCTCTCCAGCTCAGCAGATGTGCCACCCTGATGCACAACCTCTAGAAAGGGAATAGGACCCTGGAAAAACTAGCTCAGGCCACCCAAAGTCACACCATGCTGATTCCGATCAAGGAGTTGTTTGAATAATTGACAATGCAGTCTCATTCCAGGGAAGAGAAGCAAAGGCAGAGGCAAGGTCCCTGGGCTGGAAAGGCCAGCAAGAGGCTGACACATTCTGGGTTGGCTCACTCTGAGGGCCTCTGCTTCTCCATCCCCAAGGCTGAGACTGCCCGAAGCACTCCACACACGCTTCACTTTAAAATGCCCTAAGTCTTCTTTCAGTCATTCCACACACATCAACAGAGATAGGTAATCCCTCAGAAACCAAGGGAAAGGTTAGCAGGTTTAGGAAATATGAGTGGAAACAAAGAGAAATCCATAGAGGGCTGTCCCCATTGGAGGACTGATTGGCTCTGAAACATTCTCGTGAGTTGTAGGTACCTTTAAAGTGAGTCATATTCATGGTGCTGCTAAGGAACAGCAGCGGAGATTCTATTTAGCACTATTTTGGTGGGTGTAGGGACGGCTACACTGGGGTTTTGCAGCAGGGGAGAGAGACTGGACTTAACCTAGATGTCAAAAAAGTTGGCCATCTACTTATAGTTAAGGAGCAGGGTAGGGAGGTGATGGGGCCCATGAATGGAAAATTACTAAGATGAAGCATCAGAGATAAAGAAGATTATAGCTAAACTGAACTAACGGGATTCTTTTTTAAAAAATTTTTTTTTTAAGTTGTTGATGGACCTTTACTTTATGTATTTGTATGTGGTGCTGAGAATCGAACCCAGTGCATCACACATGCTAGGCAAGGGTGTTACCACTGAGCCACAACCCCAGCCCAAATTAATGGGATTCTTGCTGAAGTCAGGCCAGGCTGATCCCACCTCACCTAAGAGATGATGGAGGACAAAGAATATCAAGGGTGATCAGATACTATGGGTAAGGGATTCTGGCCAAACCAACTTAACAAACTGGCCACAACTGGGCAAGGCAGAGACAAACACAGAAGTCTGAAAGCTAAGGCCTGGTGGGAGGAGGATTCAGAGGAGTCTGGTTAAAGTTTGTGCAAGGGGAGAGACTCCCGGTTAGAGAAACCCAAGAGGATGTTCCTCTTCCCACCACTGCGGTGGCCTCTCGTTCACTTAGCAGGTGTTTGCAAGGCATCCATCTTGCCCAGGTTGTGAGGGTCTTTGTGAAGATTCAAAGGTACAGCAAAGAAATGCTTAGCAAAGAGTGTGCCCTAGGAAGGCCTCCAGAACATCTTAGCAGCTCTTAATATCCAGCGACTCCTCCATGTGCCCACAGTTTAGTGGGGGAAGGGGGAAAGTGAGAATATTAGGAAAAGTAAGAACATTACCTTTTCTCTCTTGGTCTATGTCTATACACAGCAAGCCAGTTAGAACAGGAACTCAGCTGGTTCTCATCAGTTAAAAAGAAAAGCTAATGATGACTATTTCACAGGGTTGTGGCAATTAAGTGAGATAATTAGTGCAAAGCATTGGGGTCTCCAGGCACATGGAAGCACATCACAAGCTAGTGCTGATGCAGAGCTCAGGGCCTGGCCCATGCATAGTAGGTGCTCCAGGCAGCCTGGCTGAGTGAACACAGGTGCTCCATGTATATTCACACCCACACTCTCTTTTGGGCTCCATAATTTACTCTCAGCCCAGGGAATTGGGACAACAGAATCAAACATTTAACTGTGCATAAAAAGCCCTCATACATAAATATTTATTTGCCCTTCAAGATGTTTTCCTTGCTGCCAGCGGCTAAGAACCGAAGAAATGCTATATTTAAGCATCGGAGCTGATGGTTTCTAGAATGCAGCCATAATGGGCGCCCAAATAGGTTTCTCCTGAGGAGCTGGGAGCCGAGAAAATTTTACTTCAAAGGTGTTATTTCTGCTCCAGGGAAACAGGTGTCACTCCAAAGCTCAACAATTCACTGAAAATTGTCTTATTCACTGTGATCAAGTGCAGGAAGGAAGGAGGTGGTAGAAGGCAGGAGAATGTTCTAGAATGTTCTGTTGCTGGCTTCTCCAAAGGGATTAACCTGGGGTAGGTTATTTAACCTTCAGAGACCTAACTGCTCATCATTAAACTGGGAAAAAATAAATACCAAATGACCCCTTTGATATAAGGGGAGTAAACAAGGACAGGGTAGGGACGAAAGTTTGAGAAGAAGATTTACATTAAACAGGGATGAGAGGTGGGAGGGAAAGGGAGTGAGAAGGGAAACCGCATGGAAATGGAAGGCGATCCTCAGGGTTATACAAAATGACATATAAGAGGAAAGGAGGGGTAAGACAAGATAATACAAATCGAAGAAATGATTTACAGTAGAAGGGGTAGAGAGAGAAAAGGGGAGGGGAGGGGAGGGGAGGGGGGATAGTAGAGAATAGGACAGACAGCAGAATACATCAGACACTAGAAAGGCAATTTGTCAATCAATGGAAGGGTAACTGATGTGATACAGCAATCTGTATACGGGGTAAAATTGGGAGTTCATAACCCACTTGAATCAAACTGTGAAATATGATGTATTAAGAACTATGTAATGTTTTGAACGACCAAAAATTTAAAAAACAAAACAAAACAAAACAAAACAAAACAAAACAAAAAAAAAAAAAAAAAAAAAAAAAAAAAAAAAAAAACAATCACAACGTTGTCGGGCTGGGAGAAGAAGAACACAGATAATGGGCACAAGGTGAGGGAAGTGGGTCTGGCCCATACAAGGCTCTCCAAACATGTTAGCTATTGTTATCCTTAATCATTTATTTAAAATAGGAGCTTAGTTTTGCAGGGAATTGGGGAGTAAAAACATAGGAATCTCTGAGAGTAAAGGAGGAAGAATTTATTTCTAGTACCTATAAGAATCCTGGCTCACAGCAATATGCTAGTTAGGACTATGTAAAGAAGGCTCCTGAGAGAATTCATCTACCAGTTGGCCAACACAGTACTGCAAGGTGGCGTCACCACCTCCATTTTATAGACAAGCAAACCACTGCTTGAAGGTAGGATGAGGCCTGTCCAAGGTTATTTAAAGCCAAGGTTCTTGTCAAAGTTTCAGATCTTAGTCCAGACTCGTACACCAATGGGGGCCAGGCAAGTGGCATGGAGAAGAGAAGTGACTGGGAGTGGAGCAATTGTTGGGTGAATGAGAGAGCAAAGGGCTTGTTGGAAGGGGACAGCTGTAGCTGATGATTGCCATGATTGCCATGGTGGCCAGATCTTTTGATATAAGCAAAATAAAAATTCTGGGTTTTTAATTGTGACAACTTTTTTAAAAAGTCCCTATGTGATATCTGAGGTAAAGCCCAAGGCCCTCCAGGTCCATTCTCTTCCCTGCCCATTTCTTCCCAAGACTTCCAAATGTCTTTGGGTGATCTGGAGGAAGGGCCTGTTCCCTGGCGACCCAATCAGGCCACCTCTGCCCATGTGGGAGGCCAGTTTACCAGGTGTTTCCTATTTAATTTTGATGTGCAGATTTTTTAACAAGAGCAATTTGCAAGTTTGACATTGACAATGGTGTTCTGATGGCTTCTCAGACTAATACAGAGACTGCCAGAACCCATTAGCAAATCAATTGGGTAGTGTGGTGTTTCTGAAAAGAAAATTATTTTTCTATTTTTGCAGGTTAGACAGCAATGCTCCCTGGAGGCTCTCCCATGGGGAACTGTGTGTGGCTGCCTTCTCTAAGTGGCAAATACTGAAGCTTTTACTAAAGTGCTTCCCTCCCTGTGCCCCCACCTTCCCCTCCTCAACCATGCAGGCTCATGCCTGGTCACTAGTTCAAGTTGCTGGTGTTCACTGAGCCCCTTCAATGGGTCAGGAAGGTCCAGACCTGAGGACCAAGCCATCGGGGGAGGCAAGAGCTTTAACACTATGGACCCTGACTGCACTCTGTTGCTAAGAGCCACAGCCAAGTAGTATATTGCATGGCATTTTTTGGTTGAAAGGTGACACCAGCAAGCCATTGAGATGATATGATTATGTTAAGATCTGCATTCATATGGATATTAGACCCCTGCTGTCCACCTCGGCCTGCTATGGGACTCCTGGAGAGTTCCCATTGGTTGGGGTAGTGCAGCAGGAGGGAATTCCGGAGGAGGGACTTCCTGTTGGGGGTCTGGGACTCTGTACCACACTCCACCATCCAGCACAAGGGCAGGGGAATTGCTACCTCCAAAGGTTGGACTTGGGAAACACGTCACCAGTGGGCCAATTTCCAAACTTCTCTTGGGCCCATTGGCTTGGGGCCACTGCTGTATGGTTCACAGTAAGAGCTAGGATTTCAGAGATGAATCAACATTGCTTTGGGTTCTATCCATGCCAGTGAAATGGAAGGGCAGGGTCTGTTGCCTGGCACTGTGTAAACTCTGGGTATAGCCACACCAGGCTGCACACACCACACAGGAAAACTTGTTTTAGGTTTTAACGGTAGAAAAAAATAGACAAATGGTACCCATGAAACTAGAAAAGAAAGAATAAACTTTTTTGAAGAGATATCAAATTCCTTAGCATCTCAAATGTGAAAGTTGTTTATTATCCACTCCACATTCCCCCTTGGTTAGAAGGAACATTGAAACAAAACTGTCCTTCACAAACAATTCATTATTCTAAACAGCACTCAAAGCCATTCAAGTTTCTGGGAAATCAGTCCAAGAAAGTTGAAGGAAAGATGGTCTCTGGGTGTGAGACAAGACAACCTGGGAAGACCTGTCCATGCTTGTGTAGCCAATGGTAAGACAGATGGAAAGTGCATTTGAAAAAATGTTAAGATTTATTTTTTTTAAAAAAAATCAAATCGCCTTAGCCTACAATGACAAGACCCATCAGCTGCTCCATGAAGCATCATGAGGGGACCTGGCTTTGGGTGACTGGATTGCTGAGCAACCCCAGGTCAAAGGTCTAAATTTACTTCATCCAAGGTCTGCACATTCCTCAGCTTCAGGCATGTGCTCTTGTTGACCTTGGTCCTTCATGGAGTGAGCTGAAGTTGGGATTGGCTGTGAAAGGCTTTGTATGTCAGTGTTTTGGAAATATGAGCACATTGGACTTTAACAGCACACAGGTCGCCCAGGGATCTTATGATCATGCAGGTTCTGGTTAAGAGGTTTGTGGAGGGGGTCAGGACCTGTATTTCTAACAAGCTCCCTGGTGATCCCTGCACTGTTGGCTCTCAGGCCCACATTGAGTGGCCAGGGCCTAGCAATGGTGGCCAAACATAGCTGTGCACCAGCCTGTGGAGCTGGTATGGCACAGGTTCCTGGGCCCCACCCCAGAGGTCCTGATGACAACCTGCTAAGGTGTGCAGTCTCAACAAGTTCCTCCTGTGAGAGGGTTGCACTTTCTGTGTGTGTGTGTGGCAGTGAAGAGGGCCACTAGAAGCCATCATGGCTTTTAGTTCTGATTGTGCTACTTAGTTACTATGTGACCTTAGACAAGTAGCTTAACCACATAGAGTCTCAAGTTGTTTAACTCAGGCATGGGGGTGGGTGATCCATATAAGAAACCTAGTTTGGTTAACCAAACATTGTTGTTTTAGTAAACATGGGAAACAGGCTGCACCTGACAGCCTTTATCAAACCTTTTCGAGGGGCTGTTGAGAACTCTTGCCTCCAGACCTGGACAGCCTTCTGATTAACCATGGACAATCAGCTTACCTGCCGTTCATTCATCATGTATTTCAAGGAATTAGGATGTAATAAAATTCATTTAGCACAAAAAGGAATTTTTTTTTAAACTGTTGACTCAGAAAACTTTCTAGTAGAGTCAGGCTCTGAGGGCCTCATTATGCATGAACATGAGTTGTCCAACTAGGATGATGGATTGCTAGTCACAGCTCAAGGGAAATCATGTGGTACTTTAACTATTCATGTCTGGCTCCCATTTTTTTTGAGAGCTTTCATATGTCACACATTGTCCTTGGGGCTCTACATGCATTATCTTTTAAAATTTTATTTATTCATTTTTGTGGGGCTGGGGATTGAATTCAGGGCTTCATGCATGCTAGGTAAGTGCTCTGTCACTGTGCCACATCCCCAACTCTGCATTATTTTTTAAAATCACCTATAAAACCCTGTGAGATGGTCTTATTATCTCCACTTTATGGATGAGGAAACTGAGGATTAAAGAAATGAAATATTTTTTTTAATGTAAGCCAATTATCAAGAAAGCCTGGGATTCAAATCCAGAACTTTCTATGCACTTAGCCACTGTGCTACAATCCCACCTTTCTCATCTACAACCCAGGACAACTCTTGACCAAGACTGGGAAGAGCTTTACCCTTAGAGAGAAGGGAAGAGGAGTTGGGGAGCAGGGAGACTAGATGGCTGCCCACAAGTGGTGATCTGATGATGCCTGTGTCTTTGAAGGAGAGGAAATATGCCCTGGCATCCTCTCCACACTCGAAACATACACCCTCCCCAGTAACACCAGAGCACCTTGGAGTTCTTTCTCATCCATGGCTTATGATGGAGTCTACTGGGAGCCGTGCCTCTCTGGACTAATACCAATCTGAGGATAACAAGTATGTGTGACCCCCTGCCCCACTTGTGGAGTCGTGGCGCACAGTGCTATCCAGCCACAGCTCTGTCCCACACACATGTGGAAACCACCCTGGGAGCCTACTCCTCAGCATCATCTGTGCCTTTATAGGACAGATTAGTGGAAGGAAAAGCAAACAGGGTAATGTTTGTTCAAATTAAGAGACAACCCTGCAGAGGCCCACCTCCTGGCTATGTGCAGCCAGTGCTCTCCTGGGATCAGACCTGGACTGAGGGGCCAAGAATCTGTCCTGGGTGATGTGGGCAGGGACTGGAGGCTTGTGGGCTTGGCTGCTCAGTTCCATAGGCTCCAGGCCCTCAGCTTTTGGTCTTCTCTGTGCTTGGGAGTCAGCTTGGAGCTGCATGTTGAGATCAGCTAAGCAGAATTGTAGCCCTGGCTTCCCACGACACCCCAGATTATAGCAGCTAACACTTGCTAAGGGTTCCCTCTGGGCTAGGCACAGTTAGGTGCTTGGACCTTGCCAACAAGGCTGCGAGGTCAGAACTCTCAGTATCCTCATTGTAGAGCAAAGGGAACGAAGGCACAGGAAGTCAAGTAGCTTGCTCCAGGTGATGTGCTAGCAGAGTCAGGATTTAATCCAGATAGTCAGACTCCAGAGCCCTTACTTTAGGCATACATCATGTAGTTTCCCAACATGGCTGGTGGTCCCAGAGACTCTTGGGACTGTGCTGTAGATTTTTTATGGGTTGTTTTAATGCCTGCCTTCCCTGCTGGATTGTGGAGGGCAGTGGCCAGGTCTTCCCTGTTCATCACTATCCCTGCAGTATTGAGCACATTGCATGAGAGCAGAAGCAGATGCCAGTGTGTCTTGGATTGATGTATACAAGAACTGTGAATCTATGGACTCCAGTAGGTGAGAGTAAAGGGCAATAATCCCCCCTAAGAATTACAGCTTTCTGAAAGAAATAGGTTAAACACAAAATCATGCATCATGTAACAAAGTCATTTTGGTCAACCATGGAGCACAGAGAGGACAGTGTCCTATCAGACTGCAGGGCCTAGCGAAGGCTGCAGCTCTTAGTGTGTGAGCACATTCCATGACATCCTCACAGTGATAGCAGCATCTCTCTGAGGGTGACCCTGTCACTTAGGGGATTTATTAAATCCCCACCATATATCAGGTATCGTGCCAGGTGTTTTACATGACTGTTTTTTTTTAATTGTCCCCAAAACCAAATGAAATACACATTAAATGTCCATTACATATGGAGCAAACTGAAGCTCTGGGTATAAATAAATTGCCAAGATATCAGACATTTAAATGGAAGAGGTAGGATTCAAACGCAGGCCAATCTGACTTCAGAGCACCCTGATCATTTTATGATCTTACTAGTGTGGGAAACCAGTCCTGGCCAAAGAGACCAGTTTTGGATGGTATGTTTTGAGAGAAAATAGAGCACAACATAGCAAAGTGTAGATGGTTATTTTAATCAACTCTTTCACCACTGTGACCGAAGACCTGACCAGGAAAAGTTCATTTGGCACTCACAGATTCAGAGGTCTCAGTCTATAGATGGCTGGCTCCATTGCTCTGGCCCAAGGTGACATAGAGCATCATGATAGAAGGGTATTGTAGATGAGAGCAGCTCAGGACATGGCAATCAGAAAGCAGAGAGAGACTAAGCTCAGTTCACCAGGGACAAATCATATACCCCAGAGCCATGCCCCTAGTGAACGACCTCCTCCAGCCACACCCTGCCAGTCTACAGTCAGAACCAGCTAATCCATTCAAGTAGATTCATGCACTGATGGGGTTAAGGATCTCAGAACCCAATCATTTCACCTCAAATCTTTCTTATATTTTCTCACACATGAGTTTTGGGGGACACCTCATATCAAAACACAACAATAACAGGTTCCAGATTTCACAACAGTATTCCATATTAGTGAGATGAAACTAGGCTTTTTGCATGTCTGAATTTTCAACAGATTCTGAGCTTTGAGAGGATTCCATTACCTTGAACCTGGGCCACCCCACTTGGCTCTGGGATCCCAGTGTGTGGACTGGCTTAAACTTGGGCTATCCAAAACAATTGTGTTAGCAAGATGCATGGGGTTCTCCTGATCGGTTAGATCAGTCTGAGGAATGACATGAGGAATGACATGTGGCTGGGGATGGGTCCCACTCTATGCATGCAGCTGCTACCCAGTGGAAGAGAGGTAGAATTGATACTGAGGGATTGCCACATTGTCCTCTGGGTCCTGCTGCCCCTTTGGGTAGGCGCATGCTTTCCAATTCACCCTGGTCCTCACCATTCCCCACTGACACCTGGCTGGTTTTAGCCATGGTTGCTAGTATTAGAGATAAATCTAATTCATACCCCCTAGTCCAATTAAATGAAAGAACACGTAGGCACCTAGCAACACACAGAAGCCACCTGGTAAGTCAGGAGCATTTTGTAGATGGGTATGTTAAGGACAAGGGACCTAGGACATGTTCAAGGGAGAGCCGAGGATAGTTAGCACCACAGGGAATGACTGAGCCAATAATAGGGCCCAGGGAATCTTGCCCAGCCCACAAGGGGGCAAGTTGGACATGGGCCTTATGGACTTAGGGTAGGTCCACTTGGATAGGATAAATCCAACTCCAGATTTAATTTTTAGTTTATGTTACTGATGGAAAGTGAGGAGGAAGTTAATCCATTTCCATTCTGATAAGCAGAGGCAACCATGAACACATGCAGGGCGGAGGCAATGCCTGCTTAAAAGTGAAATCTAGTTCTTTTCCTGCCAAGAGTAGACTGAATGCACACCTGGAATAAAAAGCTCCCACAAAGGTTTGGCAAGACCTACAGCTAACTGTTCCCTGTCCACCTAGAATGTGGTGTTAGCTGTACTGAGTGTAAATCCATGAACACAACCAGTGGGGTATGCAAGATAACAAATAGTGTGTCAGGGACCTAGGACAAGTGGTGAGGACAATAATAGATCAGGAAAGGTGAGTAGAAGAGATGTTCCCCCAGAAGATGCTGAGTACCACTGGGGTAGACAGAGGCTCTGGACCTGGTCAGGGGGATCAGTGAGGGTGCAGAAGTACCCAGTGCAAGGGGGAAGGGGCTGGGGCTGTATTAGTTCGCTGAGGGCTTCCCTTGCTTTCAGAAAGCATGAGGTGCACAGTTCTCAGGAAAGACCTGAACTGGCACCATAGACCAGGCAGAGGGCTGTGTGGCGAGAACCTGTATCCAGAAAACTGAACCTATGCTGTAAAGACCACTGGTGACCTCATAGGCCATGGATCCTGAAAAACTTCATCTCATCATCTGTGTAGTGAGGCGTTCATGGGTGATCTCCATCCCCTTTGGTTCAGAAAATTCTTCATTTCCAGAATGGATTATCTTATTTATTTATCTTATTTATTTATTTATCTATCTATTTATTTATCTATCTATTTATTTACTGGATTGAACCTATGGGTGCTCAACCACTGAGCCACATCCCTAGCCCTTTAAAAATTTTTATTTTGAGACAGTATCTTGCTAAGTTGTTAAGAAGCTCGCTAGTTGCCAGCTTACTTGCGATCCTCCTGCCTCAGCCTCCTGAGTCACTGGGATTATAGACGTGCACTACCTCGCCCAGCTCTGATTGTTACTATTTACTCCCCTTTCGTCTTTCCTAGTCAGGGGAACACACTTCTCTGATTACATAAAAGCCCTAATTGGCCAGCCACCTCTTCAGGCTATAGGACTTCATTCTTAAAGATCAGGAAGTGGGTACTTCTGCAGGACATAGCCAGCAAATTCACTCATTCATTAAAAAAAGCAAAACACATGTACTTAGTTTAAACCATGGAGGAGACAATTTTGTATTGCAACAATGAAAAACCACAAGAAAAACAAAATCAAAAGCTGCACTCAAGTCTTCCCCTGTTTATTGCCCACAAAGAGAACAAGGGAGGTAGTGGGAAGTGAGAATCAATGCTAATCAAAGATTAATCAATATTAATCAAACTGTACAACAAATATAAAGTTACAAGAGTAATAAGTTCTTTGAAAGAGACATACAGAATGTGACAGGAGTTTAGAGAAAGTCGACCTAATGAGGAGGCCAGATGTTTAGGCTGAGAGGGAGATAAAGAGGTACCAGGAAAATGAGTTTTCCATACAGAGGGAACAGCAGTTCAAAGGCACTGTGGCCACAGAAAGCAGGATGGGTTGGTGGGATTGATAACAAGTTCAGTGTGCTTGGAGTAAAGTGTAAGATGAGTTTACAGGAGAAAGAACCAAGGGACTCAGTAGGTAGATGTTCTGTGCCATTTTAGGAACTTTGATCTTAAGAGCAGTAGTACATCTTTGAAAGTATATATGTGTGCATGTAAATGTGAGGAAAGAGAGGCAGGCAGACAGAGGCAGAGCTGGCCAGGGCTGTGCTATGAAAGGGCCACTCAGACTATATGGGGCAGGTCTGGGAGATGTGGCCAGCCCCAAATCCGCCACCCCAGTGTTTGGGACTGCAGCGTTCAGCATTCTTACAGGGCAGAGTGGTATGTTCTGATACCTAGAATCCCTGGCTGTCCACCTGCTCCCTTCTGCCTAGGGATCCTGGAGCAGTTCCAGTTTCACATGTGGGTGGTAGTGTGTGCAATGTCCCCCATGGCTCAGGGCATGGTCACTCTGGATTTGCAGCTTCCAGATGTAGTGAGCACAGACTTCTGCTCTCCAGACAGGACCAGACAGAGAAATCTCAGAAATAAACAACACATACGCACACATGTGACACACACGTATGCACAGAGGTACCCACACAGCTGCCAAAGACCTTTTCCCTCCAAACAAACCACGATTTATGGAAGGCTGCTGTTTCCCGCCTTTCTCTTGCTCTATTTTGGGAGAATCCATCCAGACCATGTGTTTTGGCTTAGCCTGACACATTCCAAACAACCCTTCCATACTCCATGTGCTGGGTCTTCGCTTAAGGAAGCAGAAGGATTGTGAGCTCAAGCCCACCTCCTCTGTCCCCGTGAGTCCTCCAGCACAGCTAGAGCAGCCACTTGAATGGCAAATTCTGGTGGATCCTGAAGTCTTCCCGTGATTCACAAAACACCCCACTTCATGCACAAAGAGAGCTGGGAGGGATGATAGGTGGCCCCAGTGTTTCAACGGAGCTCCTTACACTCACCAAATACTTGCCTTCCTTGGAGCCTCTGACCTTGAGTTCTCAGTGCCTGAAGTCCACCACTTCCCATCTTTGCATGGCTGACGGCTCATTTCCTTCAGAACCCAGCTTCAGTCATGTCTCTCTGCAGCCTTTCCCTCCCAGACCACCAATCGAGCCTCCCTTGAACCTGTGTTTCCCTCATGGCAATGGTCATTGCTGCATTTAGTTCCTCACCTATGTCTGATTCTTTCTTCCATTTTGTGAGGGGTCAGCAAACTAGAACTCACAGGTCAAATCCCATTCACTGCTTGTTTTTGCTAATAAAGTTTTATTGCCACACCATCACTCACACTCATTTCTTACAGGCCATCTGCAGATGATTTACAGATACCTCACCTTTCAGGGGTAATTGAATTGTTGAGATAGAGACCTTATAGCTTTCCAATCATAAAATATTTACTCTCTGGCCAATTATAGAAAAAAAAGTTCAGTGATCCCTGAGTTACACTGTCAGCTCCACAAGGAGAGAGACCAAGTGTGTCTTGTTCATCTGCATGTTGCTTGTGCCTAACCCAGAATGTGGCCCCTAATGAACACTTGATAAGCATCTTGAAAGACAGACCCTTGCAAATGCGAAGTTGGGCTTGCTGAATCAATGCTGGAGAGGCTGACCTTCACCTTCACACTTGAGCCTCTGTATTCTTTGCTGACCACTTGCTTAGTTTAGAGTTAAAAACCAAAAGAAAAATTCTACTTACATGACATAATGCCTTATTAAAAAAATTGACAACAAAACCGCAAAGTTTTAAGTGGGGGTCTCAAGCTGAATTTTTAAAAGGCCAACAAAGCAATAAACATCAGCAATTGTGATTTATGGGGCCACGGGAGTTGTCTGTAGTTCTAATAGTGAGGTGGCCGCAAGAAGGCAGCTCAAATGGAGAGAAATGCAGGGGGCTGCTCAAATGCAACAGGGAAATAAATAAATAAAATTCATTAGCTTGATTTTCCTCCAAGGGGGCAGACACTTCCCCGCTGATAAATGGTGAGCATCCATGCAAATCTTAATAAAGCATTTGGGAAAACACTTTTGTAGCACAATCAAAAATGTTAAAGTCACTCAGTCATGGGAAAAGATTAGGAACAATTTTATTGGACTCAGTGATGGAATACTTTGAAAATCATAATTTGATCATAGACATACATGTGAATTTATGTGAGGGAGAGTTTAATACATAACCTGTTGGAAATAAGTTTCCTAGACAAATGACTACTGTGGGAGATAAGAGAGAGGCAGATATTTACATGCACGTCTAGAAAGCCTGGGGCACTGTTTTACATCTTATTGGCCAACAAGATGTACGAGGGGATATTAGGAGCCTGATGAATACACGGTGCCAAAGACAAACTCATTTCATTTCTCAAGCTGGACCAAAGGTAAGAAGCCTGGTGGGTCAGGTGAACTCTTATGTTTATAAATAAAACACAAGCTGAGAAAATGTAAAATAATCACAGCCAACCTTTGAGCATTCTGGCCACTTCGTGGTTTGTTTCAAATCATTTGGCCCCAATGTTTTAAAGAAGACAAAGATAAAATATAAAGTAAGAAGGGCATAAAGAAACAGCACTCAGTCTGCGTTGGTGGTCATCGAGCATTCGGAGGTCAGCAAAGAGGGACCCTCTGCCCTGAGGCTGGTCTGCTCTAATCACCTGCACACACCACAAAATACATTTCCAACATCTAGCAGGACCTTCATAAATTTCCAGTGGAAAAGGCTGGAAAAGCTCTTGTTGATGTGCCTTAAAACAATAGAAGACACACAGGAGAAGATAAACAGGACCAGGGTCCTGGTGAGGTCTGGCAGGACCTAGGTACACCCTTCAAGAAGGCACATACTCACAGCTGCCCACTCTGTACTTCTCCATCCCAAAGAGTGAGCACCTCCTTAAATGAACGTCCTTTTCCCTTTGCTTGGGCTCTATCAGGAGTGTTTTGTTCTTCTCAGAACAACTGAGTCCCCTGGTTCTTGCTTAAAGGGGAGAAATGATTTCCTTCATTTGCAGTATAGTGAAGGAGAAAACTCTTAAGATTATAACTGTCTATTGGAAGACAAAGTAGTGAGAACAAAATGAAGGCATACATCTATGCAGGTAGCATTTAGGAGATAAATAAATGAGCAGGTTAATTAGGTGTGAGAATCTGCTCGCTTCCACCAGGAAAGGTACTAAACCATTTTAAGTGGTGCTAAAACAGCAAGATGAATTTTGAGATCATAAGAGCTAAGAAGTAAAGTTACAGGCATCAATGGGAGTCTGTTTTTCTATTATTTCTCTCTAATATGAACTTGAGATAGCTATAAAATACTGAATTACTTTGCCTAAAGGGCCCCCAAATACATACTTGTGACTTTCATTGCCATTTGACCAATATTAAGTTAGTTCAGGAAAATAATATGAATTTTGCCTAATTGAAGCATGGGTTCCTTATGACATATCTTTTGGTGGCCATTCAAAATGAACTTCCAGCCAGGAGCACTTTGACAAACTGGTGTTGCAAACTGCTATGACACAGCTACTCCAAGTGCAGATGGAATTCTTCTCTCTCAGTTATCAGCAATGACATCTTGAATTTCACTGTCTCTCTGAGGGCCAGCCTTCCTGGATTCTGAATTGGTGCTTCTGGTTCCTAGGTAAGCAGCATAGGAATCCCAGATGGAATGCAAGGTGGTGCTGTTCCCACCTCCCCAGTGTGAACTCCGACCAGCCCTCTCCCTCCACCTCACCCTATCCTGTGTTTATCTGGGGAAACAAGAGCTGCTTTCTAAGTCACCCCAAGGTAAGAACTCACAGTGGAGCATCTCAAGGAGCAAAGCTAGCAATAACATCTGGTTCTCTCATCTCAGGCAGGCCAGAGCTTAGGTGCTCCTCGTGTGTGTGAAAATTCCTGAAGAGATGCTGTATTGATTATGAGATACAATTGTGAATTTTATTACCTTCTGGGAAAAAATAGAAAACATAAAATCAAGAGTTTTGTGCCAGATGTAAGAACTAAACAGCTCCGGTTATCTGATTAGCATCAGAGACATGTGCTTTGAATGTGAAACACATGTAAGTCTCCCCAGGTGAGCTCTCCATCTTATCTGCGCCATTTATGTCAGACTTTTATGTGCCTGCTCTTCTCAAATGGGACCCAGATGAAGTGCAATCTTTTGCTTAGAAGAGTCCGAGGAGTTCACTGGATTTCTTTATTTAGAAGCCAGGGTGATTTTTCTAAAAGAAAGGCAAAACTTTGGGACTTTGCTTGAAATCAGAGGGACAGCCTGGGTTAGGGTGCCAGGCATGATGAGACCCCAGAGGAGCTCAGGAGCCAGTGTGGTGCCTCCTTTTGTGCTGCACTCCAGATGCTCTGTTCGTCTTCCCCACTCGCAATGGGTACTCTTCTTTGAAATGTCGGTTCTAATGGCAGCTTCTCTTAGAACCCCCACTCCCTGCCCTCACATTTTAAATGTTTTCTCCTATATGTTGTTTGATCCCACAAACCCTGTCTCTGGGGCCTTGATATCCCAGCACCAAGCCTTTTCTCCCTGATGGGTGCCATGGGGTGGGGTGAGGCAGGTTAGGTCCCTCCAGTCTCCTGAACTTGAGCAGTATTAACAATTTTTTAAAGGATAATACCCTGTGAAAATGAGCAGGGGAAAGACAGCTGCTCTCACGTGTCTCTGGAAAGAGTTTAAACTGGCAATTCTTTCAGTCAGGCCATTTGGCACTGACACTTAAAAATTCAGTGTGCACGTTGCCTTGGATTTGGCAATTCATGTGTGAAGAAATAAATGGACAAAGGCACGAAAGATATGTGTACAAGGATGTTCCCTGGAGCACTTTGGATGATGGGAAGAAACTGGAAACTCCCTAAATCTCCCAAGTGCAGGAGCTGGCCATCATGGCCCACCACTGCAGAGGAGGGGCAGCAGCAACTCCTAAGGAAGATGCTACCCATAAAACCAGCCCGGCATTCTGCACACGCTTTGGAATGTAAGGGAAGGTTTCCTAAGAGTGTGCACAGCACATTCCAAGCCAGTGCTGTCAACATAAGGTGTGTGAGCCAGACCATCCAGGGAAACCTGCACCAAAATATTACCATGGCTATTTCTAGGTGAAGGGTTGTAGTGAACTAAAATAATTATTCTCATTTTTTTAGCTTCTCTTTTTCTACAGTGATGATATAATTTATGATAATTTTAAGAAAATCTCCCACATTCCTTCGGCACCCTCATTTACAATCTGTGAGGCGCTTTGGCGACCTTTGCTGTACCTGTCCCTCCCACACCTCTACAGGGACGATATGTGATATGGTCAGCCTTCGTTGGCTTGATGAAGAAGGGGTTGTTGGCAAGGCTGGCTGGAAAGATGAGGCCTGCACTCTGGGAGGGAGGCTGCAGACGCTGGTGCCGGCTGCCTGCAGCTCTGCGCCTGGGCCAGGCCTCTTCCCAGCCTTGCTCACCTGCTCTGGACGGCACTCAAATTCCTTCCCCACTGCTCTCCCTGGACCTTGGAAGTGAGAGCGGGTTTTTAAGATTCCTTACCACCTTCCTCCTTGCACATAAAGATAAAGCATTATTTGTCTCTCCCCTCCAATTAAATATGTAATTTTTAATTCACTCAGATTCTATCTCCTCTGCTTTCCAGGCAGCAGAGCTGGGAAGTCCTGCACCATCCTGGTCAGCAGGACTCCTTGCCCTTGCCTGTGCCCTGGCTGACCCCTTGCTTTTCTTGCCTCTACCAACCCAACATGTGAATCATGTCATTTGCCTCTCCCTGTATCCTGGAATTTCAAGTTCATTCTCTTCCCAAATATGGCAGGGAAGGGAGTTCCAGGCTCCACACTGGACAGCAGCACAGAGAGGAATCCCAGCCATGTCACCACCTTGGCGGAGGCTATCCTTCACTGCCATCGTTGTCAATAGCCTGGCTGCCCACGTTGGAAGGTATCTTTATAATCTGCCTGTTGCATGACAGCAATGGGAATCTTTATCGTGGGCTAATTGTGTCCCCTTTGGAAGCACTCATCTTCAAGGACCATGAGCTGTCCCTGGGAGACGGACACAGAATGCTCCTCTAGTAGCCATCTGCCCTCCATCTCCCCAGTCAATGGAAACTATTCGTCCTGACTATCCTTGCTCACTAAATCTACGTCCGACGTCAGATCTTGCCACACCCCACTGACCATTATCTCCTTCATTAAACTTAAAGGCTCTGACTCAGGTGGACTTAGGTGTGTTCTAGCTTGGGGCTTTTCTAGAGCTGAGGAATCCTGGGCAAGTCACTCTGCTTCTCTGATCTTCATCTGCAAGATGATGATAATGTCTGTAGTGTACTGATGTTTCAGAAGCAGAAGAAAACCCAGGTAGGGTCTGTGACAGGAGCTGTGTCACTGTGGTCTGGAGGACTTTTCCTCTACCTTCTTTTTTTTTTTCCTCCAAGAGTCACCAAACTTGAAATAATAATGATAATTAATCATTCTGCTGCACAGTCATTCCTCTCTTAATCAGCAGAGAGGAACAAAGTCATCTGAATGAGAGAGGGGTTGGAGTGGCTGTGTTTGGGTTTATCTTACCCCCAGCCGCCACCCTCCCCCCCCTTCCCTTTAAAGAGACTCAGTAGAGGCAGTTAAATGAGCCGCAACCTGAATGCAGACAGGCAGGGAGTCAATTTTAGGTTGTGATGAATAAATTGCACAGAGGGCTTTGGCTTTAATTTTCTCCTCAGTTGACATGTTGTATCTCGAGCTTCTCACAACCCAGGAGTTGCATTCAACTGGGTGAAAGCAGACAATGCAGAGCCCGGCTGTGGTGCCTAGGACCGCGGCTGCTCCTCTGTTACTGGAAACTGCAGGCCATGGTTTGTTTTTGTGTTTCTCTGGCTCAGGAAAAGAGCAGCAGGAAGAGAGGCCCTCTCCCTTGCAGGTCATTCTGAGCATAGCCATAAAGCCATCAGCAAAATAAGCTGACGGGCTGCTCTGCTCAATCTGGCTGATAAACTCTAACACATCTTGCTGGTTTCTGACAGGTTAGGAGCTGACAGCTTGATAAATGGGAACGAGACACCCTGAATTTGTCTGTGACAGGTGCAGTTTCCATGAACTTGCTTTCTTCTCCTGTAGCAGCCGTAGCTCCTGGAGAGGGCAAGGGAATGCTTAGCTCAGGTTCCCTTTAGGGCCGGAGAGCAGAGTTTCTCATAGTAATAGAAGACTAATTAACACCTTAATTTTTCCTCAGCATCCTTTTCTTAGAACAACAACAAATAACAAACAAAAAATTCTTCCAAATTGATGCAGTACTAGAAAACCCTGAAGCAGAATCCTGTGGGAGTTCTGCACCCAGCTGCTTTCTGTTCACAAGTTACATGGCTCAAAGCTGTCACAGCAAGTTCCAGCACTGGGGGTGGCTCATCTCAAATGCTCCCCTACACCCACACTTACTCTGTTCTAGGCAGCTTCTTACTCTTGCTCTTAACTTAGAAGGTTCTTCTTTTCTGAAAATCATTAAGAGCCTAAAATGTCACCACTTCCTTGCATGTGAACTTCGGTGGAGTTTATGATCACTGTGGACCCCAGTTTCATCATCTGTGAAATGGGGAGTCCTTTACTCAACAAGTATTTATTGGGAGCACATTTTAGGCCCAGCCTTTTCTAGTCATGAGGTCACTGGGGGTGAATCGTCATGTAGCTGGAGCATAAAGAGCTGCCTAACGGTGTGGCAGGACCCAGTGCCACGGTGCAGTCACCCATAACTAGTTACCAGCCCTCTTCCTCGGGCTAGATGGTACTGGACATGCTGGTGATTCAAGAGTAAAAGGCACCTTTCTCATCCGCTGGAGTCCATGTTTGAATAATAACCACACAAGTGAGACTGAATAAGAGAGGCAAGAACACTGTGCCCAGTAGTGTTCTACTGCAGGTGTGCACCACATGGACCACTGCTCCTTCCCTCCTCTTCAGACATCCTCTTGTGAAGTGCCAAGGCCACTGTGCAGGCTGGCTGTCCCCATGTGGATGGCATCCCATTGTGCCTACATGGGCTGTAGAAGGAGGTGGAGAAGCTAGGCTGAGAGAAACCTGGCCAGGGGCCTGGAGTTTCCCTTGAACCTCCTTGCAGAAGCTAAAGAGCCATTTCCTCCATTTCCCTTCTTTCTACATGGCTGTGCTTAGTGTCAGCTAATAAGGTTAGGTTCACTTTTCCTTGACAATCTGTCCCTTCCTACCCTCGATGCAGGAACACAGACTTCAGAACTACACCTTGTGCTCAGATTTAAACTTTGGCATTCATATTTCGTGGTTCCCAGGATATCTATTTTCAATCACTGAGAGATAGATTTTATTTCTAATAAAAAGTGGTCAATAACTGTGGGTGGAAATGAATGTGTAGGAGAGGTTTTCAGATGCTCACAGCCAGAGAGCAGGGAAGCAGGGTATGCCCCGCCTTGGCTCCATGGTGAGGTCTGCTCTGGAAAGCTCTTCTCTGTTGGGAGAGCTCCTCTACCTTCCCTTTCACCCTGCCTCCCTTGAGCACCTTCCATGAGCAAGCCCCATATTGTGGGCCACCTTGGGGAATGAGAGAGTTCAGTCCCTGGCCTCCTCCAGGATCATGTTACAGTTGGGAAGCAGGGAATGAGAAGACCACATATGACGGAAACCAGTATGGAGATTCCTCAAAAGACTAGACATGGAACCACCGTGTGATCTAGCTATGCGGCTCCTTGGTGTTTATCCTAAAAAAATAAAGTCAGCAAACTAAAGTGAGACAGGCATACTCAAGTTTATAGCAGCACAATTCACAAGAGCCATGGTGTGGAACCAGCTGATAAAGAAAATGTATATAAACACAATGGAGTGTTATTCAGCCTTAAAGCAAAATGAAATTGTGCCATGCACAGGAAAATGAGTGGAACTTGAGGTGTTAGGTTAAGCAAAATAAGCCAAACTCAGGAAGTCAAAGTTCACATGTTTTCTCTCATATGTGGAAGTTAGCAATGAAAAAGAAAAAAGAAAAAAGAAAAGGTAGGACAGACCTCAACAGAATGGAAACCAACCAATAGAGCAGAAGAAGGAAAAGGGGGAAGGGAGGGGACAGAAAGGGAAGATATTGGGGAATGAGATGACCCAATTGTATTATGTACATGTACAAATATATCATATGTATTTCACCATTATGAATGTTTATAATGTACCAATTAAAATTAATTCAAAAAAGACTATATGTAAATTATATGCAAAAATTTTTTTCCAAAAAAAGCTAAGTTACACAGGAAATAGCCACAGCGACTGGATGCACATAGCTGGACAAGCCCATATTAGACAGGGTTGCCAGAAGGACTCTCTGAGGAGGCCATGACCCCGAGCTGAGACTGAAGAGTGGGAAGAGTCCAACAGTGAGGAGACCTGAAAGGTCCTGCAGGCAGAAGGTTCTGCAAACACAGCTATCCTTCCAGTGGATTGGGAAAAGGAGGAACACTGGGTAGAGAATGGTGCAGTATGTGGTTGGACATGGCCAGGACATGCATGGTGTGGAGTCTCTAGGTGACGACCCTGGGAAGTGAGATTAGTGTGTGTTGGTGGTAGAAGTAGAAATCAGGGAATGAAGGGTTTCCAGGACTTTGGCTATATGGAATACCCGGATCATGTGGACCCTGTTCCCAGGTTTGCTTTCAGTCCACAGAGCTGAGGATGCCCTAGACCTTTTGCCTCCCTCAGTTCCTGTTCTTATTCACTGAGAACCTTCTGCAAAGTTGCATCATGTCTCTGAGCCTTGGTTCCCTGATCTGTGACAATGGCAAGTTACCTTCATGGGTATTGCAGAGGTTGCATGAGATGGCCTTTGGGGAGCTCCCAGTGTGCTATGAAACTCCTGAGGAGGGACTAGGCCGCTGCTCCCTCTGTCTCTCCTGTGCTGTCCTCTGCAGACTCGCAGCTGACTCTGACTGTTTTAACTCTGGTTGTTTGTGGCCCCGCGCAGGGTGTGAGCAGCATGTGACATCTCATCCACACTTCAGGATGGCTGTTGTCACTCTGCTCTTGCCTCCCATCCTGGGGTCAAATGCATTCTTTTGTAAGTCCTTCCTTCCCCTCAAGCTGTGCCACAAATAGCCCCCCATGGGTGTTTAGGTTCCCTTCTCCTCTCTAGGTGTCATTTCCTGGTAAAAGCAGAGATTAAGAAGTGTTTGGCTCAGCTGCAATGTGGAGTGTGACCGGAGCATGCTTTCTTTGGATGACCTTTGGAATTCTTTCCAACTTTAGGATGCTAAGCTTCAGCTTAACATTGATTGGTACTGTCCTTGCAGAGCCCAAAGGCAATGACAGGACACACACAGGCCCCTGCTGTCTTGTGTCCATGACTGTCATGAATTAACTTGAATTTTCTCACTGGTGGCTTCACTTTTGCTCAGAATCAAAATCATCAAGAAATTACTTTTTTCCCCTTTTCATTGAAATTTTAAAAATAGCTCATTGAGATGTAATTTATACACCTTACCATTCATCGTTTCAACTGTACAATTCAGTGGTTTCAGGATATTCACAGATGTGCATGACCCTCACATTCTGATTATTCACAGGAGACATGGAGTATGTGCTATCTGGGACTGGCTTCTTTCACTGGGCATAATGCCTTCTAGGTCCACCCATGTCGTAGCCAATACTTCTTTCCTTTTTAGACTGAATTCCACTGTATGGACTTGTTTACCTATTCACGCATTGATGAAAACCTTTGGGTTGTTTCTGTCTTTTGGCTATTTGGAGTAATGCCGCTACCAACAGTGGTGTACACACTTAGTGGGACATATGTTTTCATTTCTTTTTAGAAATAACTTTGAGACATTTCTCTTTGAGTAACTTTGCCACTGAAAGGATGGTAATATATCCATTGTCATAACAACCAATCTGTATCATATCTGTCACTTGGTATAGGGAAACAGGCTAAGTTCATCTCAGTGAATGCTCCTACCCTTGGCATGAGATTAAATCAAGCACAAAAGAAACGGATGGGACCAAGAGATGCTATAGGAGAAGTTTGAGGCTGCTGCCAGGGATACTTGGCATTCTGCTTTATACTAATTATTATTTTTTTTACAAGTGAAAGGAATACACTCTAAAACAATGACAGAAAGCATAGTACAGTAAATATGTAAAACAATGACATCATTCTTTTTCATTGTCATGGATTGCTCACTGTACATAATGGCACTGATATGCCTTTACATGACTGGCCTTGTGGCAGGTTTGTTTATGCCAGCCCCACAAACATTAAAGTGATACATTGTGCTGTGGTACAATGTCAGATACCGCGTCACCAAGAGAAAGGAATTTGCCAGCTCACTGTAATCTTATGGGACCACCATCATGTATGAAGTCCACCATTGACCAGAATAGTGTTACACAGCACACAACTGTAATAACATTTTCTTCTTCCAATGCATGTATTTATATTTCACTTTTTTCTTAGTAGCAATAGGAAAATTCTGACTTGCTCAGATAACCTGGCCAGTAGATTACCACGAAGGCAAAGAGGTACATAAGCTAGTCTGTGCACAAGAAGAGTAAAATGGCAGTGGGAATGAGTTCCCTGGTCATGACTAGAAGGCAAATGGCTGTAAGTGCAGATACAGCAGCTCCTCATTATCCACAGACTCCAAATTTGCAAATTCACCTACCAGCTAATATTTAGTATTCCCCAATAATACTCCCAGAATTTTACTGGTTATTGACAGACAAGCACAGGATAGCAAAAAATTTGAGTGGCCAGACACTAATGTCAAGTACAGTGATGCCTTTTTTCTTGTTGCAGCTTTGACAGAGGTGGCCAGAGAGAGTGGAAGGCAGGGAGGGAGCACAGTGCAGAAAGCTCTGGCCCTGTGACCACAGATGAGCTCTGGATCTGCTCTCTGGCTCCTGGGGATGGGCACCCTCAGGCAAGCCACTTCACAGTTCTGAACCTCACTTTCTTGTGAAATAAAGAAAACAGACTCCAGCAGGATGAGTTTCCCTCAGGATTGAAGATCATAATCTACGTGAGCTACATGCCTTTCTGTCTGTGTGTACACATTTCCAACAAGCAGCAATGATTCAGAGGGCACTAATTCAGTGTTCATGTGACTGTATAGAATGCAACTGTTCGGATGAGAATTGACTCTACTAATCTTATGGCCCAGGTGATAGAGGAATCGTCATCTACTTCTGAAATGGAGCAGAGAGCAGGGTAATCTGCTTAGGACTCATCTTCCCAAGTTTGTATATTTACACTTTTGTCTATTATCTGAGTTTCACAAAGACTTAGATGTGGTAGACCTGACACTTAAAGATCACCTGTCTCTTTTCTTTCTGCTACCCCACCATGGACCTTTTCTTTAAATGAAATCTGATGTGAAAATCTTAATATATAAATCAGATAAAAGAAGAGCTGTGTCTTTGACAGAAGGGGCCCAGGGGAACCTGGAGTCTTGACAGCTGGGATTTTCCTTAGTTCTTTCTACCCCCACCCCGAAAGGACCCCTGGGGCACTTGAGAGAACTTAAAAGAAGTTGAAGACTACTGATTTAGCCTGACATCCTCATGGTCCATGTAATTGCAGACTCAAAGAGGTAAATTCCCTCTGAGTGAAATTAACAAAGTCCTAAATATAAAAGCCTCCAATTCCTATGAGATAACTGGTCCCTCCCAAGTTGCCTACCAGAGGTACCTAATGGCCAACCACAGCTTGCCTCAAATCTGCCTTCTTTATTCCCAAAATACAGCATCTCAGACAGAGTAAGGAAGGATTCTTCTTCTTTGTTGACAAGGAAGACATCACAAATATTTGCTGATTTCAATCCTAAAATAGGAAATATTTAACGCTTTATTCTGTATATAAATTTTGGCCGTTTGTAATCCAATTCATAATATCAAGGGGGAAAACTTGGATTTCAAGCTCATAGAGCTCTCATGAAAAATACAGAGAAGTATAAAGCTGTGTTATAAAAGCTTGCTCTTCTCTCCTTGTTTTAAAATTTTAAATTAGAGCTCTTTTTGTCCGGGGGTGCAGTTCAGTGGTAGAGTGTGTGCTTAGCATGAACAAGGCCCTGGGTTCCATCCCCAGCACCAAAAATAAATACATTTTAATTTTTTTCAAAAAGCTGGCCCCTCTGTCTTTCTTTCTGTATGCCTGGATGGCTATCTATCTATCTATCTATCTGTCTGTCTGTCTATGTATCTATCTGTCAATCATCATCATCATCTATCTTCAGAGTGTACCCTAAAGCTTGGAAAATTGGTACCCACAGAGGGAGGCGTCTTGTTGGCAGTCACACAGTGACTGTGCAGTGGGGCTAGACCACCATCTGAGGTCTTTTGCCTCTTGGTTTACTGTCTTGTCCACTCTTCACACTATTGGCTGAGGTCCTTTCACTAGGGGTATCTTGTTGACCTTTCATCTGTCGAGTTCAAACTCATCTTGTCCTTTGCCATTCCAGGGACTGCTAGATCCCCAAAGAAAACAGATGATGAAAAAGTCAGTTTCTGTTTGGTTTCCGAGTTTCAAAGGGACCAGGTTCTGGAGATCAAGGAATTTTGAAGGGTACATTTGATGGTACAGATTTCTGCTTCCCTGTTGACTGTGGAGTCAAAGGCTGCATGACACAATGACATTGTATCTCTCCAAGACACCTGACTAAGGAGAGCCTAGGGGTTCTGGAGTCACCTTAACATAAGAGGGCAGGGTCACCTCCATCCTTAGGGCGGGGCTGCCACCCACCTCCTCCTACCCTGGTGCCTTATCTGTAGGCTGAGGCTCAGACAGCCCATCTCTCCTTCTCCGGTGCACCCAGCACCCATTCTCTGCCCCTAGCTGCTCTGAGGGACTCAGGAAAGACCTAGAAGAGACACATATACACACATCCAAGGAGACACACACCACACAGATGCACACAGGAGACACCATACACACATATAAACACCCTAACCATTTAAGGAGACAAATGTAGACATACCCACACAAAGACATACAGACACCACACACACACACACACACACACACACACACACACACACATATAGACATACACAGAAACACAAAGAGACACACATAGACACACACCCATATACTGATACACACAGACATACATACACATCCACAGACACACGCAGACATACTCCTGTATGTATATATAGACATATAGAGAGACAGGCACACAGACTCCCCACAGACAGACAGCATTTGTGCAGGATGCAGACTAATGCGAAGGTTATGAAGAAGGAGGGAGATTGAAGAATAAAGTCTAAGCATCTCTGTTCTTAAATAAATTCACCATTTGGGGCTGGGGCTGTAGCTCAGTGGTAGAGCTCTTGCCTTGCATGTGTGAGACCCTGGGTTCAATTCCTAGTACCACATAAAAATAAACGAATAAAAATAAAGATATTGTGTCCATCTACAAATAAAAATAATATTTAAAAAAATTTCACCAGGGCTGGGGATGTGGCTCAAGTGGTAGCGTGCTCACCTGGCATGCACGGGGTGCTGGGTTCGATCCTCAGCACCACATAAAAATAAAATAAAGATGTTGTGACCACTGACAACTAAAAAATAAATATTAAAAAATTCTCTCTCTCTCTCTCTCTTTCTTTAAAAAAAATGTAGCTGAGCAAATGTACCCTCCTACCTGTGCAACTGTGTACCTGTGTATGTGATCATGTTTCTACCCCCTTTGAAGAAGCATTCTCTGTTCAGATTAATTTACCCTCACAGGGTCATGGCTTTGGAATTGAGTCCTCATGGTCTCATTATTTGCTGCAAATAAACTTTATTTTAAAAAATGTTTTTTTCACCATTCACAAGTGGTACACATCTGTGATCCCAGACACTTGGGAGGCTGAGGCAGGAGGAGGGAAAGTTTGAGGCCAGGCTGGGCAACTTAGCAAGGCGTTGTCTTAAAAGTAGGTTTTCATAAAGGGGCTTCTGCTGATGTAGCATGCTTGCACAGCATGCGGGGCCCTGGGTCATCTGTGAGTTCAGTCCCCAGTACCAAAGGGAGACAGAAAACCCGGTGCTTTCTCAGCAGGGCTCCACCTGTTGCATTCTTTCTGGATTCCTCCTTTGCTTCCCTCCCCAGAAGTCCTCAAGAAATATGTTCCTCACCCACAGTCTTCCATTTTTATTAGGCAGAACAATGTAACTCTGTATAATGCCACCTCCAGACTTCCTGCTTTTGTGATGGGTCCAGATCTCTGGGTGGGCACCTGCTCAGGACCTCATTCATTCACTCCCACCAAGCAGAAGGGAACAGTATAGAGATCAAGTTCTACAACTGATTCCACCCCCACAAGAGCCAAAGCAGCTAGGGTGGATTTTAATTTTCAACAGCCATCAATACCACTCTATAAACCACCAACTACAGCCTTGGCTTGGCCCAGCATCTCCATGACACCTGGGAGAACAAAGTCCAATGTTGCTGGACACCAGGTGCCGGCCATGCCGCTCAGTGCTCTCATTTGTTATCACATTCAGTCCTCAAGTGCCCCTCCAAAGCAGGTGCTGTGGGGCCTTCTCCTACAGGGAAGTGAACTGAGGCTCAGAGAGACTAGGCAACTTGTTCCAGGTCCTGCAGCAGGGGCTCTCCCTCGGTTTGGCTTCTAGGCTCTTCTGTCATGCTCTGCTGTGAACTCCAGGTCACTGATTCATCGTCCTCAACATGGCTTCAGAACCATCCTTGGAAACTGAGTACCTGAAATTCAGGTGGGTATGGAGGAGGTAATGGGGCACATATGTTGTGCATGCTCTGGCCTCATCATCACTAGAGAGCCATTCCAACCTCAGAGACTGTGGCATTCCATGCTAACCAATCATCTGAAATTCCTGCAATAAATGAAAAAATAAACACCAAGCCGAGGATATAATTCAGCTAACCTCGCTCCCAAATGAGGCTGATTCCAGATAGAAAGCAGATTTTCATATTTACTGTATGTGACAGCTGTAGGAATTAAATGAATCATCTGTCTATCTCTATCACCTTGTTCCTCCTGTGCTGAATGTATCTATCCCTGGGGTTGTCTGTCTTCCCATTCCAGGAAGACAGATCAGTGTAATTTCAATTATTAATTCCATGTTTGGATCACAGTAACACCAGTTCCAGTTCAGTGACCTGCAGTTCCTATTGATTTAAGTGATGAATTATCCACACTGCAATGTATTATTAACTTTATTTTGTCTCTTATTCCTTCCGCATTCATGCATCAAAATAATAAAGCACCATTCATGGGCTAAAAGGACTCGTTCCCTCCTCACATTTCCCCAAAGAGCAAATCCAACACACACTGGGGAGGTAATTACACAGAGCTGGGTGGGGGCTGGATATTTATTTTACCTATGAATTCTCCATCTCAGCTGTGAATTTGGGGGAGGGTTTGAGACAGGGATCTGAGTGGGTAACAAAGGGACCTGAGGGAAGTTTTTGAAGGCAGTGAGGATTTGAACTTGGG
Organism: Urocitellus parryii; assembly: GCF_045843805.1. NCBI lineage: Eukaryota > Metazoa > Chordata > Mammalia > Rodentia > Sciuridae > Urocitellus > Urocitellus parryii. The sequence goes on from NW_027554225.1 coordinate 213,272, forward strand.
GGACTCAACAGAAATGAAATCACTTCAGTCTGAAAGTTCAACTTCCAGGAGTCTGTCTGTCCACTTGCCCATTTTGAAAATGACAGGGGAATGAACCTGGTAGAGAATAAAGTGAAGGAGGAAGCTTCTCCTTGGATTTCTTTTGAAATCTTGTACTTGCTACCATGGTAAGAGCCACCCAGCAAGGTCAGATTCTAGAGAGGCTCAGATTCATGGCTGTCTGGCAGAAATGTGCTGGCTTTTGGCAGGCCGCCCATCATCATGTCCTTCTTTGGACAACAGCCTTCTATTATCTCTTGAAGAGCTGCCTTTCCCTGGGTATAGTCTGGCAGGACCATTCATCAAGATGCCCTGCATTGCCCTGGCTGGACTCATGATCCATGCTAGCTAATGTGACTCTGCTGCTGTGGCATCTGAATTAAAGCAAAGGGAATACTGAGCACAGCTGGTGTCTATTCTTTCACAATGGTGCCTGGGTAGGACTGTTGAATGATTGCTGCTTTCTCAGTGCTCTCTGAAGATGACTGGCATCTACCTTAGCAAGTCTTGCTTTTGACCTTCCCTTGGATTCCAGATGCCCCACTCCATGTTTTTTCATTTAAATAAACTTGTGCACATTTTGTTTATTTCAACTGGATCATTCTGGCCAGGAAGTCAAAGCACATGGCTTTATCCTAAGTGTCACCAGGCCCTGGGAGATAAAGGAAGAGAGAGGGAGATACTGAAGACCTGTTTGCACCTCTTGTACCAATCAAGCAACAATGGCCTAAACAGAGGGATGGGTGGGGGCAGAAGCAATCCTGCATTCACTTGCTCCCATTTCTAGTTAGAACTGAACCTACCCTGTGGCTGAAGGGACACCCCTGCACAAAAGGAAGACCTCAGAGCAGGTTACCTGGGGCCAGACAGCCTGACTGTGGCCAAACCATAAGATAGAGGGAAAAAAATGCCCAGAGACCTTCCAGCTTGGCAGCAAAGGAGAGGGTGTTGAATGTGTAGAGGTTTCCATGCGTGGACAAGTGAGGACCCCCTGTTCTTCCTCCCAGCTCTCAGCCTCCTAGGTGACCTTGCCTAAGACGGCTCTCATCTGGTGACTCAACTTGCCCTGCTGCTTTGGTATGAAGTAGGCATCACAGTGGCTTATTATTGTTCCCATGGGTCACCCTTCATTCATCCGACTCAGACAGGCAGAAGGACCTTTGCCTCCTTCTCCCTTCTTTCTCTTTGTCCTGCATCCTGCCTGATTTTCAGGGTGTAGAGCTGAGCATCTAACAGGTAGACTGTGATTCTACCTATCAGCCCTATCCCCTATAAGAGGTAGAGAGTGGCCCAGCAATGGTGGAGAAAGGGATTCTTTTTGTTTCTTGAACTTCACCAAATAAGGAGAGGAGGACCAGAAAGCCACGGTGATTAGATTATATGGAAGAGGGTCAAAGATTAAAAATCCACTGCCGCTCATTATTAGAAGAGGGATGACAGATTCAGACCAGAGCACAAAAGAAAATACATTATTTCAAAACAGGATATGAAACCTATCCCAGGCGATTAGTCTCTGTTAAGTAAATTTACTATCTAATCTTTTAACTGTCTCCCGAAATTGCCAGTCCAAGATTCCCTCCCTCAGCTGGAAGCTTAACCTCGGGGGTGCTGTCATCTGCCCTGAGCTCTACCAGCCCATTAATGGAACGGGGGCTCATCCATCTCATGGGGGTAGGGGCGGGGGTGGCTGGAGTGACGGGGTCTGCAAGCAAAATGCACCTCGTAATAAAAACAGGATGTGTGCACCACAGAACAACACAAATGGAGGAAGGACAGGGCTGGGGACGGGGAAACTCCTGGCTTTGGTTTCAGAGCCAGGCCATCAACAAGAGGAAACAATTCTTCTACATCACTTTGGGCTCATTGTAGGGAAGCTGGACTCTCTTCTTTCTGCTTGGTCCCAAGGGGCTCACATGCCAAGAATCCCAAGTTCTGGGTTTGCTCTCAGAACCTTTGGAGCTTTGATTTTAAATGGACGCTGCTTTGCAGACCAAATACCACAGGCCTGTGCTGGGGCCCCAAGAAGACAATAGGTGCATCTGGAGGCAAGACAGGCTCCCAGCGCCACCCAAGCAGTGGGGAAACAAAAAAAGAACAGGAAACAGTGAAGAAGGGGAATGTTTCTAGGGTCTTCCTTGGCTGGGGGAGCACTGCCAATGTGAGCACAAGAACCAGAGTGGCAGAGGGTACCAAACCCACACCAATGACTCCTTCCTTTCTCCACTAAGCAAAAAGAACGATTTCTTCTCCTTCACTATTTTCTCTTCGTCCGTTTAGTCTAAAAGGCTGAACTGTTGTATAAAGAAAGTTCTCTCCAAGAATGAGTTTTCCAGAGAAAGCTTTCAGACAAGGGGAGTGTGAGCCATGCTCCTGCAGCCTGCAGAATGGGCCGTGTGTTTAACCGAGGGGCTGGGGCATGGCCCGACTCCCTGAAGGATTCCCAAGGTGCTCTGTTTGTGTGATTTATCCCTTCTGGAAAATCCAAACATACAAATGTGCCTGCTGAAAAAGCAAGGGCAGACTTGGGCACTCAGCTCCCACGCAGGGCTCCCCGCACACCATTCCCCTCCCCTGGAGGCTTTCTCAATTTTAACCTTTATAGGTTTCAACCAAACAGATCAAAGAGAGGGATAAGCAGTTTTTCTGGGGATTGGCAGGTTTCATTTCTCTCCTCGGCTTCACAAAGAGCTCTGGGAGAGAGGGAACAGGGTGCAAAGAGGCTACTCTAGCTCCTGGGATTTCAGAACTGGACATCATCATCAGAATTAAAAACACAACTCTGAGGCCCCACAAAATCAGCACAAACCTCAGAAGATTCAAATCCCAAGTGCTTTTGATCTAGGCACCATTTGTTAATGGAGGTTTTATTCCCAGGTCCAGTACCAAAAAGCTAGGCCAGTTCTGCGTGCCTTGGAAATTCCAGCCCCCACACTCGCTCCTCCCTGCCTGAAATGTGCCATGGAGACACCCCTGACTCTTGAGACGTGTGTAAGGGTTGATGGAGATGGAAGACAGTGAAATAAGTTAAATGCTCATACACATTCCAAAATAACCAAGGGGAAGGCTGTTCCCTAGACCATGTGTGGTGCTGAGGGTTTGAACTGCCTGACTTTTCTTGACTCCCAAAGGGTGTTGCAAAGTCAGGGCTTTTACTTAACATTGCTGTGATATCAAGGAAACTGAGACTCTGAATGGCAGTGCTTGGCAAACCTGTCTCCTTCCACAGCCCAAGCTCCTCCTACCTCCCACACCATTTTTTTTTGACAAGGGCAATGGGGCAAGGTTTCAGGAATACTCCAGAAAATTCCACAGTCTTTGATCCAGTGCTACAAGTATGGACTTAGCCTAAGGAAATAATCACAAAGGTGAACAGAGAGATGTTTGTGAGGATGTGCAGTAACACTATTGATCATGGCAGAACTTTCAGAGGAATAAAATCATTATATGGTACTGATAAAATATGGTATCATATCCACACAAAAGACTACTATGCAGTCATTAAAAACACCAGGGTAGGAGGATATTAAAGGTGTGGGAAAATATGTACAATGTTATGTGAAAAACTGAATGTGTAACCAAATATGCACCAAAAGTAAAGGTTATATTCACTTGGGCATATCAGCAGAATGGAACATGATGGAGCTATGGAAAAGAAAGAGTTCTACATGAATACCAACTTACAAGGATTTTTTTCTAGTTAATTTATGTTTTTCCTAAAATGATATTTTTTTTGTAAATAAAATAAAGAGTAAAAATAATTTTCAACAATTATGTACAGGGCACTCACTATTTAGAAACTGTCTCATATGTGAGCTTTTTAATATGTGAATGGCACTGAGGAGCCAAGTTGCTGGTGCTTATCAACATACAAGCCATCAAGCCAGCAATATGGTTTATTTGTTCATGTGCTTTTGGTTCACTGTGCATTGCACGCCAACAGGGTCTGACTACGCAACAGGTCAGATTTTGTAACCAGGGAGGTCCAGGGGAAGCAGGGATAAGATCCAAATAGAGACAGAGGGAGAAGCAAACAGATTTCCAGGACTGTGCTGAGGTTTGGGGGCCTCAGGAAGAGGAAGAGAATTGTTCCTTCCTCATAAACAGCAGTGCCAATGCATGTGGCCGGCGTTGCACACATAGTCTGTTCCTTACTCCCTTCAAAATAAAATAAAACCAATAACTTCTCAGCCAGAGGAGCTAAGAGCAGACCTGAGCAGCAGGCACTGCTCTCCCTAACATCCCTGGCTTTAATTATTGTAGATCGAGTTGAGCAGGTTACCCAGGACCCCAGGCACTGCTGCCCCCACCTCTCCTGCCCTTCACTATAATAAGTCTTAATTTCTCTTTCGATCAATAACTCCATGCCTGAATTCTAAAATACATCATCTACTCTCCAGCTCCTTTGATAAATGGTTTGAATCAATGTCAGGCACATTATTCTTACAGCTCTGGCTTATTGTATCAAAGACATCTGGTTTTCCAAGAAGCTTCTAGAACACTGGCTATTTAAGAACTCTGAAGGCTGGAACTAAGACAGTTTGTTAACTCCTAGGTGGTCACTGCTAGTCTGTGAACTATAGGTTACTGGTCTCTGAAGACATAAATACAAAAGTTGAGAGTAAGTGATCTAGAAACTTCCATTGCAATTTGACATTGCCACATTCCTGAACAAGGTATTGATCACCCAGGCACCTCTTTCTATGACCCACATGCACAGTATTGTAACTCTTTCTTTTTTCTCATGATGTGCATTCTGATTATATTTTAAAACATAATTTTATTCTTGTTTAATATAATAATTAAATATTTGAGCTTCTATCATGTATGTCTGTATTTCATTTTTCTGAGAAGTCATTTTTACTGTATTTACAAATGTATAAATCTACAGGTTAGAGGTTTTAGAGTGACTACAGATGATGATAAGGTATTGTGTATTTCAATAAAAGTTATAAGAAAGGGGTTTGAATGTTTTCACTATGAAAAATGATAAATGTTTGAGGAGATATATTTAGCTTGATTTTGAATATCATACATGTACACATGTATTGAAACATCACATTACCCCATACATATGTACAATTTTTATGTTTTATGAATCTGTTAAAAAATAAAGACAAAAAGAAAAAAATTGTTTTGCATGAATTCTTTGAGAAGCACTAGGAAAGCTTGGTCCTGTGACTCATAGGGCTTAGTTTTTTCTTTTTTTTCTTTTTCTTTTTTTTTTAAATTACTGGAGATAATTAAGAGTTGAATAGAGCTGGCCGTGGGCACAGCTCTGTCCTTGAGCCAAAGCCCCAGTTGAGTGGTGCTTCGAAGGATCATCAGGGCCTTCTAAGAAAGCCTATGGACTATGCTGATGGGAGGTCAATGAATTGAGAGAGTTCTAGGGCATAATCTCATTATTTTGTTCTGAAGGACTCCTGGTTATTCTACTGGCTTTAATATCCTCATTTCAAGCACAATTATTACCCTGTGTACTCCACGCTACCTTGTAATTCCACACAAACTTTTTAGTCTACAAAACTGTGCCCAGTAACATTAAGATTTTATTTCAAACAACCTCATCTATAAGAAAACTTATATAAAAATGGGTGAGGGGCAGAGAGTAAGATATTGTTGTCCATGGCTTTAGTTCCTTTTGAGAAAAGATAGTCATGCATTTTAAGCCATGCCCTCTAAGTCATAGAATAAAAAGAACTCAAAGGCAAGAAGCTGCTGGAGACCCACTGAATGTTCCTGTCTCAAGCCATGTTGTCATTTGCATTGGAGATAGATCTGAACATCAAAAGGCCAAGTCCACTCTCCTGATATCTCCTGGCTCCAGAGAACTTAGTGATCAGAACATCACTCTCTGTCCAATAAAATGCTCCTTACTTTGCAGAGATTGCACAGCCTTATCCTCCAGTAAACTCACCAAGATTACCCAAAGCCAGGGATTTCCCTGTCTGGTGCCAATTTATCTTTTCCCATAAATCAATAGTAGGTTAGCGCTACAGTTTTCTTCACCTAAGCCCTTCAATCCCTTCCCCGAGGATGGGAGAAAATATCTTCTTTGATGGAAATATGGCAAATCCTAAATGAGACTTTGATACCATCTTTTTTTGCTTCAGCTAAGATCCTTTTCAGGAGGGGCAAAAGGTGGTGGAGAAGTGCAGACGCCCATTCCCTGCCTGACCACTCGTTTCGATGGGGATGAGCAAACTTGTTGAACTCCTGGTACCTCGGCTTCCTTACCTGCATTTTATTTTATTTTTTTTTTTTATTGTTGGTAGTTCAAAACATTACACAGTTCTTAATATATCATATTTCACAGTTTGATTCAAGTGGGTTATGAACTCCCATTTTTACCCCGTATACAGATTGCTGAATCACATCAGTTACACTTCCATTGATTTACATATTGCCATTCTAGTGTCTGATGTATTCTGCTGTCTGTCCTATTCTCAACTATCCCCCCTCCCCTCCCCTCCCCTCCCCTCCCCTCTTCTCTCTCTACCCCCTCTACTGTAAATCATTTCTTCCAATTGTATTATTCTTCTCTTACCCCTCCTTTCCTCTTATATGTAATTTTGTATAACCCTGAGGATCAACTTCCATTTACATGCGATTTCCCTTCTCTCTCCCTTTCCTTCCCACCTCTCATCCCTGTTTAATATTAATCTTCTTCTCTAGATCTTTGTCCCTACCCTGTCCTTAGTTACTCCCCTTATATCAATGAAGTCATTTGGCATTTGTTTTTTAAGGATTGGCTAGCTTCACTTAGCATAATCTGCTTTAATGCCATCCATTTCCCTCCAAATTCTATGATTTTGTCATTTCTTAATGCAGAGTAATACTCCATTGTGTATAAATGCCACATTTTTTTATCCATTCATCTATTGAAGGGCATATAGGTTGGTTCCACAATCTTGCTATCGTGAATTGTGCTGCTATGAACATTGATGTAGCAGTGTCCCTGTAGCATGCTCTTATTAGGTCTTTAGGGAATAGACTGAGAAGGGGAATAGCTGGGTCAAATGGTGGTTCCATTCCCAACTTTCCAAGAAATCTCCATACTGCTTTCCAAATTGGCTGCACCAATTTGCAGTCCCACCAACACTGAACAAGTGTACCCTTTTCCCCACATCCTCTCCAGCACTTGTTGTTGTTGGACTTCCTAATGGCTGCCAATCTTACTGGAGTGAGATGGTATCTTAGGGTGGTTTTGATTTGCATTTCTCTGACTGCTAGCGATGGTGAGCATTTTTTAATGTACTTATTGATTGATTGTGTGTCCTCCTCTGAGAAGTGTCTGTTCAGGTCCTTGGCCCATTTGTTGATTGGGTTATTTGTTATCTTATTATCTAATTTTTTGAGTTCTTTGTATACTCTGGATATTAGGGCTCTATCTGAAGTGTGAGGAGTAAAGATTTGTTCCCACGATGTAGGCTCCCTGTTTACCTCTCTTATTGTTTCTTTTGCTGAGAAAAAACTTTTTACTTTGAGTAAGTCCCATTTGTTGATTCTAGATGTTAACTCTTGAGCTATGGGTGTCCTATTGAGGAATTTGGAGCCCGACCCCTCAGTATGTAGATCATAGCCAACTTTTTCTTCTATCAGACGCCACGTCTCTGATTTAATATCAAGCTCCTTGATCCATTTTGAGTTAACTTTTGTGCATGGTGAGAGAAAGGGATTCAATTTCATTTTGTTGCATATGGATTTCTAGTTTTCCCAGCACCATTTGTTGAAGATGCTATCCTTCCTCCATTGCATGCTTTTAGCCCCTTTATCAAATATAAGATAGTTGTAATTTTGTGGATTGGTATCTGTGTCCTCTATTCTGTACCATTGGTCCACCCAACTGTTTTGGTACCAGTACCATGCTGGTTTTGTTACTATTGCTCTATAGTATAGTTTAAATTCTGGTATCACTATACCACCTGATTCACACTTCCTGCTTAGCATTGTTTTTGCTACTCTGGGTCTTTTATTTTTCCATATGAATTTCATGATTGTTTTATCTATTTCTACAAGAAATGCCGTTGGGATTTTGATTGGCATTGCATTGAACTTATAGAGAACTTTTGGTAATATCGCCATTTTGATGATGTTAGTTCTGCCTATCCATGAACAGGGTATATTATTCCATCTTCTAAGGTCTTCTTATATATCTCTCTTTAGGGTTCTTTAGTTTTCGTTGAATAAGTCTTTCACCTCTTTTGTTAGGTTAATTCCCAAGTATTTTATTTTTGGGGGGGATATTGTGAATCTTACCTGCATTTTAGTAAAAATAAATTATAAAGGGATTACATGTTGGGTGCATAACAAATATCAGCTTCTATAATTGTTTACTTATTTAAAAGGATATAAGCTATTCCCAAAAGGCTTTTTTGATGTACATGATTTGGGCAGAAGCACATAGCAAATTTTTCCTTTCTCAAAAGAACCAACACTCCCAAATTTTAGTCTTGGGTCGAAACTACATTAGGACATCATTACTATATTAAAAGGGGGCCAAGAAAGAAATGAAAAAGAGAGTCAAGAATAAGAAATGGAGAATCAGGACAGGAAAAATAATGGTTACGAGAAGGACAGGAATGGAAATAGTGCTTGTAGTGAACCAGAGTATCACTTGACTTTGGAACTAAGTATCATAAAATTGAAAACAACAATAATAGAACTTAAAAAAAAGTCTCAAGGGAAAGAGAAATGGGCAAGTCTCAAGTGAACGGAGAGCACCAGGGAATCTGAGCAGGAGGAAGGCAGAGCTGGACTGGCGCTGTGGGCCATGGTTCGAGCTCCTCAAATTGCATCACTCTCTTTAACAAGGGAACTGTTATCCAATCTGCATTTCCTAAATGAGAAGCAGCTACCAACTCTGCATGGCTCAGATTCAATTAAGTCACCTGGCACACTTCCTGTCAATGCTCAGGCTGGCTACATCTTTCAACCATTATCACCACTGGTCATCAGGGAGTTAGGGGTGGCTGAGCTGGCTAAAACAGGCCAACAGCAGAGGAAAGCTTTTCCCAGCCCTATAGAGACATACAAGTGTGACTGCATGGTGCCTGATTCCTTCTGTAGCAGTGATCTGAGCAGGGCCAGGAACACACCTTCCTGGCTTCCATGGCTACTCTACCCATTTCTCTTGACTTTGCCAGGCTTTTGGTCATAAAAGAGATTGACCTTCAGCAATCTGAGTTCACTGTGGTCATCAGAAAGTCCTCAGAGGAGCAAGCCAGAGGTGGGGGCTCTGTTTATGTCAGGGGCAATCTGCATTCTGGAATTACAGGTAGAAAACAAGTGCTTATGGTGACCATGATTGGCTATTGGTGGATTCTTGACCTCTCCAGTGTTTCTTTCCCTGATTTTTATTGCAAAGCCCCCCCCCAGCTCCCCAACACACACCACTTCCAGTTCTTTGGTCTTTGTTTGCATACTCACTCTTCTCCAATTTCAGCTCTGTGAATGGGTGGGCAGAGCACATGGTCCTGGGCTCAGCCAATCAGAGCTTCTTACTTTTGTGTCCCATAACTTTGCAGGAGCCAATGGAAAGGGGGTTGTTTGTAAGATGCTGGAACAAAGCCAGTCAACTGGAACTAGAGGGTGTGAGGCTTGGAGGTATGGAGACCATCTTGCCAAGAAGGGGAGAGCCTTGTGCAAAGGGAGCCAGAGCATAGAAAGCTAGGGTGTGGGGAAAAAGAGAGAGAGAGAGAGAGAGAGAGAGAGAGAGAGAGAGAGAGAGAGAGAGAAAGTGGGGTGTGTGTTGACTGTATTTGACCTCTTATGAATCATGCTTGTGGTCTGATTCACTCCTGGGCTTTTCAGACCCATAAGTAAATTGTCTTTTCTCAAAGTCAAATTGGGTTTGTTCTTTTCTAAACCTTTGTGACTGAAAGACACCTAACCATGCACAGCAGTGCCCCCTCGTCCATGGGTGATCTCTTCCAAGACCCCAGTGGAGGACTGAAACCATGGATAGTACTGAGCCCTGTAGTGACTGGTTTCCTCCTATATATACATACTTATGATAGTTTAATTTATAAGTTAGGCACAGTAATAGATGAACAACAATTAACAATAAGAACATGTTTACCAATATATTGTGATGAACATTACGTGAGTGTGTTTGTTCTCTCTCAGAATATCTCATTGTACATGTTTAGCTTTTTCTCCTTGTCAACACTGGGTAACTAAAGTCCTGAGAGGCAAAACCATGGGTAAGGAAGGAGAGCATAGTGGGAGGAGGATCAGCATGGCAAGACATTTCAGATGAAATATGGAGCCGCACAAAGAACAAGCTGCTTTCACAGTTTTCTTATCAGATATGGACATAAAGTCCTCTCAAAAGGTGTGTGCATTGAGATGAGGACCTTGGAACACAGGAGCAACCCCAGGCTTCTCACCGTCCCTCTGTGTCTCTTCTTACTTTGATTCTCCCAAGTTACCCCCTGACAATGCTAGAGGCTAAGTTGATAAATTCCATGAGATAGGACAAAAATTATGATGCCCATGTGACAGATGGGGAAACCGAGGCAAACAGGGAATTAACCTGCCTGAGGTGGCTCCATCAGTGAAGGGGTTACAGTGCATTTCCCAGCCATGTGGACAAGGAAAAGCATATTCCTATCCTGTGGACCTTCTTGGGCTCACAGTCCTCCCCTCTCTTTGGCAATAGGAAAGTGGCTCTCACACACACTGGTAGCTGGAGGGAATACCCACATGGTCTTCAGCCAGGCCCTGGTCTCCAGTCCCACCATCCTCCATATAACCCAGTGGTCAAGCCAACCAATCCAGCTTTCCAATCCTAGCTCTTCATTGTGTCGCCTTCATAAAGTAACTTCATCTCTCAGTCTCAGTTTTCTCTTCTGTAAAATGTTGACAGTATTAATATCTACCTCTTAGGGCTGTTAGCAACACCACGGAAACAGTGAAAGGTGCTAAGTACATCTGTTAATCAGGTCCACAGAGCAAAGCCCTACCTTCCTAATGTAATTAGTCTTAGCTGTGCAGCTCAGCTCCTGGCGGGCACCTTAGGAGGTGAATTGATTGAACCCAGAGGCAGAGGTATTTTCCCCTCTGGAGTTGCCTGCACTTTCCCACATTCCAGCCCATGGCCACAAGGTGGCAGCCTATCCATTACAGAGGAAGCCTCTACTTCCAGACGAGGGAGACTAAAATGTTTTTTTATGGCATCTATAGATGACTTATTTTTCGTTTTCCTTTTTAGGTGGTGGTAGGGTGATTGGCTAAAAATTCTCACAGGCTCATGATTCCATTTCTGTAAGTTTACTGTCTGTACACATTTTGCTAAAGCTGATTATACAAGCCAACTGAACTTCAAGGTGTCTTTTGAGGTCCTCCAGGGAGTGCAGAGGCTACTCTCCCTCCTGCATCCCCTCCACCCCACCCCCTGCAGGTCTTCTGTCAGTCAGACCCTACTAGAAAGCCCACTGGGTTTAGCAATCCCCTTTCAGCACATATGCTTCAGTGTCTAGGAGGTCCACCTAAGGTGACCATTTTTTTTCTGGGACTCTCCAGGTTTTAAGATGTGAAGCCCTGTGTCCTAGGCAAATAGCATGGTCAGCCAGTGGACCAACCATCTCTGCGGCACTCCTGTAACTCAACAGGCATGACTGTCCTTGCTTTCTCGATCTGGCACATAATTAGCCAAAGTCCCTAGAATTCTATAATTTCATATTTAGAAGGGACCACAGACCACACTCAAGATTCTCCAGAACAGGCTTCCCAGGCCACGTGCTGGGCTGGCAGAGAAAGACTCAGAATCGTGGGTCTCATCTTCAGCATTTTCCAAGGACTCCCCATCCACTTGGAGCCACAGGGTATAGAAGGAGAGGTTTATCTAGCATTCTGGACATTACCTCAAAACAGTTTCAGGAACATAGCATCCCAGGGCAGGACAGGGGATAAGAAGGTCTTGTATAGTGAACTTCCAAAAAACTACTAGGGACACAATTAATATGCTTCACATCTTGCACATGTTATATATGAGGTTAAGGTGGGATTTTAAAAAATCCTTGATGAAAAACCTTCACAGGTGTCCTTTTGGCAAGCTGGAAGAGGATCGGCTGGGATGTTCCCCCAGGGCCAGCAGGGCTAGAACTGAGCCCCGGAGTCTTCCTGGAGTTTGCCTCTGAGAAAACAATGCAGCAGCTTTCCCCAGGAATCTCCTTGGCAAGCTCCACGTCTCGGCCTTGCCAGCTGTTCACCCTCACTGTTCGCTTCAGAAAGCAAAATTTTCTGGATTTATTTTCATTAACAAATCTTGCTCTCAATGCTATTGGACATTTACATCTCCCCAGCACTGCAAGGATTTGCCACAGAGACATGCCAGTGCTTCATTAGAGAGCTCAGCTGAGGGCTGCAGGCTTTGCAAAACAGAGTAGAGAGAAGGCATCTTCCACAATGCAGGAAAGGCAGGCAGATCCATTCATGACTGAATATGCTACCGAGACATCTTTAAGAAGTGATCTTTTTTGTTTGTTTTTAGTTAAAAATTCTCATAAAACAACATTCTCATTGGTAACAAAAGCCTTTAAAATTTGAGTTTTCACAACAAACTCCACAAGTGCTCCACATCTAGTATCTGCATGAGGAAGGAGCAAAACCAAGTTATTCTATGAGAGAGGACCAAGTGCAAAAGCAGGAGTGGCCACCTGAAAGGAATCTTCTAGAAACACAGTAGCAAGTCTCTAGCAAGAGATTGATTTGACTACCTCCTCAGGGATATAAGAAGAACCCAACCAAGGAAAGGGTGTGGGGCGGCAGGTGACCTCTCTGCATCTAATGCAATTATGAAAGTTCCATGACTGAGCTGGTTGCAGCCTGAAAGAGTGAGGCAAATTCGAGTTGTACCACCACTCACAGGACTGTTCAATTACAGGTTGAGTGTCCCTAATCCCCCAACCCCAAATGCAAAATTTCCACAACTGAAAACTTTTTGAGCACTGACATGACATTACAAGTGGAAGATTCCACACCTGAGCTCATGTCATAGGTTGCTGTCAAAATGCAAGTGCTCTAAATATACTGTATAAAATCACCTTCAGCCTTTGTGTGTAAGACAGAGCTGACACATAAATGACCTTTGGGTTCAGAGATGAGTCCTGCCCTCAAAATATCTCCTACATATGCAAATGATCCAAAAATCTAAACAATCCAAATCTGAAACACTTTTGGTCCCAAGAGTTTGGATAAGGGATATTCAGCCTGCAGTGCAAAATGGTATGGGCAAAAGATCCAGAAAGTTCAGCAACAGCCATTGTTCCTATACTACAGTAAAATCAGAGAAGCAGAGAGAATGAGCTAAGATGCAAAGATAATCAGCAAGAGATGTGGACTCTCATCCCAAGGACGCCAGAAGCCAGAAGGGACCTTGAACAAGTCTTCTCCCACCTCAGGTTCAAGTTTCTTTTTTTCTTATACAGTGATGGGGCCTGGTTGAATGTCCTCTGAGGTCCCTTTTATCTCTAACAGTTCTGTGAAAAAATATGTAGCTGACATGTTATAGTCCAGAGGTTAAGCTGAGTAGTCAGGAAAGCCCAGGTCCGCACCATAAAAATTCCAAGGCCACCTCTCCCCCATTTAATGGAAGTTCAGAATAGTGCTCTGTTCTTAGACCCAGCCTGCAGATTCTCAGCTCCTTTCCATGAAAATGGGAGTGGGAAGGGGCTGGCTAGTGAGCTGTCCACAGTCTGAGTTGGGGTATCTTTTTAGGGGCTGTCAGAAGTTCACCTGGGGCCCTTGGCAGTTGCATCTCAGTCCCAATCTCCCTCCCGCAGACAACAAAGGGATAGGGCAGGGCAGGAAACTCCAGCTCCAGCTCCATAGGTTTTTTGGAGTCTTTGGTTTAATGCTAGACACTTTCGATTTGTTTCAAATGACCTGACTCCTGCGAAATCCTTTGTATTCCATTTTCCTTTCAAAGGAGGTCCTCATCCTTTGCCTTCCTCCACCCACAGCCTTCAAGGCAGATCTCTGCTGAATGTGAGGAGAGCCAAAACTTTACAAACAAATGTCCCTGCTCCAGCTGAGAGTCTCAACAGCATCACACCAAAAAGATAGCCAAGCGGACCCAGGTCAGGGATCTGGGACTGTCAACGTAGGGTGGGTCCACACTGATGCCCATCCACTGACTGCTGAGCCAGTCTAGGTGAACATACTCTGAAGAGGGCGTAGAGAAAAACAAAACCCACCTGCACACGTTTTCCTTGGAGAATGCTGCAGGAGTACTCTCATTAAAAATGGTGTCTGCTGTTACCTGGCTGTTTGCTAAGCACTTATTTGGATTATCTCCTTTCATTTGTCACCGTTGCCTTTGAGACGAAATTATCATTGTCTTTATTCTGTGCAAGGGGAAGTGCAGGGTGGAGAGGTGAAGGAATTTGTCCCACAACACAGTTAGTAACTGGCACAGCCAAGATGTTCTCTTACTAGACTCCTTTCCAATAAGAGTATCTACTCAACTAACACTTTCGTGAGTGGTTACTGTGTGCCGAGGCCAGAGCTAGGGGTTCAGAAAGACTGCTGTTAGTCTGGATCTGCAATGTCCCCCAAAGGCTCACATGCCGAAATCCTGGTCCCCAGAACAGTTATGTTCAGTGGTGGGGCCTCTTGGGAAGTGATTGGCTCACGAGGGTGCTGAACTCTTAGGTGGATTAATGGACATTAATGGGCAGTTGGAGGAAGTGGGTCATGGGGATGTGCCCTGGAAGGGTACTTCTTGTCCCTGAACCCTTCCTTGCTCTCTCTCTCTGCTTCCTGACCACCATGGGGTGAGCAGCTTTCCTCTACCACACCCTTCCATGATGATGCTCTTTCTCACATCAGTCCCAGAAACCATGAAGCCAGCTGACCATGGACTGAAACCTTTGAAACTTTGAATGAAAATAAATCTTTCCTTCTGTAAGTTGATTTCTGTCTGGTATTTTGTGATAGCAATGAAAAGCTGAGTAACACAACTATCTTCTCTTGTCCCTCCGACCCCTTATGAACAGATTCTATTCATATTCCCACTTCAGAGTTAAGGACACAGAAGCTCTGAGGACTCAAACAAAAGGGAAGGACCAGGGTTTGTTTGACTCATTCAGAGGCCCATGGCCTCACCAGCATGTGTGAAGTCCCACATGTGCACTGCACTGCTCTGAGCCCCTGGGGAGCCACAGCTGGAACACCGCCACCTTGGCCACTTGCTTCAATCTTCCTTTCCTAGCAGCAAAGCTGAAGCCAGGCCTGGGGAAGTGCTGACCAGAAGAACACAGTGCTCTGTGATCTGTCAGGAGGAACCAGGAAGAGGCCTGCTCTTCTCACAGGGCTTGCAGAGGACTCCTCTGGAATTGTCTGGGCTGCCCCAGGGAACTACAGCAGAACGTGCCACCCTTGCTTGTTCTTACTCTGCATATTCCCCATTGATTGCTGAGTTTACAATTCCCATCCCTCTCTGACCTGGAGTCTGGGAGTAGGGTGGGGGTGACACCCTACAGATCTTTAGGGCCTGAGAGGCCCCCTGGCTAACAGGCACTCATTTTTTTAAGCAAAGCAAACAGTAATATAAAAGGGCCCATGTAAGAACTCAGTGTGTAAGGAGGCACTGCCTCAGGCAAATTTTTGTAATTTTCCTGAAAACATGCATTTTTACCCTTTCACCCAGAGTCATCCCCTTTGCCATTGGACCTGCCTCTGCCCCACCCCCTTTCCTGGGCCACTGTTCCCTGGTTGAGAAGTTGTTCAAGAGAATGCCCCCCCTCACATGCTATTCTGACACTTCCTTGGGCGGGTGAAAGCTTCTCCTGTCTCCTTGTGCTCCCGCCAATGAGTCTGTGGGTTACTGGCACACAGGCAAGGCGACATTATGGATCAGGAGTGGGGGATTTTGTGACAGATGCAAAGACCCTCAAGTACATCCAAAGGGGAAAAATAATTATGAGGACTCGGAATCCTGTGGAATTCTCCTGAGTTTATTTTCACTTAATGCAAGGGCTAATTAGCTGGATTGGTAAATGTGTTTTTGGTTTTTTTCCTGTAAATATAATTACAGACTGACTCCTGTGGATAGTCTCTAAATCAGCCAGTGGCTTTCAAACTCTTTTTGAAAGCTATGGGGACTTCTTTCAAGTGGAGTAGTATGCACAGCCACCACAAAGAGCAGAAAGCAAGTGACACTGAGAGGGAAGCAGGGTGCCCCCTCACTGGCTCCTGTTTCCCTGCTGCACCCAGTTCCCGTGTCCCCTGCCCAGCCCCTAGTGTGTTCTGTGGAACCTTGGGATTCTAAGGGACTTGGTTTAGAAAAAGCTGCTCTGGGTGAATTAGTACTAGGAACATATTTTCTACTGGACACAGATGGGGCACTGCAGTCTCACAGGTTCCTAGTGGCAGGAACATGTCCGTTTCCAGGGGTGGGGACTGGAAGATGTTGGGGGTATTAGCCAAGGCCCTTTACATGCAGCACAATGACTCTGGAGTTAGGCATGAGCTTCAATGCGCTTTCTATTGAGAGGGTGACACAGTGCAGGACTGACCCTGAAGCTCTCCAGGAAGGCCAGCTTTGGGGCTGAGTAGGTGGGTGTTGTGGAGCTTGGGTCAGCTCTTTCATTCTCTGGATGAAAACAGTTCTTGTGTGCTCATTCTCAGCCTAGGTCTGATAGAGATTTATCTTGCTTCTCCAAAGTGAAAATTCACATTTCCTCTCCATCTCCTATGGGAGTGAGGAAACCCGAGATATCAGCCAAGTACAGAGTGGCCAGGTTCTCGGGAAGACATTGACAGCTGACGTGTCAGAGCTGGGACCAGGGTTCTTCCCAGGCTCCTGAGGTCAGGAGAGGAGCCCCAAACAGCCACCCTATGATCACAGGCCCTGTGCAGGGCGCCCATCTCTGAGGATCTCAGCCTGGCTTTGCAATGCCTCTCCAATGTTGCAAAGCCACTCCACAGACATGAAGACAAAGGCTGGCCCGTGAAGTCCCCACTGGCCAGACTCTCCCCTCTGGCTCTGTGTGCTCCCATTCCTACTTGGGAAGTGCCTTGGTCTTTGGAGATTTTTGGAGGACTTTCCATCTTATGTGACCACAGCTGTTTCTACAGCCTCATCAGGATTTATGGAATATTTTGTTTTCCCATACTTTCTAAGAAGCCACCTTAAAAATTCCTAACTAAATGATGAAAGGAAGAAAATAACAACAAAAAAAGAGTGATGACTGGCACAGAAATCTACCACCTTGCTCCAGGGCAGGGGTCACTTTCTTTCCTGAGTGAAGGACAGGCCACAGGAGCCAATTATCCTCCTTTTCCCCAATTCTGGCCAAGACCTTGAAATCCCTTGATGTTATGACATTGTAAAACCAACACAACACATAAAGAGAGTAGAGAATGTAAGTAGCCAGCAGCAGCTGACCAATGGCTCCTAGAGTCAGCTGGGATTCTTGGATACCAACGTAGGCCATGTAGGGTGCATATGAGAGAATGGGATCCAGGATTCTAGTGATGACTCACTCCTAACTGTGTGGCTGGGGGGAAAACAGTGGAAAGGCCCCTACCAGGATACCTACAGACACCCTTGTCCCAGAGGCACTGGGGTGTGAAGGCTGGGTGGCTTCATGGAAGTCTCAGGAACCCCATGGATTATGAGACTCATGACCCAGAAGAACAAATAGGGTAAGTGGGGCTCTCGCAGTGCTGGCACCCTATGAGTGCAATAGCTGATAGACCCTCTCTGAGGGCTTTCTAGGATATCCTGAGATTCAAAGGCATCCTTGAGATTCCTACAGAAAAAGAACCCCATGTGTTACATGGTCCTACCTTTAATGTTCTATACTTTTCCACCTGGAACTTGTTTATAACCCAATAAGCATAAAAGGCACCCTCCCAGGATTTAATTTTCTGTACATCTCAATCTCCTCCCACTTCAAGCAACTTATGTAATTAAATGCCCACAAAGGCCACCTCACCTGCCATGGCCCCTCCATGCCCCTGGTCAAATGGTGAAGAATAGAATACAGTCATCCCTCTCTATCAGTGGTTCTGCGTCAGTGGATCAACTAACCATGGTTAGAAAATACTTGAAAAAGAATCGCACATGTATATGAACTTTCCCCTTTGTCACTATTTCCTTAAGAAAAACCAAGAGTAACATCTATTTACTGGACATTTACATTGCATTAGGTATTTTAAATCATCTAGAGATGATTAAATTATACAGGAGAATGCTGATAGGTCCTATGCAGATACCATGCCATTTTATAGAAGGGACTTATATCTGTGGGTTTTTTAAAAATATTTTTTTAATTGTTGATGGACCTTTATTTTATTTACTTATTTATATGTGGTGCTGGGAATCTGACTCAGTGTCTCACATATTGAGGCAAGTGCTCTACCATTGAGCTACAACTCCAGCCCCTATATATGGGTTTTGAGGAGTCCTGAAACCAATTCCCAGCGGATAACAGAGGATGGCTACAATAATACCTAACACAATTTAAGCCCCACTATATGTCAGGCTTTCTAATTTCCATTTCTAGTAGTCACCCCTCAGCCAACATTTTACTTTCCAAAGTTATTTATACTCATTGTTTGAAAATATTAAATGGAAAATTCCAGAAATAAACAATTTAAACAAGTTTAAAATTTCATGCTTCTATGACTAGTAAGATGAAGTCACATGCCATCCTGCTCTGTCCCACCAGATGTGAATCATCCTTTCATCTAGTGTATCCACACTGGGTATACTACCCGCCCATGGGTAACTTAGTGACTTTCTTGGTTATCAGATTTACTGTCACAGTGTCAGAGTGCTGTGTTTAAGTAGCCCTATGTACTAACTAATGTTGCACCACAATGCCTCACTTATCTCACTTCCTCTCATTTTCCAGGCATTGTGCCATCTTCCATCAGTTCAAGAAAAAAGGTAAATACAGTACAATATGATTTGGACAGAGACATAGATCACATTAATGTAACTTTTATTAGAATCTATTGTTATAATTATTTTATTGGTGTAGTTGTTTATCTCTTACTGTGCCTGATTTGTAATATCTTGATTTTAATTTTTTTTTAATGATTCTGGGGATTGAACCCAGAGCCACAGCCCTCTGCCTCATTTATTAATTCAACTTTATCATAGGTATGTACATGTAGGAAAAAAAATGGTTCAGTACCATCTGCAACTCCAGGCATCTTTCCACCCATCTTGGAACATCTTTGGCAGAGAAGGGGAGACCACCGTGTTTACTTAATGCTTAATGCTTATAACAAGCCGATGAAGTTAGGAGCTATTATTGTCCTCACTTTCACATGAGGAAACTAAGACATAGAGGAATCTGGTGTCTTGGTAGGGGACAGAGGCAAGATTCAAACCACGAGATCTTAGCTAGGAATCCTTTTACCCATGTCACCCCACCACAGCACATACCGTATCTTCTGGGTCTTCACAGCGCACCAGGCCATGGACACAGAGACTCCTACACTCACAGCAGAAACATGCTCACAAAGGGCAGGCTACAAAGGGGGTGTGTGTGTGTGCATGTGTGTGTGTGTGTGTGTGTGTGTGTGTGTGTGTGTGTGTGTATGTGTTTGTATGAAAGCGAGAGAGAGGGAGAGAGGGAGGGAACAGAGAAAAATCAGCCACTTAGATCATCTAACAAAACAGACACTCTAGAAATCACTGGGATTCTGCCATTACATTAATTACATGATTTTAATGCACATTTACATTTCCTATCTATTTCTAATTATAATACCTTATCCATGGATTGCACAAGTGAATACTAAACGTAGTTTGTCTTCCCTAGGTACTCCATGATTAAGTGATGAAAGAAAATGATTTGTACTGTGGTAGTTGATAGTGGGGGGAAAATTTGGCTAATCTACTGTCAGAAAATTGAGAGTCATCACTGTCAAGAAGGCTGCTCTCCTGAGAGGATACACATTTGCAAAATAAATGATTCTCATTAGTCAGATTAAAGTGGTCCCAGTGGCATGGCAACTTCTGGTCTCCAGCGGTGGCTTCCCTTACTCCCTTCCCCCACCCCTTCTGTGGTATAATTGCTCAGCTGGCAAACTAGCCCCAAGCTGGCACCTCACCTCTGCCCAGAGCCCAGCTCCAAGGCAGCAAGACCCACAGCTCACTGGCGTCTACGCCTCTGCTCTCACACAGGCTTGAGAATCATGGCGGTTCCCAGAGAAAGTTACCATTAAAGTCAATTTCTGCAACACTGGTACTTTTTCTGGCTCTTCTGAATTGACCTTGAGTTACTCCATCACCCTCTTGTCTCCAAGACTTAGCTAATGACCATCAACAGAAATTCAACACTGACAGCATCAATGTGCACAGCAACAGGTTCAGCAGGACTCCACAAAGCCCGCAGAGTCCCAATGTGGCTGGTGGAGCTGGGTAGTGGAAGATGTGATTGGGGGATACTCTACCCTGGAAGGGAGGTCTTTGCATTTTTGAAGGGAGGGAAGACAAACATGGAGGCAGCAGGTCTTCCAGCACAGCGCTTCCAGAGCCGGACCTGCGTTCCTCTCCTGAGAGACTCATGATTTACCTGGGCAGAAGTCAACAGGGGGACACTTGAGCTACAAATATCCTTTCCCATTTCACACCAGGGTGACATAAAATGGTCCCATTTCAGTGGATGGGAGAAGGGAAGAGAGACAAATAGAGCTCAGATTTCATTTTAAATGGACATCAGTAAAATACCCAAAGCTATGCAACAGAAATGATCTTTGAATCCTAGTGACCTAAGGCTTGCCTAGATGTTTGGGGTCTTGGCTACAATATTGAACCCCATCACTATCCACAATTTAGCTGTTTCTCCCAAATGCAGAGTTCTGAAACCATAAGGAGCTTAGTCCATTCTGACGCTAGGAACTCTTATATTGTAGGAATTTTCCAGATAAATGTTACAACAGCAGATTTCTTAATGGCCTGTCATATGTACAGGTCCCTCTGGAGTGGCCTGATGCCCTTCCATCCTGTCTCCAGGGGGGGTGTGGGGATGAGGATCCTGATGGTGAGGGGCCCCACTGCAGTGTTCTCATGGCATCCACTTCATGCAGAAGGCGACTCTGGCCTGTTCCCTGAAGGAAGCGATGTGCAGGAGACTCTGGCTGGGTCAATAGGGCAACACAGCCACACAGAACCTGGTGTGGGTCCTTTGGGGGTTGCTGTGTGATAACTAACAGTATACTCATCCACTCTAGGTTTCAGATGAAGGTGAGTCAAGCAGATGGGGAACAGACCTTAATGGTGCTTCCTCCCAAGATTTTGGACGAGGTCCCTGAGGGTATGTGACGCTATGTAGAGGAAGCAGAGAACGTGAGTCACTGCCTTGAGGCAGTGTTAAACCCCAGGAGTGTGGACAGAGGGTGCAGATTTTCAGAGTGGCTGTCCACCTGGGAGCAGCTGACCCTGGGCTGCACAGGCTCAATTGCTGCTTTTGAGCTGGATGTCCTCCCCACAGCTCATGGCTTCAAGTAGGGAGGAGTGAGTGAAGAGGTGGGGAAGACAGCCAGAGGGTCCCTTATGATTTTTCCTCTTGGGGCCTGGATGTCCCCACCCCTTTATCACAGTAGTGGTAAAGCATTTCCCATCACTTATAAAATATAGTGCTCAATTAATCAGTGAGCGATAAATGTTGTGATCACTAAATTATAAGATACTTCTAAATTGTTCAATAGAAAAAAAGAAATGGTGATACTGAGTGCTTCCAAACAGGTAGGAACAGCAACAGCTTAATGGTATTAGATGTCAGAGCATGAGATCAGTAATAGGACAGACCCAGAGTTTATAGGCCAGGCATGCCCCAACTTGCTACAGAGTGGCCAGAAATGACCTGACCACAGTCATCAAAAGAAGACACACATGTGCCAGCTGTAATGACAGGAGCATGCAGCAAGCATCTGGGAAATACTGATGGGCAGCTGTTCAGCAATCAGGTCCTGAGAAACTGCTCTTAAAGTGGTTCCTTATTTCATCCAAGATGCTTCTTTATTGGAGTATTTAGTTCTAAAACCACTCCTGAATCACTTTTCCTGCCCATCTGTCATTCAAGTTGTTTCAGAAAACTTTTCAGTGAGTGCCAGACTGAGGTGCCCAGGAAGAGGTTTATTACATTGTCATCTGTTAGGAATAACAGAGGGATATGAAGAACCCCAATTAGTTGAAAAAGCAACTTTTCTTCAAGAATGTAGAAATTTTCACATTTGAAAATACTTCCACATTCATCTAAATGCTTTGCTAGTTTCTGCATGAATGTCTAATGGGAGGGAAATGGAAAACCCCCTCAGATGGCCCTCTCAGAAGGAACCTCTGTCCGCTCACCTCTGCTGTCTGCCTGTTGAACCTTATCCCTTTTCCCTTAACCAGAGAGGATATAAAGTTCTCAGACCACCCCCACTTATTAATCTGTATTCACCTCCCCTAGTAGGTTATTTAAAATTTTCTTTTTGCTTGAAATATAAAGAGAAGTCCCCATCTTTCAAGTGTGGACTTAATAAGATTTGTATAAAAACATCAAATAACTACAAGAGGCACAGTACACACAGTTCTCATCTCAGCTTTCTTTTTTCCTTATATGTTTACAATGGGGCACTTCAACTTGCTTTAAGGGTGGGAATGAGAAAGTGGAATAGACCAGACACAGGCCAATTCTGTGTTTCTGTCGGCATCTCATGAAAGGCCAGAGATAAACCTCATAAACTGTGAAAAATGAACAATTCTTGGTTTTATTAACCTAAGCTGGGACAAAGACCAAGGAGTTAATATCTCTGGAACCCAGGAATTTATCTCACTTATTTTTCAATGATTAATTCCAAGCTTATCTTATTTTGTCAACAAGTTCAACAAACCCAAAGGGAAGTTACAGCTTGGGGGGGGCGGGGGGGGCTAGAGCTGCTTTCTAGCCTGGGCTAACTGGTGCCAAATGACCTAGTGATTAACCAAAAGTCCCCGCTCCTCCATTTCTTCCCCTGACATGCAGAATTGTAAGACTGGAGACTTAAGTTAGAAGTGTAAATGGTAAAATTTTGACTGGTGGTGGTTGGAAGGGGTGCTCAGGAACGGGAAGAAATAGGAAACTCAGAGTGTGGAGGTAATTCCTTGGTAAAGCAATGAGGCAGAAAGGAACATGGAATCCAGGGAATTAGGGAGACTATTGAAAAGAATGGCTTGCAAGAGACAAGTTGCAGAGTTAGGAAACACTTAGGGTAATATCAGGTGGAAGGATGGGCTTGAAAACCCAGGTATGTTGTGGTGGTCACGGGTAATTGCTGTGTGTTCTAGAGAAGGAAAGGCACCTTATCTGAGCCAGCATTAGAAATATGAGAGTGTGCAGTCAGCTGGTGGAAGAGACTAGAATCAAGTGGTTGGGTTTATAATCAGGACCAGAGGTTGATGAGGCTAGGTTCTTCCGTGCTTTTCCTCCTGGATCCAGTGGCTCTCTAGCTGCTCTTTATCATCATTTGCAGATTCTGCCATAGATGTGGAGAACTTGTACGACTATCTGTTCTATCCTTACCCATACATAACTTGGCTCTTAGGTTTCCTTACGTGTCTGTGTCAACCCTGCCTCTATCTGAAGTATCTGTGATTAGAAGCTTGACTTTTTAGTTATGTGTGTTCCAGCCACATGAAAACAAGTGCAGGACTAGGAAATAAGACATCCGCCTGAGTCTCACTTAAAGGCCCCTCAGACCACCAGGGGGGCATGTGTGCATTGGGGAAGATGGCCCTGTTCCCAGGCTCTTCAGCTCCCAGCAGTCAAAGACCCCATTGTATACCCACTAAAATCTGCAGACCCCTTTTCCAGAAAGTTAGCCTGTGCCTGTCACACACCACTTTACATGTCATTTCAAGTTGTCAAAGTCCCTCAGTTTAAAACCCTCCTGACTGATATGAAGTTTATGGAAGATAAACCTTAGCAAATCTCTCTGAATCTCCCTGTGGCTTTATAGAAGTCCTGATGGGAGCCTGTAATGCCCTCAGGGGGAGTCTGACCCACTCAGCTTCTGGAATGTTCTGTGGTGAAAGCCATTCCTAATGACTCCCAGACACCCTCGCTATTTTTGAAGGTTCTGCCCAAGTGGCCTTCAGAAAATTTTCTCTGCAGTATGCAAGGACCCCAGCGGGTAAGGTGGGCATAGACAGGCTCAGGGCAGACTTGGAACAGGGAGCTGTCTGGACCCCTCTGCTGTTTCTACCCGCTGCTAAAAAAAGAGTTTGGTCTCCCCACAGCCTGTGATTGCTCTGTCAAATCAATTCAAGACACTATAAAGATATAAGGGCTGAACAGCACCATTACGGGACTTTTTTTTTTTTAATTTTAAGGCTCCTTGCCAGATATAACAAGAATAAATATGAAATGGCCTCATATTCCAAGCATGAACTAATGTTGGGGTTGCGGCTGATAAGTAAAGAACAGCTAAACAGGCTTTGACACAGTGACCCTGGAGAGGGCTGCGTTCTCACTGGAAGTGGGGGTGTGGGGATTTATGGGGGCTGTTGTGGAGGGAGCTGTCTGGAAGAGGTTCCTCCCTCATAAAAAACCTGGGCCCCTGCTGACAGATTCTCACGTTAGGAAAACATTGGTAAATCATCAGTACAGCCCAGGAATTATCCCCCTCCTCTGCGCCAAGCACTGGGGCCCATCTTTCCTTATCTGTTTCTAATTTTCTTCATGGGTGCTGTTCCTAGTCCATTAATTGAAAGGATTTTTGGCTAGAATCCCGTAACCCGCCTGGAAAACAAACCCCCAAGGGCTGATAGTCCCCCTCTCAGAGAAGTAAAAGGAGATGGGATGGCTCCTGCCTGGGACCCTGCAGGGGTCCATGGACCCTGTCCTGAGGCACAGGTAGGGAGAACTGGCTGCCTGGACGTCTCTCCTAGCCAGGGAGCCGGTCAGGGTAACTTGGCTTTTGGAGTGTCCTCTAGAGAAAAGGAGAACACGACAAGACTTTTAAGATCAACCATAATAGACTCCCTGCAGTTTGTTTTCTTTAGCTGATATTACCAACCCCCTTGGGCCTCCCTTCAACCCTGGAGCTGACATGCTCTGAAGGATGCAAGTAAGAGAGGGCCCCTGAATGCCAGTCTGAGTCCACTGCCACCTTCCTAGCTACATAGCCTTGGACATGCAGGTTGGCCCCTCTGTCGTGGACTAGATGTTTGTTTCTGTGCAAAAATCATATGTGGAAATCCTAACCTCCAATAGGATGGTATTTAGAGAAGGTGCCCTTGGCAATTAGGCTGTGAAGGGGAGTCCTCAGGATGGATTAATGACCTTACAAGGAGACTAGAGTGCTTTCTTTCTCTCATCGTCATGTGAACACGTGAGAGAACAGCCATCTACAAGCCAGGAGGAGGGCCCTCACCAGGACCTGATTGTGCTGCACCTGATCTCAGACCTTCCAGATTCTTGAACTTAAGAAGTAAAGGTCTGTTATTGACAATATCCCATCTTTGGCAGTCTGTAAAAGCATCCTGAGCTAAGAGAGCTTCTGACCTTCTTTTTCTATGTGACAATGATTCTGAGGAGTCAGTAGGGTGATGCAGGGAAGATGTGCAGGAGAGCTCCTAGCATGTGGTCAGCACTAACAGTGAACTCTGAAACCACTACGGTTGTCACCATCATCACCATCATCACCATCATCACTGGTTGTCACCTTCACCATCATCACTGCCATCACCATCATCACTAATACTATCTTCATTACCTTCCCCAGAGACCCGGACCAGGGTGGATGAGAACAGAGACATCACTTCCAACTCAGCTCAATGCCACTTACAGTGGACTTTGAAATGGCACCCAGGATGTCCACTGAGCTATACCCCAGTTCCCTTCCTCAGCTAGAAAAGGGGGACAGAAGAAAAGATCCAGCTGTAACATCCACTCATTTCTTCAAAAATATTTACTATCTGCTCAATTGTAGGCCCTCCCTTTTCTACAACTGCAGATCAGCTACCAGCAGGGCAGACATGGCCTTGTCACAGCCACCTTTGCCATTAGGGCAGCTGTGGGGGTAGGGCTGAAGCACAGTTGGCAAATGGTGCAAAGTTGCCTCACATGTAACTTGAGCTATTGCTCGAGTTTAGTGTTGTGACCAAATGGAAAGCCACAGACGTCACCAGGGCCACAGAAACTCAGGGGCCCTACTTTCCTGAAATGCCCACAGAAAATTCAAAAGGTTATTATTGACATCTCCTTAGTCTCAGGCACTGTGCTAGGCCAAGGAGTGCCATGGTAGAGAAGGAGACCCAGTCCCTACCTCGCAAGGGCTCATCTTCTACATGGAGGGGGAAAGTGGTCAATCAATCATTCTTTCAGGAGATGGTGCCTGATCCCCGTGGCTTATCCTATGTTACCGAACTTCACCTCAGCCTTACTCCACCATCAACCACCAGCCAAGTCATCTGTTAAAACTGGACATGCAGTAAACCTTCAACCAACTGGCAATTCTCTTCTACAATCTATTGCATTTATAGGATAATTTTTAAAGTAAGAAAAGCAAATTAACTTCTCCATTGAAGAGATGGACAACTAGAAAGTTAGACCTGAACTGTACTCAACTGTTCATGTAGCTGCTTCCTGATAACGTGATTCCCTAGGGCTCCATCAGGAAGTCAACTCTCCCCTCCTCCTTTCTTCATGGTCCCCCAACCTCCCACATTAGCAAATAAGTTGTGGTCTGGGACTGAGAGAGCTGTGTTTTTAAACAGTTAAATCTTTCATTGCAGGCCAATTAAATTTTAAAGTCTTCTCTCTCTCTCTCTCTCTCTCTCTCTCTCTCTCTCTCTCTCTCTCCCCTTTCTCTCTTACACACACACACACACACACACACACACACACACACACACACATTCCTGCCTCTCTAAGCACAAAGAGCTGATGACAACCTGGTATTTACTGTTAGAAATGGCAAAAACCTCGTTCCTTACTTCCACTTGATTTTTCTCCTCAAAGTTCCACCAGAACCCCGGGTGCCACCCACCCGAGGACTCCTGATGTGGGAGGATGGAGCCAGTACCCTCAGCCTCAGTGCCATTCCCTGCACACACTGGTGGAGTGTGGCCACTCCACCCCAGCTGCCACCTGTATACCCACCAGGTCTTAGAATTTTAGACTTGCCCTATTCTGTCATCAAGGCTGGTGGACAATTCCGGGGGTCTGCTCTAATCATAAAGGATGTGGGTGTGGGACAGTAGACTGCCACTCTGGATCAATCTCATTCTACATAGTCTTTGATCCCCAAATCTTAGACTTTAAAGTGGCATTAGGTAGAGTGCCTAGGAGACTCTGGACAGGTGTGTAAATGTGCTTACATGATGCCCGTGTGCAAGTACACGTGTATTTTGAAGTGTAGATTTTGGAGTACATAGCCTCTGTACGTTGGCCTGCATATGCTGCAGCCTCTTTGCTTAGCTGGATATTTATTGACTTGCTCTACTACAATTTTAACTACCTTTCTCAAAGTAGAAAGCCCTCTTCCCAAGGTCTGTCAGAACTGAAGGCAGCCCCTCCCAACGTGGTTACGTTGTACACACGTGAGCATGAGTGTATGTGCATGTATATACACAGGTTTGCATATCTCTTGCCTTTAGGAGGAACACATAGAGAATGGGACCTCATTCCATGGGCCACACAGAGGAGCACAGAGGCTGTAACTCAGAAGGAGCCTGAAAAATTCAGTGTACCTGGGCAGGTGGGTCAGGGACTGGACCTGTGTTCTGACCAGGTCCACCTCTTTATTAGAAGAGGGCTCTCAGCAAAGCTACTGATATGCTGTGTGAACCTGGACAAGCCACTGCTCTGTCTCACCATCCTCCTTCTCAAGTAGAAATACTCCTACCTTTCTTCTGCCCGACAGATGTAGTCTTCCAAACATCACATTAGCAAATGTCACCATACCCTTATGACATGCCAGGCCCTGCATCAACACTCAGCACATTTTGGCCTGTAACTCCCCCTGGCCACTGCATGAACAGATCTGTGTGGTGTTACTGTTGGCATGGAACTGATGAGGAGACTAGAGTTCAGAGATTCAGTAACTGGCGGGAGGTCATGCAGCTGGTGAGGGTTTGCACAATGGCAGTTGACCTTTCTGTACCCAAGGAAGCATGGCAAGGTGAGCACAAATGACTGCCCTTTTGAAGACATCCCAGGAAAGGTTAATTAGGAGAGATCCTCTCAGTGACCACAGCAGGTGCAACAGGGCCTGGAAAGGTATTAAGCTGGAAGATGCTTTCCTCCTCTCAGAGCCATCACTCTCTGTCCACACACTCCCAGCACCTTCGGAGACCAACAACCTGCTAATTCACTTTCCAGATCCCACATAGCTGTGTCTCTGGGTGATCGTAACTTGGTTGAGTAAGCAGACAAACTCTGCAAGGCTCTCTGAAAAACGTCATTAGTTGGAAATGATGCCAAATGTCACATGCGGGAGTCCGTTGACAAACTCTCTTCCCTGCTTGCCAAAGAGCAAGTGTTCTGTTAGCCACCCGCTCCTCCCCAGCTTGCCTTTCACTGTGGAGCTCTGGAGCCACCCGATCTCTCTATGTCTATGGAAATCAGACTCAGAGTGAAGTGGGGCGGGAAGATCTGGTCTGCTGTTGTCACTGAGAGCAGACACCTTCCTGAGAGATGCATGGGATCCAGACAGTCACAACCTTGCAGCCAAATGATGTTCTATCCCACATCAAACTAAGTAGCTCCAAGCCATCAACACAAGTTCAACAAACATTTATGGAGCACTTACTTCAGGGAAGATATTAGACATGATAAAGGAAGTATACACCCCAAATTTATCAATGTAGGGTAGAAAAAGACCAAAAAAGAAACATCACCATGTGGGATATAATTAAATACACGCTAAATGAGCATTATTTAAGTAATGGTGGGAACCTATTTTGAACTCTTCTGCACAAAGGAATTCATCCCAGACTAGCTCAGCTAGTCCCAGAGGCAACTCAGCTAAAATGTATTTATTTGTAAATATGCAGCAGCAGTGATTTCAAAGGAAAACTCATGGTAGTTGTAGTTATAAATATTCAGACACTGAATATGACATAATGAATACCACTACTATGTGTAATTATAATGCACCAATTAAAATGTTTTAAAAAAGAAATATTCTGACACTTCTTTGATTTATCTTAATTTGAGAGCAGGATACAAAGAGTATCCTGAATGGTGGTTCATGCTGTCAATATATGGTATGAGGTTTGTTGTGGCTCTCTTCTAACCAAATCCCACAGGGCAGTGGGATCTGATCTTTTTCTGACTATAGAGTCTGTAACAAAATAGTTTCCACAAAGTTTGCTTTCTTATTATATCAAAGCAATGGGCATAGTTAGCCTCTCCTGTGGAAATTTCCATGCATTTCTTAGAACATATGGAAACTGCAATAGTGAGCAATGAAAATTCACAGATGCTTACAACATCAAAAAGTTCTTTTATTTAGTGAGAGTATGCCCTCATAATGACAGAGAAGACGAGGTTGATGATGATCTTACCCTCTGCCAAGACATTTGCATGTTTCTGTGGAAAATGGAGCTCTCAGCAATCAGAGGAAATAATTTAAAAGTTCAGACTCTTAAAATGATGTTTTAATTATCAATGAAAAGGGTTATGTCTAACACTTAAATAGAATCTATATGATATACAACTTTCACTTTTATCCATTAATTTGACCTAGCAACGGCTGGTTGGCCAACAGAACCTAAGGTAAATATCTTAACTCAAATAGAAACTTCTTTATTACTATTTTGTCTAATGATATTTTTTTCCAAAAATGCTTCTGCTACGACATCATATTTTAAAAGGAAACAGACTGTGTCACAAGTCTAAATGCAAGAACTTGCTTCTCTTGCTTCTTGTCCATCAGCAGCCTGCCTCTCTGTTTTTTCTTGATCCACCAGGGCATTCTCCTACCAAGCAGAGACCACCACAAATGGGTTGAATCTGGGGAATACTCCAGAACATGAAATGGCTGCATGATGGTAGATTTGGTGATAACAGAATATAGTACTTTCAGGACACCCCTCAGTTCCATTAGCTCCATCTCCACTGACAGCTCACACCTGATTCCAGCTCACTTCGTGGTACAGCTTGTGGGCAGACCCCCCTTCAAGGGAAAGAACTGACCTTATGATCCCCTTGTCTCACACAAGGTGGGAAGAATTTCAAGGGACAGAAAAGAATCTGCAAAGAGGTCAAAGTTATCTTTCAAGAATTGACTTCAAGCAGTGATAAGACTTTGGAATTAATTTCTGTCTTTGTAGAGGGTGAGAAAGGTCTTGACTTAAACAGGCAATGGAGAGTTAAAGTGGAGAAAAATATACTTGGCTGAGGAAGTGGTATGGTATATGTAAAAATGAAAGGAGGCTTGTAACTGAATTTTTCTTAAACACCCGATTTGGAATTTCTACCATCAGTTTACCTAAGGGAAAAAGAACAAAATGCAATATAAAGTGTTTATTAAAGACCCAATGGGACATAGATTTTATTGAGGCACAAGCAGAAAGAATATTTGCCAGGAAAGCAGAATATAATTCTACCAGCAAATTCAGCCTATAAGCTAAACTTCTATGTTTTCTGAAAATTATCACAGGATCAAACCCTTATAACAATGTTCTCATTTGCATATCCAAATGAGGACTTTTCTTATAACTCTTGAGAGAGAAGGATTTTTATTAAGTATTATTTTATACTCTCTGTAATGCATTCCCATTTCAATCCCTACCTTGGCACCCAGAAATGAATCCCTGCTTGTATCTCTAGTAAATCAAGCCACAGTTATTTGACTACTCAGAAATTTCAGCTCATTGTATCCAGTTAAGGCTTCCATAAAGGAGAGAGGTAAGATAGACATATGACCTTGAACAAATGGCATTTATACTGAGTGCTCAATATTGTTTAAAAGGTGACTACATTATAGTGAAATAAATGTATTAAAACTAGTAAAAGTAAAATGAGTTAAATGAAAATTTTTAAGAAAAAAGGATATAGGCTGATGAGACCTTTGAATAAACAAATAAGACAGAGGAGATGAGTTTACATTCTTGTGACTGCAAGAATAAGAATAATCAAGAGCTCTGTTCAAATCCAACCAACAAAAGAGACTCTAGGACATCCCAGCAAGATGGAACCCTGTCCCACTCACAGTCTCCTGGGCAATGGAACCTCCTTTATATGCTAATTGTATCATTATAAGACATGTTGAATGCAAATGAAATAAACAGAAACTCACAGAGAAGTCTGTGGGTTAGCCAGCTCCTCTCTGGAGACAGATCAGGAGAGGAAAGTGGGAGGGTGACATGGAGGATGAGATCATGGTATAAAGTACTGGGCTTGAGGGCTCAGACATTCCTCAAGTCCTGCAGATGAAACTGTCATACTGTGCTCTAAATATGGTAATTGTGGGCTTGGCTTGCGAGCCCGGCTGAGGAGCCAGAGCTTGGGCCGCAGCAGCCGCCGCGTCCGCCCCTGGTCCCTGGCCCCTCAGCGTCATGGCGTGCGGGGCGACGCTGAAGCGGCCCATGGAGTTCGAGGCGGCGCTGCTAAGCCCCGGTTCCCCTAAGCGGGGGCGCTGCGCCCCTCTGCCCGGCCCCACTCCGGGCCTCAGGCCCCCTGACGCGGAGCCGCCGCCGACTCTCCAGCAGCCCGCCCCGCCCGGCAGCGAGTGGCGCCTTCCAACTCCGGAGCAAATTTTTCAGAACATAAAGCAAGAATATAGTCGTTATCAGAGGTGGAGACATTTAGAAGTTGTTCTCAATCAGAGTGAAGCTTGTACTTCAGAAAGCCAGCCTCACTCCTCAGCACTCACAGCACCTAGCTCTCCAGGTTCCTCCTGGATGAAGAAGGACCAGCCCACCTTTACCCTTCGACAAGTTGGAATAATATGTGAGAGGCTTTTAAAAGACTATGAAGATAAAATTCGGGAGGAGTATGAGCAAATCCTCAACACCAAACTAGCAGAACAGTATGAATCTTTTGTGAAATTCACACATGATCAGATTATGCGGCGATATGGGACAAGACCAACAAGCTATGTATCCTGAAGCTTTCTTGCATTATCTGGGTACCAGGTTTGACCTCAAGAGATGGCTGCTGTACACTTTTTGCAACTGGTTTGATATCACATTTCAGCTCCAAAACTTTGCATCCTGAGAACACTTAAACGTTTCTGCAGGTCCATTTTATACAACTTGAAAGACCTTAAAACTTTCTGGTTGCCACAAGCATATCTTTCTTTTCTGCTCATCCAATAAACAGCTGTGCCCTACTGTGATAGATTTTCCAAACAAAAATACCTGGAGCAGCAGTTTAGCAAAATATGCCTTCAGTGGCACTCAACAAATGGAGTTTCCCCAAGCACAGTTCTGTAAGAAGTGTGTGTGAGAGTGTGTGTATGTGTGTGTATGTATATTTTAAGTTATTATTTGTATTGTGCAAATTTTTTTTTTGATCTTGGGGATTCTGGCTGTGAATTTGATGCACGACAATTATGGTTAAAAACATTTGCTTGGTCTATCGAAGATCATTAATGTTTTGTGACCATATAAGTTGTAACAGTGGATTGTTTTATGTGTAGGTATTATTGTTAAATACACGGACTGTTTCCAGGCACAGAATATGAATCATAAGTTAGGATGGACATTAGATGTGATTATGATGATATAGCAAAGGTCTTCGGTCCTAGATCTACAAATGTGTGGTAAGAAGTTAGAACAAACTGGAGACAGGCCATTGACACATGGACTCTACCTAGTTGTGTTAGGAAAAAAAAAAAAATCTTTGACTCCAAGCCTTAAAATACCCCGTGGAGTCGCCGCTCACCTCATTCATACAATCAAAGAGCTCCCTGGACACTGAACCTCTAAAGGGAAACAGTCTCTCCTGGAGCAGAAGCATTGGGGTTTGCTCGGGAGCATAGTATAGGTGAGCAAGGGACTGGGCCAGGCCCCAGCAGCACTGCTACTTGGGAGGAACCACTTCACCTTTGTATTAGTTATTAAAAATACAATTCAGATTCTTTGGTCAGGTTCCCCCAAATTCTTCTGAGGTGTCCATGTTCAACTGCTTGAGCTTTGTTTTGGCAACCCCCTACCCGAAGTTGCTTATAGGCTGTTCTTCACCTTGTTTCCAAGGCTGCAGAGCAGAAAATAGCCTCTGTTTTGAGGAGGTGGAGTTAAGTATACATTTATTTTTTACTGTGACTTGTTCAGGACCACATTTTACAAAATGCCTTGTTTCCTTTATTGTTTCTGGAAAGGAAAGTTCTATTAAAATTGTTTTAGTTTGAACATAGAATAGTTTTTTTAATTATGGCTTATTTTGAAAATTTTTGAGTTTAATTCAAATGTATGCCAATACCTTCCAAAGTAAGGTAATATTCAGAGACAGTTGTTCTGATCAGATGGCTTAGAGAAATTTTTGGAATATTCACATTCGAAGATTCCTTATTAATGAATGTCTGACTTAAATCTAACCAAAAACTGCAACATTATTCTTTGTACATTTTCATTATATAGTGTTAACAAGCTTAGTTGCAAATAAAATACTTAAGCTATAAAAAAAATAATAAATAAATAAATAAATAAATATGGTAATTGTCAGGCCTTCTCTTACTAAATCAATATACTTAGATAAGTACACATCTTCAGACCCAGAGAGCACAATTTCAGGGCTCTATCTCACATAAATATTTGTACATAAACAAAAAAGACATATAGACAAGGATTTGCAATGTAATATCACTTATAATAATCAAAATTTTAGTAACCTAAATACCCAGCAGTAAGGACATATTAAATAAAGTATGGTGTCGCTATACTAGAAGTAAAGGGCAATGGCTAGGACAGAGCCTTCAGAACTAGGCTGCTTGGGTTCAGAGCTCAGACCCACTGCTTACCAGCTATGTTATATTGTCCAATGTCTTAACTTTTCATTGACTTGGTTTCCCCCAAAGCTAAAAAGAAGATGATAAAATGTTTCTTCTTTTGTATGGATAATAAAATAAAGTAAGGCACCATTCTTAAAGAGACAGAACATTGTTTGACCTATAGCATGTACATAACTCATATTAGCACAATTACTATTTTGAACATCTATGGTTCCTTCCATTGAAAACTCTCTAAAACATATTGTGAGACAAAAAATGATGGAAAAATATGTTAAGGATGATCTTAATTTTTTTAAATGCATACAAATGTGCATCTGCAAGTACTAAATGCATAGACGAGAGTGTGTTAGGACTGGCCAACAATAGACACCCCTCCCTAGAAAAAGAGTGGGAGTGGAGGTCGGAAGATCAGGAAGACCTTCCCTTTCTTCCTTTCTATAGTTGTATATTTGGGGAGCCATTTTATAAACACATATTTAACTATTGCTTATGCACTTTAAAATATATATACTTTTGAAAATACCATAAAATGACACAAATAAGTAAAGAATAAACAGGAACAGTGGAAACAAAAATATTTGAACAAGTGAGTGCTTGCATTGTTTCAATAATCTAGTTTTCAGGGAAAAAAAGGAAGCAGAGGTTTTCAGTCTATGGTCAAGGTCTAACACAAGGACAAGATACAGATGAGTCAAGTGAGGTGCCTAGGACAGAAAACTTAGAGAGGAACTCACATTTAGGGAAATGACTTTCAGGACTTTTAGACCTCACACTAGTCTAACATTACATTGAAAATATGCCTAAAGTCAAAGGACCAGCTTCTTAGAGAAGTCTGGTATAAAACCAGTATCTGAAATGTATAATGGTAGATTTCTTTCTCTCTCCACACACACAAAAATAACCACTGAGTTTAAGTCTAACATATCTCATATACAATCTACTAAAATGCAAACTGAATGAAAGTTCTACCTTCTTCCTAGCTTTTCTGTTTTCCTTTGGGAATGTCATCCTGAGAAAGGAAAGGAGATTGTTTGGAGTGTATGGAGAGAGTCTTTTTAAATGCTTGAGTGTTGACCTTTGGACTCTCAAATGGTTCAACAGGGAATTTACTCTCTTCCTTTGACCAGAGTGATTTCAGCATAATCATTTGAAAAATTAGCTTCACAGGTTAGAAATGCGCAATATGAGACTGGCTTAGAGTAAGATGAAATGACCTAAACCATATGCTCTGTGTCTGAAATGCCCCAGAATGGCCCAATCATTTGCTTATGGAACTCACCTATTCTGACTGGTCAGTATCTATGCCTTGCTGTTTATAAATAATTTTGAATATCATCCCTGGAAAAATGTAAGACTTGGCTCAACAAATAGTTTTATGTTCAACCATTCTAGCTGAGTTCATACCTATAGATATATAACTGGGTGGCATCTAGGTAACCACTAGAGGGTAAAAGTTCATGAATATGATACACCAAACTGAATCATCTCCCCAAACTCCATGCACTTTTCAAATTAGGCTTTCATTCCCCAATGGAATTGATCACAGATTAGAAACCACATGAAGCAACTTAAAAGGGGGATCAAAATTTAGTAAATGGGGCAAGGAAGTAATTGGGGTTTTACCGTATAAAACAAAAAATTTTTAAATAAAATTACTCACCTTTTAATAATTTACAAATTTATTGTAATTATCTTCTGATTACTAGGACAAATGTTGAATCAACTTTTGATTGTACTGGAATAAAATTTTGTAATAAACTTTATGGGAGATAATACAATAATACCCTTTGTTTCATGACTGAGTTTCTAAGCACTTTTTAAAATAAAAATAATGCATTTAACAAATATTTCCCCCAAGGCCATCTCTTAATTATTTGATGGCCAAATCTTTCCTTTTTGAAGTGCTACTGTTTTTCTCTGGTTTGTTTTGTTTTCATTTGATAACTGGACTCACAGTGCATGTGAGTAGGAACCAAGCAGTTCTCCAAAGATGGCTTTCATTGATGACATTAAATCTTGTTGCAGTAAGGCAGCCCCCAAGATTCCTGCCCCCTGGTATATATAACTATATAATCCCCTCTCCTGGAGTGAAGGAGGAGACTGATTATGATGAGACAGTGACTCCTATAATTAATTATGTCTTATTATACAAGACTGGAAAGAGAACCTCAGGTTGGCCTGGTAGAAGTAAGCAGTCAAGTACCTATGGAAAGGGACATGGCAAAGCCTCAGAGCAACCTCTAGGAGCTAAGAGCTGTCCTAGCTAACAGCAAGAAAATGGAAACTTATGTCTTATAGCCATAGGAACTAAATCCTACCAACAACTAGTGAGTGTGAAAGAAGACCCCTATCTCAGAGGAGATCACACTCCTTCTTAACATTGTAATTTCACATTCAAGAGACTCTGAGCAAAAGATCCAGCTATCCCATACCAAGACTCCTGCCCCACAGAAACTGAGATGGTTTATATGTGATGTTTTAAGCTTCTAAGTTTGGTAAAGTCTTACAGTAAGAGAAAACCAATACACTTAAAATTTCTCAAGTATTTATATTGTTTGAATGTTTAGAGAATCTCTAAATTTAAAAGTAAAATGGCAGAGTTATTAGCAGGTTATATTAGGACAGTTTCCATAGTCAAGAGGAATGGGTTCTGAGGAGGGGTTTTGAATGGTCAGCTCATTGCTGAATATTTTAGTTCTATGATGACTTTTGCTTCCCTAAGCTTCCCCAAGCAACCCTGTAACTCTAAGGCAAAGGACACTTGGAAACAAGGACTCTTTCCTCATATTTAAGACAAAATCCCTAGTCTAAAAAGTGTTTGCTCCAGTCCTCTTCCTGCTCCCCTTTTCCCTTCTTCACAGGTGTCGATCCCAAAGGAACCCACTAATAAACATCCAGTGTAAGAGACTCATTCCAAGAGTCCTCAAAATGAGATCCCAGGAAACCCAACCAAAACTAAACTTTTACAACAATGTCATCTGTCTTTTGTTCCAAAAGATCCACAACACATTTGTGAACAGTGTTAATAAATGGTGTATATCTTAAAGTAGACACTGGTTTTATTGTATTATATTTTCAAAATTTTCATAGCTTTTTGTTTCAAAATAAAAAGAGTCTGTATAGTTCTTTTGGTAGTATGGTCATTTTGATAATATTAATTCCACTTATCCAAGAGCAAAGTAGATCTTTCCATCTTCTAAAGTCTTTTTGGATTTCCCTCTTTAGGGTTCTGTAGTTTTCATTGTAAAGATCTTTAACCTCTTTTGTTAAGTTGATTCCCAAGTATCTTTTTTTTTTTGAGGTTATTGTGAATGGGGTAGTTTTCCTCATTTCCTTCTCAGAGATTTTGTCAGTGATATACAGAAATTTCTTTGATTTATGGGTGTTGATTTTATATCCTGCTACTTTGCTGAATTCATTTACTAGTTCTAGAAGTTTTCTGATGAAGTTTTTTGGGTCTTTTAGGTATAGAATCATATTGTCAGCAAAGAGTGGTAATTTAAGTTTTTCTTTTCCTATAAATATCCCTTTAATTTCTTTCATCTGTCTAATTTTTCTGGCCACCTATAGCACAAGAATTAAAACCAAGAATCAATAAATAGGATGGAATCAAACTAGAAAGTTTCTTCTCAGCAAAAGAAACAATCTTTGTGAACAGAGAACCTACATCCTGGGAGCAAATTTTTACCCCTCACTCATCAGATATAACACAAATCTCTAGGGCATATATAGAACTCAAAAAGCCAAGCACCCACAAAAACAAATAACCCAATCAATAAATGTGTCAAGGACCTGAACAGACAATTCTCAGAAGGGGATATACAATCAATCAACAAATATATTAAGAAATGCTCATCATCTCTAGCAATTAGAGAAATGCAAATAAAAATCACACTAAGATAGCATATCACTCTAGTCAGAATGGCAGCTATTATGAAGACAAACAACAATAAGTGTTGGTGAGGATATGGGGGAAAAGGCACACTCATACATTGCTGGTGGGACTGCAAATTGGTGCAGCCGATATGAAAAGCAGTATGGAGATTCCTTGGAAATCTGGGAATGGAACCACCTTTTGAACTAGCTATTCCACTCCTCAGTCTATATCCAAAGGACTTAAAAACAGCATATTACAGGGACATAGCCACATCAATGTTTATAGCAGCACAATTCACAATAGCTAAACTGTGGAGCCAACCTAGATGCCCTTCAGTGGATGAATGGATTAAAAAAATGTCGCATATATACACTTTGGAATTTTTACACAGCAATAAAAGAGAATAAAATCATGGCATTTTCAGGTAAATGGATGGCATTGGAGAAGATAATGCCAAGTGAAGCTAGCCAATTTCAAAAAAACAAATGCTGAATGTTTTCTCTGATATAAGGAGGCTGACTCATAGTGGGGTAGGGAGGGGGAGCATGGGAGGAATAGATGAATTCTAGATAGGGAAGAGGGGTGAGAGGGAAAAAAAGGGTGCAGGAGATTAGCAAGAATGGTGGAATGTGATAGACATCATGTATAAAGTACATGTATGAAGACACAAATTGGGTGTCAACCTATTTTATATACAAATAGAGATATGAACAATTGTGGTATAGATGTGTAATAAGAATTGTAATGCAAAAAAAAGTACATGTATAAAGTCATGAATTGGCCTGAACATACTTTATATACAAAGATATGAAAAATTGTACTCTATATGTGCAATAAGAATTGTAATGCATTCTGCTGTCATGTATTTTACAAAAAATAAAATCAATTAAAAAACAAAACAAAAAAAAAAGAAAAAGAAAAGTAGGCAAAGAAGAAATAAACATGACTAACAAATAAGCCCAAAACAATACCCTCTTCTCAAAACTATCCAAGAACCCCTAAACAATATCTACTTCTCAACACAAGTAGTGGAATTTAGAAGACAGTGGAACTGTATCTGGAAAATAGGGAATGAAAATTACTGATTTATAATTTAATGCCCAACAAAAATTTTAGAAGTAGTTAAAAATAAAGATATTTTATTTTTTATTTTTTTAAAGAGAGAGGAGGGAGGGAGAGAGAGAGAGAGAGAGAGAGAGAGAGAGAGAGAGAGAGAGAGAGAGAGAATTTTAATCTTTATTTTTTAGTTTTCGGCGGAGACAACATCTTTGTTTGTATGTGGTGCTGAGGATTGAACCCAGGCCGCATGCATGCCAGGTGAGAGTGCTACCGCTTGAGGCACATCCCCAGCCCTAAAGATACTTTTATATAAATAAGTGTTAAAAACATTTGTTAGAAGCAAGCTCACGGTAAAGGTATAAATAAGTTACTCAAGTGGAAGGAAGCTAATTGCAGGCTGAAGCAGAGATACAGAAGTAATACATAACAATGGGAGTTCAGCGAAAATGTCTATGGATACATCTATATCTCTTAACTTCATAAAACAATAATGATAATTAATTATGGGTCTCCATATCCAAACTTAGAATCCCTCCCCTGCTCTCAAATCTTTTTCTCTTTTATACCTTTTTTCTATGTTATGGATTTTTACTATTACATTTCCCTTATTAGTTATATATTCTTACTCACACACAGTGGGGAAGAGCTCTATCACTGAGCCACATCCCCAGCACTAATATTCACCTTGAATTTGAATCTAACATAAATGTTTGCTTTTGTGAATTCTTAAGAAAGTCAAGGATGTTACTTCTGTGCTATTATAATCACATACACATCCCTTTAGAGATATTTGCCAATTTTCTTCCACTTTTCATTATTGATTTTTATGGCCTTTCAATATTTGTAATATTCTGATACTCATCCTTTATCTGTAATATATTGCCAATTTCTCTCAAATATCTATGTATATTTTCTCCCATATATCTATGCATCTGGGAAAACAATACCATAATCAAGATATAGAATATATACTCATCATACACAGCAGTTTTTTTTCTTGTCCCTATGTAACCCCTCCCTCCCCTTCTCTTCACCCCCACTGCTTTCAATTATGTACATTACTGATTTTCTGGAGTTTTAGATGAAAGAAATCATATAATGTGAGCTCATTTTTTGCTTGTTTTTTTTTTTTTCTCAGTGTATTTGTTTTGGGATTTATTCATGCTGTTCCTTGATTCTTTCTACTACTACTGAGTAGGCTACCCTTGTGTGGACATACTAAAATTTGTTTATACATTCAAATATTGTTGGACAACAGAGTCACTAAAATATCTTTTTCAACTTGAGCTTTTTAAACTTGAGCTATCCTAGTTAGTCTATAGTATCTCCCTACAATTAGTGATCCTGAGCTACGTTTTGTGGGCTTATTAACCAAATTTGTCTGTATCTATGCTCATTTGAATTGTGTTATTTTCATTTTCTTATTATTGAACCATAAGAATTCTTTGTATATTCTTGATACAAGTCATTTGCCATATAGATGTGTAGAGAATATTTTTTCAAGTTTATAACTTATCTTTCAAAGAAAGAAGTTTTTTTCTTTTCTTTTCTTTCTTTTTTCTTTTTCTTTTCTTTTTTTTTTCTTTTGTACATCTCAGCAGCAACATATACTCAGAGAGTTAGTTGAGTAAATCCCAGAATCTGAGCTCAATTGTTTATGCTATTATTGGAACAAGATAAATTACTCTTCAGTGTTTCTACCAGTGAAATATTTATACATCTCCATGATGTCAAATAAAATATTGTCTAGAACAGCACAAAGAACCCTTAGTTAACTGTCATAAATTTGTTGACTTTATAATGCAAGCCTATCAGAAGTAATGAAGTTGTCATGCTGAAAATCTGCAACTTATTTAAAGTTCAGATATTATGGGATCTAATTAAACTGAGTTCATCCTCCAAAAATCCATTTCAGAGACAATCATAAAGCTAAGACACTCCTAACCTGCTACACACAACTTGAGGCTGCTACTGACCCTTTCAGCTATGTGAGGTCTGTGGAAAAGTATTTCGTTCTTCACCAGGGCCCTACAAATTTTCATCTGCAATGTCACTGATTTCATACCTGCTTCATATAACTGTTAAAGAATTTCTTCCAAAAGTCAGTCTAAAGTGTTTGCTCTCTAGCCTCAGTTGCAATAATACCCCACAGGAAAAGAATCAGAAAAGAGTGTGAACAAGTGAAAGGAGGGAACATTGTCTTCCCAGGGAATGGCTTCTGTAAGACAGAACAATTCAACACTAGGGAACTCTTAAAAGCTCCCCAAGGAGAAACATCCACTTAAGTAGAAGATACAAATCCATTTTTATGCAACAACAACGAGATATACAGGATAATAATTGAAAGTGTAATATTAACTGGTGTGTTCAAAGAGGAGGCTTCTAGTCATCCTTTGCTGGAAGTCACTGCTCACAAGATAGGCATCTATGCTCAAAAAAATGCAAACAGTGACAAAAGAATCAATTTCACCTTAAAATCCAAGGGCTAAGGAATAAAATGAGTATTGCCTTCTCCAGTTTCACTTCCTCTCCCTCTCTGTACTCTGATAATTTTCTGAGCTAATATTCTCAATTAAAGCTCCCTTTACTCAATTCTCAATAAAGATCCAAGATAACTAAACACAATGAATGATTCCAGGTTAAATCTTAGATTAGGAAAAAAATTGAAAAGGAGACTGCTGGAAAAACTGAAAAATCTTTAATATGCATGTATATTGGTATCTTTTTTCATTGTGTTGCTATAACAAAATACCTGATGCTGGGTAATGAGAGAAGAGGTGGCCACATGTGGAGGGGCATCCTTGTAGCTCCAGTTACTCCAGAGACTAAGACAGGAGGATTACTTGAACTCAAGAGTTTGAGGCCAGAGTGGCAAAAATAGTAAGCACCCATATCAAAAAGAAAAAAGGACTGGGAGTGGTGACATATGCCTGTAATCCCAGTGACTTGGAAGGCTCTGGCAGGAGGATCACAAGTTGAAAACTAGCCTTAGCAACTTTGAGAGGCTCTTAGCAACTTAGAAAGATCCTGTATCAGAATAAAAAATAAAAACACCTGGAGATGTGGCTCAGTGGTTAAGTACCTCTGGGTTCAATTCCCCATACCCCCCCCCAAAAATGGTTTATTTGACTCACAATTCTAGTGGCTGGAAGTCACCTGATACAAGTCTCTGGTGAGGGCCTCTGCCTGCATTATAACATGTTGAGGAAGCAGGCATGAAAAATAAGACCAACATGAGGTGGCCTCACTTTAACAATCCACACTAATGGTAACTAATCAATTCCATCAATCCCTCCAAGAATGGTGTCCCCTTGTCCCAAAACACTTCCTAAAGTCCCCATCACCTTTTAACACTGTTACACTGTGTACCAGGCTTCCAACATGAGTTTTCGTGGGGACAAACAATATTTAAACCATAGCTATTAGTAATGACATTGTGTTAATATTAAATTTCCAAATTTGAGAAAGCAGAAGAATGCCTTGTTCTTGTGGGGAGAAGTTGTGTGAGTGTGTGGAGGGAGGGAAGGAGGGAGAGGGAGAGGGAGAGGGAGAGGAAGAGGGAGAGGGAGAGAGAGAGAGAGAGAGAGAGAGAGAGAGAGAGATATTAAGTAAATGAGGCTGCAAGTTAGCCATTACTATATCTAGATAAAGGATTACATATATTTATTATTATTATTACAACTTTTCTGAAAATTGAGCTTTTCAAAGTTGGACACTTTTGTAGATAGGCAAAAATAGAATCAGAAAAAAAAAGACAACAATGATATTCTGATCAGGGAGTCAGAAAGGAGGCTAGTGTTAACTGTGAAAGGAGAGTGATGATGAGTTAGGAGAGGGGAATTCCGCCCCCCCACACACACACTGCCCACCTAGATCTGGGGAGGCAAGTAGCATTGCATGAACGGATAGGTGAGAAGGGCTGCATGGATTTGTGGGGCCAAGAGAATCCAAACTGGCCAGCCACATCACCCAAGGCATGGCAGGGCAATGAGCTGTGCATCATTTCCTTGGCTGTAGAGAGATGTATGAGTTTCTGGCAGCTAACTCACCTACCTAATGCCACAATGCTACCTGCCACTCAGGAAGAATGGAGAGAAGGGATGCTCAGCCTGCTGAGTTTAAATCAGGAAAGACTGAGTTTATCCACAAGGGACTAACTTTATGTTTAGTTCTACTCAAGAGAATGAGGGTTGAATATTGATGTGAGGTTTAGTACTTAAGAAAAATGTGAAGTTTTACATTTCTTGTATACCTGTGTTTCTGTAGCCACAACAATATGTGCTATCAAGCAAATATAGCTTGAATGTTAGCAATTTATTCTGCCTTGGGCATTGGTCATTTAATCTGTATTTTGTCCCAAGGATCCCCTGTGATCAGGATTAGTAGACTAAGACAAGAAGGGAGGAGATGAATTCATGTATATGAATACCGAACATGAAGACTCAGCGTTTTGTCTTACAGCCATAAAATTCCTCTTGGGAAGTGCTTCTCTGGTAAAATCACAAATAATCTTAAAGCAACCAGTACAGTAGAGCATGGAAAGGTTTCATAACATTAAAATCTAATCTTGATGATTACATAGTTGTTTCTTTAAGTCAGACAAGGCACCTTATATATATAGTTGCAGAATTTTAGAAGATTTTACAGTTACAATCATCAACTTGTGTTTTAAATGTCAGCCTTCAAAAAAAAAAAAACAATAAATATTCCTTGTAGTTTGTGTTGTTAAGCTAGATTTTTACTTGGCAGCACTCAAGGTGAGGATTCTTGCAACATTAAGATAACGATCTCTTCTCTATAGATGTTTAGTACCTCAGGGATTCAAAGATCAAGTTGCCTAGAGACCCCATGGAATTTGCGGGAAAAGCAAACTCTAATCTTGACATCTGTAATTAACGTTTTATTTGACTCTGAAAATTTAGTTTGCTAGCAGGTTAGCTTAGTTGTTCTTCCAAGCTGAATAATGATTTTGCTACACCACATCCCAAATGACTGAGGGTGGGGTGGGGTGTTCTGGGGCTCTCTAGGGACTCTTCTCTCTTGGGCACAAAGTCAAGCTCTTGCTCTTATTATTAACGGTTGCCTAAATTTCCTTTCAATTCCTCTCCCTGTGGGTTTCCTAAGCTAAGCTAACACTTCCCTGATTTCTGATGCCCTTTACAGTGGTGTCACAGCCCAAAGTATATGTATGCATAGATGACAGGCTCAACCAAAAGCTGTGAAAATATCTGTATAATATATTTTTCCATGAAATGTAAAAATATTATCATTATAACACAGTTAAAATTGTATCTTTACCTCAGTAACCCAGACCACTGATCACTCAGGCAAAAGCAAGTTAGGTACACCTGACCTAGATATGCATATATAAATATGAATTTTATTGTGACTAAGGCACATGCAGTTCTTGTCACCTAGCATCTTCAGCATGCATGTATGTTGTAACTCTGTGGACTGAGGTGCAAAGTGCTTGGCTGACGAACTAATAAATACCATTATTAGAGAGAACCCATCTTCTTATTTCTTATCA
This sequence comes from Urocitellus parryii, assembly GCF_045843805.1. NCBI lineage: Eukaryota > Metazoa > Chordata > Mammalia > Rodentia > Sciuridae > Urocitellus > Urocitellus parryii. Next base: position 257,671 of record NW_027554225.1, read on the forward strand.
CCTTTAAGAGATAATTTACTGATTTGACTAAGTGGTTGAGTTGTTAGAGTATTTTAGCCACTTTTCATACAATCAACAAATATTTCTTGAACTCCTTCTCTGTGGCCTGGCCTGCCATCTTCATTGAGGATGCCACAGTGACATGCTAGTCGGGGGATAGAAGCAATGAACAGGGAATGACATTAATAAAATAACAGTCAGATGGTGATATGAGCCAAGAAGGAACAAACATGGAGCAATTGGTCATAGACTGGCTGGTACTACACCAGACCAAGGGGCCAGGGGACATTCCAAAGGAGGTCATTTCTCAGCTGAGACTTGAAACATAGGGGTTTAGGTTACAGCATCATGCTCTTATTTTGGGGGGTCATCTTATGACTTGGTCATGAGAAAAAGATCTTCTTAACACATATTTAAATAAAGTTATTGAATATACATCTTGTGGATGTGGTTGTACAGTACACACTTAGTCTACTTCCTTTTAAAATCTTCACTCTCAATATGCTCAGCTTCTATCTACTTCCTTGTTAAGCTTCACCCTCAAGTGCTGTCATATCACTGGAATTCATTTTAGAAATGTAAGTGGCAAATCTAGACCCATTAGCTATAATTGATATAAAAATCCACAAAAGATATTCCAGTGGGAACAGAACTGGTCTTGTAGACAAAAATAATTAATTCATTGCTCCACCAGCTGCCCTAGACACACACATCTCTACTTCTATCACTGACCATAATCATCCAACAAAATGAATCTGTAAGTGCTTATGATGAAGAGCAGTTACCAACACATACAGGCAAGCATTCTTACATTCATATCTTCTGTGAATTCATCAGCCAGCAGTTCCCATGCACAGGGTAAGGAGCAGACATATTTCTTTCCAGGCAGTTTATCTATTGAGATGCTGTAGGATGCTGTTCATCTATAATTTTGGACTTCATATACCATAAGTCATATTGCTTATGACTTGTAGTCAACAGAGACCCTTCTGAAGGTGTCCCCAAGCAAAGTTATAAGAGAAAAAACCTAGGCATATAACCTTATACCAATCAATTATTCTACCTAAAATCAATTTTTATATGTAAAAAGAAGATATTAAACCAGACAAATTCTAAGTTCTAATTTTAAAGAAATAATATCTGAAGATTTTGAGTACTGTATCCATTGAGAATATGCTTGGTGGTAAACAATGAAAAAGTTAATAGTAGCCTAAACAAATATGTTGGGTTTTCCCACATAATAAAAAGCCTGGAGGTAGACTTCAACAGGTTTTGGTTGAGCAATACCACAATGTTCAGGCCGGACTATCTCGTGGTCTTTCCCCATCTTGAAGCCTCCAGTTCACAAACTGGCTCCAATAATTGTAAAAATCACATCCTCATAAATGTACTCAATAACTGGAAGACTGGGGGAGAAGGGAACAATGCCAATCTATGGTTCTATATAGAAAACAAAGTGCTTTACAGAAGCTCCTGCAGCAGCCAGAACCTCTGGTTTTATGTGTCACCTAGGCAACTATAAACCCAAGGGTGGCTGCAGAGCTGGGTATCTTGTATCTCCACCCTGAAGAGTGAAGATCCCTCTCTCTTCATTCTGTCTACTACAATTATTTCATTTCTGTCTCCTTAATTATAACTCCTTCTCTGTTTATTTCTGTCTCCTTAATTATAACTCCCATGATATCACACCAAAATATAGGCATGGAACCAATACTAAATGATGGAAGAATTTAAATTTGTGAAGGCATTGGCTATAAGAAACATGAGTTGGGAAAACTAAAACCAAGGGAGTCAAATGGGAAGTCCTCAATGTTGTCAAAACAAACCATGTCTAATGGTTGAATGGTTTTTGAAAAAGGGTTTTTTTTTTCTAATTTTTGGAAATACAGGTTGAATAAGAATCTTTTTTAAAATTTTCCTATTTGCTATAATTAGTTATACATAACAGTAGAATGCATTTATGCACCTTGATATATCATACATAGATGGGATATAATTTCTCATTTTTCTGAGTATACATTTGACAGAATCATATTGGTCATGTAGTCACATATATACATACAGTAAGAATGTCTGTTTCATTCTACTGTCTTTCCTATCCCCACATCCCTTCCCCTTCCCTTCCATCACTTCTTCTATCTAACCTAAGGTAATGTTATTCTTCCCTAGTGCCCCGTACCTTATTGTGAATTAGTATCTGCATATTAGAGAAAACATTCAGCTTTTGGGTTTGTGGGATTGGCTTATTTCATTTAGCATGATATTCTCCAACTCCAACCATTTACTGTCAAATGCCATAATTTTACTCTTCTTTAAAGCTGAATAATATTCCATTGAGTATATATACCACATTTTCTTTATCCATTCATCTATTGAGGAATACCTAGGTTGGTTCCATAGTCCAGCTTTTGTGAATTGAGCTGCTATAAACATTGATGTGGCTGCATCACAGTATGCTGATTTTAAGACCAAACTTAATACCAAAAAAAACCCCAAATAACCCAATCAATAAATGGGCTAAGGAACTGAACAGACACTTCACAGAAGAAGAAATATAATTGATCAGCAAATATATGAAAAGTATTCATTGTCTCTAGCAATTAGAGAAATAAAAATCAAAACTACTATAAGATTGGGAATGGAACCACCATTTGACCCAGCTATTCCACTCCTTGGTTTATACCCAATAAGACTTTTAATTGTAAAGATTCATAAAGAAAGCAAAAGTGACCCCCAAATAAACCCTGATATAATAATTTGCTCTATAAAACCTTTCTTTCCAATCATTCTATACGTTTTCCTTCTTCCTCTGCTCCATTATGATAGGTCCTTCTGAAATCTGCTTTCATCTATTGAATTTACCCTTACCCTGTCTGCACAGTTGCTGTGTTAGATTATTATGACGTGTTGATGGTAAGAGCAAAGATTCAAGCCAAGCTGTCAGATGTCAATCTCAATACAACTCTTACCTGCTGATATCTCAAGCAAGTCACTCAACCTCCTTAGGGCTCAATTTCTTCATCTTTCAAATGAGATAATACCATCTGTCAGAGGACTGTTGCAAAAGTTAAGTGAGTTAATCCTTATAAGACACTTAGTACAGTAACAGCCAAATAACAGTGTTCAATTAATGTCAGCTATTTTCATTATATGGTTATATGTCAAGCAGTTTTATTAATACTGAATTGATAAATATTAATTTTTTAAAAAATATTTGACTTTTATAAATATTCCATCCATTAATATACTTGAAGGTATACAGTTGTCTAATAATTTCCTAAGGATACAGTTCCTCAAACGTAGTTGCTGGACCAAAAAACATCCACATTTTAAATTCTGAGACTTATTTCTGAGTTTCTCATCAGAAAACTTGTTCCAGGCCATGTATGGAGTGCTTGTTTTTGTGTACAAGAACACCTGTTTTTCCACACCGTTTCTAACACAAAATATTAATTTTCTAAACTTAGAGGAAAAAAATTCCATCTTTAAATTTGTATTTCTTTGATTAGTAAAAAGAATTAAAAATTTAAATTTTTTAACCATTTATATATTTTTTGAAATGCAAAACTACACTGAGATTCCATCTCACTTCAGTCAGAATGACAATTATCAAGAATATAAGCAAAAAATAAGTATTGATTTGGATGTGGGGATACTTTGCTGGTGGGACTACAAATTGGTGCAACCACTCTGGAAAGCCGTACGGAGATTCCTCAGAAAACTTGGAATGGAACCACATTCGACTGAGTTATCTCACTCTTCAGTACATATCCAGAGTACTTTAAATCAGCACACTATAGTAATGCAACCATATCAATGTTTATAGAAGCTCAATTTCCAATAGCTAAACTATGGAACCAACCTAGGTGCCCTTCAACAGATGAATAGATAAATAAAATGTGGTATGTGTACACAATGAAGTATTAGTTAGCCATAAAAAAGAAAGACTTCATGATATTTGCTAGTAAATGGATGGATCTGGAGACTATCGTGCTAAGTGAAATAAGCCAATCCACAAAAAAATCAAAGGGCAAATGTTTTCTCTGATATGTAGAAGCTAACCCACAATAAGGAGTAGTGTGAGAGGAAGAAGAGAAGACCAGTAGATCAGACAAAGGAGACTGGAGGAAAGGGAGCAGGATAGGAAAAGGAAAGACAGTGGAATGAATATGACATCATTTTCCCATGTACATATATGAAAACAACACAGTGAATCCCACCATCATATACATCCATAAAATAGGATCTTAACTAGAATAAGATATATTCCATGCTTGTATAATTATATCAAAATGGATTCTGCTGTCATATATAACTAAAAAGAACCAATGAAATTCATATTTTAATGATTATTTTGATTATTTCCCCCAGAAATTAACTGATTTTTTGTTATAGGTGTTAATTGTCCGATATGATGTTTAAAGAAAAAATTCCAATGACAAGTGAGTTTGCCCATTTCCAAGCATTTTCTTTTGCATTCTCAGTGACTGTTACCAAATTCTTCTCAGTTTGAAAGAAATGTATAGTAAAGGCAAATTTTCTACATTTGTGAGACACATCCCTTTAGTAAAACCTATAAAAATGGAAAAAGTGAAAAGATATCAGGGGCAGGAAGAAAACTGTTTTTAATGAGAATTAGGTATTGAATTATCTGCTTTATTTATTTTATTTGAATAGGTTTTGATTTGATTTACCATTATTTTGATCTCTCCCAAATTGCTAAAATGAGCCTCAACTTGTTTGCTAAGTATTCTTGGAGTCCTTATTTGGAGGGAATATAAGTCACATAGAGTACCTTTTTCAAAAAGCTTCCATTTACCTTAACATCACTTGGAGTTTAATTATATACATACCCAATTTTGGAGCTTAACTTTCACACTAAGAATGAGAGTCTCCAAAGATATAGGCCAGACAGCTACATATTTTAAAGACCTTTCCCAGGAGATTCTTACAAATACCAATGTTGGAAAAATTTAGGAAAATGCCAGTTTAATAACATCTATTTCTTAAAAAATAATGAAAATCATTACTAAGTACCTATGTGCCAGTAACTATTCAGGAAATTAAACACTGAACTAAAAAAAAGTCCATGTTCTAATAGAGCTTACTTTATAATGAAGAAAGTCAAACAACAGACAAGTAAATGTATATTATTACCCACAGTGGTAAGTGCTATTACAAAGAATAAAGCAAAGAAAAAGGAAGGAGATGTGTGGTAGGTTCTTCTTTATATTCTTTATATATTGATCAAGAATCAAACTTTCATTGGTCTCTTCTGTAGACAATAAAGTTACTCTAATATCAAACTTAGTGACATTCCAATTTCTCAATTCACTTGAGTTAGGGGCTGTTCTCTATCACAACATGTGCTTGCTTCCTTCTGTCCTCACCTACTGATGAGGTAGTCCTGCAGACTACTGGCCCTATGGAGTATTAGAAAAAGATGGATTCAAAGGCAAAAGGGCCAGCCACCTCCATAACAAGATCATTAGCAAATTAAGTGTGGTAGACAGGATAGACAATAGTAAAGCAGTGGCAAAATATGAACCAAGGCAACAATGATAGTCCACCCAAGCCTAATAAATGTTTGCCGGAATCTTCAAGAAATGTACAGGTCATGGCACTTGGAGGCATCCAGCACAGTGGGTAGCACCAGCAGTTGCTGAGGCTCTGCCGGAAAGATGAGCTTACTGAGCATTCTCACTCATGCTTGGAGTAAAGAGAGGGCTAGGGGTGTGATCTAGAGGGATAAATTGAAAGGTTTGCAAGACCTTGAAACAAATCACTGGGCAAGAAGTTTTAAGACTCTAATCCTGAAAATTCAGCCAGAAACCCATACCAACAGATCCGCCTCTGTCAGAAATAGCTGGAAACAGTCATAAACATATTCCTTGGCAGTTAGAGTTGTCTGTATAGCCCTGAGAATTCAGATTAGAGATTCTTAACTGGTATCCATGCATTTACTGGTCCACGACCCCCTGAAGTAAGCATACCTTCTATGTATGTGTTTGCAGAGGGCAGGGGAGCAAAGAGCACTGTGCATTTTTTCTAAGATGTTCCATATATTTCACTAAAGTGAACTATAACCCAATAAAGCTCAGGACCAAGAAGCAGCATCTTATAGACCTTAAGATGGAATACATAATTCCACCTCAGAAGGCTTCTAGTTAGGATGACTGTCACTGGCTTTTTCCACATGGACCCTACAACACTGACATCCTCCCTGAGAGTTGTAAAATGCCTCATGCCTTATGAGTTAAGTCCTTTGCACAGGGTGGTAAAAGCTTCATGTTCATTATTGAAGACTTGCTTTAGGCACTTTAAGAAAACATATCATTGTGCTAGTTCTCTATCAATTGATAACAAACCACTCCAAACATTGTGGAGGTGTTTACTTACAATTCTGTAAAGTCAGCACTAAGGGCTGGGTTCCGCTCAATGATTCTTCTGCCTAGAAATCACAAAACCTGAGTTTAGAATCTCCCAACATCACTTTTGTCACATCTATTAGACATAACAGGCTAGAAGGCCAGCCTAGGTTGAAGGGGGTTCAAAAACAGACTTCATCCCCTGATGAAAGGAGCGAAAATAAGATTGCCAAGAGGCTCCACACCGAAGCATCATTGTGAACATCGTTCAAACAATAGCACACTTGCATACTGAAAAATGGTATATCATCTGTGATGTGATTGCAAACATCCCCCAAAAAAGTTTAGTGCGAAAATTGTTAAAACAACAATCTCAAAAAATTATTGTTGAAGTCTGACCATGAACACATTGGGATTACTCACATTAGTCTCTTTACTTTCATGTGTGTTTATGAATTTTTAAATAAAAAGGATAAAATAAGCTATTAAAACATACCCTCTCAATTAATCCTTACAATATTTTTCTCCTCTCATTTTACATATGGGGATATTGAGATAGGGGCAGCTGAGTAACTAGTCTTTTTAAGGTCACTCATATAATAAGAGTAGCTAATAATGAATGAAGCACCAGCACCTTTCCAAACACATTGAATATCACATCCTATATAATCCTCACAACAGCCACAGATGGTATTATTATATCCATTTCTTAGATAAGAAAACCTTTCTAAGTTCACAGAATAAACAGTGAAAGTATGATTTAGATCCAAGAAATGTGGCTCCAAAGCCCTTATTCTGTAAAGAAGTTAAGCTGAGATTAAAATCAAGCTTTGTATGATTCCCATTCTACAGTGCCAGCTTGGGACCTCTAAAGCTAGGTGCTCCCTCCATCATATCCTTCAGTCCAAGACCTCTCTATGTTTCCTCTCCCAAATCTGTTCATTGCAAGACTGGATGGATTTACTTGTCAGTAGTATTCTCCTAAATATCCCAATCCCCCACACTCAATCAGAAATTTAACTAAATTGTTCCACATAATGCCCTTGTTTTCTTCCTATAAATAATGTAATGTGTCTATTATTACTTTCCATACTGTGAGGTCTGATAAAAGGTTCACTCATTTTCCAACACACATAGTGTTCTAAACCAAAATCATTTGAAATTTATTTTAAAGACTTTCCAAAGAAGCCAAATCTTATGGTAAAATTCCTTTTTGAAATTTTCCTTTCTAATACTCATAACTATCAATGTATAAATGTATTTATTTTAGGGTGAGAATTGTAAGGTTTCAGAGGCATCATTGTAAAGTGAGAAGCAAGAATAACCATGAATGAAGCTTCTTTCCAGGGCGACCTGAAAACAACTGAATGGAGCAGCCTGGGAATTTGTCCATTCTCTTCCTTCTAAGTGGAGGTGCCACTTCTGAGTACCCTCCTATGAGTCAGAGCATCAGTCACCCCAGGCTGAAGGCACTACTCATTATTCTCAACCCTGAGAAAGCCAAAAAGCCAGAGGGAGGGATTCACTCCTGTATCATGTGAACTGTCACTAGGCTCTGCCTGAAGGGCTTCTTCCAATCAGCAGAAGTGTTCTAGCCTAACTGCAGTACTGGTGTGTAAATGTAGATTAGGGCTAGCGGGGTATGTGTGTGTGTGTGTGTGTGTGTGTGTGTGTGTGTGTGTGTGTGAGAGAGAGAGAGAGAGAGAGAGAGAGAGAGAGAGAGAGAGAGAGATGGATGGGGTCCTGAAATCTAGAAACATGCCAAAAGTTTACAAATGAAGCACTCCTTCTAAGAATTAACTGCTGATATCAACCCCCTCACACACTCAAAAAAAAAAAACCTGCCATGATGTTTTATTGAAATTTAGTATATTTCTCCAGGGTAACAGAATATCTGGACTTGTGTCTCTTCCATTATTGAGAAGAAATAAGTAAAACGGTGCCTTCCTCACAGAAGCAAAATATAAGATTTGCTTATCAAGAGCATTTTTCAAGCAGCCCAGATTTTCAGGGAAGATATCAGAGAACTGAAGATATTGATTCATTGATTGACTTCAAGCTATCAGTGGTTTTTGATGCTTTGCCTTCTTAAGAAATAAAATTAAGGAGCATGAGAAAGTGGTGTCAACTAATTACAAAATTTAGTACAGACATATGTAAAGTATATGGGCTATGTAGGTTTGAGTGTATAAGCATATGTATTTGGGTGTGTATGTTTGTATGTGTGGAAGGAAGGAAAGGGAGAGAGAGAGAGAGAGAGAGAGAGAGAGAGAGAGAGAGAGAGAGAGAGAAGACAGAAGAGAGACAAGACAGAGAGGCAAACTCTTTACAGACATACTCCTTAATCACCCAGGTCTCAAATTCAGTCTAAAAACACATCAAACAGTCAAATATTTAATAAAAACACAGTTGGAACTTGACCTCAAATATGTGTAGGTGCATTATACATATCAGGTTTCCCAGAAACAGAAGTCATAAAAACACATTATTTATTAAGAAGTGTTTTCTCTCGCCCTCCAAGTAAACTCTTCCCCGGGCAACCATGCAGCTGTTGCCTTCTGGACACAGGTTGGGCGTGGGTACTAACTTTTATGCCTTTTTGTTCCCTAGAACCAGACAAAAGTACTCTAAATTTTGAATTCTCTTTAGCTTTCAGAATTTCAGAGAAAATAAAAATCCATATTAGAATATAGGGAAAGTTGATTAGCCAGATACTGTGAGGAGGTCATCCTTGAGAGATTTGGGGGACTTTAACCTTAAAGACAGTGCCACTCAGCCTGGGATGCACTCTTGGTCACAGCTCTCAGCACATGCCCTTGGCAGTCACGGCCACCAGACATTCTTCTTTTACTGTGGGAAAGTGTCAAATCTTTTCTCTGTGTGTTTGCATATTTGGGTCACAGGAAATGGTCTTCACATCTCACTCACAGGAATGAATGAAGTGTGAAAAGATTTTAATATCACATAAATGTTTCATGTCTTTATCAGATTGGATTTGCTTTTGTTTCTTGCATATAACTGCTTAAAAATTTTAACAATTATAAAAGTAATATTAAAACATGTACACAAGATAATAAAAGAGAAGAGTGGGAGAAGCCATCTAAAGTCATGAAAAGACAACTAACTACTGATAGCTTTTTTGTTTGGAAGTCCTTTTTCTTAAAATATGAATTACAAATTTTTCATTATTGAGGTCATCTTCATGTTTTTAAGAAAAGAGCCTACAAAATTATTTATAATTTTATCACAAATAATTCGGAAACTTATAAAATAGTTGTGACAATGTTATAATTTTGTTATAAATAATGCTTCCTGAAATAAATAGTAAACATCAATGAAAACTGATATATAAGCCTAAAATTGTATCTATTATATAATTGAAGGCCACTAAGGGTAATGGAAATAATATCAGCCTTGATTAAATTCAAAAGAGATGAGTTTGTGTGCCAGCTTTGACACCAACCCATAGTGTGTTCAAGAACAAATTACTTATGATAAGTTCAGTTTTATTTGTAAATTATGGGGCCAGCTATTGTCCATGAAGTCCCTTCTAGTGCTAAAGTTGTCTGATACTAAGTCAAGAAGATCCAAAAGTTGAGTTCTACTTCTCTATATTTTGCCTACACTTGCAGCCACATTCAAATTGCTAATTCCATTTTCCATTTATAGATGAGCTTATCCAAATTATCAAAATTAATTCTTCATCAATGAAAATACAGCCAAAGAAGAAAATCAACTTAAGAGTTATTCTGTTGGTCACAAATTCATTCATGCCTTAAACAAACTAATTGAAATATGACAGAAATGACAGAACTTTATAGCTACAATATAGCTGAGTTCTTTCCCCCAAGCAAATATCAGATTATCTAGAGCAGGATTGAGAATTCCATTTGAATAAAAGAAAATCACAGAATCAGGTTGGAGGACAATGGAGCCATACCATAATCAAATCTTTCTGGCAAATTCAAATGCATACAGGAACAATGCATGGAAGTAATATAATTGTCTCCTTATATTTGACTCACCTTACTGAATAATAATAAAATGAAAAGAGGCAGTGGTGAACTGGAAAAAGTACAGCCAGACCAACACAAAGATCAGAATGAATTACTGAGATGAGGAATGTGAGTACAGGATAAAGAAACATTTTGATTTTCCAAAACAAGCTGACAATCCAAATGTGTGTATGTGTGTGTGTGTGTGTGTGTGTGTGTGTGCGTGCGCGTGCGCGCGCGCGTATTCCATACATATTCCATTTCTAATTTTGGCTAATTTTTCCTACACTGTATGTGGCAATGTTGGGCTACTAATTTGTACACAAATTTACATGGAAACCTAACTTGCTCCACTTTCTGTAACATGTATTGCCCAGAGATAGTACTGAAAAATTCCAGAAAAACTGGAAGACCAAGACAATCTGGAAAAACAAGGATTAATCCTGGAATGTGCTAAAACAATGTCAACATTTAGACCAAAGAAGATAGATTTTTAGAAGCATTTTCTCCAAATTGTTTTGAGTTTGGTCATCTAGGAATAAAATAGCTGATAATGATTGTTTTATTCATAAGTAAATAGAGATGCAGCTTTTTGCTTTTCAGTGTTGGCATCTTAAAAGATAAATTAACCCATTTTATGTGGACTTAAAGATCTATTCTCCACTTGATCTTAGCCAAAAGGCTGAGAATCCATGGGGGTCTATTCTCAATATATATGATTATCTTGAATTCAGGTGTGACAATTAACCCAAAGCCTCTTTTTTTTCCAGCCACATGAGAAAGGAGGAGCATGGTGAAGAAACAGTCATTCCACCACTTTGCTAATATGTGTTACAATACCTGCCCCTTCTCTTGTTCCTATAAAAACATCTGTGCAAAGTGGGCCCAGCTGATCTGCAAGTGTGTTGCATGATTCGGGCCAGCTTCAGCCCTTCCCATGGCCCCTTTGTTTTGTCTTCTTGCTGCCAATAGACATTTCTCTTTTAAACATCCAATGCTTACTGAAAAAAAATCACTGTTATCAGGTTAAAAGTTAATGTGCTTCACCTGTTTCACCTCCTTCCATTAGTTAACTTGGACTAGCACTGAGAGATTTGACACTTCACCTGTTTGCCCATCTTCTACTTGGAGGAAATTATAAGGGGATGCTCAAGACTTGTTCATCAAAATGTCAGGCACCAATTTGATAAAATAACTACAACTTCTGCTTTCTGGAAATTGTTGTGAAATCTCACTCCTTTTCCCTTTGTGGATACTGCTGTTGCCCAAGAAATACACCAACCATGACTTTTAGTCCTTCTTGGGATGAAGGGGAGGAAGGAAATATCAGGAATGAGCTAGAGGTGAAAAGTCCTTTGAGTTTCAGGCCAAAAGGCATCCAGACTGCTTAAGAAGCCTCCTGAGATTAAGGTTCTTCCAAGACTGTCAGGGACTTTGAAAGTTTCCATTAGTTAGGACTCCCTAGGCTAGGAGAACAGTTCCAGCTGGGAATAATCTTAACTCCAGCCAGGGCAGAAGGTATCTGATATTCAGGTAGATTAAGGAATTATAATGTGAAAAAAGAATAAGGAAAAACAAGTCTTAAACCATAGAAAAGACTCAAAATGACAAAAAAAAAGAAAAAGAAAAAATAAAAGAAATCCCAGCACTACTGCAGCTAGGATTCCTGAAAGCAAATCCTAGGCTCCAGATTCAGGTATTCACCTCTTCTGTATCCTATCTCCTTGCATAGCCATACCCCTCCTCTTCTGCACTTTTCACAACACCCCTAGCAAAAGGAAAATCTTCTTGGCTCACTGGGGGATTTTAAGCAGTCTTTAATTCTTAATATGCTGATGCCTTTTTTTGGGGGGTGGCTGGGAGTTACTGGGAATTGAACCCAATGCTTCATGCATACTAAACACATACTCTGACATACATATCCAATCCCTGCATGTTTATCTTCCACTGATGCAGCTAGAACGGGTCAGAGCTAAAGTAAAAATCCCAGATTCTGAGGACTAATGGGATGGTGCTCTCTCCAATCCAAATTTGACTGCTGTCTTTCCCAAGGATAAGCCATGTTCTTCTACCAATGAGTGTTTCCAAGCATGCATAAGGCACTGGTTTTGATTCTCAGCACAGCATATAAATAAATAAAACAAAGGTCCATCAACAACTAAAAAAATAAAAATTAGAAATTAAAAAAATACAAGGTTCCAGTTCAATTTGAATTTCAGATAAACAGTAAATAATTTTTATTATTCATTGCAAACATTGCCTGGGCATACTTTTAAAAAAGTTTCATTTATCTGAAATCAAATTTAACTGGATATCCTGTATTTTATCAGGCAACACTACTATTGCACCGAAATTTGTGAAAATGTTTGAACTTTAAGGCCTAATGAAGAAGAAAATTCATTCCACAAAGCTATTGAATAGGAATTTTAACAATGCATAAAGCTCTTAACAAGCAGGAAAAAAAAGGCTAAGGGACTCACTTGATCCCACCTCTTTATATGATCAGCTGGTCCAGTGATTCTCCACCATGGCTGAATATTAAAGTCACTCAGGGAACACCTAAATATTTCTGATACTTACATTCTGCCTGATGCCACATGATACCAATAAGCAGTGAAACTGAGAACCATTAAACACAGTAAATGATATTTGATAATAAACGACCATGTGACTGGTTTATGTATTCATAATACCATGCTTTCTCTCCTTATTTTAGAGTGTACTCCTATCTATAAGAAGTTACTATAACAGCATGCTGTTTCACCAACAGCAGCCTCATCCATCTCATTTTTACCACAACTCTTGAATACATTAAGAGTCCACATCAAGTGATTGACCTATATCATCTAGTTTATGCAAGTTTACTCTATGGTATGCACACAACCACAAAAATCATGTAAAGATGCAATTCTCAGAACGTGGCCCTATTGTTAAGCAATCCATGACTAGATAATAAAAATGCTGGTAATTACACTAATTCAATTCAGAAGCCATACTTCATTTCTGTATAGATTGCTTCCCCTGAGGGGAAGATAGTGACACCAACCTCCAGACTAACACACAAGAAAGCAAAACATAATCTAGGCTTAAATGTAGTTATAAGGAACTCTGACCTTTGCTAAATGCACACTGACCCCTGGAACTGTTTGTCCTCTAACATTTAAAAAGTTATTCAACCCCAAGAGATTATTCAGCCCTGATCTAACACACAATGAAAGAGCATTACTTTAGTGCCAAAACTGCAAAGATCTGAATTTCCAAGGAAGCATGCTTTGTGGGAGGATGTGGGCTTTGGCCCAGCTGCTTGGGTAATCTGAAAGCCAGAGGAAGATATGACTGTAAGAGAAGACACCTGATGAGTTCCAGGACTTCATTTCAGAAAAGTATTTCACCAGACTGACCAATTTATCAAAGTGGCCAAGTGCTGCCAGCATCATGTAGCATGTTATGGGCAAGTTGATGGGATGCATTTGTGATAAAGCCACAGTTCTGGCAGTCTGCCAGGTGGTGGACCGTTAAGTACAACCATTAGTACAAAGAAAGGAGACAGCTATTTTAGAACTGCCTGAAGTCTCATCACCCTGGTAGGAGGAAACAAAGATTTGAGGTGCTGGGGATATAGCTCAGTTGGTATAGAGTGCTTGCCTTGCATGCACAAGGTGCTGGGTCAATCCCCAGCACCACAAGAAAAAAAAAGAAAGAAAGAAACAAAACAAAGATTTGACTGTATGGGCTATCTCAAGCTCACAAAGTACTTTCTCCTTTTCTCATATTTTGAGAATACTTTGGAAACATTAAATTATATTTTAGAAAACAACTAACATTTCTCTAGCATTTCTCAAGACTGTGCTTTTGGGCCTTTTTAGTTGCTCATTTCATAGCTAAGGGATTTTAAGGATTAGTGAAATCATACACTCAAATATTTTCTATGTGTGAAAATGAATAGGTCATGTACCACATTGTTTTTACCAGGATATAAATAAACCTGCCCAGGACCTGAGGAAATATTAGAAAAGTACAAGTTGTAAAACTTTAAATTCATCAAGCATAGTTCTCCTTTGAAGAGAACTTAATATATAAAGCTCTGTATTAGACACAATGAACATTTACTTCTGCCAAGGTTTCTTTGCTTTGTAGTCATCTCCAAAACAGCTATTTTGCATTCTAAATTCACTATTTCATTTTAAATGCTTGATAGGGATCTAGCACTTGACTAGCATCTGCAAAGCCCAAGCTTGTTCCCTAGCACTGGAAAAAAAAAGAACAAAATGTTTGAATTGGAATCATAACATTAAGGGGTGAATTCTCAGTGAGGAAATATTGGTTCAAATGAAGAACACCTATAATGTCATAGGTAGATAAAGCAATTGAAATTGCAGAATATATCAAATAATCTGAACACTTATTTAGTATACACTCCCAGGGAGATTTTTTTCATGAAAACTGATTTAACAAATTTTCAGCATTTTCCACTAAGGATAAATAATCATAATTCTTTTACAAGTTACTTTAATCTCTCAAGGAGATACAAAGGTTTACAGATTCATTATTTATATCAATAAATTGCATTTAATATTAGTGCTTTGAATATGTATTTTTTATTCACTCATCAGACTCAATCACTGGGATGTCCTGGACAATGTGGCACTTGCTGGGAGAAACTGTAGTGGGGTGAGCATCCTCCAAGAGCTTCCAGTTTAGTGGAGGAGGCAGACATAAACTACTCAAATTATCATAAGTGTTTTGAAAGATAAGCACAGAGTGCTATGAATTCTATGTAGAAGACAAGCCCTAGGCTAGGAATTCAGAAAAGGGTCCCAACAGAAAAGACATTTGAGTCAAGACAATGCTCTCAAAAATAACAACTAATATTTGCTGACACTATGCTAAGTACTTTAAGAGTGTTTGCTCATTTAAGCTTTACACATACTAAATCAGGTACACTGATTATCCTATTTTGTACATAGGGAAATGGAGGCTCTGAAAGGCCAACTAGTTGGTTAAAGAAAACCACGGCTAGGAAGTAACAGAGCCTGCAGTAGGAACACAGATCCTGACTCTTGAATGTGTGTTATATGCATATGACTTAAACATTAGTCATAGATCTCTTCAGAGGAAAGAATGAGAAAAGTGAATTAAGTAGAGAAAGAGTATTCCAGATGAGGGGTAACTATGATTTTGAAGAACTTCAAGGGCTGGGGATGTGGCTCAAACGGTAGTGGCAGCGCGCTCACCTGGCATGCGTGCGGCCCAGATCTGATGCTCAGCACCACATACAAAGATGTTGTGTCCGCCAAAAACTAAAAAATAAATATTAAAAAATTCTCTCTCTCTTTCTCACTCTCTCTCTCACTCTGACTTTAAAAAAAAAAGAACTTCAAGTCTCAGGATTTAAAAAAAATATGTGCATTTGGCTAATCTAACTGAAACCACCTCTTCCAACAGAATTTAATTTCTGTGCCAGGAATATGTTTTGTTCAGAAAAAAATATTTGCAAAGACTGTCACCTAGTGGCAACAAGCAGGAGACCAGGAAATTGAATTGTCACAATTCCCACTGTGATAATTAGATATCAAAATGAATAATTGTTCCAGGCAGGCAAATTTGATTGTTTAATAGTAACAGCGGTAATGAAACCCAGTCTCTTTGGGAGCTACAGTGTGTAGGACCATCTTCAGCTCTTTAACGAGCTCTATTTTGCTCTTCATAGAATAAGTCCTCACTCAAAGCAAGTGTGTGCTATCCCAATATGGTCAGCATTTGTTGGTTAACTTCTCAGCATCAATTTCTCTCACTCCTGCCAAAAGCACTGCATTTGTTCTTTGAGTGATTCATCTTTCCTTTCATTTTCAGCCATACTGGTTCCTTACAATTTATTCTACCATTCAGCTCTGGGATACCCATCACCTTGATTCCGTGATTGTTTAAAAGATGAATATGTGAATGAATCCAAGCCAATGAGATTTGTCACTGGGACTGCAGAAAAGTGGATTTTTTATTAATACCCTGTGTTATGGACTGATTTGTACCCCCAAATTCATATGCCAAAGCCCTAATTTCCAATGTGAGTTGATAGGGTCTTTAAGGTTAAATAAGGTCATAAGCGTGGGACCCTAAAATACAACTAATGTCCTGTAAGAAGAGGAAGAGACACCAGATATGTCTCCCTGTCTCTATCTGTGTATACACATAGGAAAGGTCACAGGGAGAAGGAAGCTGTAGTACCTAAAGCAACTATTAAATAAGTTTGTGTCAAAATAAACACAGCTTGTCAATGCAATACAACACCTCCTTCTACACCACTTCTGCTAACTAAATGGTCTAAAGCAGTCACAATGAAGGAAAGATAATAAGCGAGCTACATCTGTCTATCTACATTTTGAACAGCTATAATATTAGGAGTTATGATGGGAAGTAGGCCGGATTTTTTTGTTGCTGTTTCCCAGTATCTAGAGTTCCCTTCTATGCTGGGTAATCACTATTGTGGAGGAAATGGCCTCTCGTTATATAAACTGAAAATTACAGATAAAAGGTTATGTTTTTATTTGTCTGGCTTTTGGCATTTAAGGAATGGTATCTGGACCTTATTGGGGTATAGGAATCTGCATCTTGAACTATAAATCCGTAGTATGTTAACAGAAGCAGAGACTCCTTAGAATTCATTTCACTTGTGACATCTAGTGTCTAGTGGTGGTACTGGTAGCACTCTCATTAGACCATTCCTAGACAAATTGCAACTAATTTAAAAATCATAACTGACTTTAACAACTCTAAAATTGGGCAGCCTGCACAAACACAAGTTCAAAGACCTCCTTCCAGCAACATGATCAGATAGTTATTTATGGATAGTAAACAAAAATAGAGCATATTGATAGCTTAATGGGTTACAGCTCAGCACCTTGACTGATTTGAATCAGGTAGCTACTTAGGATAGACTAAAGCTCAATCATAGAAATTGACTGAAGGCCAGCTATTCATTAAACATTTAGCAAGAGTGCTTTCATATTGGTTTGGTTTACTGAACCCTGTACAGGAGTCTACTCCAAATTTATGTCCTCCTACAAATTTTATCTAACAATTTTTATATGATAATGCTGTTCCCTCTTCCTGAATTCATTCCTCCTTAGCTCTGCCATCCCTCAAGACTTTTCTTAAAATGTCACCTACACTGCGAAGTTTTAAATGACCAAACAAATCATATCTGTCCATATAATATTTACTGTAAGGCTTATACCATGCAAGTGGCATTCATATACAGCCCTATAGTTACTTTTATATTTCTCAATACTCCACTATGTTGTAAGCATCTCCCAGAAAGTAGTTATCATATCTCTGAATTCCTTCTGCTAAGTCTACCTCATGGTGGCCACTCAATCCTTTACTTAAATGATGATACTGAGTTTACTTTCTCCTGTAAAAGGAGTAGGTAAAAAAAAAAAAGTTAAGAAAGACCTTTGGATTAGTTATTTCATTTCATTACTGGTCCAGGCTAGAATAGTGTCTTCCTGACTTCTGAGTTGAGGAATCTTAAATGACAGGGGAAATGGTATTTATTTCATTTATCAAAGAACACAGGGTTGATTAAAAATGAATGAGCATTTGGTTCATTCAGGTCCCAGATGCATCTGTTATCTTTGTTGCTTATCTTAAAACTGAGATTAGTCTTTTGTAATCTGGTCTACTAAGTCAGAATAAAAGTATCTAAAAGAAAGTGAAAAGAGGAAAAATCAAGGAGAGTGCGGCACCCCAAAACATAAAACAAAAATTCAATGAAAGCAATCAACTCTTGACAAATTTCAGCAGAAGGAAGAACTAATTATTGACTACTTGATGTTGCAAGTTACAAATCACTGGTGGATTTGAGGTGTAGCTCAGTGGTAGAGCACATGCTTAGCACATACAAGGCAAGTAGTCCAATTCCCAGTACACACACACACACACACAAAAAAAAAAAAAAAATCACTGGTGATCTTGAGGTGTCATTTCACTATATTGGCTGGAATTGAACCCCAGCTGAAGTTGGAGCAGGCAGGGATAAAATGTAAGAAAATGAAGTTAGTAATTGTAAACATTTTTTTTTCAGGTGTTTTGTTACAAAGAGAAGCAAACAAATGGGGTTGTACCTGATTGGAGTCAGGGAAATTGTTGTTGTTTTGCAATGGCAGTTATTACAAAATTTTATCTATTATTATTACTATGATCACTTTGCAATGGCAGTTATTACAACATTTTTTTCTGTGGAGAGGGACCGTCCAACAGAAATGAAAAAAAGCTGATGATGGAAGGGAGGGGAGCCAAAAACCAAGTCCTAAAATAGGCAAGAAAAGATGACCCCATAACGGTTACTAGGACTCAGCAGTGTTCGCTAAATGTTGGACGCCATTCTTTATGAATGCTTAAATTTGTAAATAACGTATAGACACTAGGTTAACAAAATAAGATTATTTAAACACGCATGCTCTCAAGAGCCTGGATTCTGGAATCAGACTGCTTTAGTTCACACTGAGATTCTGTCACTTAAGACAGCCATTTTTTCTTCCTGGGGCTTGGCTTTCCTCTGAAGGTGACAGGTATAGTGTGCACCTTATTGGGCTGTTTTCCGTGTGCAACTTGGCGCCAAGGCGCTACAAGGTGGGACACAAAGCCACACGGTAACCATGGACCCACGTCGCCACCCAGACTCCGGGTCCTAGAGCCACAAGAGATTCTGCGGGAAGGTCCTCCGAGGGCACGAGCGCAGTCCGTTGGTGGGTGGACAACGCTGACAACGGCCCCTAAGGTCAGTCCCACCCATCCGCGCCAACCGACACTGTCCCTCCAGAAGGCCCTGTCATAAAACCACAAGCCCCACAAACATAGCAATTTTAAGCAGACACCTAGACGAAAGCCTGGAAAACCACCTGAGGTAAAACTGACACGCCAAGAGGCCAGGTCCGCGCCTGCGCCAGCCCAGGGCTCGCCACACGCACCTGCGCAGTCGTTGGGGGGGGGGCGCTTCTGCCGAACGCTCCTCGGCGTTGGCTTTTCTCGCGCTGTTTCGTGAGAAGTGAGAGTTCTCGCGGGAACTGTGTTCAAAAAGCCCTGGCGCTTACAGGACTACTAGGTAAATGAATGGGAGGGCAACTCTCTGGCATGCTGAGGTTAACATCACGGATCTGGACCTCCGGACCTCTCAGCTCTTGCCAGCAGCTGGGGGGAAGGAGTGAGGACGACAGAGGTAAAGACTACTGAGAGTGGAGAGGAGCGGTAGGCGGCGGAGAGCAGGGCTTGAGGAAGCCTGGGGCCTGGGTCTTGGCGGAGGCTTTGGCCGGAACGCCTTCTATCCCGGAACCCTAAATTCTTATAAGCTGGCTTCCAGTCGGGCCCCAGTCTTCGGTTGGACGTTCTCGCTTCTCTGGGGCACTCTGGATAAATATGGAAGGCCAGGCGGCTGCTCGGGGCCTCAGACTGATGGCCCCTGGAGGTGCGTTGTCCAGTACGATGGCCCCCTAGCCACTGTGGCAACCCGAATTAAATGTAAATTATACACTGGATTTTAAAGGTAGTATCCCACAAGAGCTGTATCTCTGACAATTATTGTGATTACGAGTTGAAATGGTATTTTGGATGCATTGGGTCAAGTAAAACGTCAAGATGAATTTTGTCCTTTGTTTACTTTTTTAAAACGTTGCTCGAAACTTTCAAATCATGCGTGTCTCCCTGCCCTATTTGTATTCCATCCATTATCATGTTTAATCTTCTCAATAAGCCTGTAAGATGGTCATTACCCTCCTTGTATTGAAGATGATGAAACAAGGCGTTAAGTTACTTGTCTGAATTCGTGCCACCAGTAAGGGATGGAGGTGGAAGGGCCTAGGCAGCTTTGACTTCTAGAGCTTACTGTGTTCCAATGTTTTTTGTATGCTGTTTTGGGGGGGGGCGGGTGGAGCGGTGTACCGGAGATAGAACTCTGGGGCCCTCAACCACTGAGCCACATCCTCAGCCCTGTTTTATATTTTATTTAGAGATAGGATCTCACTGAGTTGCTTAGGGACTCGCCATTGCTAAGGCTGGCTTTGAACTTGGGATCCTCCTGACTCAGCCTCCCGAGTCACTGGGATTATAGGCGTGAGCCACTGCGCATGGCTTGTATGCTGTTTTGAGAGGCCAGACAGAAATGTGAGCACCAGGCTTTGGAAATAGACTCTGGTTCCCATCTCATTTAGCTCCTGAGTGACTGATAACCTTGAGCAAGTTACTTAACCTTTCTGTGCCACATTAAGATTGCATGTTTAAAATGTAAGTTCTTCTACCCTATGAGATCTTTGAGAACATTGCTAAGAAAATGTACATAGAGTACCGAGCAAAATGTATGGCACATATTAGTTTTAGTTCGTCCATGGCTAAAGGATAGGTTAACTCTTTGCAGGTTGATAGATTAATTCTTTTTTCACTCATTAGAGCTCAGCTGAAAAGTCACGTAATGAGGGAACAGTTCCCTCTTGTTATAGGCTTAGATACCACCTTAGTTACAGCTCTCCCTTTTGCACTTATCACACTTGTAACATTATCGTTTAGTTATTTGATTTGATGCCTTTCTACTAATGCACTGTAAAATTCAAGAAGACAAAATATTTTCTAGTGTTTGGATCATTATTTTATCCTCAACACTAAGCGCATTGTCTGACATGTAATAAAATTCCAGCAAATTTTTTGAATGAATGAGAACTAATGTTTTGGCTTCCTTGTGTATTCCTTAATAGGAGGCCTTGAGGTTAACCTCATTTTTATTTTGATAGATGGAGATAATAATAATGGCTTAACATGGGCTCATGAAGAGCATTAAATGAGATGATGTATTTGAAGCACTTCTTTTAGCAGTTGGTAAATCCCCAACAAATATAAGTTATTGTTAATAAAGCAACAGTTAGCTGGCTAGCTTCACTGTATATACGTTTTGAAAAGGTCTTGCATTTTAAAGTAGTCTGCACTGGTTAGTTTATGGTATCTATTTTACCCTATTATAAAACCCTATATCTCCTACCTACTGATTCTTAGTTAAGAACTTTGTTTTCTAATTCAGTGATAAGTGAGGCATTTAAAAGGTCACACTAGGGTTGGGGATGTAGCTCAGTGGTATAGCACTTGCCTAGCATGGGCCAGACAGGCCCTGGGTTCAATCCCCAATACCCTGCTACCAAAACATAAATGAACAAAAACCAACTAGGTTTACTTCAATATACGCCCTACTATATCTCCCTAGTTAATCAGCATCTATATTGTATGCTTTGTTTTCATTTTAGAGAAGATATCCATGCTACATTCTCAGTACATTAGACCTCATCCTCTAGTCAAGGACATCACTCTGGCAGTTCTCCAGTATCTCCTATGTCATCTTCTGTCCTGAATTTATCCTAGGGTATACACACATATTGTTTTGTATCTTTAAAATAGTAAGTAAATTTGTTTCTACTTCCATTCCAGCTACTATTCTATTTGCTTTTTGAAGCAAAACTGTATTTTCTGTCACTTTTTCATCTCCTACCATTCTCTATTAAACTCATTTCAAGTGGGCTTTTAACCCCATCTTCCCACCAAAATTCTCTTGGGGTCACCAGTGACCTCCATAAATTCAAAATCCAGTGGCCAATTTGACTTAGCAGCAGTGTTTGGTATGATCTCTCCTACCTCCTTAATACACTTTGTTTATTGGCTTCTAAGACAGCACATGCTCTTGATTTCCTCCTTACCTCACTGTTAACTCCTGAATATACTTTACATCTTTTTCCTCACCTTCTAGTAAGGTTCAGTCCTTCGTCCTCTTCTCTTTGTTACGTTCATCCTCTGTTGATACTCAATCTGAAGGACTTGTGCTGATAACTTCCAAATTTATATCTCTAGCCTACACCCCTCTCCTACATATATATTCATTCAGCTGCCTGCTTGACATCTTTCATGCAAAACTTGAAATCCTGGTCCCCCTGGCCCCCCAAAAACTTTACATCAATATCTCAAATGAGGGCAACTCCATTCTGCTAGTTGCTCAGGGCAGAGCCTTGAAGGTATTTTTACTTTTTAAAGGCATTTTTTATTTTGCTATATTCCATATATAAGAAAATCATGTTGGCTTTACCTTTAAAATATAGGCAGAATCTGGGCATTTCTCACCTACTATGCCACCACCTAGCATGAGGCATTATCTCAGATGGTCTCTGTGCTTCCAGTTTTGTTCCATCCTAACTATTCAACACAGCAGTGAAATGATTCTTTTAAATTTTACCAAATTGTCTACTTCAGACATGTTAGAAGCCAAACTCTTTATAATGGACTGATCTGCTGGCTCCTTTATTATCTGTGACCTAAATTCTAGTTCATATCTTGGACTCTTTTTCCATATTAGGGTTTCCCATCTGCCTGGAACATTCTTCCACACAATGATGCATACCTATTTCCCATCTTTTGCCTCCTATTTACACCACCTATCTCTTTTGAGCTTTTTTTTTCTTCCAATTCTATTTTCTAATGTATTTAATTATTACGCTGTTACTTATTATTTTCCCCTCTCAGAATGTAAGTTTAATGAATGAGTAACTTTGCCAGTTTTACGCCATAATGATCTGAAGTGCCCAGAATGAAGCCTAGCTAATGGGGCATTCAGTAAATGTTTGTTAAATGCATGATTCTATAAACTTGAGACATAGGGAATCATCTGATGCTCTATGAAAGCAAAGTCCAGTTTCAGTTTGGCTTAAAGGGACTAGGGCCAAAGAGGAAGGGACAATAAGTGAGGTTAAGTTAAAGTACAGTTATCCTATGTATAAAGTTGTAAGGCTTAGCCTGGAAATTGCTCTGAACATAGTTTCTATTTTACATACTCTGTTAAGAGTAATTAGAAAAATACTGTGAATCTGTTTCCAATGAAACAAATACATTCAGCAAAGTAGTACTACTATAAAAAATAAGACAGGATATTCTTTACTTTATCTTGTGAGTCTGATTTAAAACTGGCTTTTTTACTCTTAAGCAGCAGTCATGCATGCATACCATAAAGTTTCTTGGTTTCTGTCATTGCTCTCTTTTTACTTTGATTATTTTGACAGTAACACAATTATGAGACTAATTCTACCTTAGTAATTATGGACATTTAACATATAACAATTGAATAGTTTCCTAATGTTGAGTTTCTTAGGAGCACAATTGAGTGTATCTTTTTTTTTTCTGTTCTTTTTGGTTTGGTCTCAACTCAAGTAAAAAAATTATCAGAACAATTTTTGCTCTTAGAACAATAATGCAAATTTGACTCCTTATAAGTCAGGAATAAAATCTTAATATTATGTTTTTATATGATAATAGCACTGGGGATACATGGTTCCTTTATTATTGCTTTTATTGTAGGTTTTTTTTTTTGTTTAAGCTCAAAAAAGTGTATTTCTTCTATTTATAATGGTCTAAAAACAGGAAAAGAACATGGAGGCAGATATTGCAGATCTTCGAAGCAAGCTCAAAGAGGTTGAAAAAGAGCAACTAAAAGCTGCACAGTATGGTTTACAACTATTGGAGAGCCAAAGTGAATTGCAAAATCAATTAGATAAATGTCGTAATGAAATGATGACCATGACTGAGGTAAGACTGTGGATTCCTCTGTTTATGAGGTTGTGCTTAGCTATTTAAGGTTTATTTTGTCTAGCAGTAATTATTTTATTTTCTGAATATCTAATTTCCTATCTATGCCATTTTCATTAAAGGTGAATAAGTTAATGAATTCCTGATATTCTTTCCAAAGCAGTGTGTTCTGAGTTTCAATTATGTTTACTCTTTCTACCACAATTTGCCTACCATATTTATCACTAAGTTTTGTTTGTCCACACTCTACATAGGTGACCTCACTTATTTTGGAGCTTTGAATATCATCTAAATGCCCCCATAGTAGTTTAGCAACCTAAACTGTTTAATTAACAATTAATTAAGAGTTCAAGGGAGGAGCAATAGTCCTCCCTTGAACTCTTAATTAATGTATTCAATTGCCCACTTAAGAGTATCTCAAACTTGATATAAACAAACAGAATATTTAATTCCCTGTCTACTAATCAAACATTCTCTGTCTTTAGCATATTTATTTAGTAAATTGAATGACATTCAGTTGCTTGACCCAAAAATCTAGAAGTCTCACATTTAGTCCACAAATTCTTAGGGACATGATTTATAAAACATCTATCTTAGGCCACTGTCTTCTTTCTCCCAGCCTTCTAACCAGATTGCCTGCTCCATCATTGCCATTCAGATCATTCTTTCTCAACATAGAATCATTCTTTCTCATGGGAAAGCACAAGAGATCATGTCATCTCCTTTCTCAATCTGCATAAGGCTTTCAATTGTATTTACAAAAGACAGTCTGAGGGTTTATACATCCCTATGTGATTTGACTTCTGCTGGACTTTAGCAAACATAGGAAACTGCTTTTCCTTGTTCAGGCTATCCTAGTCTTGCCTTATGGGTTTATATGAGCTCTTTCCTCCTGCTTAGTTGTTCCTCACCCACTCTTCATAGATTGAATCCTCAATCTTCAGATTTCAGTTAAATGTCACTCATAGAGACCAGCCCTAACTAAAGTCGGCATCACTCACTCTTTTGTGGGGGGAGTTCAGGGGCTATAGTTACCGGGGATTGCACTCAGGGGCACTTAAGCCACACCCCTAACCCTGTTTTGTATTTTATTTAGAGACAGGGTCTCACTGAGTTGCTTGGCACCTTGCCTTTGCTGAGGCTGGTTTTGAACTTGTGATCCTCCTGCCCCCCTCCTGAGCCGCCAGGATTACAGGTGTGCACCACTGCACCTGGTAGCATCACTCACTCTTAATTCTTTGCAGTACTTATTACCTCCAGGATTGCAAGGTCCTTAAGAATTTTGTCTTGTTCACTGCTATATTCTCTAGTGCTTTGCACACAAATATTTATTGAAAAAATGAATAAATCAGTTTAATTTAGTAAATCCTCAGTGGTATAAACTAAAATTGAAAATTATAAATATAGCAGGTAAAAGTTACTAATGACAGCTCTTGTTTTTCCATATGGTACTGTTCTTGACCACGAGCTCAATACCTAATTGTAAAGCAAAGCAAAGAATTAAAAATCTAATAGTAGAAAATAAAACCATGTTATATATAATTATTTGGAGAAATAACTTATCAAAAGTGGAAGTACTTTTGGAGAAATAATGTTACTTGTTTTAGGTCTTTTTTCTAGTTTCATTTTATCTTATACTTCAAAGCTTCATGAAGGAGTTTGAACTAATACTTCTCTGTCAATGCCTTCTACAGGGTAGTGAAGCAATTACCATTTCTCTATCATGGACTTTACCATACACTAGGCCCCCTCCTTATTTCTAGTTTCACTTTTCTTAGTGTGAATTACCTCTGGACAACTGTAGTCTAAAAATATTACATAGACAGTGCCATAACTAAATAATAAATTTTAAATTGCATGCCATTCTGAATAGTGTGAGGAAATCTGGTGCCATCCTACTTTATCCCACCTGCTCCACCTCACTTCCTCTCCTCACCTAGGCATAGTACAATGAGATTTTGAGAGAGATCATATTCACATACTTTTATTACAGCATATTATTATAATCGTTATTAGTTATGTTACCAATCTCTAACTTACCTAATTTAAAATTAAAACTCATCAAGATATGTGTGTGTGTGTGTGTGTGTGTGTGTGTGTATATATATATATATATATATATATATATATATATATATATATATATATATATGGAGTTTGGTTCAATTTGTGGTTTCAGCTATCCACCCAGGGTCTTGGAACATCCCCTGCATATAAAATGCAAATGATATCTGATCATGTGTGGAGCTCAGACACCTGAATGATCTGACTAGTTAAACAGTTATTCACTTTATGATGTTCTCTGCATCAGAACGTAGTATGTAAGCATGTGTCCTAATACTTTAAAAACCAATATAGACATTACTTCCTTCAGGAAGTGTATTCTGAGCTAGCACTTACCAGTTACTGTGACTTAATGTAATTGCTGAATTGTGTGTTTATTGTTCCTTTAGACATTGATCCTCCTTGAAGTCAGGCATCATTTTTTATATTTATCTGAGTTTCTCTGTTACCTGGCATATTTGCTGGGTTCTTAGTAAGTATGTGTGGAATAGATGGAAGGTTGAATGCCTAAGACCTTGTTTCTGGTCTTTTGTTACCAAAAGTCCCCTTACTTTTTCATGTTCTCTCTCAGATGGACTCCAGATTTGAAGGTTGTGCTATCAAACTGTACGAAATAATAAGTAGCTTATTTTCCTAATCGTCAAACAAATGCCTAGTTTTGGGTCAGCATGAGATAAGACATGCTGCTGTGACAGTTGATAATGCAGCCAAAATCAGGGACATTTTAACGTAGCCTGATGGTACTCATCATACAAAGTTTTATTCAGATTTTGGAATCCAGAGAATGCCTCCCCAGTTACATTTTGCATTGCGAGTTACTAGGGCATCAGAGCCCCAGATTGGAAAGTGGTAACCTTGCATCTTTTCTAGAGTTGATGCCTGTGCTAACTTCAGCCTGAGTGTTTTTGACATTACTGTACTTTCAGAATATACCTTAGGGATTCACTAAAACTGATGAGCTACAAAGTTATTCCAGATTTAACATGTGGTTGTACCTCAGAAAGCAGCAAATGTATGAAACAGGAATAAGCCAGTTGAAGGTGAGAACTGATTATATGTAATAGCTTTAAGTGATTTTTTATGTAATTGAATTGTAATTGAATCTATTTTCAGAATTATGAACAAGAAAAATATACTCTTCAGAGAGAAGTTGAGCTCAAGAGTCGCATGTTAGAAAGTTTGAGCTGTGAATGTGAAGCTATTAAGCAACAACAAAAAATGCAGCTAGAACAATTAGAAGAGCAGCTAAACAGAAGCCATGGACAGGAAGTGAATGAACTAAAAAACAAGGTTTGAATATATGTATGTTTTCAGAGCAAAAATACCCCATGTTGATGCAACCATCTGTTAATGTAAGGTGATAAAGATTTTTCTCAAGTACCACTGTGAAAATAGCATAGATCAGTTTTCTGTCATTTTAATGTTGAGAGTAGAAACACTGAGAAACAAAAACTTATAAAATGACTTATAAAAGTGAGACTTGTATCAATATAGCCTTCTAATTACATATAATTTTCCAATTTTGATAACAGCAATTTTCTTATGATCCATTTATTTAGTCACTACTGAGGCATCCTTGGTCATAGTCAAGCAGTCTCCTTTCAGAAAGAGTG
Organism: Urocitellus parryii; assembly: GCF_045843805.1. Lineage (NCBI taxonomy): Eukaryota > Metazoa > Chordata > Mammalia > Rodentia > Sciuridae > Urocitellus > Urocitellus parryii. Next base: position 285,313 of record NW_027554225.1, read on the forward strand.
GTCCCTTAGCCTTTACTGCAGCTAGTGGTGTGCTTTGTAATTCTGTAGAACAAATCAGTAGTTCCTTATAAATTACTATATATTAGTATTGATACCTTATAATTTATTTTTTGAGGAAAAACATGATCCAGTTCTCAAAATATATTTTTAAGGGAAATCCTATTTTTATCTCCATATTACTGATGAGAAAACCAATGTTTAGGTAGATCAAGCAAATTGGACAAGGTGAGAGCTAGAAATTGTCAGTTGTGAATTGAAGCAAGTCTTCCTCACACCAAATTCTGTGTCACTGAGTGTGTACATAATCTGATGACACATTACATACTAGCTCCACTTCATACATAAACACGAAATAGACAACAGCTGTTCATGAATGCCCATTCCTTTCTAGCACCCCCACCCATCCAGCCTTCAGATTGCTACTTAGGAATCCAGAACTTCACCATGGCTCCTCTTCGTGTGGCATCCAGACTTTTACAAACCCTTTCTTTCAAAACTTGCTTGACTTTTTATTGTCTTCTCAGAAGTCTCTTTCAATTTTTAGATTTTTTTATGTAACTTCTTCTAAGATTTTTTTCCATGTCTGTACTAGCTATACTGCTGCCTTAATTCTTTATTGATTTAGCTCTAAGTGTTTTTCTATTTTTAGTAATGAAATCACATATTTGAGTTGGTTTATTTTTTCCCAATAGATGGTAAAACAAACAAATAATGCTTTTGTGAAATACATAGTCATCCTGCATATTACTGACAAATAGTCTAGCTTGTCTGGAACTAATCTGGTTTTAGACAGTAACCACTGGTAATGATGCATTTTCATTTCTCCTAGTGGGTTTTTTTCCCATGTAGCTTTCATTACATGAACAAATGTAGCAGTATAGGGGATATTTTTTCAGGGCCTGAAGTAAGGACCAATTGTAAAGATGGCTTAGGTGGTAGAGCAAAGAGTATATCAATACAAAATTTTCAGTCTTACTGATGTTCTTAAATCACTTTTGCCAAAAGTTGGGCTTTTTTTTCCCAGTATCTTCTCTTACTTCTCATGTTGAATTCATCAGCCTGTTGTGGGGATTTGGCCAACAGAACCTTGTAGGCTACTGTGGCTCTAGTCCCCCCCATCCCCTCTCCCCTAGACTGTTGTGGTAGCTTTCCAATCAGGCTTCTGCTTCTGCATGGCTGGTCACAGCATCATTTACACAGCTACATAGTGCTTCTGGTAGCTTTAATGCATCCAAACTACTTGGATGGCTAGAATGGACTATTTATAAAACAAGGTGGGTCACTATTGGAGTGTCCTTGGAAGCTCTAGTAGTCTCTTGTACAAGTTTGGATCATTCAGTGATATTTTACAGAAATAAAATACCTTTTGATTTATAAAATTGTGATTTTTTATACTTTAGATAGAAAAACTGAAAGGAGAGTTAGATGAAGCTAGGCTTAGTGAAAAGCAGCTAAAGCACAAAGTAGACCACCAGAAGGAACTCCTGTCTCATAAATCGGAGGAAATACAGATGATGTCTGAGCGAGTCCATGAAAGCATGTCTTCAGAGATGCTGGCTTTTCAGGTTGAGCTGACTGAAATGGAAAGTGTGAAGGTAATTTTTATGGCATGTGTTTTCTTAGATTTTTAAATTTTTCTTTTGCATACATTTTATGTGTTTTTATAATAATTCTAATGAGCTAGTGTGGAGGAAGAAAAGTTTTTTTTACCTACTTTGATCTAACTATCCAAAAAATGTTTTATGTAGTTTAGGAGAATTACTTTATTTTAAAAAATAGTATTAGGTGACCTGATTAAATAAGGCAGACAGTACCTTTAGATTAATGAAAGCTCTGAAAGGACATAGACATTTTCTGATCCTAGTTTGTGTCATAATATAAAATGTTAGTACAGTGGAAGTTGAAATTTGTGTGAACATAGATTTTTCATTTCAGACTATGAGTCATTAAAAATTAAAGCCCTGAATTCACAGTCAGAAAGAGCAGTCTCTAGAGCCTTTTGTTTGGTTCCCTGCTGAAAAATTAAGTAATTTTTAAAATTTTAATAGGTATCTGAAAACTTTGACAGGTTTTTGTAGTTTTAATTTGAATGTGAACCACTACAGATAAGTTAGCTGAGCAGCTGCTAAATGAAAGCATTTTCAAGAGAATTTTGTCTTTCGATTTCTGTTGAATAGAATGCTCTCAAGGAAGAAGTGAATGAACTACAGTACAGACAGGAACAACTTGAACGTCTTAGTACTAACTTAATGCGCCAGGTAGACCGACTTAAAGAAGAAAAAGAAGAGCGGGAGAAAGAAGCAGTTTCATACTATAATGCCTTAGAGGTATTATCATTACAGTAGTATTGTTTCCAGTTTTTAAATTGTTTTCATGCTAATTTAATCTCTACTAGCTAAATTGTTTTCTTTTGAATTTAGAAAGCTCGTGTAGCAAATCAAGATCTGCAGTTGCAATTGGGCCAGGCCCTCCAGCAAGCCTTGGATCCCAATAGTAAGGGCAACTCTTTGTTTGCAGAGGTACTTACAAGTATTCTAATAATTGAATTGGGTAAACTATTATTTCATTTAGTACAAGAACAATTAAACATACCAATGTTTTCCAGGTAGAAGATCGAAGGGCGGCAATGGAACGCCAGCTTATCGGTATGAAAGTCAAGTATCAGTCACTAAAGAAGCAAAATGCATTTAATAGAGAACAGTTGCAAAGAATGAAGGTGTGGAATTACTGCTCTTAAATGTTTGTTAAATCTACTTCATATTAGCATTATATAGGTAAATATATCACAAAATCCATCTTTTCCTTCAAGGGGTACACTTTTATATTTTTTTCTAGAACTGCATGATTTTTTTAAAAATTAGAAATTCCAGGTAGATCATAAGATACTTTTATGTTTTCAAAAAGTTAATCTTGGAAAAACATTAGTGTGTTTAACAACTACTAATTGTTTATTTTAATGATCATTCACTAACCTTGCCAGGGAGGTGTAAATCTTTATAGAATAGGGAAAAGGAATTTAAAAGTGTTTGTTTCTCACTTATTCTGAGTCTTTCTGGGTTCCTGCATCAAATGAGACTAGCTTTTGCCATTTCTAACTTCTCATAAAGGCTTATTTTAGATGGAAATTTGAACTATTTAGGGTTCCCTTTTCTTGCAGCTCCTCAAAGCATGTTATTAACCCCTTTAATTTTAAGGGTTTTGTTGGTTGTTGCTGCACACAAATAAGAAGTAACAGAAAACCTTAGGGCAATTAGAAAGATTCCAAGATTATAGCAGTCCTTAGAATTCCAATGTATGGTCTGTTCTGCCTGATGTTCCTAAGGTGGTGTTTGGAAGAAAGTTTAGATTTTTTTTTTCAAGATGTCAGTTTTACCAGAGAAATGGGAAAGGTCACTGATTGAACTTGGAATTATATGGACTGGATTGAAACATAGTTGTCATTTGCTAGTTGTGTTACCTGGGACATATATTCTGAGAGCATCTAAAAGGCATATCTCATTTACAAAGTAGAGGTGATAGACCTTGCCTCTCAGAACTGTCTTGGGGTTAAAGTGTAGAAAAATACTCATATGGTACTTCCCATTCTTATCATTGTGAATATCATGTTTGTGACTGAGCTGCTTAACAGTTTCCCCTACTTAAGTAAAGCTAATGGAGAATTTTGAGAAATCGCTTTAACAGGAGTTAGTATAGGTGGTGAAAGCAGGCCACATTTGTCCAGGCTTACTTACCAGTTAAATGACACCCTCTGGACCACAGTCATGCTGTTCAATTTTGTATCACAAACTAGGTAAAACTATATTAAAGACTTCAGATATCATTAAAAAGTAGAAGTACTCCAAAGTTATGTCTACAACAAAACTAACTGATGTATATTTTCCAATTATTAGACTAGAAATAACTAATTAGTTTTCAAAACAAGTTCTAAATAGTATTAGTACAAAATACAAATTGTTCCAGAAATATGCTTATCAGAATATCTCAATTTTGTTGTGGTGGGGGGATTCTAGTTACAGATTGCTACATTGCTACAGATGAAAGGATCTCAAACTGAATTTGAGCAGCAGGAACGGTTGTTTTCCATGTTAGAGCAGAAGAACGGTGAAATAAAACATCTTTTAGGTGAAATTAGAAATCTGGAGAAATTTAAGGTACGTATAATATCTTGAAAAGATGTGGCTGGATTTTTATTTGAATATCTTAAATTTTCAGTTTAAATAGGTTTCTCATCGTATAATTAACTTTCAGTTTCAGTACATATTGACCCAATCTTTAAATTATTTTTTTCTTGTCTCTGCTTTTCAGTATTATTGACCATGCTTCTTTTACTAAAGCAAAGACAAACCAATCTATTCTATTTTTGTTGTTATTATCTGGTTATTGTTTGTAAGTACCTATATCTTAGTGTACAACTTAGTGAGTTTTAACATATATATGTTTATACACACACACACACATATTTATATCTGTATATGTATATTCTTACAATTACTATCAGATTACATAAAATATTCCTAGCACTCCAGAAAAGCCCCATTGAAATGAAGTGCTCCCACCTCCTAACTTTGTGTCAACATTATGTGAATATTCTGTTGAACTTCATATAAATTGAATCATGTAATATATATACCCCTGTTTCTGTCTTCTGCTCAGTGTTATGTCAGTGAGATTTCTTGCCTGAATGTCATCAGTAATTATTTTTTAGTGCTATCTGTTCCATTATTTTTAGAGCTTTGTCAATTCAACATTGTATATCCACTGGAATTTATGGATGTCTTAAATAAATTCTAATAAATTTATTTTATTTTGCAATTAGTGCAACCTTCCAGGAAAGTGAAAGTACTCCTACATGCCTTTGACTCAGAGCTCCCTATTTCTTATTTGTATGCTTGATTTATAACTTTTTCTGTTTTTATATGTTTTTTCTTAAACTTTGAGAGTGAGTTCCAAACCAGATGTCCTTTTACCCCTAAGCACCATGATGTTATTGGAGATATAAGCAAATGGTCAAAATTACAAATTAACATTGACATGCATTGAACCATGCTATTAACCAAGCTACATTTTACATTTTGCCAGTTATCATTGATACCCTGTTATGGTTTATATGAGATGTCCTTCAAAAGCTCTTGTGTTAGTGCAAGAATTTTTAGAGGAGAAATGTTTGGATTATGAGAGCTTTAACCTGATCTGTGGATTGATCCACTTATATGGATTAACTGAGTAGTGTGACTAGAGGAGTTAAGTTACTGGAGGGGTGATTGGAATTTTGTCCCTGGTGAGCAGAGAGCTCTCTCTCTCTGCTTCCTGATTACCATTTTCTAAGCTACTTTCCTCCCCCACACCCTTTCACTATGATATTCTACCTCACCTTGGGCCCAGAGCAATAGAGTTGGCCATCTGTGGATTGAGACCTGAAACCATGAACCCCAAGTAAACTTCTCCTTACATTCTTCTTGTTAGATCTTTTGGTCACAGAGACAAAAAAAAGCTGATGAAAACATACCCTAAGCAAATTTTAAAAGAAAAAAAAATCTAGTGTTTTCAATTCTAGGGCCTAATCCAAGGTTGCATGTTTTACCATGAAGTCTCTTCAGTCTTCCTTAATCTGGAACAGTTTCTCTTTCTTTATTTTGACATTTTTGAAGAAAAATTTGTTTATATGACTTTATCTCTGTTTCTTCTAAAAACTATTAAAAGTATTATAATTTTAGCTAAATTTGCAGTGTGTCACTTGGCAGGTATATGTAGTCTATCCCTGGGGCTTTGTGGTATACTTTGAAAATTGTGACCTTAAATTAGGAGGATTTTTAAATGTGCAATCTCTGAAATTCTTTGCAAGTTTTTAAACATCTGCTTTTTTTCCAGTAAAGAAAATATTCAAAGAGTGAATCAGAATATTTAAAGCCTGGATACCAAAAATAACCTCAAGAATCTCCTCTCTTTTTCCTATTTTTCCATTGTATAGCTTTGTCATACCAGAATTCAACCCAAAAAGCATTTGCTTCTCTCATTCTAAAAGCCAGGAGAGTGAAATCCTAAGACAGGTATAGTTGGAGTCAGAGATATGAGTGTGAGTTAGATCTGGATTCACAATCTAGCTCTTGATTTACTTGCCGGTAGTAACTTGAGCCACTTTTCTTACCTGAGGAAGGACTGACTGGTGGTTCTTGTACCTACTGCACTCAGGTAAGTGGGTGGATCTTTGAAGAGTATTTGTCAAAGGATGAGAGATAAACATGTGGCTGCTGCCACTGTTAATAAGCATACAGTAACCTAATTTGTTATGTAAGTAATAAGAATTTTTGCTTTCTTTAGAATTTATATGAAAGTATGGATTCAAAACCTTCAGGCAACTCTGGTGCTCTGGAAGATAACACCTATTATACAGATTTACTTCAGCTAAAGCTTGAGAACTTAAAGTAGGTGTCTGGGTTGGCAGATGGAAGATAAAGACTTTTTATTTATTTTAATAGGTGGTATTCATATAATAACAAATTTTTAAGTTCAAATTGCCAAAAGAAATTTCCACAGTAAAGAAAGTCAATAACATGTCTTTGTGTAATACATGAGTTTTATGCAAGATTTAATAATTACTAATTACTGAAGAATACTTTCAGTAAATAATTTGTGTTTAGCTTTTTAGATTGGTAAGTAAAAAGGACTTTCATATAGAAAATATTCTTATAATCCAAATTTTTCAAGAATAAGTATCTCATAACTTAAAGGGAATTTATGCATGAATCACCTTGGAATAATGCATGAATTTTGGCAGCGGGGGATGCTATTGTTAAACTTTAATTATTTGTTTTTCTTTGTTACTAGAAATCCCAAAGAAATATATTTTTAATCAAGTGTTCAAATATAAAATTAAAGATTCATCCCACTAAGTTATTCACAAAATTATATATTAACATTCCTTGGTTCTTTTCTGTTACTGTAGCAAAGAAAATGAAAGCAGCAAAAGTGAATTGTCCATACAGCGGAGGAAAGCATTGTTTGAGAGCCAGCGGGCCCTGGATATCGAGCGAAAACTTTTTGCAAATGAAAGATGCCTTCAGCTTGCAGAAAGTGAAAATATGAAACAGAGCTAAGCTAGATGAATTAAAGCTGAAGTATGAACCTGAAGGTATGCAAGTTTCCTATGTTTTTGTCTTTTAAGTCCTAAGTAGCTCTGAGAAAGTGTATCAACATTTTTTTCAAACTATAGCTTTTAGCAAATCTCATTACAAACCAATTTTGCAGTTATCAATCTGTAGTTAATAAGGGAAATTTACAGCTGAAAAATTCAAAGGGAACTGGGTATGCATGAATGTGATATGTGGCTTTTTTTGGATGTCTAGGCTTCATCATACTGACACTTGAGGCTTATCCACTTAAAATCGTAGCATGTTGTCATACCAAAAAGTTAAATAAGCAGCTAATGTTGGAAGTTATGCTAATTCAGATTATTTATAGAAGATCTAAACATAGTTTAGGTTTAAGTGCTTGTGATTATTCTTCCACCGATGAAAGTCTGAGGAGGCATTGCAGGATTCAGACTCCTTTTGTGTTTGTCCGCCACCATCCCATTGAGCAGAAAGTTCAGAGTTGATTTATGTGGCCTTGCTGTCACAGCAAGGCAAGATTGAGAAAATTCAATCTTGATTCTCAGGGGCCATGTTCCAACTAAATATTGGGAATTCTATATTTTTTATTGACATATAATAATTGGATATTTATTATGTTTCTATTTATATATACATTGTGTAATGATTAAATGAAGGTAATTAGCATGTGATCACCTTAAATATTCATTCTTCATTGAGAACACTCAACTTCTACAAAATCAACCTAGTTTGGATTCCACAGATGAATAGGAACATGTAGTGTTTGCCTTTTTGTGCCTGACTTATTTCATTTAACACAAGATCCTTAGTTCATTCAAGTTGTCACAAGTGACAGGATTTCATACCTTTTTTATGAATGCATAGTATTCCATTACTTATACATATCACATTTTCTTTCTCCATTTATGGGAGTTCAGATATCTGGAAACACACACACACACACACACACACACACACACACACACCTAGTATTGGGATTGCTGGGTCACATGTTAATTCTATTTTTAATTTTTGAGAAACTTCCATACTATTTTCCATAATGACTACTAATTTATAGACCCACTCACAGTATATGAGAGTTCTCCTTTCTCCATATCCTCACCAGAATTTCTTTTTTTTTCTTTTGGATAATAGTTATTCTAACTTGGGTGAAATAGTTTCTCACTGTGGTTTTAATTTGCATTTTTCCTGATGTTTAGTGATTTAGTAGTGTTGAGAATTTTTTCGTAAACCTCTGTATTCTTAGAAAAATGTCTGTTCAGGTCTTTTGCCCATTTTTAAAATCAGATTATATGAAGGGTTTTTGCTATTGAGTTCTTTTAGTTCCTTATAGATACTACATAGTAATGCTTTGTCAGCCGTATAATTTGCAAGCAATTTCTTCTATTCTGTAGTTTTTCTTCACTTTGTTGATTGTTTTCTTTGCTATAGAAATTTTTTAGTTTGATATTATCTGGTTTGCTTATTTTTGCTTTTGTTTCTCCTGCTTTTGAGGGATTGTCTAAAAAACCTTTGCCCAGACCGAGGTCATGTAGCATTTCCCTACGTTTTCTTCAAGTAATTTTATAGATTTTAGTTGATTTTTGTATATGATAAGAGAGAAGTCTGGCACAAAAAGACAAACACTACACGATCCTATTAATCTGTGAAATTTAAAAAAGGTTGATTTTGTAGAAGTTGAGAATGTTCTCAATGAAGAAACAATGAATATTCATGGTTCTACATGTGGAGATCCAGTTTTCTCAGCACCATTTATTAAAGGACTGTCCTTTGCCCAGTATGTGTTCTGAGCTCCATTGCTCTCTTCACTGTTTTTGTGCCCATACCATGCTATTTTGGTCAGTTTAGCACTGTAGTATATTTTGAAGTCAGGTACTAGCATTGTTCCAGTTTTGTTCTTTCTGCTCTTTAACTATTTGAAATTTTATTGTTTAAGACAGGTTAGGATTATTTTTTTCTTTTTCTGTAAAGAAAATTATGGAATTTTGATGAGAATTGCATTGAATTTGTAAATTGCTTTGGGTAGAATGAATATTTTAACAATATTAATTCTAGTTCATGAATATGAGATATCTTGCCATGTTTTTCTGTCTTTTCAGTTTTCACCAGTGTTTTATGGTTTTCACTGTAGAGCTCATTCATCTCCTTGATTAAATTTTTTCCTAGGTATTTTATTTCACTTTTTTTAAAAAAAAAAAACATAGCTTTTATAAATGGGATTACTTTCTTTATTTCTTTTTCAGATAATTTGCTATTGTTGAATGGAAACACTGCTGACTTTTATATATTGGCTTTAGTATCTTATATCCTTACTGTATTTATTAGTTCTAATAGTTTTTAAGTAGAGTATTCAGAATTTTCTGTAAAAGATTGTATTATCTGAAAACAGGGACGGTTTCCTTTACAATTTGGCTGCCTATTATTTCTTCCTTTTATCTAATTTCTCTGGCTAGGACTTCAAGTTCTGTGTTGAGTCATAACAGTGAATGCTGGTGGCATCCTTGTCTTGTTCCAGATCCTAAAGGAAACTCTTTGATTTTGACCCTGTTGAGTATGATGTCTGTGGGTTTATCATCTATGGCCTTTAATATACTGAGATGTGTTCCTTCTATGCCTAATTTATTCAGAGTTTTTATCAAAAAAGGATGTTAAGTTTTGTCAAATTTTTTCTATTGAAATGATCGTATGGTGTTTGCCCTTTTGTCTGTAATGTGATATATCAGTTTGTTGATTTGTGTTTTAAGCCATTCTTAGATCCTAGGGTTAATTCCATTTGATCGTGGTATTTAATTATTTTGATATGCTGTTGCCTTCTGCTCTCCAGAAATTTTTTTTTCAGGTTTTCCAATTTGTTTGTATTTACTAGTTCTTAAAATTCTTTGTTTCTGTGGGGTCAGTTTATGTTTCCTTTTTCACCTCTGATTTTTTTTAAATTTATTTGAGTTTTTTGTTGTTGTTGTTGTTTTTGTCTGGCTAAAGATTTATTCATTTTGTTTATCTTTTCAAAAACCAATTCTTCATTTATCTTTTATTTTCTTTTTTTCCTCTATTTTGGTTATTTGTGCTCTGATCCTTACCATTTCTTCCTTCTACTAATTTTGGTCTTATTTTTTTCTAGTTTATTGAGATGAGACATTGAGATCTTCCTTCTTTTTAAAAAAAAAATTTAAATTGTTTTTGAACCTTTATTTTGTTTATATGCAGGGCTGAGGATTGAACCCAGTGCATCTCTCGTGGTAGGCAAGCACTACACCACTAAGCTGTTCTATTCCTTCTTTTTTTGAAGTAGGAGTTTATTGCTATAAACTTTCTTCTTAGAACTGCTTTTGCTGAAAGCATAAAGTTTTGGCATATTTGGTATATTTTCATTTTTACTTGTGAAAAGAAATATTTAAATTTATCTTTTAATTTCCTCATTGACTTATTGGTTGCTTCTAAGTATGTTTAATTTTTACATCTTTGTACAGTTTCTGATGTTCTCTTTTGTGGCCTGACATGATACCCTTGAGAACATTTCATGTGCAGTTGAGAGGAATGTGCTGCAGCTGGTACATGGAAAGGTCTGTAACTTCTGTTAGCTCCATTTGGTCTAGAGTACAGTTTAAATCTGATGTTTCTCTGCTGCTTTTCTGGCTAGATGCTCTTCCATTGCTAGAAGTGGGCTGTTAAAGTACCTTATCACTGCAAAAAAATTGCTGCCTATCGCTCTACATTTAATAATGCTTGCTTTATGTATTTAGACATATATTTACAATTGTTGTATACTCTTTTTTTTTGTTTGTTCTGTAATGGCCTTGTCTCCTCAGTTTTTGACTTGAAGCATATTTTATTTAAGTATAACCACTCCTATTCTCTTTTGGTTTCCATTTGAATGGAATATCTTTTTCCATTTGTTCACTCTCTGTCTATATTCCTTACAAGTGAGTGTCTTGTAGGCAGCAGAGTCAGATTTGGGTACTGTCATGTAATTACTTGTTTTCTGGTTGTTTTGTACATCTTTGTTCTTATCTTCCTGTCTTCCTTTGTTAAGTGATTTTTTTCCTATCAACATGTTTTGATCCCATGGATTTTTTTTTCAGTGTATCTATTTAAGGTTTTTGCTCTGTGATTACCATGAGGCTTTCACAGAACATCTTATAATTACAATAGGTTATTTTTAGCTGCAACAACTTAATTTCAAAAGCAAAAAGAAAAAAGCCTTCTACTCTTCAACTCCATTTCTCTCCCATATTTTGAGTTTTTGATGTTAAAATTTACATCTTTTTATATTACATATCCCTTAGCAGATTACTGTATTTGTATTAGTATTGTCCTTTAGGCTTCTTACTAAGGATATAAATGGTTTACATCCCCTAGTTCCCGTGTTATTTTGGTTTTATCTGAATGCTCATTTTTACCTGTGGGTTTTTATACCTTCAGATGTTTTCATATTAGACGTTCTCATCTTTTTTTTTCTCTTTGCATTTGAAGAACTCCCTTCAGCCTTTCTTATAAGATAGGTCTGTTGCCATTAGTGCATTCAGGTTTTGTCTGGGAAGGTCTGTCTTCCCTTTACTTCTGAAGAAGCTTTGGTGAGTACATTATTCTTGGTTGGCAGATGTTTTTCCTTCAGCAGTTTGGATATCATCTCATTCCCTTATGCCTTTTGGGTTTTTGCTGAGAAGTCCACCAGTCATATTGGAATTCCCTTCTGTGTCACTTGCTTCTTTCTTTCCTCTTGCTGCTTTCAAGTCCTCTTTGTCTTTGACCTTTGAGAGTTATTTGGGTTGAATCTGATTGGCAACCTTTGATTATCCTGTAATTGGGTGTTTGTATCTTAGATTTGGAAAGTTTTCTGTTATATTTTTGAATAAACTTAATTCTAACCTTTTGTCATTCTCTAGATCCTCTTGGACACCAATGACATAGATTTGCTCTTTTAATGGTGTCCCAGAGATCTCATGAATTTTCTTCATTCCTTCTCATTCTTTTTTCTCCTCTGTTTTCAAATAGCCTGTTATCAAGCTCACTAATTCTTTCCTCTTCTTGATCAGTTCTGCTATTAATGTCCACCAGTGGCTTTTTTATTTCATTTATTTATCAGCTCCAGAATTTGATTTTTAAAAATTATTTCAATCTGTTAAATGTCTCCTTATAAAATTTTCTTAATTGGTCCTCTGTTTTCTTGAAGTTTCTTGAGTTTTTTTTTTTAAACCAGATATTTTAAATTCTTTGTCTGCCAAATCATGCATATGAAGGTCTTGGGTTTATCTTTGCCAATATGTTTTGTTCATTTGATAAGGACATCTTTCCTTGGCTCTTCTTAGTCCTTGTAACATATATCTTTGTCTCTGCATTGATGAATTAGGTATCTCTTCTTCTTTTTTTTTTTTTGCAGTCTGGACTTGTTTGTGACTATTCTACTCCAGTAGGCTTGTTTAGACATTTTTAGCAGACTGACTATGGTATTCCATTTCAGCATTAGAGGGCACCCTGAGCTCAGGTTAGATGCAGGTTTTTTGACAACTCTGCTGCTGGTGCAGTTTCCAACCTGGATGGACCCATGGGAGATTCATGGAGTACACTCAAGGCATGTGGGAGAGTCAGTCAGTCTCTTGAGTCCAGAGGATCTATGAACCCCGCCTCCAGCAGTAAATATTTCTAAATATTCTGTCTGCTAGCATGTCTCCTCTGACAGGGATGGGGGGCCAGTGCCAAGTTCTGTGTGCTAGTTCGAGCCCTACTTCTCCTTCCTTCTAGCTGGTCTCAGGAGCATCCCACGGAGTATTCTCAGTGTTTGCTGTGAGCCCATACAGTGAGACTCCCACAGAGAGACTCTGGTGGTGAGGAAGTCAAATATCTATTTCTTGCTTACTTTTTTCAGTGTACACACTGAGTTCTGGGGGCTTTCTGCAGGTGGTACCATGAAAGCTTAGGGACAAGGAGTTGCAGTAACAGGGAACCTTTCCCCTTGTGGGCTTCACAGTCTAACTTACCTGTTCTGGTTTTCTGAGTTCTTGTGAATGTATTTTTGTGGCATATAGTTATTTAGCTTGGTTGTTCTGAAGGGTATTTATCACTGGAGATTTCTACCCGACCTCTTCTCTTACTCTAGCCTTTAAGGAAAAATGTTTGGACAGTTATTAGAGCAAGTCACATCACCGAGAAAAAATAGCCCAATACACCCTCTGCCTCTTGTATACTACAAAAAATGAACTTTACTATGTATAAATTTTAAAATAAAAAGCCAAATGTAAAGAAGTCCATGAATGTGATGGTCCTAACTCCCTCCCCTCCCCAAAAGGTATTGTCAACATGTTTTAGGTTAAGGATTCTCAACAGGTTTCTGCCCCCACCCTTTTGACAGGCTGAACTCTGTTCATTCTGGTCAATAGTGTGGAAAATGTCAACAATGAGAAGTTTTTTATATTGTTTTAAAAGACTTCTCTTTCTTTTGTCCTTTATCTCTTCCCTGATCCTAGTAAGCTCCTGTGAGTAAAAATTACCCATTAGGAATTTCAGGGGTAGTGTGCTGAACTGAACACAGCAAAGGGACAGGAGGATGGTTAGTAAATCCAGATGATCTGGTTTCAAAGGAGCAGCAAGGGATAGCCAATATTTAAAGTTTGACTTGTTCTTTTCATTTAATCCTTGTAACAGACAAAGCAAAGTAAGTATTTTTAATCCGCATTTTGCAGATTTAGAAACCTTAAAATGTAGGATGATTAAATACTTTCCTAAGGTCATCCAGCTGCTAAGTGCCAGACTTGATCCTAAACTCCCTGTTTGCCACTGCATCTTTATCTCCATGGCACCAAGGTCTCCCTTAGGAACCATCTCCCCTTAGAATTTTTTATCAAAATACCACAAGAGAACATTTTATTCATTCCTAGAATTCCTGTATTGAGTTCCCAAGGAAAAATTTATGGTCAAAATAACCTATAAAAGCTTTAATTAATGCAGTCTATGGAAAAGAAAGAAAAAGAAATAGATTTCAGTGAGGTGATGAGTGGATTTTGAAAGAATAGAAAAAAGGAAAAGACTTTATGTATAACTGCTCTCCCTTGGTCTGTCTTTTGTTCATTGACTGGATTTTTCTAATGGTTTTCATTCTCAGAGAAAATCGAAGTTCCTATACTCAAAAAGAGGCAGGAGGTGCTACCTCTGGATGTGACCCCTGCTGAAAACGAATGTGCCAGCGGTGCTGCCTGGGAAGGAACTTCTAGATTCCCACCTCACAAGGAGACACAGTCCTGTCCTGACCCTTCAGAAGGTGACTTGCAGTTAGAAAAGTCAGTGTCTGCAAACACTCCCACTGCCCCTCTCTCTCCTCACAAAAATCTGCCCGTGGATGTGCAGCCAAAGAAGGAGAAGAAATGTGTGAAGCTTGCTCAAGCCTTAAGTGAAAGAAGTGAGAACACGCCCAGCTCTCTCAGGTCAGTGTCCTCCTTTCAAGGCAGCCAGCAGCCCTCCCTTCTCTCCCTTCTCGCTGCATGAGCTATGCTCTTTGTCTCTTTATCTGTCTTCTCAATATTGCATGCAGTCTAATGCCCCAGTTTCATCTGCCCGCCTTCAACTTCTCTAAAACTTTGAGAAAGACTAAAATGATTGCAAGGGGAAAGGACTCCTGAAGAAGGGAGTCATTAGAAAGCCACACATCTCTCTTGTTGGTTTGAATAAATGTGCTATTACTTTTCTCCTGGTAAAGGAGTAGCCATGAAGGAACAATCAACTTACCTTCTCAAAGGTTTTCCAGTAGTCTGAAGACAGTTTAGTTAAGAAAATGTAGGTGAAGTTTTCTATGGCTTTTGATGATGTTTATACCAATCCTTCAGACATTACTTTTAATTATTTTGACATTTTTAAATATCCAAGGTAATTTGTTTCCATTTTTTCTAAAACATCAAAGCCTCCAATTTCTGCATAATTGAATTTGTGACTTAAAAGAGAAAGTGTCAGATATGTGTATCTGAAGGACCAGTTGAAGGGCCTTGTCCTTTAAAAGGAATAGAAGTGAGAAGGTAAGAGCAAGTGAACAGAGGGAAGAGGATGTAACTGGCTGCAGTTGGAGTTCTGGGCATGCACAGCAGGATCTGGGAAGGATAAACAGAAGTGAGGGAAATGGAGGGGAAATCAAGATGAAGGTTGTGTAATGCAATGGCAGGTATATTAAAAATAAATACTTTTAGACATGTAAAATTCAAACTTGTTTCTGTGAAAGTAGCCAGCTTGGGTTGTCTCCAGTGAAATGAGGTTTTTAAGGTGCTACTAGGGCTACTTTGTTCTTAGAAAGAAGGGAACAGAGTCAGGCATTTTCTGTGTGCATTTGATCAAAAAAGTAAAACAGTCCATCGTATGTAAAAGAACTTCCTTGTATGTTTTATCTGATTTTTCTTTAAATTTTCAGTGCTACTAAATGTACTCAACAATGATAAAACTCTAGCTGCTGTTGTTATTGTAAGGAAGACTAATTAATTATTTCCTTCCTTGACTTTTTTGTATAATGTTGTAAGTCACATAAAATAAGAGCTTGATATTCTTGAGGGAATGACAAATGGATGCTACCTGACAGTACCCATAGCGCTAACTGTTCTGAGGCGAGTTCCACAGGCCGTGCATGTGTGTGTGTTGCTCACTGTGGGAGTGTGCATATGACCAGTGCGGGTTTCCATGGCTCACGGTGTGTGGCCTGTATGGTCTTCCAGAGGTGGATTTCCAGAACCGATCAGTGCATATCTTGCCAGCTATGTGCCCTTCATTTCTTCTTCTGCCCATTTGTGCTTGAAAAAAATATTGCTTCAATGTATCTAATTAAATTGTTTGACTCAAATTGCATATTGGAAACTATTTGCCTTGCTAGTTAAACAAAAACAAATAAAATACCACAAAACACTTGATTTTTTTTTTTGCGTGTGTGTGAGTCCATCTGCTCACTGCAGACATTTCCAACCTTGTGTCTTGCATGCTTAACTTAGATACACAATCTGAAGATGATTTTATAACAAAAGTGGCTTTTATTGGAAACTTAACTGTTGCATGCTTTATAAATTTAATTGATGCTCTTCTTTAAAGTGTTCCCAGGCCTATTTTATTATCTCCCCACTGTTTATATTTTTCTTTAACTATTCTCCTAGTTGAAACTCAGTTTGAGTGTGTTTTCATTGTCTGAGACAGACATCTGTGCAGCCAGGATCCCATGGTGTTTTCATCTTGTGCATGGGCCTTTTGTGTGTCATGTTATCTTTAAAATACTGCTCCAGCATTTCAATTTTTGTGTTATGTGTACTTATCATGATAGATATCTCATCAGATTTAATTCTTTAATCTAGACCTTAACAGGCCTTTTTTATCAACCTTAACATATTTACTAGACATTTAAAAATTAAGTCTATTGATAAGAATAATTCCTTTCAAGAGTCATTTAGTATTTTAATGGTACTGGAGTCTGCTAATTTTTTTTTCTTATCAAAAAAAATAGCACCATTCCTCCTTAGAGGCTCAATATATTACGGGTTTGTTTCTCTATTTTTTTCCATAACTACATTTGAATTCAGAGTGGATGCTTTAATGCCTGGAGGTTAGCCGCTGAGTCAATGCTTCAAACAGACGTTAATGAAGGGAAAGAACCTGCAAGCAAATTGGAAAAAGAACCTTGTAAGAAATCATACCCTACTGTATACGTGTCCTCCAAATCCACTCCGGAGACCCAGTGTCCTCAGCAGTAAGGACTTCTCTCTGATCAGAGGGAGGTACTACTTGCCCTGAGGTTACTGAGGAGTTTAGTTAAGAGCTAGAGTGGTGCCAGAGTTCTAAATACTCAAGTCTCCTCATTGTATCAAGAGCCGGCATTTCCATGCTTCTCAACCAGGCTTTCAATTTTGATTGTGATTCTAAGGAGAGTTTCTTAAGTGATGACCCTTCATGGATCTTCTGTGATTCACACTGAATAAACTGTTAATGGAAGGAAGACTATACTTAATTTAAATCTACATGCAGTGTAGTGTCTGGATTTTTTTCAAGTGAAGTGAATATTTTAACCTACCTTCAGAGCCATATATTCAGAGAATGAACTAATATACTGTTATATTTTCATATGTAATCTTTTTATGAA
The DNA here is from genome assembly GCF_045843805.1 of Urocitellus parryii. Classification (NCBI taxonomy): domain Eukaryota; kingdom Metazoa; phylum Chordata; class Mammalia; order Rodentia; family Sciuridae; genus Urocitellus; species Urocitellus parryii. The sequence goes on from NW_027554225.1 coordinate 302,512, forward strand.
CTTAGTTTTTCATTATATTGTAAAAATAGGAAATTTGATTTGAAAATATATATTGTTATAGATTTTGTCAGTGTTTAAAGCACCTATATGTATCTTTATTTATATTCACTTTATGACTGAAGCATATGAGACAAATAATTTTTAAATATAAAATAAAATTGCAACAATTTCTCCTCTTTGTGTTTTCTTATTCTGTGTGGATAACAGGATATTATCAAAAAAGAATAAAGGTGTGGTCAAAAAAAGAAACTTCAGGGATTCTCAATTCCTTGATACCTATGATCTTACATATAAATATATGTATTTTATATATAACTTTATATTTTGTGAATATATACCTATATATTAAAAAGATTTAATGCTAAACTTTCTAAATGAATATAGATTGGTTCATAGCAATTTCATGTATATTTTCTATAGGTGGGTGAATTAGGGTTCTTCCATGTACATATACCTACATATTTTCACATTCATTCATATTCACAAGCATTTCTGAATCCAGTGTGCTGAATTAGAAATGTTTCATTTAGTAAATTAAGTCTGAATAGAAATCTAGGAGCAACACCACAAAGGGTTTGGGAAATGTTTTTTACAAAGAGACTTGCACACATATTTAAAGAAATTAAGCAGCCAATTGAAGGTTGAAGAACTGGGCCAACAAGGTAATCTCATACATTAGGCTCTGCCTTAATCCCTAGAAACTGAGGCAATTCTGTTGATCTTGAGTCTTCTAGGAATATATTGAAAAATCACTGCTGTAGATGATGGGAAACAAATAATGGATATAAGCAAAATAGTGTCCTCACTCAATTTATTTTAGTAAAAGCTTTGTGAAGTCATAATGGAAAATGGATTTAGAAAAAGCTAAGAATGGAGGCCAGAAGTGGCAAGGTTTGTCATTGGAGAGTACAGTTAAATACACAATCAGACTGAGGCGGTAGGTCAGTAATATAAAATGAGAGTTGGATTCAAGATACAGTTTAAAAGGAGCAGAATGGTCAGTAAGTGTTGAAAATGAGATGTGGGACTCAGATATTAGTGGATAAATGGTGGTGGTAATAGAATGTAGGAGTTGAGGTATTCAGTTCTGGTGGACACTTTTACTCAAGCACATGCAGGGAGCTGGGCAAAATGGCACACACCTATAATCCCAGCTGCTCAGGAAGCTAAGGCAGCAGGATTATAAGACACCGTCTCAAAAATTAAAGGAGCTTGGGATGTACCTCAGTGGTAGAGCACCCATAGTGTGTATGGTTTGCAAAAGTAAGTTTTTTTTTTATTGAAACTTAATTTTGAAAGGAAAATGTGAACTAACATATATATAGCCTTGTTCTAACAGGCACATTTCTCCCTCATCATTACTCCAAAAAGTAGCCTTGGTTTATTCACTATTAGACAGAACCTGGAGTACAGATGGCAAAACTATTTTGCCTCCTTGAGAAAGGTGTTAGTAGGAGGGAGCTAATGTTTGATTTGCTAGATATTTTATGTTCTGCTTCTCTTAGCATAATAATAAGATTTTAGCATTCTAGGATATCTGAACCCAAATCTCAACTTCTCAGCATAAAGTTAGATTTGGGCAACTTTGTCTCTGGGAACAGTTGCTTTGGGTATTGCTTTTTTTTTTTTTTTTAATAGTTGTAAGTAGACGCATTACATTTATTTTATTTGTTTATGTGGTGCTGAGGATCAAACCCAGCACCTCCTTACGTGCTAGGCAAGCATTCTACCACTGAACTATAACCACAGCTCCTGTGTATTGCTTATTTAATATTTTATTTTTTTATAATTATTTATAATATGTAGATCCATAGTCTACAAAATAAAATATATTTATAAGAAAGGTTGCTTTTATCCTTGTGTATGACTTACTTTTTCTCCCCTAACTTTTATGTAGACAATATAGGTAGACTTTTCACCTCCTTTCTTAGATTAAAAATAGAATACTGAGAGATGTCAGAGAAAAATGGTGTATAGGGAGCTTCAATGAACCACCTGTTCCTCTATAAAATTAGCCAATTAACTAAGGAATTGCAGAAAGCATAATGTGACTGTAGGAACTCTGGAGATTGATAGAGTGTATAGCAGTGAGGGAACAGTCAAGGAAAAAATCAGCCTGAGTGTCGGCATTGAAGGAGATCTCTGATGAGCTCTACCAAATATAAGTAGCAATTTCACAGCACACACTTAAACCACCAGTGGGGTCAAATAATCCCAAAGAAAATACTTTTAAAGATGAATTTTAAATACTTAAGATGAATGAAAGTGAAAATGTAATAGAACTTAGAAGGAGATGTAGCAAAGTCAGAAGGACTCAGCAGGAAATTTATGGCTGTAAATTCCTGTGTTTAAAAAGGATCTCAGGCCAATAACTCAACTTTAAGGAATTAGAAAAAAAGAAGATTGAATCCAAAGCTAGGAGGAAAGAAAAAATCAGAGAGACAATACAAAAATAATAAGATGTATGGAAACAAAACGTTCATTCTTTGAAAAAAATCAATAAAATTGGCAGACTCAATTAGACAAATCAAGGGAAAAGAAGAAAAGACTCTAATTGATGAAATTAGAAATGAAATTGGGACAATACTAACCATTTTATAGACTTAAAAATCATAAAAGAATACTGTAAACAGTTATTAATTAGATATACCAATGAAGTTGTCAAATTCCTAGAAAAACTACCAAAATCTAAGAAGAAACAAAATTATAATATGGCATAACAAAAAAGAGATTGTAACAGTCAATAGTTTAAATAATAATTTTAAAAATAAATAATATATTTTTTAAAACTTTCAGAGTAAGATTCTGGGACCTACTGGCTTCACCAGCAAACTCAAATGTTTTCCAAACGTTGCCAAAAAAGTAGAAGATCATTTCCTAACTCATTTTTTTAGGAGAGTATTAGCCTTATACCAAAACCAAACAAAAACTTTAGAAGAAAACTATAGACCAATATCAATGATGACTGTGGCTGCAGAACTCTGTAAGGTAAAGGAATAGATACCATGGCTGTCAGGGCTTGCATCTGAATTGCCCCCCAAAGGCTCATGGGTTGAAGACTGTCCCCAGTGCAGATGTGGGTCTTTGGGGAAGTAATTGGATCGGGAGAATTCTGACCTTCTATATGGGTTAATCCATAAATCTATAGCTGAATGGGTTATTGGACAGTGGTGGGACCTAGTTGGAGGGAGTGGGTCCTTGGCAGTGTGCCCTTGAGGGCTGTATCTTGTCCAGGGCCTCTTCCTCCTTCTGTGTTTCCCAGCTGCCATGAGGTGAGCAGCTTTGCTGTGTCATACCTTTCTGCCATGATACCCTACCTCACCACAGGCCCAGAACAATGTAGCAAGCTGACCATGGACTAAAACCTCTGAAACTGAGCCAAAGTGACTCTCTTCCCCCAAGTTCTATTTTGTCAGAGCAATGAAAATCTGACTAACACAATGACCAAGTAGGATTTGTTCCAGGAATTCAGATTGGATTAAAGTGAAAATCAATGTAATATAAATAGAAAGCTACCCCATGTTCAGGAATTGAAAATCTCAATATTGCTAAAATGGTAGTACTCACTGTCTTAGTCAGTTTGGGCTACTGAATCCTAGGTGGTTCAAGCAACGTTTTTCACACTTCTGAATGCTTGGAAGTTCAAGACAAAGGTGCTAATAGATGCAGTGTCATGAAGGCCCACTTTCTGGTGTGCAGAGCAATCATTGTATATTCTCATATGGTGAAGAACAGAGAAAGTAAGTGCATGTCTCCTTATAAGGTCACTAGTCCCATTCATGAGGACTCTACCCTCATGACCTGATTACCTCTTGAAGCACCCCCCCAACCCCATACCATGGCAGTAGGGGTTAGCATTTCAACATAGGACTGGGGAGAGGGCACATTCGGTCCATAAGATGACCCAAGTGATCTGCAGAATCAATGCAATTCCTATCAAAATCCCAATGGCCATTTTTTTTTGCAGAAAAGCCAATTCTAAAATTTAAGTGGAATTGAAAGGCATCCCAATAGCTAAATTCAACTTTAAAAAGAAGAAAGTTGGAGGTCTTTCACAAATTTCCATTTCAAAACTCACTGTAGAATTGCAGGAAACAAGACAGATACATGCTGCAATGTGGATGAACCTTGAGAACTGGCACAAAAGACATTTGTTTTATAATTCCATTTGTGTGACATATCTAGATAGGCTCATCCATAGAGAGAACAGCTTCCTGGTTGGCAGAGACAGAGAGGAGAAGGGAAAAGGGAAAAACTGCTTGATGGACACAATTTCAATTTGAAATGAAGAAAATGTTTTAACTAGATGGTGGTGATGGTTTCACAACGTTGAATGTACTTAATTCCACTGAACTGGACACCTTAGAACAGTTAAAATGATGACTTTTATGCTATGTCACAGAAAAATTCCTAAAATCTTGTAGAAAGCAGCTTTCAGAATGTGTAGTATGCAAAAAGAAAGGTTTCAAATTAACAGTTTAAACTTTGAGGAAAGTAAAAGAAAATCTAGCAATTAAACCTTTAAATTTTTTTTGAGAAAGAAAGTACATTAATAAGAAGAAATCAATGAAATAGTGTATAAGTATGTAGTAGAGAATCCACAAAGCCAAAAATTGATTATCTAAAAAGATTATAAAACTGATAAACTCCAAATCAGATTTATGAAGTCAAAAAGAAAATACAAGTTAATAATATCAGGAATAAAGAAAATACATTACAGAATTTACTGATTTTTAAAAGATAACAGGTGGATGATCAGGTTACACCAACAAATCTGACAATCAGGATAAACTGATTAAACTTCTTGAAAAACACTATTTTTAAAAAAACATAAGAAATAAAATTTGAATTACCTGATATTAAATTGACATTTTAACTAAATGCTTTTCCATAAAGAAAACTCTAGGCCCAAAACTTGAATGCATTCTTCTAATCATTTTAAAAACAACACCAACCTTAAAATTATTATTATTTTTTTGTATGTTTGTTATTGGTAGTTACGAGCAGTGCTGAACCACTGAACTACAGCCTTTTTTATTTTTTATTTTGAGACAGGGTCTCACTAAGTTGCTAAAGCTAGCCTTGAGTTTGCAATCCTCTGGTTTCAGACTACTAAATCACTGGGATTACAAGTGTGCACCACCATACCTGGCTTAGAATAGTTTTTGCTTTATATATAACTAATGCAAAAAGGAAAGAAAAAGAAAATTAAAATATACAGCTTTGAAAGGAAGAAGTAAAACGTTTTATAGGTGACATCATTGGGTAGAAAAATCACAAATAATCAACAGAAAAATACATGCTGACAGGGCACCATGGGACACACCTGTAATCCCAGTGAACCAGGAGGCTGAGGCAGGAGGTTCAAGCCCATCCTTACCAATTTATTGAGAACCTGTCTCAAAGTATAAAATAAATAAATAAAAATTAAAAGGCTGAGGATATAGTTCAGTGTTAAAATGCTGCTGGGTTCAACTCCCAGTACCCCCAAACAAAATCTGCTGAATCTAATAAGCAATTATACCAAGTTTATAGGATACTTCGGTTTTTGTAATGGCCCTTTAGATACAACACCAAAGGCACAAGCCATGAAAGAAACAAAAATTTTAATTAAAAATGGGTAAAAGATCTAAATAGACACAAAACTACAGATGATAAATAATAAATAAACATATGAGAAGATGCTCAACATTTGTATCATTAGAGAATTTCAAATTAAAACAACAATGAGATCCCATTAAACTTCTATTAGAATGGTTAAAACCCAATACACTGAAAACAACAAATGCTGGTGACAATTGGGAGCAATAGGAACTCTTATCCATTGCTGACAGAAGTACACAGTGACAAGCTATGTTGGAAGGCAGTTTTCTTACAAAGGTAAATACAGTATTACTACACAATCCAGCAATTGCTCTCCTTTCTTGGCATTTACCCAACTGAATTAAAAAAACAACAACAACAACAAATGTTCACAAAAATGTTTATAGTACACATACACCTACATTCAGTGCATCTACTCAGAACTGTGTTCACAGTAAATTTATAATCGTCCAAACTTGGAAGCAACAAAGATGTCCTTCAGAAGGTGAATGGATAAACAAATGGATATGCCCATACCATCCAGTCTTATTCAGTGGTAAAAAGAAATGTTATCAAGCTACAAAAAGACATGGAGGAACCTTTGACCTAAGGTTTCCTAAGGGAAGGAAGCCAGTCTGAAACTGCTACACACTGTGATTCCAAATGCAAGACATTGTGGAGAAGGCAAAACTACAAAGACAGACATCAGGGGTTGCCAGGAGTGAGGGGAGAGGGTAGGAAGTGGGATGGTGAGGTGGAGCACAGGGAGTTTTTAGGGCAGTGGAACTACTCTGTATGATACTGTGTGGGTGGACTCATGTCTGTCATTTGTTAAAACTCATGGAACTGCACAACATGAAGCTGAGTCCCTAAGGTCAACTGTGGACTCCATGATAATGTATCAGTATGGATTCATTAATTCTAACATGTTCTAACATGCTCCATGTAGCAATTACACAGCACACGCGAATTACGAAGAAAATACTTTTAAAGATGAATGTTAAATACTTAAGATGAATGAAAGTGAAAATGTAATAGGACTTAGGAGGAGGTGTAGCAAAGTCAGAAGGACTCAGCAGGAAATTTATGGCTATAAATTAAAAAGGATCTCAGGCCAATAACTCAACTTTAGGGAATTAGAAAAAAGAAGATTGAACTCAAAGCTAGAAGAAGGAAAGAAAAAATCAGAGAGACAATACAAAAATAATAATACTAACCATTTTATGGACATATAAAGGTCATAAGAGAATACTGTAAACAATCATTAATTAATTAGATATATCAATGAAGTTGGTGGAGGGCACCATTTTATAGGGAAAACTGCTTGTGGGCAAGAACATGTACAGGGGAACTCTATTTTCAGCTTAATTTTCTATAAATTCAAAACCGCTGCAAAAAAAGCAAACTAGTTTAAAAAAAAAGAAACAGTTTCCACCCAATTAAACAAGAGGGGCTTTCTTTTAGATTAGAAATACCCCTCAAAAGCAGATAAATCTTATTTACTCATGAGAACTGTGTACAGTGTTTCCACTTACCCAACAAGTAGAGCTATTTTTTAAATTATTTTTATTTATATATGACAGCGAATGCATTACAATTCTTACTACCACATATAGAGCACAATCTTTCATATATCCAGCTGTATACAAAGTAGATTCACGCAAATTCGTGTCTTCATACATGTACTTTGGTTAATAATGATCATCACACTCCACCATCATTTCTAACCCCATGCCCCTCCCTTCCCCTCCCACCCCTCTGCCCTATCTTGAGTTTGTCTATTCCTCTCATGCTCCCTTTCCTTACCCCACTATGAGTCAGCCTCCTTATATCAGAGAAAACATTCAGCATTTGTTTTTTGGGGATTGGCTAAATTCCCTTAGTACTATCTTCTTATTTTATTCTCTTTTATTGCTGATACACACACACACACACACACACACACACACACACACATGCTTAAACTGTGGAACCAACCTAGATGATGTGGCATATATGCACAATAGAATATTTCTCATCAATTAAAGAGAATAAAATAAGAAGATTATATATATCTCCAAGGATTTCTATATAAAGCCTTGGTATTTTCTTACTTTAAAAGGAAAAGGGGCTGGGGTTGTGGCTCAGTGGTAGAGCACTTGGCTAGCATGTGTGAGGCACTGGATTCAATTGTCAGTGCTACATGTAAATAAATGAATAAAATAAAGGTCCATCAACATCTAAAAAATATATTTTTTAAAAAAAAGTGAAAGGAAAAGAAAAGTGGTAGAACACTCACCCAGTATGTGAAAGGCCCTGGGTTTGATCTCCAGCACTGTAAAAAATAAAAATGTTTATCCTTTAGTTATAAAGGCTATAAGAAAATTATTTTATATATGTTACAAATCAGGGAATTTTGTAACCATAAACCCTCCTTGAGGGATTTCCTAGGATGTAATCATCTTTTGCAATAGGATTGAAAAATTGAAAAATAACTACACGTTATGGATAACAGGAGTCAGAATGTGCAAAGGAGGAAGGCTAAAACAAACTCTGTGGTGTTGAATTGGAATTGAGTTTTATGAACTCCTGGATATGTCTACTGAGAGGTCCTGGCAGCAGTATCACCTGAGTACTGGTGAGTACCCTTGGCACCCAGATCTTGATTTCTTAATATCATTCTCCACCAAAAAGGAACCAGAATTTTTTGAAAATTAGTGGACTCCAGGAGTATGGCTGGGAATGAATGAGATGAGCCTTGAGCATCTTATGCCAAAAAGTAAGAAAGTGCTCAGAGAATGGTGGGGCACATTGAAATGAACTTATCACCTTGAAGTGGCTCCCATTGGCCAAATCTGAGGACATTTTGAGCATGTAAGTTGACAATAGTAAAGGGTCATAACATTGAGTAAAATAAGAAACCACAAGCCCATATAATTATAAAAAAATTAAAATACTAATGAATAAATTAAGAAAACCTTTTGCTCACAGTAGAATTGCATTGCATGAGCTCAGAAGAGATAATAGATTTCAAAAATCTCTGGTACATATACTAGGTCATTTAGACAAGAATCACCAATAAATGCTATAATTAGTGGGATAAAAGTATAATAAGTTATAGGATATTTACTTAGCCTCAGAATATTTACTGAGTAGCATCTTTCCTGGCTTGTATACTTCAAAATGCAGAGCATGAATGATAAGTAAAGGTGGGAAACCTGATTCTGATTAGAGACCTATATCTGATGAATGCAATTTGTGATAGGAATAGTGGAACAACTGGCAAATTTGTACCTTGATTAGCTGATAGTATTATGGGAATGTTCATTCCCTGATTTTGATTCTTATACTGCTTTGTTTTTAAGAAATGTATAATGAAATATTTAGGAGTGAATATTACTTATTCTCATGTCTGCACTTTATTCACAAGTGGTCCAGGAAAAAGAAAGTAGTTTTATATATTGAAGGAGACATGAAAGCAACTATATTGAAATGTTAACATTTGGGAAAGGTACTTAAAGAATCTATAGGCTCCATTGTTCTTGTAACTTTCCTGTAAGTCTGAAACTATGTTAAAATTAGAAGCTTTTCAGTGTTACTATTTGCATATGCTTTGTAGAAAGTCTAAAATACTTTGTAGATAATCTATTAAAATTAATGATGAAATTTATTAAAGTTGCCTATCAAATGCAGGGTGAATTTTAAAAATCAGCTATAGCAGCTCTAAACACATGGAGAAATTTTTATTCAGTTTTATTAATTCTTTTTAGTTATGCATTACATTAGGATCTGTTTTGATGTAACTAGAAAAGTCTGAAATATAATTTGCTTGAAGGCAGTCCCTAGTATTTCCCCTTTTCCCTTCCATCCTCCCGTCTCCCATTCCCTTCCCTCTTCTCTACTGATCTTTCTGCAATTTACTTGTATTTTTTCTTTTCAATTAGTGCCTTATGAATATATGTAATGGTGAGAGTCACTGAGGTATATTCATATATGTACCTAGGAAAGTTGTTCATTCCACTGTTCTTCACTTATCCCATCCCTCCTGCTTCTTCCTAAATCCCCTTCCTGATCTTTCTCCTATTTTGATGAAATCCTTCCCCTTTTCTTTTCTATTTTTCCCTTATTTTTGACTAACTTTTGCATATCAGAGAAAATATTCAGCCTTTGACTTTCTGGGTCTGGCTTATTTCACTTAGTACATTAGTCTCAAATTCCATCTATTTATTGGCAAAGGCCAAAATTCCATTCTTCTTTATGGCTGAGTAATACTCTCATATGTATATAAACCACATTTTCTTTATCCATTCATCTGTTGATGGGCATCTAGGTTGGTTCCATAGCTTGGCTACTGTGAATTGTGCTGCTATAAACACAGATGTGGCTGCATCTCTATAGCATGCAGATTTTAGATCTTTTGGATATACTGAGGAGTGAGATAGCTGGGTTATATATTGGTTCCATTCCTAGTATTTTGAGGGATCTCCATAGTGCTTTCCAGAGTGGTTGTACTAATTTGTAGTCTCACCAACAATATTGGCGTATACCTTTCCTCCTATATCCCCACCAACAGTTCTTATTTGTATTTTTTATAATTGCAATTCTGACTGGAGTGAGATGAAATTTCAATGTAGTTTTAATTTGCATTTCTCTGATTGATAGAGATGTTAAACATTTTTCATATATTTGTGGGCCATTTGTATTTTTTATATTTATTCTTTTGAGAAGAGTCTGTTTAGTTCTTTTGCCAATTTATTGATTGGGCTATTTTTTTGGTGTGTGTGTGTGTGTATGTGTGTTGAGATTTTAAATTTCTTTTTTCTTACTGGATATTAATCCTCTGTCCAGGGAATGGCTGGCAAGATCTTCTCTTATTTTGTAGACTCTCTCTTCACATTCTTCATTGTTTCCTTTGCTGTGGAGAAGCTTTTTAATTTGATGCCATCCCACTTTTTAATTTGTGATTTTATTTATTACACTTTAGGAGTCTTGTTAAGGAAATCAATGCCTGTGCCAATATTTTGGAGTGTTGGGCCTACATTTTTTTCCTAGCAATTGCACATATTCTGGTCTAATTCCTAAGTCTGTGATCAGCTTGATTTGTCTTTTGTGTGGTGTGAGAAATAGGGGTAAATTTTCATTTCTCTGCACATGGAATATCCTGTTATATCAGCCCCATTGGTTTTTTTTTTTCTTCTAGCACCATTGGTTTTAAAAGGCTATCTTTTAACCAATATATATATGTTTTTGGCACCTTTATGTAGTATGAGATAACTGTATAACCAGGCATGGTGGTACATGCCTATAATCCCAGCATCTTGGGAGGTTGAGGCAGGAGGATCACAAGTTCAAAGCCAGTCTCAGCAATTTAGTGAAGCTGTAAACAACCTAGCAAGACCCTGTCTCAAAATAAAAAATAAAAAGGGTGGGAATTTGCTTAGTAGTTAAAGACCCTTGGGTTCAATCCCTGATACAAAAATGAAAAATAAAAAATGACCACTTGTATGTGGGTTTGTGTCTGTGTCTTCTAGTCCATTGGTCTTTGGGTCTATTTTAGTGTCAATGCCATGCTGTTTTTTTTTCTATAACTCTGTAATATAATTTGAGATCTGCTATTAAGATGCCTCCAGCATTGCTCTTCTTTTTTCAGGATTGCTTTGGTTATTCTAGGTCTCTTATTTTTCCAAATAAATTTTAGGACTGTTTTTTTTTTTCTATTTCCATGAAGAAAGTCATTGGGATTTTAACAGGAATTGCATTGAATCTGTATAGCACTTTTGGTAGTGTAGCAATTTTGACAATATTAATTCTGCTTATCCAATAATACAGGTGGTCTTTCCATCTTCTATGGTCTTCTTCAATGCCTTCAGTATTCTATAGTTTTCATTGTAGAGGTCCTTCACCTCCTTCATTAGATTAATTCACAAGCAATTTATTGTATTTTTGAGCTTATTGTGAATGGGATAATTTCCCGAATTTCTTTTTCAGCAGATTCATTATCACTAATGGAGTATATAGGAAAGTGATTGACTTATGTATGTTAATCTTGTATCTTGCTACTTTACTGTATCTTTTTTTTTTTAACTCTAGAAGTCTTCAGATGGAGTTTTTTGGGTCTTCTAAATATAAGATCATGTTATCAGCAACCTGATAATTTGGCCTCTTCTTTTACTATATGTATCCCTTTATTTTCCTTCTCTTGCCTAATTGTTCTGTCTGTGTTTCAAGGACTATGTTGAATAGGGTGATGAGAGTGGGCATTGTTGTCTGGCTCCTCATTTTAGAGGGAAATGCTTTCAGTTTTTCTGTGTTCAGTAAGAGGTTGGCCTTGGGTTTGCTGCAAATAACCAAGAAGAAAAATGTTTGATCATATAATTGTAAATATACCATATGCCTAGAGATAAAGCCAACAGAAAAAAGTATAAGACTTCTCTATTAAGAACTTCAAACATCCCAGGGATAAAGAAGATCTACTTGGTGGTATATATTAAACTAAAAATATCACTTATCTCCAAATTGTTCTAAAGATTCAATACAATTCCAATAAATTCCCAGTAAATCCCCCCTCACACTGGAACACAACAAGTTGATTCTAAAATTTATATGGAAATTCAACAAGCCAAGAATAGGCAAGAAAATCTTGAAGAACAAAGGAGGAGGGCTTATACAAACATACAAAGAACATTAGTGTATAAAGAAAGAAATTGAAGAAGACCTTAGAAGATGGAAAGATCTCCCATGCTCTTGGATAGGCAGCATTAATATTGTCAAAATAGCCATACTACCAAAACTGTCATACAGATTTAATGCATTTCCTGTTAAAATCCCAATGACATTCTAGAAAAAGCAATCATAAAATTCATTTGGAGAAATGAGACCCAGAATAGCCAAAGCAATCCTTAGCAAGTAGAGTAAAGCAGGAGATATCACAACATCAGAACTTGAAGTTTACTACAGAGCCATAGTAACAAAAACAGCATGGTATTGACACCAAAACAGACATGTAGACCAATGGTACAGAAGACATATAAAAAACCCCACATAAATACAGTTATCTCATGTTAGACAAAGGCACCAAAACATTCATTGAAAAAAAGACAGCCTCTTCACCAAATGATGCTGGAAAAACTGGAAATCGATATGTAGCAAAATGAAATTAAATCCTTATCTCTCACCCTGCAAGAAACTCAAAGTGGATCAAAGATTTAAGCACTAGAAAAGAGACCCTGTGTCTAAAAGAAGAAAAAGGAGGCCCTCACCATTTGGCTTAGGAACTGACTTCCTTAATAAGACTCCTAAAGTGCAAGAAGTAAAATCAAGAATCAATAAATGAGATGGATCCAAACTAAAAAGCTTCTCAGCAAGGAAACAATAAATAATGTGGAGAGAAAGCCTACAGATTGGGAGAAAATCTTTACCACATGCACCTCAGATAGAGCATCAATCTCCAGGATATATGAAGAACTCAAAAAACTTAACACTGAAAAAAATAACCCAATTAATATATGGGTTAAGCAACTGAAAAGATAATTCATAGAAGAAATACAATTGATCAACAAATACATGAAAAAATGTTGAACACCTCTAGCAACTAGAGAAATACAAATCAGAAGTATCCTAAGATTTCATCTCACTTTAGTCAGAATAGCAATTATCAAAGATAAAACAAAAAATAATTGTTGGCAAGGATGTAGGGGAAAAGGCACACTATTACATTGCTGGTGGGACTGAAAATCAGTACAACCACTATGGAAAGCAGTTTGGAGATTCCTCAGATAATTTGGAATGGAACCAACTTTGACCCAGCTATCCCACTCTTTGGTTTATACCCAAAGGACTTAAAATCAGCATACTACAGAGATGCAGCCATATCAATGTGTATAGCAGCTCAGTTCGAAATTGTCAAACTATGGAACCAACCTAGATGCCCTTCAACAGATGAATGGGTAAAGAAAATATGGTATATACACACTAATGGAATATTACTGTGTCTTAAAGAAAAATGAAATTATGACATTTGTGGTAAATAGATGGAGCTGGAGAATATCATGCTAGGTGAAATAAGCCAATCCCAGAAAACCAAAGGCCAAATGTTTTCTCTGATATGTGGGTGCTAATTCACAATAAGTGGGTAGGGTCTAGGGATGAGTTGAGGTACTTAGGGTTAGAGAGAGGGGAGTGATGGGAAAGAAGGGAATATGGGAACAGGAAGGACAGCAGAATGAATTGGACATATATGTCCATATATGATTACATGACCAGTGAGATTCTACGTTGTGTACAACCGGAAGAATGAGAAGTTGTACTCCATTTATGTATGATGTGTCAAAATGCATTTTACTGTTATGTATAACATTAGAACAGTAACAAAAAGAACCTTAGTGTAAATAGTAATTGATTCAGCGTGGTTTAAGAGCAAACAGAGACTCAGTCATAAAGAAGAATGTAATTCTGGCATTATTTGCCGGTAAAAGAATGGAACTGGAGACTGTCATGCTAAGTGCAATAAGCCAATCCCCAAAACCCAAAGGCCAGATGTTCTCTCTGATATGTGGATGGTAATACATAATAAGGGAGGGAGAGGGAAGAATAGAAGTTCATTGGATTAGACAAAGGGAAAGGAAGGTAGTGAGAATAGAAAGATAGTAGAATGAATCAGACAGAAGTTTCCTATGTTTGTGTATGAATGCATGATCAGTGCAACTCCATATCATGTACAACCACAGGAATCCTAATTAGAATAAGTTTTACTCCATGTATGTATAATATGCCAAAATACACTCTACTGTCATTTATATCTAAAAAGACCAAATTATATATGTGTGTATATATACACATATACATAATATATACATAATAATATATATGCCCCGTATATATATACATACATATATACATATCTATATATGCATACACAGAAATAAACCAAAGAAAGAATAGAGAACCTGTAAACAGAGTCAAGCATGCATATGCTCTCCTATTTCATAATAGACCACATAGTGCCAGAGGGACATGATAGTCTTTTTGAAAAATTGTGCTGGGGAAATTTGGGTAGTGCATGGAGAAGACCCTTGATCCCCTCTCCACTTAACACAGTTATATGGGTGTTACAAAGGCAAATGTAAGGCCCAGTCAGTTTACTTGAGAGCCTAGGCTGAAATCTAGACTCTCTGGCTCCACATGGACTGTTGCTTTTAGTAATGTTGATACTTCCTGTGAGCCTTGAGGGAAACAAAGAAAAAAGAGAACAAAGAAAAGGCAGTAAGGAAAATATAAAAGAGGCGAGCACACACAAAAACAATTACAAAGAAAATAAGGATAGTGAAATTTAAAACCTAAACAGGCGATTCCACTTAACTGAACAGGTGGCTCTTTGAAACCCTGCTTTTTTCCTATCTGGTTAGAATAATGCTTTACCATGAATCATCTGTTCTTCACATTTCCTCTAGATCTGTTCTTAAACTCATTCTTTGTCTTTCTCTGAAAAATAAATTTATAAGGAAAGGAAAGTTGGCATACCTGTTTTGACTACAAAATGGTTACAACGTTGAGAAATACAGAATCAACTTATGTTTAAATAGTATATTATTTATACTTGCAAATAATGTGTCCCACAAGGGTTGAGCAAGATACTCTTAAATTAATGAGTCTAATTGGCAACCTGGAAAAAAATCATAAAAACAGGGAAAAAGTATGACTGTATATTTTTTAAGATTAACAATTAAACCATTAAATTTAGAGTACTCCATCCCAAAAGGTATCAGAATGATAAAGAATATCATATTGAGTGTGTTATTTTACAAAGCAGGTAACAACTCTTGAACAATGTGCTTATCCTACCTTCAAGGACTTTGTGGACATCTTGTACGGTAAAACACTTTTCCACCTCACCTTTTAGCACTTTTCTACCTCACCTAAGCAGCACCGTGAGTGGTGACTTCAGGTGGCACTGCTGAATATCTATGTGGCCTTCTCTTATTTCATGGTTCTGTTTGCTGTTTGAATGCCGACTGGACACAGGAGCAGGGCAAGGACAAGAGTGGGCGTGAAAATTGCTAAGCCTAGTTCCATAGTGGAGCCCCAGCAAGTATCCATTCATGGAAATGCAGTCTCACTTCTGCCCTCTCATCAATTCTGCAACCCACTTAAAACTCCATAATGCTTGCTTTCCTACGTAAATTGGTTCAAGTAGATCCTGTTCTCTTTATCTGAACTGTCAGCACTGTGATCCTTTTAGAACAAAAACCACTTTAAGTCAATAGAATTCAGATACTAAACTCTACCTGGACATGGAAAAAAAAGAGTCCTTGGAGCAAAGATAATTCCCCTGTGGCGCTAACTGACATAATTGTTTGTATTGCTATTTGTTCAGTGGAAGTGGGCTCTCACAGAGGCCTCCCACTTCTGTTCTGAAAGCTTCTGGCCCTTGACTTACCACTTTTTCATTGTCTATCACAAAAGCCCTCAAGTTTTTCCTTATCTTAGATTCTACTCTCCATAATTAGCCCTTCCCTTCATGCCTGAATACTCTTCTGAATTTCCCTGGGAAGACCCCAATCCAAACTTAAACCCAGCTCTTCTCATGCTCTAGTTTGAGTTTAACTGTCCCCCAGAGGCCCATGGTTACAGGCTGGATCCCCAGCTTGACACAATTGGGAGGCAGTGAAAAGAGGCAGGTCTGCTAGGAGGTCTTCTGGTCACTGGGGTGTGCCCTTGAAGGGGAGAGTGGGAGCCCAGCCCCTTCCTCTTCTCTATCACTGACTCGCAGCCCTGACGGGAGCAGCTACTCTCGAGCATGCTCAGCTGGCCTTGATATGCATCCTCAGGACAGGTCCAAAGACAATGGGGCCACTCCATTATGGACTGAGACCTCTGAAACTGTAATTATAAATGGGTCTTCCCAGGTATTGGTTACAATGACAGGAACTTGACTAACACAACTGGGTATCTTCTAAAGTCTCCTGGACCCTCTTCCTAGATGACTGCAATCAGAATTGGGGTGTGGGGGGCACTGAAACTGAGATTCCAATGTACAGCCAGAGTGGAGACTCCCTGGTCTAATCCATGTCTGCACTGAAGTGATTAAATGTGGCACAAGAAAATCATTTGATCATCTTGAGTCCTTCATGTGAATCTTATGACCAATAAGCAGATGGCTTCCATGTCTTCAGGATGACCTTCGTTTCTCTTTCACTCTTCCTAGTCTCAGCTGATGACCTTCGTATTTTATTGAAAATATAATAATTTGCTTCATATTATGTGAAAAACACTAGTGTTCTAAATATATTTTTCAATTGGTCTGAACTCTGGAGTAGGTGCCACAAGATTGTTTGATCTTCAAGAAGTAAAAACTGAGTACCAGAAACGTTACTTTCTCTGACCAAACTCACAAAGCTTGTACTTGAAGGAATTTACATTTGAACCTGGAATCCATCTCTCACCCACCTCACACTCCTTTTCTGGAGTGCTGAAACAAGGAGAAAAAAAACACCTTTGTCTGATCTCACATTGACTGACCAATCTGTCTCTGCATCAATGTATGCTTTCCCCACCTTTAGCACTCTCTGTGCATCCATACACCTCCTCTAATCCAAGAATTGTTAGCAATAGTGATCTCATCCACTTTGAGTGGAATACTGCCATCATACTGCGTGGATCATGAAATCAGGATGAAAGAACACTCCAATGTGGCTGTTCCACACGGCAGTGCTAGCATGAACAGGATTCCAAAAAGAGCATAAATGAAAATTAAAGAGAGTACTGGGAGACACATATGAGGGAAAGTTGAAAGAGACAAGAGAAAGTATGAAGTAATGAGGATATTTGATTCGGGTAAGGGGAGGAGAGGAGAGAAAATACAAAGGGAGAGACAAAAGATAGAAAAAATGAAGGTGAGGGAGTGAAAGGAAGGAAAGAGAAAAAATTAAGGTAGAAAAGAAAGAGGGAAGTAGAGAAGTAGAGAACAAAAGAAGGTGGGAAGGGAATACAGAAGGAAAGGGAAAAAACGAGAGGGGGAAGAAGAAGAAATGAAGAATAGGTGAAAGGAAGAAAGGAAAGAATGGAGGATAAAGAAAAGTAGAGATATAGGAGGAATGAACAGGGAGGGAGAGAAAAGAGGAGAAAGGGAGACAGAAAGAAAAGGAAGAGACATGAAGAGAAAAGGAAAGAAAGAGAGAAAGGAACAGAAAACATACTAAGAAAGAGAGAGGAGGAAGAATGGAGGAAGGTGTTAAAAGAAGGAGGAAGAGAGGGTGGAAGGGTGGAGGGGATGCACGATGGGAAGGGTGAAAGGAGGGTGGAACGGTGAGGGAGGAGCGAAGGGGAGGATAAGGGAGGGTGCAAGGGGCCAGGAGAGGAGTAAAAAAAGGGTGAGGGGAGGAGGGAAAGGAAGGGTGAAGGGAGAGTGGAAGAGTGGAGGGTATGCATGATGGGAAGGGTGAGGGTAGGGAGGAAGGGTGGGGGAAGGAGGGATGGGAAGGGAGAGGAAGGGTGGAGGGGAGGAGGGAAGGGAAGTGTGAGGGAGGGTGGAAGGGTGGAAGGGAGGAGGGAAAGGAAAGGTGAGGGAGTCTGGAAAGGTGGATGGGAGCAGAGATGGGAAGGGTTAGGGAGGGTAGAAGGGTAGAGGGGAGGAGGGAAGGGAAGGGTGAAGCAGGATGGAAGGCTGGAGGAGAAGAGGGAAGGGAAGGGTGAGGGAGGGTGGAAGGGTAGAGGGGAGGAGGGATGGGAAGGGTGAGGGAGGGTGGAGGGGAGGAGGGAAGGGAAGGGTGAGGAAGGGTGGAAGGTGGAGGGGAGGAGTGAAGGGAAGGCTGAGGAAGGGTGGAAGGGTGGATGGTAGGAGAGATGGGAGTGGTTAGGGAGGTGGGAAGGGTGGAGGGGAGGAGGGATGGGAAATGTGAGGGAGGGTGGAAGGGTGGAGGGGAGGAGGGAAGGCAAGGGTGAGGGAGGGTGGAAGGGTGGAGGGGAGGAGGGATGGGAAGGGTGAGGGAGTTTGGAAGGGTGGAGGGGAGGAGGGATGGGAAGGGTGAAGGAGGGTGGAAGGGTGGAGGGGAGGGGGATGGGAAGGGTGAGGGAGGGTGGAGGGGAGGAGGGATGGGAAGGGTGAGGGAGGGTGGAAGGGTAGAGGGGAGGAGGGATGGGAAGGTGAGGGAGGGTGGAAGGGTAGAGGGGAGGAGGGATGGGAAGGTGAGGAAGGGTGGAATGGTGAATGGGAGGGGGGAAGGGAAGGGTGAGGGAGGGTGGAAGGGTGGAGGGGAGGAAGGATGGGAAGGGTCAGGGAGGGTGAAAGTGTGGAGGGGAGGAGTTAAGGGAAGGGTGAGGGAGGGTGGAAGGGTGAAGGGGAGGAGGGATGGGAAGGGTGAGGGAGGGTGGAAGGGTGGAGGGGAGGAGGGATGGGAAGGGTGAGGGAGGGTGGAAGGGTGGAGGGCAGGAGGGAAGGGAAGTGTGAGAGAGGGTGGAAGGGTGGAGGGGAGGGGGATGGGAAGGTGAGGGAGGGTGGAAGGGTAGAGGGGAGGAGGGATGGGAAAGTGAGGGAGGGTGGAATGGTGAATGGGAGGAGGGATGGGAAGGGTGAGGGAGGGTGGAAGTGTGGAGGGGAGGAATGAATGGAAGGGTGGAGGGGAGGAGGGATGGGAAGGTGAGGGAGGGTGGAAGGGTGGGTGGGAGGTGGTATGAGAACAGTGAGGGAGGGTGTAAGGGTGGAGGGGAAAAGGGATGGTTTGGGTGAGGGAGGGTGGAAGGGTGGATGAGAGGTGGGATGGGAAGTGTGAGGGAGGGTGAAAGGGTGGAGGGGAGGAGTGAATGGAAGGGTAGAGGGGAGGAGGGATGGGAAGGTGAGGGAGGGTGGAAGGGTGGAGGGGAGGAGGAAGGGAAGTGTGAGAGAGGGTGGAAGGGTGGAGGGGAGGGGGATGGGAAGGTGAGGGAGGGTGGAAGGGTGGAGGGGAGGAGGGATGGGAAGGTGAGGGAGGGTGGAAGGGTGGAGGGGAGGAGGGAAGGGAAGTGTGAGAGAGGGTGGAAGGGTGGAGGGGAGGAGGAATGGGAAGGGTGAGGGAGGGTGGAAGGGTGGAGGGGAGGAGGGAAGGGAAGTGTGAGAGAGGGTGGAAGGGTGGAGGGGAGGGGGATGGGAAGGTGAGGGAGGGTGGAAGGGTAGAGGGGAGGAGGGATGGGAAGGTGAGGGAGGGTGGAAGGGTGGAGGGGAGGAGGGAAGGGAAGTGTGAGAGAGGGTGGAAGGGTGGAGGGGAGGGGGATGGGAAGGTGAGGGAGGGTGGAAGGGTAGAGGGGAGGAGGGATGGGAAGGTGAGGGAGGGTGGAAGGGTGAATGGGAGGAGGGATGGGAAGGGTGAGGGAGGGTGGAAGGGTGGAGGGGAGGAATGAATGGAAGGGTGAGGGAGGGTGAACGGGTGGAGGGGAGGAGGGATGGGAAGGGTGAGGGAGGGTGGAAGGGTAGAGGGGAGGAGGGATGGGAAGGTGAGGGAGGGTGGAAGGGTGGTGGGGAGGAGGGAAGGGAAGGGTGAGGGAGGGTGGAAGGGTGGAGAGGAGGAGTGAATGGAAGGGTGAGGGGAGGAGGGAGGGAAGGGTGAGGGAGGGTGGAAGGGTGGAGGGGAGGAGGATGGGAAGGGTGAAGTAGGGTGGAAGGGTGGAGGGGAGGAGGGAAGGGAGGGTGAGGGAGGGTGGAAGGGTAGAGGGGAGGAGGGATGGGAAGGTGAGTGAGGGTGGAAGGGTGGAGGGGAGGAGGATGGGAAGTGTGAAAAGGGTGGAAGGGTCGATTGGAGGAGGGAATGGAAGGGGGCGGGAGGGTGGAGTGGTGGAGGGGAGGAGGAATGGAAGGGTGAGGGAGGGTGCAAGGGTGGAGGGGATGCATGATTGGAAGGGTGAGGGGAATGTGGAAGGGTTGAGGGCAGGAGGGACGGGAAGGGTGAGGGAGGGTGGAAGGGTGGAGGGGAGGAGGGAAGTGAAGGGTGAGTGTGGGTGGAAGTGTGTATGGAGGAGTGATGGGAAGGATGAGGGAGGGTGGAAGGGTGGAGGGAGGAGGGAAGTGAAGGGTGAGTGAGGGTGGAAGAAACAAATACTTTGATCCTGGCATGACTGGAGCAGGCTGCTGACTGTGCTTTGTATGAAGGAAAGTGAAGGAAAGCAATATACTTGTTTTCCTAAATCATTAACAACATGCCATAAATTCGTACTCAAATCATAAGATAAGTGCTCAAACTTAGGACTGTTTAACATTTTTCTATGAAAAGAGTTTTACAACTCCCCACGCAATCAGCATCAGAAAATGGCAAGAGGGCATGGAAGAAGTATTCTGGGGAGGCTTGTTATAAACCTGTAAGTGCTTGGAAGAATGCTCCAAGGCTTTTAATTCTTAGGTGGACTTGGCAGTCCTGTTTATGATTGAAGAGTCAATGCTCAGAGGTCAAGGAGAGCTTACTCCCAAGTCAAGGCAGGACTGAACATTGGGTTCAGTTTGTGACCACTTAGGTTACTTTGTAGGGCAACAGCAGTAAGTTCCTTTGCTGAAAATCCCAGAAGCCAAAGGAATTAACACCCAAGAGATGACACTAGTACTCACTGAGGAGAATGATGATACACAGCAGGATGGCGATGATGGTCTCTGTGCCAAGCCCTGCACCCACGATCCAGTCCACATCTGTGCAGTCTCCATTTGAGTCACACTGGCAAACCTTCACTCGGAGAATGGAAATATTGGACTTGGGAGGATTACCGGAATCTGTGATTATGATGGGAACTTCATCTATAGATCCCAGCTTCAAGAAATTTGATCTTTAAATTGAGCTGAGCAAAATCACCTGTACAAAAAGAGGAAAAATACAGTTTGATAATCAATACCTAATGCAACAGAAACACTGCCTTTTCCAGAATGTGTCTCCTACCTGAATGTATACATAAAGAGAATCACAATGCTGCTGCATTATGAAAACATTTTTTTAGCTTCAAGAGCTCTTAATATTTTACTTAAACTGTAAGTAGCTTTTAGAATATATTTAATGAGAAGATTAACTGCACATATATTCAAATAATTAACCTGTTCTTATCATTAAGTTGAGTGATGGTCCAATTTCTCTTAATAGTCACAGGAGATAAAGGAAGATCAAAAGCAAGTGGTCCAGCATTGGGATCGATGTCATAATCAAGTGCTGTGGTGTTATTTGAATTGGGGTCTGAAGTTTCACAAGTCTCTACCTCTTGAGGTAACACTTGAGGAGCATTGTCAATAATATCAAGTAAATAGATTTGCAGCATTCCTGTTCTACTCATAGGAGGAATTCCTAAAAAAGGGAGAAAAAATTACAATGGATGCTGAACAGTTCTCTCCAATAAGTCTCAATTACAGTGAAATTCTCAAACGTCCAGCCTTCTTGCCCTAATCACTGTGTTACCCTGGAAAAAATCTAGCTGTCACAGTATCTGAATGGACTGTTTCAGAACAAGTCCATTTCTTTTTTTTAAAAGAGAGAGAGAGAGAGAGAGAGAGAGAGAGAGAGAGAGAGAGAGAGAGAGAATTTTTTAATATTTATTTTTTAGTTCTTGGCAGACACAACATCTTTGTTTGTATGTGGTGCTGAGGATTGAATCCGGGCCTCACACATGCCAGGCGAGTGTGCTACTGCTTGAGCCACACCCCCAGCCCAAGTCCACTTCTTTCTTCCCTTTGGCATGACCTTGAACTGCCATGCTACTCTGTAGGGAGTGGGCATGGTGATGATTGGTCTCTATGGGATCCCACACTTTTCCTGGCCCTGTTGTCCTTTACTCAGGGTCTGTGCACATCACATTCCTCCAGGCACTGTGTGGAATGTCAGGTAAGCAAGACATAGGCTCAAGAGTTTGTGGACCCTAGCCTTTGGATGTAGAACTAAGACATGTGTGCATGAAAGAACACAAGAGTGCTTTGAAAGCTCAAAAATGGCTCTGACCTAATATAATACTCTACAGACAAATAATACAGAGCCACAGGTCTCATTTGGGGAAGGAACATCTTAGGGGAGAGAAGTGATAGGTATTGATCACTCAACTACTTAGAAAGATTGGGTGGATTTCTTTGTAGTAATTTGTTGTAATCCAACAAAGCATGTTTGAACAGATGAGGAACTTTAGTCTCTGTAAATTGCTCATGGCTACATACTATTATATATAAGTGGGTTATTACTAATGGTGGCTCTGCCTGGCCCCACATCCATTCTCATTCCACTATAAAATGTCTTTACCATCTCATATGATAATTAGGTTTTCTGCTCATATTATAAATATTCATGCATAAATAATAAATGATATGTATATAAAATAGTTTATTAATAGTAGTACATATTGAAGCCCAGAGATTACCTGACCTGCTCAGGGTAATGCAATAAGGAAGGTACACGTACACATGTCATTCTGAGCTGGCAATAAGTAAAAATGTCTACTACCCTCTGTTAAGAATATCACAGTTCTGAGAACACAGATAGCTTAGGGTGGAAGGCAGGGTATCTATTCCAATTTCCCAATACTGTCACCACCACTATGATATTTGACAGTTTGAAGAACGTTTACATTCATTATCACATTTAAGATTACTTAACACTTAAAACAACTTTATAGAATAAGCAACAGTCAATAATTTAATACTAATGAAACCACGGCCAGAGAGAATATAAGAACTCACCCAATCATTAAGGAGCAGAACTGAGCTCTATATCCAGCTTTATGATTTAAATTGAAATGCACATGCAGAATGTCCCAGCTATGTAAACTGAACAGCTCACTTCTCTCTCATATCAAATAACCTTCCAATTAGAACAAAAAGTCACCTGGGTGAATGAAAAACCTGGCAGGCACTTACAACAAACATACATGTCACTTTATATATGTAAATATTTATATCATGACATTATGGTTCAAGATACCTTACTTTAAGTTCTAATGTAGAGGACAGCTACTATTTCCATGCAATGAGGAAGCATAAAACACAATAGTGCTCAGAAAAATCAAGAGTCAAATGTTTTATATGTAGGAGCTAGAGCAAAATAAGGGGGAAAGGTGGTGGGGAATCAGATATTATAAAGATATAGGAAAGGTCAGTGGAGTAGAAGAAGGAGATCGAGATAGAAGGAGGAGGAATGGGAAAAGGGAAGAAATGTGGAATGATTTAACAAAAATCACACCATGTGCATATATATAACAATACCAGAGGAATTCCACCTTTTTGTAGAAAGCACCCACCAAAAATAAATAAATAAGCAAGTGAAAGGAAGAAGGAGAATAGGGGGGAAAAAGGAAAGAGAAATTTGGAGGGGATGGGAACAAAAATAAAATAAATTCCAAGGGTGTGATTTTGTCAAAATGCACTCAAATGTATAAATATAATGCTCCAAAGGGGGAAAAAAAAAAAAAACCTCTAAAGCAATGTTCTGAGGTACACTGGCAGAGGCTGTTTCTACAGAGATACAACTCTCAACATTTGAACAGTCATTTCTCATTAGAAAGGATAAGAAATAGTGTTTTGGCTCTGTCACCACATGGATTTACTTCAGATTGAAATCTCATTGAATCTTATTATACAGGATTTGGAAACGTTCATTGAGATAGGTCTTATCAAAAGTGTTGACAGGCAATGTTTTTCCAACGGGACATCCTGCCGGCCAATTTAAAGGTTATTTTTATTAAACATTCCTATTACAGAATAACACTAAAATATTTTAAAACATGGTTGTGATTCAGTTTTGAAACCACTCAAAAATAAAAGAAATGTTTATTGAAGTCGTTAGTTTGTGCTACTTACAATTTTCTATGTAGAAGTCATTCTATTTTCCTCAAAACATTACAGAGTGAATACCATTATGTGTATTTACCAGCAAAAAAGTCAGAAGAAAAGGAAAGAGATTAAACCCCATCACCAGTCATATGCTAAGACAGTTGGAGAGGTGAAGATAGGCCCTGGAGATCAGGCAGAACTCCAAAGTTTCCATTCTCAAGCACATATTAAACTGAATGCTAACAAAACAAGAAAGTTCATCATCAAGTTTCATACATTCCTTTTATATTAGATGTCTAAAAATGAGGGCTTACCTATATATCTCAACCAACTCAAACCCGGCAGAGATCCACAAAAGAAAATACAAAAGGTGTCAGAGTATCTGTTCTAAAATCCAACACCCTAATGCTCAGACTCTCACTTCTCTCAATTTGCACCCTAAATTAAGAGCTTCCTGATGCATGGCACACAATGGTGGAGAGTCAGAAATAGGACAATTGCTATAGATACACATACTAATGGCAGTAAACAGACTGACTACAAGAAATATAAAAAGACCAACTCAAAAAACACAGAGGCTGTCGGGTGTGGTGGTGCACTTCTGTAATCCCAGTGGCTTGGGAGGCTGAAGCAGTTCAAAGTTCAAAGCCAGCCTCAGCAAAAAAGTGAGGTGCTAAGCAATTCAGCGAGAAATTGTCTCTAAATAAAATATAAATAGGGCTGGGGATGTGGCTCTGAGTTCTATCCCCAGTACAGGAAAACAACAAAAACAACCACAAAACAGTCTGGGGACACTGATGGTTGACTGGAGCTATAGTAAATCAGGCATCAAAGTGTAGCAGGACAGAACAAGGAAATTTCATAATCAGTATGCCAGGCTACCATGGAAGGTGTGCGGCCAGAGAACATTCAGTAGACACAAGAAGGTCCACAGGAAATGATTTTTTTTTTTTTAAATTGGAGCCTAAGAGCAATAAAGGTCTATTTTTTTATCAATATGGTATTATAGAAAATCTTGGTTTGTGTGCATGTCTGATGAAGCTCTAGTCTCTTTAACCAATGTATAGGATAATACCACAAATATATTTAATTACACACCAATGTCAGAAGCAAGAAAAGTAGCATTATATATATTGTTTTACACATTTGGTGATTCTTTGTCCAAAACAGCAATTATAGTGATTTGGGCATTCACAGGATCTATTTTTAGCCAATTGGCAGGATCAGATAATTTTATGTATCTACAAAATGAAAGTGCAGTTAGGTTAATTTTTGGGGGTGTGAAGCTTGAAAGATAATACATATTTTATAGGTTTAATTGCAAAAATACAACCAGCTCATTAACTTGCATTTTTGTAGATGATGGTTAGAAATAGAGCTTTAACATGGAAAATATTTCTGTGGCAGTGATTTTGGGCGGTACATAAAGGTTGTGTTTGGTCAGTCATGCAGGAAACATTCCATAGATATTTGATAATCTCCCTAGTGTGTGTTAAAGTAGTTTGGACAGATTTCAATGGAGGTTCTTGTCTATTTCAACAGATATCAAATGTGCAGATAAACGGCTCAAATATACTTTCCAAATAAGCAGTAGATCTAATATATAGGACTTAAGAGAAATTTATGAAATAAATTGAATTTGATATCACAGATCACTCCTAATTGGTTTCACCACCTTATCATGGCAGAGATGAATCTCACTGAAGAGATCCCTTATAATTCCATTCCTACTAGGATCTCCCACTCTGGGCCAAGCTTCTGAGCTATATCCTTTCAAATTAAGTCCCAAAAGCTCCAGTCTGTATGAGCAGAGTGGTAAGCTTAAATTCTATTTTTACTGGAGGTAGGAGGTGAATATTTCATGGTCAGATAACCAATGTACAGTTTGAAAGAATGTGCTATATTTTGAGAAGTAAAAATTGTAGTATTTCAATACAACTATTAATGAAATATTTAAGTATCTTGATGTCAATGTATAAAGAAATAGAAGATAAATGCAGTTATCTAGCTAATTTTAAGAATTACTATCATGAGCTACAGAAAACAGTTTCATGGGGTATGCTTTGCCCGTCATCTATTCATTTATCAGGAAGGACAAATTAGATTTTGCTGAGGTTGGAAATCTTTACAGATACATTTTATAAGTTCACTGCACAGGTAAGGAATAAAAATAATTAGCTCCTAGATTTTAGTTTGCGCATAAGTTTTATTTTCTTCCCAACCTGAAGGAGAGATAAATGTCATGAGCTTCTAAAAGTTCTCTGTTCACTGACTGTATAACTTTTTGAGGTGTTCAATTTAAAAGCACAGGCTAAATAATTACCTTCTCTTTAAAAAGGAAATGGGTAGAAATAAACATAGGAAATGTTTTCTCTTCAATTGATACATAAATGGTAAATTAAATAAATTTTACTCATGACACAGGATGGAATATAAATTATACAAACAGCATAAGCAGCATTTCATACCTAATATTGTGCTGCATATATCGATCTAGGTCCTGAGCAGTGAAAGTTGTCAACGTGGTACCTGCATGAAGACCTTCTTCTTGGCGAATAATCTTGGGATTGGGGGCAAAATAAGGTTTTCATTTACATCGATAACTGTGACAGACACAGTTGCAGTGGACTGAGGTGGGTGCTGGATTCCTTTGGCTAATGGCGCTTGATTTTCTGCAGCAAAAGTAAGGACAAACATCCTATTTGTTTCAAAGTCAATTGTTTGGAAAAAGAAAAGATAAAAAGAAAATCATATTTTTCAGAAATAAGAATATTTACATTCTTTGCTTCATTCTATTAACTCCATTTCTCAGAATTTGATTTTTTTTTAATTCACTGCACAGTGAAGTTCCTCTCAACTTTCTGGAAAATATGTCTTAGCCTGGTCAATGAATGAAATACTTATGCAACTTTAAGCTACTTATAAATCTTGGGTACTTCAAAGATTTATGTTCACCAAATAATGTGCATTACTGCTGCATAGGTTTATTTATTTAGGTATATCTAAACAGTAATTATTTTTAAAAATAGCATTGTGGATCAAAAATACCAACTAATATGAAGTAAGATAAGAGCATAGGGTCTCCACTCTCAGACATTGGTATAAGATCAGTCCTCATCTAGGGAAGCTTTCCCCAGTCTGTGATAATCAAAAAACAAACAAACAAAAACCCCAGGAAATCTGGTCTTTTTTCATAACACTGGAATTTATGAATAGTTTAAGTATATTTCATAATTTGAAGTATAATTTGAAATACAAATGTGTACATACACATCTTCCATTTAAAATAAAAGTAATTTTTGGTGGAAGGCCTTTTCCAATTATTTAGCAAACTAAAACATTTCTGAGTGTTTTACTGGTCTGTAAAAATCACAAATCTAAGGACAACACTCAAGATTAATGCAATGCACAAATAACCCTTCTTGTAAATATTTCCTTCCAAAGTCCCATTGAATTCCATATCAGGTTCAAACAGAAGAATGGGAAGTAAAACTCTTTATATGTATAATATGTCAAAATACATTCTACTGTCATGTATAGCTAATAGGTAAAAACAAATAAACTAAAAATTACAAAAAACAAAGTCCCATTGAGTCCTGCTATCACAAGAATGTTATGGGAATCAAATGACTAAATGGAAATTTCCCTTAATTTCCCTTGATCACCTTTTAGTGAAGGTGCAAATAGGAAGAATGATGTAATAATAACATGGAAAGAAAGGGCACAGAGAGTATTGAACCTTGCTGGTAGCCCAAGAATGATCAAGAGCTGCAGGTCACGAAAAAGCTACATTATTAGCATCAACTGTACCAGTTTCTTAACCTAGATCACTTCCTCACATCTTGAAACACAGTTTGCTTCTCTCACTCCCAAGTCCCCAGCTCAACTTCCCTTTCCTCAAGTATTTCCAACAAGACAGAGAAGAATCCAGAAAAGAAGACTGCAGTATCTAGAGGGATCACATGAACCACTCCACTGTCCTGACGTGACATTTATTTGTGCTTCCTGGCATCTGCACAGTTCTGAGTTCTTCAAAGCATACAAAACTCATTCATCCCTCACAAAAGTGCCATGACTTAGGTGCTGTCATCAAAGCCCCGCTTTCTGCATGAGGAATTTGAGGTTAACAGAGGTTAAATAACCAACCGTGATCACACAAGTGTCAAGAGCAGAGCTGGAATTTGAACACAGACAACTGGGTTCTGGTAGTGGTGCTCTTGATCACTAAGTTTCAAAACCACATCTCAGTCGACTTATGCATATATAGTACATGGTTGTTGGCAACTGGTACTTTGATGCACATTTCCCTGTGAAGCCAACACCTGGCTGTACTTACAAACTAAGAGTGTTTAGGTGAGAGGCAAAGTAATATATTTCTTCACTGAGTAGGGATGCTCAGAGGAACCAACTTATACATTACATCTATGCATTATTATACCTGAAGAACATCCCCTCTGCATTTGGCACCAAATCGTTTTGTTTGGGGTCCTCTCTTTCTCTTTCTTTTGTCAATTAAAACAGAAGAATCAGTTTCTTGAAGTTTTGAAAAAAATATTTAAAATAGCAATGTAAACACAAGACCTTTTTAAAACATAGGCTCTTTTCTTTCCTGATCATTCCATGTTACTTTTGTGATATTTTCTGGTTCATTCTCTACCTGTCAATATTTTCAATATCTGTAACCAGGAGGAATGTAGGTGTGGTGCCTCATTCATCACAGGTATCAACTGAGGATCAGAACTAATACATCAATTACTTTGATAATCAGTGTTGTTGAGGTCAGTCTCATCTTCAGATTGGTAAGTCTGTCCAAATTGATCTTGTGTTTTTTAAAAAAATCTCAGTACAATGACAATGGGAATACCTATATTGGCCTCAACATCAGCATATATTAAACCATAACACATAGGCTACCAAATAAATTTGAATTCCAGATTTAGAGATGTTTTGGGGGAAAAAAGACCATAAGATTGAATAGCAAAATGATACAGTGGGGGAAATCTAGTGCTAACAGCTAAGAGGCTGTCAGAGATCAATGCTCTGAGGAACACTTACTTTTACCACGGCGACTAACCCGTCATTGCTGTTTGGGTCACTCTGAATGGCAAACCATCCTGCAGGATCTCCTCCACTGATTCTGTACACTGCATTCCAGACTGGTGTATGGGGCTGATCCTTATCAGTCACAGTTAAATTAGCTACAATTACATCCACCCTGTTTTCAGGTACTTCACCATAGAACTACAAGAAAGACAGATGTCAGTCAGAGGAGTGACATGGACCACTGGAGGACAATTTATCTTGACAAACACATCACCCAGAGTTAACTGCTTTATTAAATCTTAATTGTATACACTAAATGGGGAAATTGGTAATGCAGATAATCATGAAATTTATACTTGGCTTTAAAAATACTATAACACTTTTTAGTCCCCATTTTTATTTTGCAAATTATGTTACAGTTCCATTACTATTAAAATTAGCAACCATTTATGAGTATCTGGATGATTAATGTGGGGTTAGGGGAAAGGATTTGCCTATGGAAATAATTTTACTTTGATATAATTACATGCTCAAGAAGGAGCATCAATCAGTCATTTAGTTCACACACCTGAAAATGTTTGTAAGTATTTTGTTATAACAGCACCCAGTCTTTTAAGAATGTTTGTTCTAGGCAGCATATTTTAACATTTTTAACAATGATCTTGAAGATGAGGAAGAAAACTACTGAGATGCCTGAGTTAAAGCCCTGGTGATAGGAGCCCCTGAGCCAGTGGCCATTCTATTCTCAGGTTAAGCAAGTTCCACTTCTATTTAACACATTTATTATTCATGACAAAACTTCTCCATAATGGACCACAGACCTGAAGTTCCTTGAGTGACAGGCCATACTTACTGTCATGGCAGTAAACTCTGGAGGATTTTCATTGACATCTGTCACTGTGATGACGGCCATGGCTGTGTTTGAAAGACCGTATGTGGGATTGCCTTCCATAACTGTAGCTTGAATTATTAATGTATACTGTTGCACTTTCTAAAAAGACATAAAGATAACAACCTAAATGAAACTAGTTCCTCAAGAAGACATAACAGTTGTTCTGTGAATGGCTCTTTATTACACACAGAAAGCACAGCATCATTCATTCTGATGAGCGTTGCTTGAAATTCCCCAAGTGCAGTTTACTTTAACTTACAAAGCACAGGTCTGGTCTTTGTCTAAAGAGATTTAACTGTGTATATGCACATCTCCTCACAGTGAAGAATGTGCTGCAGATGTGTGAAATTCACAGCTAAGCTAAAACCTCCATCTGGTTCAACCTTTCCCTTTTCTTCACTAGTCTGTGATCAAGCATTCCAGTCTTTTGGTTTGTATTTACTTTCTTATGTGTTAAATTTCTACCCAGTTTAAGACACCACAGAAGCTCAAGAGAGGGGGAAGAAAGCATACATAATTTACAATATATTCGGGGTTTCCTTTTACATATTTTTATATATGCAACTTCTGTTATAAGAGGGTTGATAGGATATTTCCCTCTAATCCTCACTAATGCATACTATTCAAAACTACATAGGAAATATATATTCTTTTTTTCTAGTTGTCAGCAGACCTTTAATTAATTTATTTGTTTATGCATTTATATGTGGTGCTGAGGACCAAACCCAGTGTCTCACACATGCTACCACTGAGTTACAACCCCAACCCCATGGCAGATATAGTCTTAAAATCAAAAGCTAATTCAAACTGGGCACAGTGGTGGTGCACAATTGTAATTATGTAGCAAAAAATGTCAATAGTTCTCTGGTTGAGAAACCCTGGCCAGAATATCCTTCTCTCATTCTGAGCCTGCCAAACAAGCAGCTTCAAAGTCATTTTGTTAGTGACTTCTGAAAATCCTTGAGGCAGAGTTCTCCAGTCCTCAAGATTGTGATCCCACAATGCATCTCTATCACGATTTCTAGTTTATATGGCTGTTATCATATTGCATGCTGTTCTTGCCCCACCATGCTTGTGTGTGTTGTGAACACATCCTCATACCCTCCCATCCCCAGGGCTCTGTTTGTCTCATCAGTATGTAGCACAGTGTGTTATAGACAGCAAGCAAGCCATGGATGCTTTTGACTTTGTGGATGGATGAGTGAATGGAGAAAATACCTTCAGCGTTGTATTACCTTAGAAAACTCATTCCAGGATAAGGTAAAATCATCTTCTTATTTACATGGGTAACTATAATTATTTATTAAAATATACTGAGAGCACAAACTAGCTATTTCTCAAACCACAGAGCCAGAATAAAGCCTGGCACGTAGCACTTACTTTAAAAAAACGTGTTGAATGAATGAGCGGAGGGATGGTTAAAAAAATTTACAACAGTATGTTTCATAACCTTGAGCCCAAATACTGATTAAAAACACAGTTTGACTCAAGAGTCATCATAGTATCAAACCTGGCCTAGTAGGATGTTTTCAAACAGAAGAGAAACCACAGGAAACACACTCATGAAATGTCTTTGCTTGCAGTGACTACCTAGTCTTTATTTATGGAAGGCTTAAGTGGAAATTCATGGTCAAATGCATAATAAATGCAGTTCCAATGACTTATTTTTAGTAATCTAGGTGAGGCAGTATATTTTATCAAGTTTGAAGTATTACAAGAAAAAAAGAAAATGATTTTTAAGAACAAAATTTCTACAGCCAAAAAAGCCCAAGGTTTTTCTATTTTTGGTATATGTGTATAATACATGTTTGAGTAAGGATGTGTTTAACATGATTCAATTATTCTGTATTTGAAAACATCAAAGAAAGTTACTCAGACTATGTGACTTAGAAGGAGCCACTGATGATGGGTTATCCTGTCTAGCCCCTTTTTTCCCCCAGGTGCCCTCCCTCCCATTTCTTTACTGAGGACATAGAGAATTGCATTTGGACTATGAAAAAATGCTATAAACTTGTATGGATGACCAACGTATTATGAAACAGAGTTTTAAATGAAGTTTTATAAAATAAAAAAATATAGCTATTTAAATCTTTTCAAACACCAAAATGGTTCAGGAAGGCTGGCCCAACACTTACCTTCATAATGCCAGCTTACCATCTTGTCCACTCATTTTTCAGACTGAATAGGTCTTTCTGGCCTGGCTATTCTGCTGTAACTG
The DNA here is from genome assembly GCF_045843805.1 of Urocitellus parryii. NCBI lineage: Eukaryota > Metazoa > Chordata > Mammalia > Rodentia > Sciuridae > Urocitellus > Urocitellus parryii. The sequence goes on from NW_027554225.1 coordinate 334,975, forward strand.
AGTCTTCAGTGTTTTCAGTACAAGAATCTAAAAGCTTCATCAAATACCAATTTTCAATGGTGAAAGGGCTTCCAGCAAGGTCTGTTTCTAGGCCAGGACATTTTCTATTATGATAGTTGAAAAGAGAGGTCTCCAGAGGACATTAGGGTACCCTGGAAATAAATAGCTAGTGTAGCTTGAGGACAGTCACAGCTGTAACTATGTCCATGCCCTGCTTGGGGTGTTACTTCACCAATTGGTCCCAAGAATATACCAAGCAGTTCTGAGGCTTTCTGGTTGGGTATGTTGGTGACTGTTTTTTATGGTAGAATTTGTACTTTACAAGCAGAAAGCCTCTTTCAGGGCTCACTTTCAAGTTGCTCTAACTGCATCAACTGTAGCACAATGAAAGGCTCCCAGAAATTCTATATAGTAGCAGAATCTAATACTGTAGTATATATTGTTTCCAAAGAGAAAAAAATTGTCATGTGAGCAGTAAGAGGCATATTTTTTTCAATTTTCATCCTACAATTTTTTTCCTATGTTACCTAAAAGCATATGAATGAAAGAAAATGACACTAAAAGGCTCGTGTGATTTCTCCTTTTCTTGCTTATATGATGGTGCTGGTTATATAGCATTTCCTGAAACCATCTTCAAATTTTTTTCTTCAAACTTACCAGGCTTTGATCCCCCAGGAATGGTCTTATTCCACACCTGGTGCAAAAACTCAGGTCTGTTATCATTCATGTCAATAACATTGATGACAATTTCAATGGGGTTCTCCACTTGGTTGCCATTAATATCTACTACATGTGCCCTCAACTGCAAAAGTAATTGAAAACAAATGTACTTAATATATTTGTCTAGGAGAACACATATTGCACAATCACAATGCTACTAACATAGCAAGAATGAACTGACAAAAGCTATTGGAAAATAGCTAATGGAAAAACAGAAGCTATTCTTTCTTAAAAAAAAATATAGTCAGGAGCTGGGGCAGTCACTTGCCTGGCATGTGCGGGGCGCTGGGTTTGATTCTCAGCACCACATAAAAAATAAAATAGAGATGTTGTGTCCACCGAAAATTAAAAAATAAATATTAAAAAATTCTCTCTCTCTTAAAAAACAAATTGTAGTCAACCTGACTCCATATAATTACAGTAGATACAGCAGCAAAAATCCATCCTTTACCTTATGTTAGACATTGTGCCAATCCATTTTAAATGATTTAAATCAATATGTAAAGAGTGAGCCAGAAACTGTCAACATTTGAAGTTCGGGGCACTGAGCTTCAGAAATGCTAGGTAACTTGTGGCGGCCCAAATCCTCAGTCTGTTGACAGAATCTGGATCCACAGTCAATTCTGCCAGCTCCAAAATCCTCTTGTTGAACCAGTATATATTATAAGAATCAGAGTAAGGATAGATACAGTACCACCATAGAGTGCTTGTAAAGACCAAGGGAACAGGAGTATAGAAAGTGAGTGTCCATAGGAAATTTTCATAGTAAGCTTTTACTGTTTTTCAGTTTTAAAGTAACTCATACATATTAAAATATGTGAATATATGTATTTATGGTTAGCTTTATAGGTATTTTTCAAAAAATTATCTATGTCTTTTTCTGAAAAGCAAGTATAATCAATCAGCTACTCTTTGTAGAATATCTTCAAAATCTTTCAATCAATTCTGCACAAAGAGAGGCATTCCATTTCTTTTTGGGGTGGGTGAGCACTTGACTACTGAGACATATTCCCAGCCTTATTTTGTATTTTATTTAGAGACAGGGTCTCACTGAGTTGCTTAGTACCCGGCTGTTGCTGGGGCTGGCTTTGAACTCTGAATCCTCCTGATTAAGCCTCCAGAGCTGCAGGGATTACAGGCTTGAACTACTCCTCCTGGCATGGAACTGTTTCTTTTTGACTGGAATGCTGGTCTGACACTGGCTGTTGGCTTCCATCAGATATGTTCTTTAAGTTAAAGAAGCGTCAACACAGCCTCTCTTTATTTAGAGGTTATTAAACACAGAAAACAACCTAAATTTTATTACTAAATTTCAATATTATATAGGTATAATTTTTCCTTGACTTATTTTCCCCTTAACAGATTTTTAATACGGAACTTTAATTACATTTATAATTATGTAAAATATTAATACTGATCCCTTTTTTTTTTTGGTACCAGGGATTGAAATCAAGGGTGCTTAAACATTGAGTCGCATCCTTTTTAATTTTAAAACAGGTCCTCACTAAGTTACTCATTCTTAATACTTATAATTCTATAATAAACTCTATTTTGCTATGAGTATTGCTCTTTTAATATGCAAGAATCGAGCACTGAAAGAACAATAATTTACCATAAAATGGACCTGGATGTAAATATTTTCTGAATTTTAATGACAGAAGATCAGGAAATGAGAATTCACAGAGAAAAAGATTGGAAAATTTTTTTGTATCAATCTTAATAATCACAAATCTGACTAGTCCACAATCTTTTATTATATGTGATTTTTTTTTTTTTGTATTGGGGCTGAATCCAGGGGCACTTAACCCCTGACCCACATCCTCACTTCTCCAGCATTATTTTTTTAATTTTAAGACAGGATCTCACCAAGTTCCTTAGGGCCTTGCTAAGTTACTGATGCTAGCTTTGACCTTGGGATCCTCCTGCTTCATCCTCCTGAGCCCCTGGGATTACAGGCATACTCCACAGTGCCCAGCTGTATTATGTGCTATCTTAATCCACATTCCCTAGGAATGCTATGCAGTCCTTGTGAAAAGTTCGAAGTTGTATTTCTTTCTCTGCATTTTAGGACAATATAAACAACATTAGAATAAACTGTTCCTTCAAGAGTTTTAAAAGAATGGGCTGATAAAATAATCAAAGTCTTGAAAAGAAAATACAAAGTAATATTGATCCTAAAACATTTTCAATTTTTCATATGCTTATTTGTCTGTTTAGATCTAGGGGAATCTACTGTAGTTTAGAAATTTCTATAACTTTAAAGCTTTGAGCAAGTCCAAGAGTTCAACAATTGTATAAGTGAACAAAACAAAAACTTTGTAAGCACATGATTATGTGGGAGGAAGGTTTTAAACCACTTTGGGAATTAATTCAACACATGGTAGTGGGAAAACAGGCTAGCCACAAAGGAAAAGAAAAGTGGGCCTGTATCCCTCTCTCTTTTTATTAAAATAAATCCACAGAGATTAAAATTTTAAATGTAAAAAGTTAATCTAACAGATAAAAATTGGGAGATAAGCATCTTGGAGGAGGGAAGGCCTTTATCAATAGCTCTGGAAACCAGAAGGTATTATAAAATGTTTTCAAAGATCAATTTTACATTATTAAAAGCTATGTTATATTATGGCATAAACATAAAGGATTTTAGAAGCAAACAAACAAACAAACAAAAAAGAACATGTAGAACAAACCATGCATTAACATCTTTCATTGATAAAAGGTTCTGAGTAATAAAAAGAGAAAAAAAATTCAGAAGAATATTTAACAGAAAATAAAAATATGGGATTAACTTTGATTATACTTCTATGTATCCATGAACAATGGTATGATCTCTGTATTTTATGTTCAATGGGTTTGACCCCATTCATAATTTGCTCTTATAGGTTTTCTTAACCACATAACTGAACGCAAGTAATAAAATGTAAAGAGTAATGAGAATTGGAGCAATTTTCCTTTTTTTTGGCATTGTTTTGATTTACCAAGAGCACTAATAAATTTTATAAAGACATTAGAATCATCAAAATAAAACAAAAACTACAAATTTCATTTCTGGTGTTGAAACTCTCAGTATCCAGGTTTTCAGACTCATATGAGGCAACGACAAATTCCACACACATTTAGAAGAGTACGAACTCATAGATTTATAAGCTGGTTGCAATTTTACATGAAACTGGGCTACCAGCTCACAATCCAGTGGCTTTGTCACTGACAGCTGACCTGAGATGTGGTTGATAATGAAGATGCCAGTAGGAGGTTGGTCAGCTCTGGGCCTAGTGACACTGTACTGCAGTGAAAGGTTTTTGTCCCTATCAGATCTGATCTGAAGACCAAGAAAACAATGACATTAAATGAGAGACTAACTGAGCTCATTATCAGAGATAGCACATACCACACTTCCTACCCTTGTTCTGTTACAAACTTGCTCCTTCTCTTTCCAGAATGCCACTAAAACTTCCCCAGTGCCTGCCCCTCCTCTCTGCTTCTTGGTAACAGCTTTCAAAAAGAGATGTCACCTATCCTCAGAAAGACTGGGGGCAATGTTCACCTTTAAAAGAACGCTCACTAGGAGTAGTGCAAAAAGTCAAAATTTAGGAGCATCAGTTTTTAGACAGAAACTCTGGGCTAGACTGTTTAACATAGTAACAATTTTCCAAGTTAATTGAAATAAAAGCTGTTTACATTTTTTCATCAGTTACAGTAAGCAATAATTATCTATTCATAGTATGAAATATGTTTTCACAGAACTCCAACTTGATAGAGCCTGGACATAATATTTTTTACTTGCTTTGCACAAAGACTCTTAATTGCAAGAAAGCTTTCCATATCATTTTTAAAAAGCAACTAATACTACAATTCTTTATTAATAAGGAGCTTATGAGAAAGGATCTCAAGATATATTTTTATACTCCAAAACTGTATAGTCACTATAAGCACATTTCCTTCTCCTCCAAATACAATGGTTCTCAGAAAAATTAAGTCAATGCATGAGTAGCCATTGGAGGCTGAAAAGAATCTCTGGACAGAGAAGAAGGCAGGCAGGCATAAAAAGGGCTGACTGGGAAATACCATTTAGAGGTAATAATAATAGATCTTTATGTGTTGGATAAATAAACTAAATTGATTAGTAAAATCTGATTGTGTTTTTATTAAAAGTTAAAGCATCATTCTCTATTTTCTCATATTCCACTGAAATAGAAAAATAGCACCTTTGTTTGGGGGTCATGCTCATTGTAAACTGAATTACAATGTACAAAGGACAGAATATACAACACAAATAAGTGGTTTATTAAAAAACCCACATCTCTCAATAAATATGAGTCCGCATGCTCAAATAATCACCCATAAGAACATTTACATTTTAACAAATGGAAATATAATGATTTTTGTCTTATTGTCCTTTAGTCATGAATAATGGGCTGACAATTTTACTAAACATGTAAAAAAATCTGTATTTTTAATTTCTTCATCTTAAGGTATGCATCTGGAGTAACCAAAAAAAAAAAAAAACTAACTTCAGATTTGAAAGCCTTTGGTTTTACACTGCCCTAGGGATTCTGATAATGGTATCAGAGGTATTTTTTTCCTTTTAAAAAACTTTCAAATGCACTTGGTGCTGGCATTTTTAGCAGTGATTTCCCCCCCCCTTTTTTTTTTCCTTTGGCCTCGAAGCTGTCTGTGGAGGGCAGAGATCTCCACAGAGAGCCCAGCTCCCAGCAAGGCAGCTCCAGGGTCTGTACTGAGAGTGGGTAAGGAGTGCATGGAGATGCACATAGCCTTAGTATTCACCTGCAGAACAAGCACCACATCCATAGAATCCAGGACCACAGTGGGGGCTGCCTACAAATAGTGCAAGAGATAACCAAGGAAAACAATAATAGGTTTCTACAGTGTTATAGAAAACCTAGCTACAGGAAAAAAAATGTTTTCCATACACATGTCATAAACTTTACTTTGCAAAAAACCACAAAAAATTTTCTAACAGATAATTACCACATGCCATGGGAATAATTAAAATTGCACCATCTTACCCTGACAAGCTCTTGAGGAAAAGGTCCTCTGGAATTTTCTGGCAAGTTGATGGGAGGGATGACCCAGTCTCTCTTCTGCCTTTGTAGGTATCCACTGTGTTTGGTGGATTGTCTTGGAAATACTATCTCTTCAATTTCATGGGACTCCTTTGCATTAAAATATAACAAGATATTCCTGAGTACTAGGAAAAACATTTTCTGAAAGAACATCAATATTAATGGGTACCTGAAAGTGTAGGAACCACAGTTTATTATGAACAGAAAATAACTCTGGAGGCCCTTTTCTTGTCCCCTTATTAAAATAATAGAAAAAAGCATAAAATTTATGAATTGCACTGTTCACTGAAACATTGAATTCTGAACAATTTATTATTGGGCTCAGGTGTGTAAACTATTTGCAGTTTCTATAAACCATCTTAGATAGTAGCTTAGTACTGAGCAAAATTTAATAGTACCCTTTTATATATTTTTCATTAGTTTAAACCACAGTTCAGGTAATGTGCTACTGTACATTAAATTTAGATCTTGATGTGCTAAAATATAATTTGAATTCCAAGGGAAGTTTAATACATACTACTTAGGAATGTCTCAAACATTTATGACCCTATTAAATCCCACAGAATTAATGCTGTAATTATTCTAAACCTTTGTCAGCCATGATGGATGCTGGAAATGACTTTGCACTTTGCACAGTAGGTATTAATCTTTGCTAGATGTCAACATTTTCTTCTTTTTCTCCCAATATCTGTAGACATTTTAGCCATTAGCTCTTCCTGCTTCAGTGCAAATACCCAAGTTAGTTTGTTAGGACACAGAGCATAAAAAACAATAAAAGTATCTTTTTACTCCTTTAGTCACCATGTTCTTATTTTATATTACGCACATGATATGTTTACCTTTAATAGTTAATTGATTAATTAAAATTTCACATAATGAAATCTCAACAAATAGCACAAGAAAAAAAATGACATTTTTCTTACATATATTCATTCTCATTTGATTATGGTTGTGTATATCACATTTACAATTATATACCAGAACTGATTTTGTATATTCTTGTCTCTCACAGTACAATAAATGTGCAAAATGTAATAGTCACAGTTCATCAAACCATGAACTTTAGAATATATGAGTGTGCTCCTTTAGTAACTGTTTTTAATTAAATCAAAGAACTAGAAATGATATTACCATAACTTTACTAAAGAATTTATTGTATCTTGTTCAAAGTACTTAATATAGTGACTTATACAAAGTAAGTGCTCAATAAATATTTCTGAACTGAATTGAACAGTACTCTCTTGGAAATGTAGCTCACAGCAGCTTCAACCAGAGGGAGTATATCATTTCTAAAAGTCATATCAATAGTATAAATAATTCACACTCCCAATTTGATTATTAAGGGACAAAACATATCCTAACACTCATTGCCAGAAATGCTTTTCTGTTACTACTGTAAATCTGTATTTCCCATCTAATAAATTTGACTGGTGATGACATGCAAAGGAATTGTTTATTTTGTGGTTTATTTAACAGCTTATAAAGCTTCTAAGATGCAAAACAAACTACTTCTAATTTTAATTAAATTATAATCTCAAAGTATAAACAAATCTTTCAAATATAATTTCTGGTCACTTGAAATATACTTGTCTAAGAATTTTAAAAGATTAAAAATACTGGTAAAGTAACTGCAATTTATAAAAAAATTCAAGTACTGGCCATCTATTTTATGTGATATGAAGCAAAATGTGTACACACACACACACACACACACACAACACTTTTTGTTAACTGTATTAATTTTTGTTTTGTAGACATCAGCTCCAATATTATACCTTTGCCAACTCCTGGGTTAAGGTTGGCTTGAGACTCAGCTTTACTGCCACTTGCCACTTCTCTTGGGTCTCCTTGTCTTGGGCACATATCAGGAATTTAGCATGCTCAGAAGAGAGAGGAAATCTTCTCACGGCATAGACCATGCCATATCTTCATCCACCTTGAAATCTGCAGGCTTGCTGCTTTCATACTGTACTTTTCTTTTTCTATTGCAGTTTCTAAACTTCACTGTAAAAGATAGCAAATATATGTCTAACTACACAACAAATACAAAGTTAACTTATACTTAAATCTATTTTAGGTTAGATGATAAAATGCAGTAGCATGAAACACAAATTTTAGTTGTACATGATTAGCAGCATTTTGCAGTTTGACCCTCCACATCTGTAGGTTATGCATCCCAGATTCAACCAACCTCAAATGCAGGTTGAAAGTATTTGAAAAAAAAAAATATATATATATATATATATATATATATATATATATATATATATATATATATACATACATACATACATACAGGTATGATGATGGACAGAACTCATGCAAACTTTTTTCTTGTCATTGTTCCCTATAGAAGATGATAAACTACTAACTGGACATGTACATTGTATGAGGTATTATAAGAAATCTAGACAATTTAAAATATGTGAGCGGAGATGCATAGGTTATATGAAGAGTTTATGCTATTTTATGTCTAGGACTTGAGCATCCCTGGGTTTTTATATTCTGTGGTCTTGGGATGAATCCCCTATAGATACCAAGAGAGTAGTTTCAGGTTGTGGCCTGGCATCTCTCATTTCAAAGCCTGCCCCTCCTCTCCACAGTCCCCTGGGTACCCACTGTCAGCTACACTTGCTGTTCACTCTGATGCATTTCAAGGAAGCTGCTTTCCACTCCTAATCTCTTTGTCACTGAAGGTAGAACAAACCCCATGTTTTCCAACTTCATGTAAGTTATCTTGGCTCTACTACCAGTTTCACAGCCATGCCTGACATCCACTCATAGAGCCAATAAAGACAAATTTTCTTAATTATCTTGGATATTCTGTATATTTTTTGCACATCATCTTAATGCATAATTTTTTAACAAATGCTTAAAGCAAGAAATAATACTGCTATGTTTCTTTTTCTTTATTGATGTTGAATGTGCTCTATGCACTAGAAGTACAAGACTTCACGGTTATTGAAAGGTGAATAATTAGCAATTTCTATCCTTCCTTGTACTTGTAATAGTTCAGTTAAGCAGCAATTTTATAAAATTTCCCCAAACATGAAAATAAAAATGTCCTCAAAGTAAATTTTAAAATTAAAAAAATGTATGCCTTAAGAATAGAAGGATCAAAAAGATTTCAGGATCTTAATTATCTAAATCTCAAGTGTAATGACTTAAGATTGAAGAAAATCACTGATTTTTAAAATGGAATATCAATCCACTGATGTGTCAAAAAATAACAAAAATTAAACTGTTTTTATGAATGAAGAATTGGACATATTCAAGACAAAATAAAATAATAAAAACAAAAATATTCTCTAAGGGAGATTATTTTTCTTATAGTCTTTAATTGTTCTTTTTGAAGAAAAATTCTTTCGGATTATCAGGTAAAAGCATCAAAGTAAAAGCAATTTTTTTCAATTACATAAATGACTCATGCTGCATTCTGACCCCAAATACATAGGATGTGCATTGGAAAACAATCAACAGGTACATATTACAAACCATATTCACATGCCTTTCACGTTCTTCATAATCTAAGAAAAAATTATACAAACTGCCCCTACCCTTATACAAACTAATAACAGCTCTTTTATTTTCATTAATATAAATTCACTGCAATGTACATAAAACCACAGCCAAATAACATGGATGCTTATTTCCTTTCATAACCATAAAATTCTTTTTTTATTAGTTGTTCAAAATATTACATGAAATTCTTGATAGAAGTAATAAAATACTTTAACTATTGAATATATTATTTTCCATATAATGCCACACATATCCTTCTTTACACTGATCATTTCAAAATGAAAATAAAATAATATTTCAAACTAAATTATTTTAAACCATAAGGTTTATCTTTAGAGTGGAAGTATCCTAATTAATATTGAATTATCCAATTTTTCCATGCCATGTGATTTAATTTTTTTTTTAAAAAAGGAAGGGATATTTCCTAGGAAACAAGGACATTTACTGCTTATCTTTTATTAAAGACAACCAAATAAAAACTGAAATTGTTTTTTTTTTTTTTTGGAACCTTGCTGAGAAGTCTAAAGACTTTTTACCATCTTTTAGTATAAACTCTACCTTTCGAATATTACCAAAGGAAATCATGATTCTTAGGCTAGATTTGAATGATTTTATACTATTTCACATTTTCACTTTAAATTTTGACACTCTGGCATTAATCCTCACCTATACACACCTGGGTTGCTGCCCTGGACTCCTAGTGGTCTCCCAGATCCAAGTCCTGGCACTCACTGCTAGATTCGACCTCTGCTGTGATTTTTCTCCTCCTGGCTTTGAATCCATAATATTGCACTTGAAGACTTTAGGCCACTGTGCAATGCTTTATGAATGCTGTTTCACTTCCTGATCATTCTGTCTTTATCTTTCTTACATCAATTTCTAACACATAATCTGCCCAGATTCCATAGTCATTCCCTTCCTCACTGCTACCCACATCCCACACTCATCAACTTGTGGGTGACACTTTCCATTTTTCCACACCACAGTCCTTGAGCCAGGCCATCATTCCAGGGGAGGAGTCCCCCAAAATGTCCTTCAGATGATGCCAGCATATTCCCTGACTTAAGAGTGCCATGAATTCTCCATTTTAATTATATTTTTGCACTTCTTGTCCATTCAAACACATTAACTTTTATATTGTAATAATTACTACAGTAATGCTTTTTTATTAAAGGTTCCATTTGACTAGAATGGCAGACTATAGACTCATTATGGTTTCTTGATAGTGGTTCTTTTGTTTACTAGAACACCTAATGGTGATAGGGATAACATTAACTCTCCTTCTATAATCCATTAAAATCTTACAACTTTTCAAAAAACTAGAAACAGATTGGAAACTTAATGTGCAATAGCAACATTTAGTGATGAAAACAACACAGGTCCTTCAAATAATCTGAATTTGTATTAATTTGCTTATAGTGCAAGAAATTGAACCAGTATTTGCTGAATTCTAGGTACTGTGCAGCACACTTAAAATCAGGTTATATACACTTTTACCTTGACAGCCTCCTGAGTGGAAATCACTATTTGTCCTACAGATGGAGAAGGGAAAGTTAAACAGACATTTTTGCCCATGGCTCTTCTACTTCTAGTCATTTCCTTAGGAAAGTGCCAAAGTATGTAAAATCATGACTCTTGAATATTAAAATATAAGGCTCTAAAAAATAAGAATTAAAGAAATTACAGAGGCCTGATAAATTCTTGTAAGAAAAAATAATGCTAAATTTAGACTTTAGGGAGCACCATGGTAAATAGTGCATGAAAGTAATTAAATTGGAATATATCAGAAGCGTCCTATAGAGGGCAGTAGCTGAAGCCCCGTCAGGTGGAGTGAGAATGTGAGCAGACAGAGAGGAAAATTAACTCTTGGTTACTATGGGTGCCTGTTCTTTTGATTCAGCACTAGTTAACTCTTTGGATTCAGGTGTCAGTGCTTCAGAGAGTGTGTAGTTTTCTTCGCATCATTATGCACAATATATATGAGAAGAGCAACTCACATATCTTGTCATAAGCCAAAGCTTATGGTTTTGGAGGATTCAGTATATGGTGGAAGGTCATGGTGAAGGAAGGCTGCTTAGCTTCTGACAGTCAGGCCACAGACAGAGGAAGTAGTCAAGGAAAGATAAAGCCCAATGTCATGTCCTAAGTGACCCCAAGTAGGTCCTTCCTCCCAGTAATTTATTCATCTGTCAATGGATTAATCCACTTTTTGGATTAATCCTTGCTACATTGAAGATAATGCTTCCAACATAATTAATTTGGGAAGATATTCCAGACCTACACAATAATAGTAAGGGAAAGAGGAGGGCTTTGAGGGAAAATGCACTTGCAGAGCAGGAAAAAAAGTGACTTTTTTTAAAAACAAAGTTAAATGGGGAAAAAAGGAGGGAAAACTGCTAAATTACAGAATCTTGATTACACCAGTAATATATTCATAATTGATAAATTAAATTTAGTATATAGCCTTTCAAAGATGTTTTTGTGATAAAAACATTAAGTGAAAATAGATTAAAGCAAGAGACATGTTTAATAATTAAAATTAAATTCAAAGTTGAAATTTGAAGATGAAAAAAGTAAGGCAAATATCATCAATTTTTGGCTCTTCTAGAAAGAAATATATAATTTGCTGGAGTCAACTTGTTTCTGTTATTAAAAGTACCTTGTTTTGGGGCTGGGCATGTGGCTCAAGTTGTAGTGCGCTCACCTGGCATGCATGTGGCCCGGGTTCAATCCTCAGCACCACATACAAACAACGATGTTGTTTCCAACGAAAAAAAACTAAAAAATAAGTATTCAAATTCTCTCTCTCTCTTTCTCTGTCTCTCTCTCTGTCTCTCTCTCTCTCTCTCTCTCTCTCTCTCTCTCTCTCTAAAAAAATGTACCTTGTTTATAGATATGATGGAAAAACCTTGAACAATATTTTCCACTTTCTTTTTTCCAAACACAAAAATTTTATCATTTTTTTTAAATATTGGGGAACTGACAAACCTATCTTAGATTGGAATTAAATTAAAATACAGCCTTAGAAGTGACACTATGATCCAAAAACATATGATCAGCATGATCATATGACATATGACAGTATGATCCAAAAACTTCTTTGAATTAGTAGAATTAGGATTAGGATCAGGATTAATTATTAGTATCCTAATAACTCAAAATTTACGAAGTTCTTCACTTCATTGATATTTTTACTTTAGGCATTTTTATGCCATACAGTGCAATGAAAACTCTATCTTTTGATACAATCCAGCTACAAATATATAATATTATCAGTGTTCAGGCAGAATTATTTTCTCTCCCTTTCTTCACTTCTTCTTCTTCTCCACCACCCCCTTTTTTGGGTAGAATGTGCCCTTATCAAATTACACTGAAATTTTTAAGGGCACTACCTCTAATTAAATTATGATCACAGAATACAGGTGGCTAACTTTCCCTTGTCCCAACCGAATGGCTATTAGTCACTGAAATTTGAGGCAAATTTAGCTAGCTCCATATTTCAGTCCACTTACATCAATACAGAATTCTAATTAACTAAGGGTTTTCCTTGTCTTTTAAAGAAGAGAGACTTTTCAATATACATTTTACTGAAAACAAATTTTAAATAATTGAAGTTTCCCAAAATGCCAGTAAGAAAGGGGAGGGGGCAAGTAAAATAAACCTGTCTCAACTGAGTTAAAAATTGTGGCCTCAAAATGCTCAAAATGCACTACAGATACCTTAAAGGTAAAAAAGGGATGTTACCTGTTTCTTGAAAAAAAGAAAGAGGTACAAGGAACATACTGCTCATTAAACAAATTGGCCCTACTGGGATTATGTGATATTGCATTAACTGAAATTAAAGTCCAATAAACTATTAAACTACTTTATACAAAGTCATTTCCTGGTAATAGTTTTAAAAGTATAAGACTTTATTCTAAACCCAACAATTTAATAAATGTTTATTCCTTTACTTGCTAGTAGCAGAAAAAGATCATGATCAAATATGAATAGCAATGTATATATAATTCCTAAAAAAACTGTCATAATAATATATAACTCACAGTTTCAAAGCTGACTTCCATTTTTTAACTGCCAATCCACCAAATGGTTGCATCACTAAGTGCTGGGAAGTACTTCCTAAGCAGCCAAGTTGGACTTTTAACAGAAAACAAACTATAAACATTTAATCAAAGTAACACAAACTGTTATTTCTAAAGGCTGCCTACACTTTTTAACATTAGCAACATGATGTGTATTAAGTATTCATATATGAAGAATTCCATTAAAAATTCAGCAATGTTACAATTTCTTTTATAAAGGCAACGAAGTTATTTGAAACAATTTCATAAAATCCCTAAAGTACGAATAAAAATTAATACATTCTCATGTACATTCATTAATGCAAGAATACTAATAATAGATTAGTATTTAGGAAACATCATTATATAACTTGGAAACATCATTATATAACTTGAAAAACTCAATATATCATTTTGTGATTGTCTCTAAATTCACTACTTTCCAAACTTTTTTTCTTTTTCTTTTTTTTTTTTTTTTTTTTTGGTACTAACGATTCAATGCAGGGCACCTTACCAATATTCCAACTTTTTTTTTTTTGTTTTTGGTAATTAAATTCAGAGGCATTCGACCACTGAGCCACATCTCCAGCCCTATTTTATGTTTTATTCAGAGACAGGGTCTCAATGAGTTGTTTGGCACCTTGCTTTTGCTGAGGCTGGCTTTGAACTTGTGATCCTCCTGCCTTGGCCTCCACACTGCTGGGATTACAGGTTTGTGCCACCACTTCCAGATGTTTTCCAACTTTTTGAAGAATTACTGCATGAACCCAAGAAAGCAGTTCTAATAGCAAAAGATAGTGTTCTAGTAACTTAAAGAGATAGCATTTCTGAGCCCCAGTTCAACTCATTCCAGTTTAATATACAACAGGACAATGACTGAAAGAAAACTGCACATGAACACCTAAGCAGTAGTGATAAAAGAACTATTAAAGTGATTTAAAAAAATCCAAAACTAAAGATCTAAAGACGTTCTGATAGCATGGCATGACAGAATGGGTCTAAAAACAAGGGCAGTAATCCCCACAGTACATTTTAAGAAATATATAATATTTTTAGTGCATTACCATAAGAGCAATAAAGGAAAATTTAAGGATTTTACACACATACACACACATAAATGCTTCACATGAGTAATAACTGGTTTAAGGGGGGAAAAGGTGTGTGTGGAGGAGGCAAGCAGCAAAAACTCCCCTTCAAAATTCCCTCCTTCTGTCACTGCCAGAAAGAAACATCTACCTCTGAGAATACACCAACTCAGCAGTTTCAATAGCTGCTGTTTCAAAAATCTGCTGCTTCAACTGATAGTAATAAGCCTTACCCTCATTAATGGGGCAACATTTCCTCCTGGAGATGAAATTGCACTTCTATTTCACCATTCTCATTAATTATATCAAAGTGAATGGGATTAATCGTCACACAGTAACTTTACAGCCATCTCAAGTATGCTGCAGCTCCACACCATGTGATTTATCTGGAAAACATCTGAGGAGCACGGGTGCTCTGCCTAGGAGAATTAATCCTTCCCCAACTCTCCCCAGATGCCCCTGTGGTACTTAGCTCATCTTTTAGGAGTACTTAGGAGGGGTCAAGGTATCTTTACATGTTTCAGAGATAAGGATTTCTCACATTTAATTTACCCTGTGTAAATATACAAGCACTTACTAAAGGAATTTTCATGGTGTTAACTAAAAGGATGTTAAGACAAGTATTCTGGGCACATGCTTCCAATTTACCATTACCCAATCTTTATGTATTAGCTACAATAAATTGAGTAAAACTAAAATATCCTTATCTTGTCTTGATAAGTAGATAAAATAAGCTGACTGCTCTGAATTGCACCTTTTTTGCCTAAAAGTCCCACAACACTAATTTAAGATAATAAACTAAAAATCTTTTCTGGTTGAAATATTAAACTAACTTACAGAAGACATTTAACTTGCAGAAATATATAGGTGAAGAAAAACAATAATAATAATAATTTATTAATTGGTACAGTGACTAAAAAAAAAAACTCTAATTATTATTGCTGTGCATTGGGACCCACTCTGCCATGCCTTCCTATCAGAAACTCTTAATACCTCGAATTTATAGACAATAAAAGTCACACCTAAATAGGAATGATGAAAGAATTATTAAGTGTGATTTTTATTGTCTATAAATTCAAGGTATTAAGAGTTTCTGATAGGAAGACATGGCAGAGTGGGTCCCAATGCACAGCAATAATAATAAATTAAAAGGGGCATAAAAAGAAAGAAATAAACTAACTAGCCATACTTGAGGGCAAAATAAACACCTCTGAAAATCAGAGATGAACCAGCATAAACTGTCAACTTGATAGGAAACAAGCAGGGGCACCTGAGAGTTCTGCCTCTGCAGACCTTGAAAGATACAAGAAGGAGGATACAGCAGCCTGGATGCCACTGGACTCCAAGGAATAAGGCTGGGGCTGTGGAAGAGGTGGGGTTTGTGCAAGGTAACAATGGAGAGTTGGAAACTAAAATCTCATTCACAATGAGCCTGAAATTCTTAAATCATTATACATTAAAAAAAAAAAAAACGAGTACTAAGGAGAGCCAACAAAATCAACAATCAGCTACAATCTAAATGAAATTAATTCCTAGGTGTACCCTTCTGCAATCTCACGAGTGAAACAAAGCAAGAAGGTTCAGAGGAGAAATGTTTAGGTTATGAGAGCCTTAACACAATCAATGAATTAGCCTCCTGATGGGATTAACTGATTGGTAAATGAAGGCAGGTAGGGTGTGGCTAGAAGAGGTGGGTCACTGGGAGTATACCTTTAGGGTATATTTATATCTGGGAAGTGAAATCTCTCTCTCTCTCTCTCTCTCTCTCTCTCTCTCTCTCTCTCTCTCTCTCTCTCTCCTTCCTTTTTATCCTGTGAGCTGCTTCCCTCCACCACACTCTTCCACCATGTTGTTCTGCCTCATCTCTAGCCCCATGAAATGGAGCCAGCTGTCTCTGGACTGAGACTTCTGAAACTGTAGCCCACAAATAAACCTTTTTTTTTCTCTAAAATTGTTCTTGGCACGTCTTTTAGTCACAGCAGCAAAAAAGCTGACTTAAACACCTGTTCCTATGACGTTCCTTCTCCAATTACCTTCAGTGCATCAGAATTTAACCCTAGATCTCACTTCATATTCTCACCCTGAGTAACTGCAACTAGCCCTAAGTTTTTTTTTTTAATCAGCTGCTATCAATAAGAATCTTGAATATGTGTGTTTAAATTTTGATCCTCCTACTGAGATACAGATTCCTAATTTCAACTACCTCCTTGACATCTCCACCTGGATATATAGAATAGGCAACTCAAACTGACTAGATGGCAAGGCCAATTCTTGATTCAGCCTCCACACCCCCCAACAAAACCAACTGCACAGGTATGGTGGACAGTTTCACCTTTCACACAAATGTTCAGACTCTGAATCTAAAAATGGGGTTTGATACTTTTCTTATTCCAAATATATTCATTCTATTTGCAAGTTCTGCAGATCCAGTTTCAAATATAACCACAACAAGGCCACTTCTCAACACTTGCACAGCTACCATCTCATCTTACTCTCTGTCATGATCCCGCTAAGTCACAGGAGAGCCTCTACCTAGTCCCTTGTTTCTACTCTTCAGGAAAGGTGTGGTAGCCTTTAAAAATTATAAGTTGGATCCCATAACACACAGAACAGAACCCTTAGATAAGCCCCTGTCCTAAAGCCTCATCCTCCTTTCTTCTTCTAGCTCATTTTCTAGTGATTCTTCCAACAAGCCATATGGTTCCTGCTTCAGATCATTGTCTGTGGATCTGAAATATTACACAGTAAATGAGAGGGAAGAGAAAAGGAGAGGACTCAAGAAAACCTAAAAAAAAATCTATGCAGAAGATGAAATCAGCTGTCCAGAGAAGGATCTTTAAGTTTATTATCTTTTACAGAATTTATGGCTAAAGTTACCTTTCCTTAATTCTCCCTATGTTATTTCTTTCTGTATTTTACATGGCAGGGATATTCAATGGATGATCAGAGTTGACATTCTTAGCCCAGAGAATGAATAAAAGAAACTCGGCCTTCTTTGTATTTATCAGCTAGTTTGACTAGAAATAAGTGATACAAATCACTAAATGCATACAGGGGTGTGTAGCAAAGTGTGTCCTTTTCTAAAAATTAAGTAAGAGGCAGCAAATAAAATGTTGTTATGCCTGTGATCTAGTCACTGGGCCAGCAACCATAACATCTAGCCATGGCTGAGTTGCAACAGAGCACCCAGAATCTGGGCTATGGCTGTGTGCCACACTACCTCTCATGCAACACTGGAATGTGAACAAATTCCAACCAGCTCCTCAGTAGTAATAAACAGGCAAAAAACAATGGTCTAGTGTTATGCCATTGTTCACTGATATATGCATTCAACATTCCACGAATTGGGTTTAATAAAAACAGGCTTTAAAAGAAACTCATGGGCTCAGAGACTCAAGCATCAATCACAGCCCTGCTTCAATGAGAACGTGTACTTGCCAACACATAACATGAGGAAACAAAGGACAAAGGTAGAGATTCATCCTACTTCCTTAGATCCAACAGCAGTTGTGAATGACATTCTATTAACATCAGTATACATATATGAGTTCATCTAATAAAAGTGAAGTAAATAGCCCCACACCCTGAACAGAATAAGTAATTAACAATCACTCTCATGACAACTGTTTCTAAGTCAGGAGTTCATAGTTGAGAATGTGAGGAATAAAGTCTCTCATTTGGACATCATCTGCAATGATCCAAGTATACATACCTTTTGTGTGTGTTCATATAATGTTTCTCCACCTTTCCATGTAAGAAGAAAAAATGTGTATAATGTGAGTTACCTAAGCACACCAGAAGTAGTGGGTGGAACTGTTGTCCAAATTTTGAGGTGAATTCTGGGGGGATTACCCACTAAATTTCAAGACCAAGAATGTATTCCATATTTGTTGAACTGCCCACACTCAATGAAAATTACCCAAATGATTCCTAAACTATTTTTAAGGTGAATGTGGAGATGGATATAGCCTAATCTCCAAAGGGTTTATGTTTAGGGTGAAATAACTTCCATAGGTAAGAGTAAATCAAACAAAATATAACAAATGGGCAAAACCAAGGTAGTTGACAATTAAGCTTAAAGGGAAGAAGAGACTAACAAGATGCACCAGAAATGGCTTTTGACATGTCCCAGTAGTGAACAGGTGAAAGGTAGCAGCTTCAGCATGAACAGGGGCACATAAGTTAGGCAGTGAGAGTCCATTTAAAGAGGTATAAGAACTTAGGGAAAAGGAGATGCTGAGTCAGCACAACTGTTCCTCACTCCATGCTTTCCTTAATGGTGAGTACCTAGGAAGTATTTTGTTCTAGGAAGATTTGTTTGGCACAGAGTTTTTAGGACACATTATATTTGTGGGGGAATTTTTATGGACTACAGGATATTATGGACAAAGAAAATCTTCAGGTAGACTGAAATCCATTAGACTAAATAAAAAAATGGCAACATGTACACAAAATTTAGGTCTAAAAATAGATGCACCCAAAGTGGTTCACAGAATTTAAGGGCTGTGTGTGTGTGTGTGTGTGTGTGTGAGAGAGAGAGAGAGAGAGAGAGAGAGAGAGAGAGAGAGAGAGAGAGAGAGAGAGATACATATCAGACAGCAGGATTAAGAGCAAAAAATTAAGTTCCATTATAGTTTTTATAGCTTGGCATTTCTATTTTCCCTCTTCCCATGGGTTTGACCTATTAATATAAGGAAAAACTATTAGGGGCACTTTTTAAACACAGGAATTATATTTAAATGCACAATATAATATGCATAATGTGATTATAAGGGAATGAGACTGATTTCACAAATCACACAGAAAAATCAGATTCATTATGTAACAGTCACGCCTTGGGTAAATTATAGTCCAGCCACCAAGGGCACTAAATATGCACTTTAATTTGGAGTACAGTACAAAAGTAACCTCACTATCTCATGAGATGAATCATTTATAAATGCTAAAAGATACTAAAAAAGGTGCCCATATAAAGGCCAACTCTAATCTCATGTATTTTACAAATAATCTTAAATAAGCCACTCTCATTTTATACTCAGTTGAACCACATCTTCAACTAGTCTGTTTTAGTTTTTTTTTTTTATTGATTGTTCAAACATTACAGAGCTCATGATATATCATCTTTCATACATTTGACTCAATTGGGTTTTGAACTCCCATTTTTACCCCAAATACAGATTGCAGAATCACATCTGTTACATACTCACATTTTTACATAATGGCATATTAGTGACTGTAGTATTCTGCTACCTTTCCTATCCCCTACTATCCCCCCTCCCCTCCCCTCCTATCTTCCCTCTCTACCTCCTCTGCTGTTGTTCAATTCTCTTCCCCATTTTTCCCCTCCCCCTTGCCCCTCATAACCTCTTATAATTTTGTGTATCATTGAAGGTCTCCTACCATTTCCATATGCTTTCCCTTCTCTCTCTCCCTTTCTCTCCCCCCATTTGTCTTTGTTTACTGTTAGTCTTTTCCTCATGCTGTTTTTTTTTAATAAATAGGAAGAAGTTGTATTGATAGAGATTTTTATCATTTCATTCCTGTTTAGTGGGAAAAAAGTGAACAAGCTGAGTGAAGAACAAACCAGTATACTTAGTTCTGTTTCTGGTTCCAATGATACTGAATAATCTCTGAAATGCTTTGGATCTTCATTTCTTTAGCTGTAGAAGAAGGAAACCTTGCAAGAGGCCTATTCTGTTAATATCTTTTTTGCAGCACTGAAAATCTGCATACCCCATAATCCAAAATTCCATATCCTAGCAAGTCCCTGAGCAAATAGCTCCATTTAAAGCTGGATTTTTGTTTGCTCTGTGGTTTCAGAGCAGGCCTTATAAAGAATGCAATGGTTGTTCTGGGACAAAAAGCACATGAGAAAACCTTTAGAAATAAAGTTGTTTTTAGTATATTTCACATCCCAGGTAATTGTACACCAAAGGGCAACAGTAATTATTCAATAGTAATTATTCAATTGTCACTCTTCCTTTCAGTAGGTTAAAAAATTACACAGGCATTAATTAACTGCAATTTATAATCTAGGTGCTTTTCTTTTGATAAAATACACATGCCATTACAAAATGCAAAAGCAACCCCAGTTATTCTGTTTGAACCACACTATAGACCAATCAGATTTTTTTTGCATGAAGTAGATTTCAGTCATGTCAGCACTAATGTACCACGATAGATTCACATCCCTGAAGATCAAATGATACTACCCATATTTCCAGTTCCAAATTCCATGTCTCAAAGCCTTTAAACATAGTAGATGTCAAATAGAAAAGGTAAAATTCAAACTCCTTTGGAACACACTTATCTAAGAGTTCTTAAGAATTGTTTTAAAAGGAAGACAAAAGCAGACATAACTCTGGAAAATAAAATTATGCTTCTAGACACCTAAGGATACGGTTTACGTTTTCCCAGACATTGACCTGTGAGGACACTTCCACTATAGGGAAGATGAGCTGAAAACCTACCAAGTTCCTTGGGAGATACCTGGTTAGAAAACCAGTATGAGGCTATTTTAAGTTTAATCTACAAGGGAAAAGATGCTCCTTTAAATTTATGTCACATAGCCATCTTATTTTAAGATTGTAGTCATAAACTCAATTTTAATTTTTTTTTATAAAAGAGCCATTCTATATTTAACTTTCCTATCATAATGGCCATATGTAGACATTCTGTCGTAAGTTTTGGTTTCTAATGAATGACATTCTTTTTTCAGGTTCAAAGCCATTTTTCTTAACAGCCTATTTTATATGCACCCACTACCTTTTGATAATTCTTTCATGTACTAGATTTTAGACTTTAAAACAAGCAACTTTGCAGCATACCTTATTGTTTTTCTAGGCGGTTTTGACTCCCTTGATATTTGGTGAATTTTTACAAAAATAATGAGGTCAACCTTCTTTTTAACACTTTCAAAGTAACTTCATGCTATGGCAGATCTCTCAGTTCATGATGACACACTCATACTCAAGGGCTTATGACTTTCTCTGAAGAAAATTTTACTAAGCTCAAAGTAGAAACTCAAAAAGGAGAGACATGTGTAACACTATCTTAATTTTAAACACATTAGCAAACTAAATATAGGTCAATTCCATTTAGAATAAATTAGATTTATAAAAATTAAGACCTCTGAACTAAAACGTAAAGAGATATTAATAGTACTTCTTATTTGTGGGCAGCCTGGCTTTCCACTTCCTCCCATGCACATATATGGTAGGAGCTGTGAGAACTGGGTATAAATGTGCATTTAACAAGCATCTTACACATCAAGGACCTCATGATATTACTTAAGCATTTCTCTAGCAAATTATGTGAATGAAGGTGAAGATCTGCTTAATGGAGATATTAAGCCAAGATATTTAAAAGGTGAAGTTGACATTTCACAACATAATTAAATAGAGTATCACTAACAGCATAAAATTTACCATGAAAACATTTGGTTTATAAAATGTTTAATTTACCAGCAGGTTGCAAGAAAATGTCTATTATAAAGAAAGGGACAATATAGTTTATGACTAAGTATTGCCACTTAGATTTGAAGATGGGTACCTTGTTTTGAAATGCAAACATTCCATTCTCTCAACTTACAACTCTAAAGAAGGCAAAAAAAATCCAGATTTTTAACATTCCTTTCTTAACTGGCCTTTCCTCTTCTCATGCCTTCAGAGAATAAATCTGCAGAGGTTTTTTTTATTTTATTTTTTCCTGTTGTTGTTGTTAAATTCATAAAATCATTGCATTACTTGTTTAAAATATAAAAATCTATTTTGGACATAAGCCTTCTCATTTTATGCTACTTTGTTTTCCAAGTTAACTAAATCACAGTATTAGATGGAATGAATGAGGCCTTTTTAATTTTTTTTTTCTTTCCCACCTGAAAGGAAAACATACAACTCTGCTTGTTTCTTTAGTTTCTCACTGAAGATATGCTCATGGCTCCTTAATAAAAACATGACATCAAGTTTCCATTTCCCATAATTCCTTTTGCTTAGTGAATAAAGTCATAATAAGTATGTCAGAATGAAAACAGGAATAAAGTTCTTTTGAGCTGATGGAAATGCCAATGCAGCTTTTTTATAAGTGGAAATACTGACTGTCATCAAAACGGATTGGGTGGCTCCAACAGAGCCTATATTACATCTGATTCACTGATCCCTTTAAAATTCTTGCCCCCAAACTTGGGTGCAACACAAAACCTTCCTGAGACCTGCCAGTTCTTTTGTCAGTTTGCAAAACAAAATACAATGTAAAAATAAACTTTTTTGGGGGAGTATGAAATAGCATTTATGTTTGGACAAATCTCTCCCTTTTGGTTATCTTACCCACCTGTTATATCTAGTTTCTTTAGCTAGTAACTATCTGTCATTTGTCATTGAGTTATCGAAGTAAGAACATTTATAGTTCTCTTAGATTTCTCTAAAGAAACAATTTGGGTGAAAAGTCAATAATAGATGTATTTTGTGTATCCATCAGCACTCCAAGTACTTATGAGATAATTAAAATTGGTAAGGAGTCATTGGTTTTATACCCTAAGTGGGGAAATAAATCCAAGATTAATGTCAAAAAGAGTTGTATTCACTACATGTTAAATACAAAATTTCATGGTTAAAAAATGTACTCTTTGTAAAATGGAAGATACTCCAAATGCAACTCCCCCCCACCATAATTTTGTAAATGGGTATGTACAGTATTTTTAAAGAGTGCCTTTTTTTTAACTGACATTAACACACTGAAACTTTACCGGGTTATAGGATGGGGCTGTTCATCTGGAAGTAGAACTACTTGTAACAATGGCCTGCAAGATAGCTTGTATCCCCCTTTCACCAATCAATTTTCTGGCTCAGATCATAGGTTAAGTTGTTTAGAATAGCCTAGGAATACTGTGGGAAGCACTGAGAAAGCTTCAGAAATATTTCAGGCAATGCTGAATCTTAGGGCAACTTGCAAAAACTTGGAGACAAGTGTCGAAATGTTTTTGGACAGAAAAAATGAAAACAGTGTCTTGGAATGATGACCTAAGTTAAAATATGGTTTGAAATTGTGAATGAAAATATGGAGACTCACAACACACCAAATTTCTTTATGGCTTCCTGTGCCCTTCATATGAACTTCCTGATACAAAGTTTGAAGAAGAGGTTCCAAAAATCTTTAAAAACCTTGGGTATGAACATTATATTTCTTAGTCTGGGGAAATTATTGGAACCTAAAAACCAAATTCAATAAATTTAATATTTGAGTTAGAAAAGTTACATGTTTTAAAATGATTATTGTGAACAGTACATATAGAATGAATAGAAGAGGAATTATACTGTGGATATATTAGTCTGTTTTGTGTTTGTACTGTATAACAAATACTGAAACAAAGTAACTTATAAAGAACAGGCATTTATTTAGCTTATGGTCTAGGGGGTTAGAAAACCCAAAAGCATGGTATCAGCATCTGCTCTGCACCTTGTGAGGGCTGGATCAAGACATGGAAGAGGGTATCACATGGCAAAACAATACAAATGTGTCAGAGAGATCTGACTTTTATATTAAAGCCACTCCTTCAATAATATTCCTCTAGATGGATTAATCCATTCATGTGGGCTCTGTAAGTCACCTCCCAAAAGTGCCACCTCTGAGTATCATTAACATCTGACTTTATGGATTAAGTTTCCAATCCATAAATTCTGGGAGATGAACATTCACACCATAGCAGTAAGTTAGTACAGAACTACATGTGATAGAGCATGAAGCCCTAAACTGCCGAAGTGATGGGGTAGAAAGTACAGGCTGGTTACCACAGGTTTTTATTTAATAAATATTTTATTTAGTTGTAGTTGAACACAATACATTTAGTTTAATTTATTTTTATGTAGTGCTGAGAATCGAATCCAGCACCTTGTACATGCTAAGCGAGTGCTCTACTGCTGAGCCATAACCTCAGCCCTGGTTACCACAGATTTTATGGAAACAAAAACAACATCATTGAGGTCTAATGGAGTGAATATGAATTTGGAAATGGCTAAATAGAGTAAGCACAGTGTTGGTTTTGGGGATGAGTAGTTCTTACAGGTGGTTTATTGAATTTAGGGAAACAAAAGATCTTTTGATAGGACTCCAACATATTGATTATAAATCAAATTCCACATGTTAAGGGTTTGTAGATACAAATTAATCTGCAGAGAAGAAACCAAAAATACACAAAATCATTTTGAGAGTTAGATGACTAGCACAGAAACACAACAAAATATTTTCTAAACAAGTTAAAATAATAGAATATGGGGAATTTTAAAAACATAACTTCTTGCTTAATTTGCCCATTATTTTTACCATATTAATATGAGATTTTTTTCTCCCCCTGCAGGTATCCTTTTGCACTATCCAAAAGTTCCATGTACACAGTGGGAGCCCCTCATACCTGGCCTCACATTGTAGCAGCCTTGGTTTGGCTAATAGACTGCATCAAGGTATTTGGTTTCACCTTTTAAATGTACACATAGGAAAGTTTGGGCTTTTTCTCTAAAAGGTACTCCTATTTCTCTCCCAGTCTTGCTTTTGCCACTTATCTCAAGTCTGCTTCAAAGTTTTCATTTTTCAAAGTACATTTAAGTTCCTGAGACTATCAACATATGTCATGAGAGGTGAGGGAGATAAAGTTCATGTTGGCAAAGAAGCTGGGACTACAAGTTCTCCCCACTATACCCAGCTATTACTTTAATTTCCCTTTTTAGGGTTCCTCCATACAGACAATTGTCAATATTAAACAAATCAAAACCTCACACACGCTAGGCAAGCACTCTGCAACCAATCTATACTCCCAGCCGCATTGTTTTTAATAGTTGGCAACATAACAAGCAAAAAAAAAAAGGTAAATAATATTTTCACATTTGCATTTTGTGCTATTTTATTTGTTTTTGTTGTTGTCATTTGTTTTAACTGTGTTATGGATCAATTCCAGGTGATTGTTAGGTAAACTGTCTATCATTGAGCTATATCCAACCCAAGATTGCCATTGTCTAGTTAAAAAATAATTAATTTAGGGCTGAAAGTATAGCTCAGTGGTAGACCACTTGCCTAGCATACATGAGACCCTTGCTTCCATCCCTAGCACTACAAAAAAAAAAAAATAACAACATATAAAGAAATTAGCCCCTGTCTATATTATGCCCTGGTTTTTCCTTTTGATTTTATGTACCATGTTTTGACTATTCTGAATTATGAATTTTCATCTAGTCTAATGTAGTCTCTTCCTTTTGTAGCTTCTGAGTTTCCTGTCCTACTTAGCAATATAATTTTTAAAACCAGTATGGCCCCCTGACATTTTCTTGGTCATCAAAAGCCCTTAAGTAAATGTAAGTAGGCAGTGGGTGGATGGATTTTGACCCAAGAACCATGCTAGTACATGGAGCATCAGCAGTTGTCAAAAAAAAAAAAAAAAAATATATATATATATATATATATATATATATATATATATATATATATATATATATATAAATCCAATACCAGAGTCCATTAATAAAGCACAAATTACTGAACTTTATATATAACATTTAGACATTTAACTTGTCTCACATACTCCATGGACATGGTAATCACCTCTGCATTCTTGCTATCAGATATCCCTATTAGCACTGGAATACTAACCTTATTCGCCTAAGCATCTTAGTATTTTGTTATGTGTTTGTGAGATAACACCTCCAGATGTACAGGAACTGCTATGACTGGTCAGAGAGAGACCTCTTTTTTGTACAGTCCTAGGATGTCCATCTAGGGCCTCACACATTCCAGGCAATCATTAGAGCACTGAGCTTCATTCTCAGCCCTTTTTATAACTTATTTTGAAACAGTCTTGATAAATTGCCCAGGCTGGACTCCAATTTGTGATCCTCCCACCTAGCCTCCTGAGTTGCTGGGATTACAGATACTGCATCCAGCTAGAAAAAGAGATCTCTTGAGATGCCTCCAAGCCTATTATTTAGGTTGGAATCCCCTCTTTCCTATCTTGCTTTTCTCAGTGTGATAAAATTGAACACTGCAACAACATATAATCCATGAGACACTATAGGTTTCTTGTTCTAATTGTCTTTCCCATTTAATCTTAGAAATTTTATTCACACCTGGGAAGGTCTCCTTTATTCCCTGGTGTTTTTTTGTTGGTTTGTTTTGTTTTTGTTTGTTTGTTTGTTAGTTTTAATTCCTCCAGTTATTTTTCCTAGTATTTTATGGCTTATTTGTGTTTTTCTTCATTTTTTTTGTTTTTTGGTGATTGTGTTTTTTTTTTTCTTCTTTTTTGAGACAAGGTCTCACTGTGTTGCCCAGTCTTATTTCAAAATCCAGAGCTCATTTGATCAGCCTTCCAGATAGCTAGACTCCAGGTGTATGCCGATGCACCCAGCTTTGTGTTGTTTGAAACATTTATACCTCTGAAATTTATTTTAGCTTAAGAAAGAGAAAGCATTTTTTTTAAATAACTCACTCATATATCTTAGTAACATTTACTGAATAACCAACCTATTGTTTCCCAACAATTTGGAACTGTTCTTAATGTATTCTTAGATCCGTTTTTTCTTTTCTCCTATCCCTGCAACATGGGCATTCCAATTGCTTTGTTTTCTAACATATTTTATATAGTAGAGGCAGGTTTTTTTTTGCTTTTCACAAGTTATCTAGCTATTCTCAGATCCTCACTTTTAAAGCCATTTTGCTTTTGCTCCCCATTGACATCACATTGAATTCATAGATATATTGGGGGGAGAGGATTTCTATCTTGACAATATTCAGCATAATCATGTGGAAAAGTAGTCAATCTCTTTTTTCCTATCTCTTTTGCTCCTTCAGTTTTATTATTTAGTTTTAAT
Organism: Urocitellus parryii; assembly: GCF_045843805.1. Taxonomy (NCBI): domain Eukaryota; kingdom Metazoa; phylum Chordata; class Mammalia; order Rodentia; family Sciuridae; genus Urocitellus; species Urocitellus parryii. The sequence continues at coordinate 362,295 of NW_027554225.1, forward strand.
GTATTAAGATAGAGATAATGTTTTTCATGTTGAAGTTCATCTGCTTTAATCAGGAATGGGTAAAGGGTGTTGTATGCTTTTGCAGGATCTATTGAGAGTATGCTTTTCCTCTTGACCTGATTTCCTAATAGCCTCTGTTTGATCATTGTTTATTATTCTTTTGCTACACTCCCAAATTGCTTGTTAATATTTCATAAAGTTTGGTTTCTCCTTTCATTCTCTCTATGCCTCCTTTCAGAGCTTGGCACATAATCAGTTTGAGTGGCAGTAGTTTAAAAAGTCCCCCATCTCCTCTACTGATGACCATGAATAGGAGGGTTGTATGTGCCCCTAGAGTTCCCTGGTAGCCTTTGTTTAATGATCAAGGGGGCAGAGCCTGACTTATCTCATATTCCTCTGCATGCTTTCTGCCTGAAGTTTCACAATCTTGAGAAGTGGTAGTATTTTGCAAAAATGTAATCTTTAGCTGAAAAAAAAATGCCTCAAGTGTATTTGCTGTACTGGAGACTGAACTTGAACTTAGGAAAATTTCTATTAAACAATAAAATGTTATGTGTTAGCACTGGGTCACATCCCAGCTGTTTTATTTTTTTATTTTGAGATAGGGTCTCACTAAGTTGCCTATGCTGGCCTTGGATTTCATAATTATTCTCCTTTATCCTCCCAAATTGCTGAGATTGCAGGTGTGTACCATCATGCCTAGCTATATTCCTTTTTATCTCTGTACAATTTTAAGTTCCAACTATTTCAACCAAGTCTTCTCATTTTAAAACTCTCAATCCTTGCAGTTGAGGCTTCTATAGTTCCTGGAGAATCTGTCTATCTCTGTGTATGGCTCTCCTTGAACCTTGCAGAGTAGTAACAGTTTTCACAAGGACATTTGACATTAAACTTCTATTGTTTTCTTGGGCTCTGTCATACATGTCTCTCAGACTTCATTAAACCATACTGTCACCTTAGGCCCTGTGAATGAAAGACAAGGCAAAAAATGAATTGATAGAGCTCCCTGCATCCACCCTAGACATACAGAAAGTCTTCAGTGCCTTGAGATTAGGGAAAGGGTAGAAGGACAGGCAACTCTGGGCTAAGAACAATGTCTTTCCAAAATCCTGTATATAAGTCCCAGGAAAAGAAAATTTCCCACCAAAAACCACTTTCATTTATTACTTTCAAATTTCAATAACTTTAGTATTTCTGAAATTTTATTTTGTAAAATTCAATTTAAAGTTCATATTTATACATGAGATTTACCAAAATTGAACTCAGAAGAAATAATTATTAGTTCATCTTTTCTATGGCAGTTCTGATTTGAATTCTTAGAGTTACATTAAATTGTGTAAATTCTCAATAGATTAATAGCTGTGTAAGGGTCACATGTTTTTCTCTATGGAGAAGAACTAAATATGGAGCACTTTTTTCCAAAATTTTAAGGGATTTTTTTTTTTACTAAAATTTTAAGGATCATGTTTTAAGATTCAATATAACATCCCAGGAAAACAAACTTTCAGTCATACAATTAAAAGCTTCTAAAAATGACACTAAAAAACAAATTTCAGGGGCGAGGGTGGCGAATTAATGGTAGGACACTTGTATAGTATATATGAGGCACTGGGTTTTATACCTGGCACCACAGAAAAAATAAAACGAAAGGTATTGTGTCCACCTACAAAAAAAAAACTATTAAAAAATTGAGCCAGGATCATTGGAACACACCTGTAATTTCAGCAGCTCAAGAGGCTCAGGCAGGAGGATCACAAGTTTGATGCCTGCCTTAGGAACTCCATGAGGCCATAAGTAACTTCATGGGATCCTATCTTAAAAAAAATAAAAAAGGACTAGGAATATAGTTTCATGGTAAAGAGCCTCTGGATTCAATCCCTAGAACCACCCTACCCTAAAAATTGACAAACATGAAAGCCATGTTTTTCACATCTAGACAATCAACTTACTATGCTGTTTATTTGCTAACTAGATACAAACTGCCATGAAAGAAAGCTCACCTTTATTTGATGATGTACAGCCATGGGGAGAAGAAACTGAAGATGGAATTATGCATAATAAGATAAGATGTTTTATGTTATATAAGATTTCTTTTCCTCCTCTTATAGAATGAAAATATTAATGATATTTTAATGTAGTTGTTAATACAAAGGATAACAAATTGAATCTTAGAATATTACACATAGGTTCTTTATTTTGTTCTGACTTTTTAGTTTAGGCATATTGTCACTTAGAGTTACCATGCATTTTTTTATAGAACTATATACTTTTTTTTATACAACTATATATTTTACTGAAACCTAAGCTGTGTGACAAGCCTCCCCTCCTCCATTTCCTAAAATATGCCAATCTATATATCCAAATGGAATAAATACTAGATCCAAGGAATAACTTTTAAATGTTGAGATTATGCACTTGTGTTCCCAGCATACATAAAAGATCAATTACCACACGGGCCCCTGGAAGAAAAGCTTTCTATCTCTAATTTTAACCTTCAATCTTTGGAGCCTTTATCACCAAAAGAGAGTGAAAATAATTCCATTCTCATCTTTTATTACCGCCTGGTCAATAGTTCAGAGATATATCAACTGATGTGGTATTACTGCCCGCTTTTTGAGCAAGAATATGCATGTCCTTTAGTACATCAGCAGTGATCCCAGCTGGAACTGCTTCTTGAAAGCCTTTGATCTTACCCTAGAGAGAGTTCTCCCACATTGCAACATATGTTCTCAGCTACATTTAGTTGTACCTCAGTTTCACCCAAATATAATTACCACCTATTAACTGTTAAATTTCTTGACATTCATCCAAAAGGTTTAAACCATTAAAAGTTATTCTTTCCATCAGAGCTATTATTTCAAATGATTAAATACGGAGAAACACTTTGGAATCTATAAAGTGCTATTTTTAATTATAAAGAGTTTTCACTGTATTAAATTCACCAGATTCTGATCCTCAGCTTTGTGGGTCTGTAAACTCATTTTTTTTAATCTGTAAGATTAAAATTGAATAAGCTTAGGGAAACTTATTCACTATTACTAAAAATCACAAGAGACTGATTTGAAGTCGAATGAAAATATATTATTTTATCATCAGTGGTAAGTCTGTCCAGTTATAGGAATACTTGTACTATCTATTTAAGGTACTCCGTCCATAGCAACCAAGTAATGAGAAAATTGCTTGTAAGCAAAGAATTAGCACAAAGGGAATTGCTTTGCTTTCTAATAAAAATACTCATTCTCAGGAACCAAAATACCCGATGATAACAAAATAGAGTGTTACTTTCTCTTGGATAAATATTAAAAATTTTGATGCTCTACTGTTTAGATCTCTACTTACCAGGCTGTTTTTGAGCTGGAAGTTGCAATGTGATTATAGCAAGTTTCCTTGTTTTTTGAGCTTGAAATTCTGAAGATATTTTAAAATAGGAAATACATATTTATACTTCTTATTTATACCTGGCCAGTCATGACATGAAATGTAAAAAAACATTCCCTTATGTTCTGCTGTTGATGTACATTCCTGAAGAGTAACCAGGTCAATTTCAGCTTTACCATATGGGAAAGGAAGCAAGATAAATGACACACTTTTTTTAAGAGAGGAATGTTCCTAGTAATCTAATACTACATTTAGATGTAGCATGCTGAGAATGTATAGCATATAGGTTTCTGTCTCTTAATCGTACACATTTATATAACTACTCAGTGTTTCTGACATTTTTTATTCAAAATAAATTTTTATTTAGAAATGTGGAACAAACTAACAGAATTATGACTTTATTTTTAAAATCTGCTTTACCCAACCAGTTATTTTTGGACTACACCATAAAATGCTATGAGAGTTTCATGAATGGTGCTGACAGCTTTGAAGAGATGAATGAAGAGTTGCAGTCAAAGCTGAGTAAGTATTCTCATATCCAGTGTGTTTGTCTTCAGTCATTTACCTCTGCTCTTGGTATGGTAGTTTATTTTGCCATATCTAATATTCATAAGAGCTCTGTACTTTAAATGCATACAGATGCCTGCAGATTTTTTCTTTGGTAGAGAAAAGTAGTAGTGGAGTACAGAATACTGGTGTTGATGTCAGTCCTAAAGTTTCTTAGTGACTGTGCACTCAACAAAAATCTTCATCACTCTGACAAAGCTTTGCAGGATTAGATGGCAGTATAATACCAAACACAACCAGCAGCATTGAAAGTAATTAATAAATGTTATTTCTCTAAACAGAGAGAATGTCCTTGCTTTACTATTTGAAAACTTAATTAGTCAAAAGACCTAAAGTCTCATTTTAAATTCGTAGAAAGTTAACAGATCATTGTATTTCTAAATAAAAAATATTTTTGTATTCAGTATAATCTGGTGACAGCCCAATATATTTACTGGCTAACTCTAAAATGATCCAGGGACATTATATTTTATTGTTCCTTAAGTTAGAATTACCATGTATACAAAATGTCAGAGAAAGGTAAAATAGATTAAGATATATGAAGCTGTTCCTTCAAAAACAATCGAGTCAATCAAAACAGGATAATATCACCTCGCCACTCATGGCATGAAATTTAAAAAAAAAAAAAACATTCCCTGATGTTATGCTGCAGATGTACATTCCTTAAGAGTAACCAGGTCAATTTTAGCTTTACCACATGAGAAAGAAAGCAAGATAAATAACACTTTTTTTTTAAGAGAGGAAAGTTCCTAGTAATCTAATACAGAATGCATCTAGTGAGATATTTTATGTTTCTCTATATAATTAAGCATATAAATTAATTCATTCATTTACCCATTCAAATTTTTGTTGTATATCTAGTATGTGTTAGGCATCATTTAGACACTGGGGATACAGTAATAAATACGAGATTAAAAGAATTCTTGCCCCTATAAACTTACATTCTAATAGAAAGAGAAGTAATAAATAAACAACTATAAATCAAGTGGTGATTAATGCTATGGAGAAAAATTCAAGTTAGGGTATGGGGAATAGAAAGTATAGTGCAGGGCTGGGATTGTGGTAGAGCACTTGTGTAGCATATGTGAGGTACTGGGTGCGATCCTCAGCACCCACATAAAAGTAAATAAAATAAAGATATTGTGTTCATCTACAACTTGTCCACTGGACCTACCCAGAGGCTGAAGCAGGAGGATTATACGTGTAAGGCCAGCCTGGGAAAAACTTTGTGATTTGACCAGAGAGATAGAAGGCAAAAAATATTGTGGCCTGAGTCTTATGAAGTTTTTTGGGTTTTGTCTCCAGAGGATTTATATAATGTAGATGCTTCCAAGCTGGAATAATTAGCATCGAAAAACAAAGCATTGAATGAACAGATTGCAATATTGGAACAAGAGAGAGAAAAAGAGCCGGTTAGTAAATGTGTTTATGTACTTCCTTGAGAGCTCTTATAGATTCTTGGTCTCCTTAGAGAATACTGGCTGTTTTTATAAAAAGTTTTTTGAATGAGCTAACAAAGTAAGCTTCTTAAAAGTTAAATATTACATAGAATAAATTCCCATTGAAAACATGTTTGATATCTATGGAGTTTCCCCCCCCCCTTGGGATCTATCAATCTTTGACTAACAGTGTTCAGAATATGATGAAAGGTTTCTACCTTTTTACATAAGACCAGAAATAGCTTTTGAACAAAGTCCTCATGGTATATATCTCCAAGGAACAATATTAACAAAAAGCCCTGAGTTTTATAATTACTATAAAAAGGAATAGTGATATATCTGATTACATATAATCCTAAGTGTTTTCTAAAGACTAAATTAGAATACTGATATTTTAATTTGATTTTGTGTATTACTAACGAAGCACCCAGGCTGTTGTATAAAATAAACAATTTTAAATGATTGTTTTGTTTTTTTTTTTTCCTCTTTGGCCCTTGTGGGGATTTTTTGTTTTGTTTTTTTCTATTCTAAACTGACTTATTGAAAAGTCCATGTCTTTATATAGGTAATAATAATATAGTGCTTTTTCATTTGATTCCTCCTAAAATGAAAGGGAATGCTGATTAAACTTTCTCTAAGATGAATTTAATAACATTGTTTTCTTTTAAAATAAAGTATGGAATGATTATTGATGAGAATAACTAATTTAATATTATTTTCTCTTAAAGAACCGTCTAGATTCATTAAGGAATTTGAAAACTTCCTTACAAGCAGATGTTCAGAAATATCAGGCATACATGAGCAATTTGGAGTCTCATTCAGCCATTCTGGACCAGAAATTAAATGATCTCGATGAAGAAATTGCTAGAGTAGGTAAGCACAGCAAATGCTGAAAGAAATCATTCAGATGTGTATTGTCCAATATATGCCAAGACCTTTGTTATCTATATCTATTTTGTTTCTATGGTAAATTTTTATAGCTGGTTACCAATTTTCCAATGCCTTTTCTGTTTTCTGAAGCTGCTGTAACAAATTACTGCAAACTTGGTAGTTTAAAACAATAAAAACTTACTCAGTCTATAGTAGTTACTGAGGTTGTATGTTCAAAAACCAATAGCACCACCCTCCCCCCAAGGACTTAGTGTGAATCTGTTCCTTGCCTCCTCTAGCTTTTAGTATTGGACAGTGTTCCCAAGCTTGTATAAACATCACTACATTCTCTGATTCTCTGCCTTCATCTTTATATTGCCTTCCATGTGTGTCATTTTTTTTTAAGATGATGAGATGGAGTTGCCAGATTACCTAGGCTGGCCTTAAACTTGCTATCCTCCTACCTAAGCCTCTCAAGGAACTGGGATTAAATGCTTGTGCCACTATGTTCAGTTCTCTTCTGTGTGAAGTCTCCCTCTGCTTTGATGTCACAAGGATGCTTGTGATATTTAGAGCCCACATAAATAATCCAGAGCTATCTGCTTGTCCCAGTATTCTTAATCAGATCTGCAAAAATCCTTTTCCAAATAAAGTAATGTGTACAAGTTCCAGAGATTAGGACTTCATATATTTGTGTCACCATCATTCAACCTCCTCCACTTTTTTAAGCACAAGCTCTCGAAAGTCAACAGGGACCTACCCTAAGAACTCATGCTGCCTGATATGTGTGTGTGTGTGTGTGTGTGTGTGTGTGTGTTATTCTATATTTTTTCGATTCTGCTTTGTAATTAATAAGCCAGACTCTTGATCTCTGCCTGTTTCAGTGTGTTCTGTCTTACTCTCCATTGCTACAAACAAAAGCAGCTCAGCAGCTAAATCTGAAAATATGCAAATACTACAATTCTCAAGAAGAAAAAGCACAACTAAAGAAACCTTGTTTGTATCCTGAGTCTCCCTATCTTTGTTTTCATAAACACATATCCATCTTAATTGTGAAGTTGGCAAATAGTGTGGCACAGGTATTTGATAGCATCTAGAAGGAGAGCAAAGGAAGGTATCTACAAATCACAAAACTGTTGGGCTACAGTTTAAAAGTAAATACATGAAAAATTATCCATTACTTTCTCAGAAATTGGCCTTCTTGTATTTTATTTTAGGACTTTATAAGTTGAGTCTGTACCATGCAGAAATTATATAGTTAATCCTCAGGAATTTTGATTTAACTCAGTCTATGGAGTATTGATCATCTGTCAAGTCAAGGCTTGTAATTATCCCAAGAATTTGCTAAATCAGTTTTTTTCCAAATGACTGTGATTATGTATGTTTAATTTGCTCTATACAAACTAAACTAGTCACTATCCTTTGTTTGTTCTCCATCATGACAAGGAACCATAACTAATTTATTATTCTAATAATGTTTGTAATGTAATTAAGTCAATAATTTCTAACATTAATACAGAGTCTGTTCCTTATTAGCATATAATTAAGAGAATTGTCATATTTCCTACTTATGAAAACTTTTTCCCAAAAGTTGCAAACTGAATAGATAAGAGAGTAATACTTCAACTATCATTTGTCATTTCAAAGTGGTTTAGTTTGAGAGCTTAATTTTTTAACAATTAACCTAAGATGTCTTAATTCTTGGGAGTATTTTAACTTTCTTGATTATTTAAAGCCATTTGCAGCCAAGAATGTAAAAGAAATATTTAAACTCTAAACATATTTTTGAACAGGCATTTGTGATGAATACATAAAGTTTTACCTAAATCAACATTAATTTATTTTAAGTTCAGATGAGGAGCTTCCCAAATATTGGGCTTGGGCTACAGATAGGTTATAATAAAGTTGAGCCAGATATGGGGTACACACCTGTAATCCCATCAGCTCAGGAGGCTGAGGCAGGAAAATCACAAGTTCAAAGCTAGCTTTAGCAACTTAGCACAGCCCTGCAACTTAGCAAGAACTTAGCAAGACCCTGTCTTAAAAAAAAAAAAAAAAAGAAAGAAAGAAAGAAAAAGAACTGGGGATATGAGTAAGTGGTTAAACAACTCTGGGTTTAATTCCTGGTACCAAAAAAAAAAAAATGACATATTGGTCCTCTCAGCACTCAAGATGATGTTCTTTACCCAGTTAGTCAACTCCTTCCCTTTATCCCAACCTGTTATAAAAATATTATCATATCTGTGTAAGGCATGAGTGATAGGATGTTGGAAAATACTGATTTATTTAAATAAAAACTTTATCTTTTAAAATATATTTTAGATATTCATGGACTATTTATTTATTTATTTATATGCAGTGCTGAGAATCAAGCCCAGTGCCTCACACAGGGTAGGCTAAGCAAGCGCGCTACCACTAAGCCAGAACCCTAGCCCTAAAAACTTTATTTTAATGAAATAAAGTTTTTATATTTGTGGATATGGTTTTTCTGGCTATTTGAAGAGTCATCTATTGGGCCTGGAGTTGTGGCTCTGTGATAGAGTGCTTGCCTAGCATGTGTGAGGTACTGGGTCTGATTCTCAACACTGCATACAAATAAATAAAAAATAAAGGTACACTAAAAACTAGATATTTTAAAAAATAAAAAAATAAAGTTTAATTTAAAAAAATCATATATTAAAAGCATTTAAATGAATATTAACAGAAACAGACTATCCCTCTTAAGTACAAATATTCTTAATTGTAATTATTATGTATTAGGTTACAGTTTTTTCATATACTACTTTCTGAAAACAATAGTAAGACAACAGAGAAATAAGATACTAACAGAACTTTAACTGTATTATTTCTAAGAATATTATTATCAAAGTGAGACCTAAATTAGCCAAAAGAAGAAGAAATATGTATATACACAACTTGGATAGGTAGACATCAGTCCTGTTAAATAATGGCATCAGTTTTCTTTTAGGAATTGAAGAATTTAAAAGTTTTTTTTTTTTCCAATTCAGAACTAGAATGTGAAACAATAAGACAGGAGAATGCACGTCTACTGAATGTTGTTGATAACCAGAAGTACTCAGTTGCAGACATAGAATAAATCATGAAAAAAATGATTTGCAGCAAACCATTAATAAATTAACCAAGGATCTGGAAGCTGAACAACAGCAGTTATGGAATGAAGAGTTAAAGTATGCCAGAGGCAAAGAGGGGGTAAGTCGTACCATTTTTGGTGGCAACTCATCAGAGTTGACCTTTTTAAAGGTCTGTTCCAATTAAGAAGAACTTGGAGGTAGACTAAATTGGCTAAAGAGGTAAAATTGTCTAACATTGACATTTAGCATGACTAAAATACTCATTACTTTTATGTCAATTCAGTAACACTTTCTCACAGTCATATTTAAGGTATACTGTATTTTATAACAGTGAACAAAGAAATAAACAAAAAAATCTCTCTTAAAACCATGAAATAATTTGTATAAATCCCATCTGTAGAGGGATACAATTCTGTAACAGCCACCATGTGCCACTTACTCTGCTGGGCATAGGGGAAATAAAGATAAAAATGTAAAGACTCTTCCATCAAGAAACATCTGACCTAGCCCAGCATAGTTGCAAATGCTCATAACCCCAGCCTCTCAGAAGGCTGAGGCAGAGATAACAAAAGTTTGAGTCCAGCCTCAGCAACTTAGCAAGACAGTGTTCCAAAACAGAAAATAAAGATGCCTGGCCATGTAGGTCAGTGGTAGGGTTCCCCTGGGCTCAATCCCCAGTACAGTACTACCCAAAAGGAAGAAAGGATTCTCCTTATATTTTCTATTGTGAGATCAAATTCTAATAGATATTTGCACAAGGTGCTAAGGAAGCATATAGTATAACTAACCCAGATTTAGTGTGCATGATGTGGGGAAATGGATGAGAAGGTTTTTAGAAAAGGCTTCCTTTAAGAGATAACATTTCAAATTGAATTAGGAAATATAAGAAAGAATTAACATGGCAACTCTTTTTTGCATGAATTAGCAAAAAAAGGAATATATGGGAAAGCTCAGACTAAGCAGCCTAATGTACAAGCTTTTCTTGTAGTTTAAAAGACCAAACTTTTCTTGTAGTTTATAAGACCTGAAAACTCTCAGAGTTTCATAGTTTTAAAAATTATAAAGAAGTATAATTACCTCTTCAGAAAAGTGTTATTTTTGGTAATGTGAAAAATGTGTTGGAAGGGAGCAAAACAGTTAAATAAGGATCTGTATCAGTAATCTAGGAAGAAATTACAAGCTAAATTTAGGTAATGCTAATAGGGATTCTAAGAAGTGAGTGGATTCTAGCTACTTAGGAGGTACAGTAAATGAGATAGTTGAAGGAGAAGAGGAACAGCCATGTCTCTAGCTTGCACAGTTGGATGAGTAATAGTACCACTCACTTGCGAATAGAAGAGAAATAAGAAATAAGTCAGGAATGGGGATAGATGTAATGTTTATATGCGGCATCCAGGGCATAATAAATTATTGTATATATGGGTTTAGACTTCAGCATAAAATAACCAAATTACTTAGCCTAAGCTTAATTTTATAGATAATACTTTAATATTTTAGCCAACATTGTTGATAAAGTAGACTTTCTGGCCATATGAATTTTTAGGTAATGAAAAGTTACTCTTATTTTTGTAGGCAGTCTTCATTATTCCTGCCATACTTAATTTTCATGCATTCTTTACTCTTGCTTATAGCCTATTAGTTCCAGTTATCTTTTTTTTTTAATAAAAAAAGGGTTTAAAGGGCTTTTTTTATTTAATGGAGAAAAATAGAGAGTAGAGAGTTTCAGACTTACATTTTTGCTTTAAAGTTTTTCATTCTTTGATTTTCATTTATAATGTTTGCTTATTGGTAGATTTAGTTTGAAAATCTAAACCTTAATGAGAAAAATTTAGCATTTGATTTTTGTTCCAAAATAATGATTTTTTTTATCTTATAACCTCTAGTACTTTCCTTATTACAGTTTTTTTAAAAAAAATTTTAGTTATATTTGAATGCAATATCTTTATTTTGTTTGTTTATTTTTATGTGGTGATAAATATTGAATCCAATGCCTCATATGTGTGAGGCAAGTGCTACACCAGTGGGCTACAACCCCAGCCAGTATTTATTACACATTTATCACATGAGAAAAAGTTGTTAAAGCACAGCAGCTTAGTTTTCCCTAAGGGGGAAATACTAGTTTTTATTCCTGGTCAGATTTATAAACTGCATTATAGACATAATCAGAGAGAATTTGGGTTTTTTGTTTTTGTTTTTGTTTTGTTTTATTGTTTGCAGTGGTGAGGTTCAAACCCAGTGCCTCTCAAGGGCTTTATCACTGAGCTACATCCTCAGTCTGCAGATAGTTTCTTGAACATTCAGATTTTAACTGATTTATGGAAAGTGTGAATTTTACACACCGACATATATGAATCTCAATATGAAATGGACAGTTCAATATTAACAAAGCTTTACCTCGTTCCTTTACCCTGTTTTACATAATTTTGCTCTTTCCTTAGCCATCTGTTTTCTTTCTTCTTCCTGACATTGCTAGGTAAACTCTCCACTTGTGCATCAAGGAGAAAAAGGGGAATTTATAGGAAATAGGTGTTGGAGTTGTAGCTCAGTGATAGAATGCTTACCATACTTGAGGCTGTGGGTTCAATCCCAACAAAGAGAAGGAAAGGGAGATGGCCTCTGGTGGTCAAAGTCTTCAAACCTAGCCTAGAATTTCATAAACCTCGGGTTTAGCCCTGGATTTGCCACTACCCACCTATGTGACCCTGTCATGTCATCTAACCTCCCATAGTCTCCATTTGCTTCTTCAGGAAATTAAACATGGTTAGACTTAATCAGTGTATCTGAAATTAATTACTTCACTACACCTTATTTCACCAGCACTGTATAATAAAGTGAAATCTAAGTTTAATAAACTACAATTAGTATTTGGATGATTAGGCTGAATGGAGAAAAAAAATGAGGAAGTGGGAAAGCAGTAGACTGGGGATGAGCCATAGCAAGGCCATGGACAGTGCAAACAAAACTTAGAGAATTGGGTTCCTCAGAATTAGTTAAGAGAGATATTAAGGATGGTGGCAGTACACAAAAGATCAGTATGAACATTTCATTCATTTATCATCCTACCCCAGGACTAATTTTTGTTTCACATCTCAACTCTGGTATTAGCCTTCTGGAGTTCTTTGTTGAGATGGACATTGTACTAAATCTATATTCATCAGGAAAGAGTGTAATAAATTTTTGCTGTTGGAATTGATGAGGGAAAGAGAAACTAGAGACACATGTGTCACACATATGCTTTCCGTACAGTTTGAAGAAAAGAACAGAAGAAACTACTCCCAGCATCATTTAGCATAAAGACAAATAGAACTACATACTTTAATGATTCCAAGAGAGCTAGTATATTATAGTAAAGGAATAGAAATTATTTCCTAATTTATTATTAGAAAAATCTTAATATACAAGTAGTATTGCTTTGAGATCTAATGCTTTTTTTGAAATTAAAAATTATTTGCCATTGCATTTCTTTACTCAAAATTTATGAATATATAATAGTTATCAAAAACTAAGTACATATTAAATGGAGAAAGCACTATAAATATAAGTTTCCTAGAATCCGCCATTTATTTATTCAATCAAATAGTAAGCATCTACTATATGTCAAGCATTGTTGTAGATACAGTAGAGACAGCTGTTTTCATGGTGATTACATTTCAGCAGTTAAAACGAGCGATTTTTTTTGTCAGTTAGTGATGATTGCTATAGAAAAAAAGAAAAGTGAGGTTTGAGAAAAAACATTGGGGCTACATTAGAAGGGAAAACTTTCTGATAACATAATTTAAACAAAGCCCCATTGGAAAGAAGGAGAACAGGAAATGTGACATACGTTACTAAAATATTTTTATCGATACAGTTAAGATAGAATTTTGAAACTTAAATAATTAAATTTCACTTATTTTATTTTTTATTTCTTTTTTTTTTATTGTTGGTCGTTCAAAACATTACATAGTTCCTCATACATCATATTTCACAGTTTGATTCAAATGAGTTATGAACTCCCAATTTTATCCCGTATACAGATTGCTGCATCACATCAGTTACCCTTCCATTGATTGACATATTGCCTTTCTAGTGTCTGATGTATTCTGCTGTCTATATTATTCTCTACTATCCCCCCTCCCCTCCCCTCCCCTCCCCTTTTCTCTCTCTACCCCTTCTACTGTAAATCACTTCTTCCATTTGAATTATCTTGTCTTACCCCTCCTTTCCTCTTATATGTCATTTTGTATAACCCTGAGGATCGCCTTCCATTTCCATGCGATTCCCCTTCTCGTTTCCTTTCCCTCCCACCTCTCAACCCTGTTAATGAAAATCTTCGTCTCAAGCTCTTCGTCCCTACCCTGTCCTTGTTTCCTCCCCTTATATCAGAGGAGTCATTTGGTATTTGTTTTTTAAAGATTGACTAGCTTCACTTAGCATAATCTGCTCTAATGCCATCCATTTCCCTCCAAATTCTATGATTTTGTCATTTTTAAATGCAGAGTAATACTCCATTGTGTATAAATGCCACATTTTTTTAATCCATTCATCTATTGAAGGGCATCTAGGCTGATTCCACAATCTTGCTATCGTGAATTGTGCTGCTATGAACATCGATGTAGCAGTGTCCCTGTAGCATGCTCTTATTAGGTCTTTAGGGAATAGACCGAGAAGGGGAATAGCTGGGTCAAATGGTGGTTCCATTCCCAGCTTTCCAAGAAATCTCCATACTGCTTTCCAAATTGGCTGCACCAATTTGCAGTCCCACCAGCAATGAACAAGAGTGCCCTTTTCCCCACATCCTCTCCAGCACTTATTGTTGTTTGACTTCCTAATGGCTGCCAATCTTACTGGAGTGAGATGGTATCTTAGGGTAGTTTTGATTTGCATTTCTCTGACTGCTAACGATGGTGAGCATTTTTTCATGTACTTATTGATTGATTGTATGTCCTCTTCTGAGAAGTGTCTGTTCAGGTCCTTTGCCCATTTATTGATTGGGTTACTTGTTGTCTTATTGTCTAATTTTTTGAGTTCTTTGTATATTCTGGTTATTAGGGCTCTATCTGAAGTGTGTGGAGTAAAGATTTGTTCCCAGGATGTAGGCTCCCTGTTTATCTCTCTTATTGTTTCTTTTGCTGAGAAAAAACTTTTTAGTTTGAGTAAGTCCCATTTGTTGATTCTAGTTGTTAACTCTTGCGCTATGGGTGTCCTATTGAGGAATTTGGAGCCTGCTCCCACAGTATGTAGATCATAACCAACTTTTTCTTCTATCAGATGCCGTGTCTCTGATTTAATATCAAGCTCCTTGATCCATTTTGAGTTAACTTTTGTGCAAGGCGAGAGATAGGGATTCAGATTCATTTTGATGCAAATGGATTTCCAGTTTTCCCAGCACCATTTGTTGAAGATGCTATCCTTCCTCCATTGCATGCTTTTAGCCCCTTTATCAAATATAAGATAGTTGTAGTTTTGTGGATTGGTTACTGTGTCCTCTATTCTATACCATTGGTCCACCCGCCTGTTTTGGTACCAGTACCATGCTGTTTTCGTTACTATTGCTCTGTAGTATAGTTTGAAGTCTGGTATCGCTATACCGCCTGATTCACACTTCCTGCTTAGTATAGTTTTTGCTATTCTGGGTCTTTTATTATTCCATATGAATTTCATGATTCTTTTATCTATTTCTACAAGAAATGCAGCTGGGATTTTGATTGGCATTGCATTGAACTTATAGAGAACTTTTGGTAATATCGCCATTTTGATGATGTTGGATCTGCCTATCCATGAGCAGGGTATATTTTTCCATCTTCTAAGGTCTTCTTCTATGTCTTTCTTTAGGGTTTTGTAATTTTCATTGTATAAATCTTTCACCTCTTTTGTTAGGTTGATTCCCAAGTATTTTATTTTTTGGGGGGATATTGTGAATGGAGTAGTTGTCCTCATTTCCGTTTCAGAGGATTTGTCGCTGATATACAGGAATGCCTTTGATTTATGCGTGTTGATTTTATATCCTGCCACTTTGCTGAATTCATTTATTAGCTCTAATAGCTTCTCTGTAGACCCTTTTGGGTCTGCTAGGTATAGAATCATATCATCTGCAAATAGTGATAATTTAAGTTCTTCTTTTCCAATTTTTATCCCTTTAATTTCTTTCGTCTGTCTAATTGCTCTTGCCAGTGTTTCGAGGACTATGTTGAACAGAAGTGGTGAGAGAGGGCATCCCTGTCTTGTACCAGATCTTAGAGGGAATGCCTTCAATTTTTCTCCATTCAGAATGATGCTGGCCTGTGGCTTATCATATATTGCTTTTACAATGTTGAGGTATGATCCTGTTATCCCTAATTTTTCTAGAGTTTTGAACATAAAGGGATGCTGTACTTTGTCGAATGCTTTTTCTGCGTCTATCGAGACTATCATATGGTTCTTATTTTTTAGTCTATTGATGTGGTGGATAACATTTATTGATTTCCGTATATTGAACCAGCCTTGCATCCCATGGATGAATCCTACTTGATCATGGTGTATAATTTTTTTGATATGTATTTGAATCCGGTTCGCCAGAATTTTATTGAGAATTTTTGCGTCAAGGTTCATTAGAGATATTGGTCTGTAGTTTTCTTTCTTTGAAGTGTCTTTGTCTGGTTTCGGAATCAGGGTGATGTTGGCCTCGTAGAATGAATTTGGAAGTTCTCCCTCTTTTTCTATTTCCTGAAATAGCTTGAAAAGTATTGGTGTTAGTTCCTCTTTAAAGGTTTTGTAAAACTCTGCTGTATACCCATCCGGTCCTGGGCTTTTCTTAGTTGGTAGTCTTTTGATGGTTTCTTCTATTTCTTCTATTGTTATTGGTCTGTTTAGGTTTTCTATATCCTCCTGGTTCAATCTGGGCAGATCGTAAGACTTAAGGAATTTATCTATGCCTTCACTATCTTCTATTTTATTGGAGTATAAGGCTTCAAAATAGTCTCTGATTATCTTCTGTATTTCTGAAGTGTCTGTTGTGATATTGCCTTTTTCATCCCGTATGCTAGTAATCTGGGTTCTCTCTCTTCTTCTCTTCGTTAGCATGGCTAAGGGTCTGTCAATTTTATTTATTTTTTCAAAGAACCAGCTTTTAGTTTTGTCAATTTTTTCAATTGTTTCTTTTGTTTCAATTTCATTAATTTCAGCTCTGATTTTGATTATTTCTTGCCTTCTACTTGTTTTGCTGTTGTTTTGCTCCTCTTTTTCTAGGATTTTGAGATGAAGTATGAGATCATTTATTTGTTGGTTTTTTCTTTTTTTGAGGAATGAACTCCAAGCAATGAATTTTCCTCTTAGGACTGCTTTCAATGTGTCCCATAGATTCCGATATGTTGTGTCCGTGTTTTCATTTAACTCTAGGAATTTTTTAATTTCCTCCTTGATGTCTTCAATAACCCATATGTCACTCAGCAACCTGTTGTTCATTCTCCAAGTGATGCTTGATTTTTCCTTTCTTCTTTTATCATTGATTTTCAGTTTCATTCCATTATGATCAGATAAGATGCATGGTATTATCTCTACCCCTTTATATTGTCTAAGAGTTGCCCTGTGACATAATATATGGTCTATTTTTGAAAAGGTTCCATGTGCTGCTGAAAAAAAAGTGTAACTACTTGATGTTGGGTGGTAAAGTCTATATATGTCAATTAAGTCTAGGTTATTAATTGTGTTGTTGAGTTCTATAGTTTCCTTGTTTAACTTTTGTTTGGAAGATCTGTCCAGTGGTGAGAGAGGTGTGTTGAAGTCTCCCATGATGATTGTATGGTGGTCTATCAGACTCTTGAACTTGAGAAGACTTTGCTTGATGAACACCGCTGCACCATTATTTGGGGCATATATATTTATGATTGTTATGTCTTGTTGGTTTATGGTTCCCTTGAGCAGTATGAAGTGTCCTTCTTTATCCCTTTTGATTAGCTTTGGCTTGAAATCTATTTTATTAGATATGAGTATGGACACGCCTGCTTGTTTCCGCTGTCCATATGAGTGGTATGATTTTTCCCAACCTTTCACCTTGAGTCTATGGATATCTTTTTCTATCAGATGCGTCTCCTGTAGACAGCATATTGTTGGGTCTTGTTTTGTGATCCATTCTACTAGCCTGTGTCTCTTAATTGGTGAGTTTAAGCCATTGACATTTAGGGTTATTATTGAGATATGGTTTGTACTTCTATCCATATTTGTTTGTTAATGTTACTAAACCTGATTTGTTATCCTCTTTGACTACTTTCCCCCCTTTACTGTCCTACCTCCCATTGTTGGTTTTCAATGTTATTTTCCATTTCCTCTTCCTGCAATGTTTTGCCAAGGATTTTTTGAAGAGATGGTTTTCTAGCTGCGAATTCTTTTAACTTTTGTTTATCATGGAAGGTTTTAATTTCATCTTCTAACCTGAAGCTTAATTTTGCCGGATACACGATTCTTGGTTGGAACCCATTTTCTTTCAGTGTTTGAAATATGTTATTCCAGGATCTTCTAGCTTTCAGAGTCTGTGTTGAGAGATCAGCTGTTATCCTGATTGGTTTACCCCTAAATGTAATCTGCTTCCTTTCCCTTGTAGCTTTTAAAATTCTTTCCTTATTCTGTATGTTGGACATCTTCACTATAATGTGTCTAGGTGTGGATCTCTTATGGTTTTGTACATTCGGCGTCCTGTAGGCTTCTAGGATTTGGGATTCTGTCTCATTCTTCAAGTCTGGGAAGTTTTCTCGTATTATTTCATTGAATAGGCTGTGTATTCCTCTGGTTTGGAGCTCTGTGCCTTCCTGTATCCCAATGACTCTTAAATTTGGTCTTTTGATATTGTCCCATATTTCTTGGATGTTCTGTTCATGGTTTCTTAGCAGACTTGCTGAGCTGTCTATGTTCTTTTCCAGTTGAAATACTTTGTCTTCATTGTCTGATGTTCTCTCTTCTAAGTGATCTACTCTGCTGGTAGTATTCTCAATTGAGTTTTTAAGTTGGTTTATTTTTTCCTGCAATTCTAGTATTTCTATTTGTTTGTTTTTTATTTCCTCTATCTCCCTGTGAAATTGATCTTTTACTTCCTGGATTTGTTTGTCAATGTGATCTTTCATTATCTGATTTTGCTGTCTCATGTCTTCCTTGAGACTCCAGATCATCTGAAGCATGTATATCCTGATCTCTCTATCTGACATTCCATCTGTTGCACCTATTACCTCTTCTAAAGTTGAGTTGACCTGCATTGCCTGTGGTCCTTTCTTTCCTTGTCTTTTCATACTGCTGGCGTTTCTTTCTGCTTGGTGAAACTGTTGTGTTTTGAAATTTTCCCTCTATTTATTTATATTGCTCTTGTATAGTTGAATAATCACCCTTGCAGGGCATGTAGTGGCTGTGATCCTCCTCCAATTGGTGTGATCCGTCTACCACGCTGGGAGGCCCTAGGTCTGCTCTGCTGGTCGGTCAAAGGTCCGCCTACCCAGCAGGTACGAGGGGCACCTCTATCACTCCGCAGGTTACTGGGCCTAACCTCCCGATGGGTCAAAGGTTCCCCTAGCTTGCAGGGGGCTGCTCCCGGAGCGAGAGCTAGGCCTCCCGGGGGAGCCCGGATGGTGGAGGCCGACTGCCGGTTCAGGCGGGGTGGGCCAAGCCGCACTGGGTGCCGGCGGCTTGCAAACGCGGCTGGTATCAGCAGGACTTAACTCCTGCACCCGCTGCGGGGGCACCTTTATCGCCGAGTAGCTGCGGTCGCGTGGTTGGGACCCGGGCGGGTGGGGCCGCTTCTCCCAGGGCGAGAGCTGGGCCTCCCGGGGGAGCCCGGATGGCGGAGGACTGCCGGTTCAGGCGGGGTGGGCCAAGCCGCTCCGGGATCCCGTGGGATGCAAAGGTGGCTGGCGTCTGCAGGACTTAACTTCTGCACCCGCCGCCGGTTCGGGCGGGGCGGGCCAAGCCGCTCAGGGTTCCCGCGAGTTGCAAAGGTGGCTGGCGTCTGCAGGACTTAACTTCTGCACCCACCACGAGGGCACCTTTATTGCCGAGTAGCTGTGGCTGCCTGATTAGGAACCGGGCGGGTGGGGCCGCTTTTCCCTGGGCGACAACTAGGCCTCCCGGGGGAGCCCGTATGGTGGAGGACTGCCGGTTCGGGCGGGGCTGGCCAAGCCGCTCAGGGATCCCGCGGGTTGCAAAGGCGGTTGGCGTCTGCAGGACTTAACTTCTGCACCCGCCGCCGCTTGGGCAGGGCGGGCCAAGCCGCTCAGGGTTCCCGCGGGTTGCAAAGGCGGCTGGCGTCTGCAGGATTTAACTTCTGCACCCGCCACGTGGGCACCTTTATTGCCGAGTAGCTGTGGCTGCCTGGTTAGGAACCGGGCGGGTGGGGCCGCTTTTCCCAGGGCGAGAGTTAGGCCTCCCGGGGGAGCCTGTATGTCGGAGGACTGCCGGTTCCGGCGGGGCGGGCCAAGCCGCTCAGGGATCCCGCGGGTTGCAAAGGTGGCTGGCGTCTGCAGGACTTAACTTCTGCACCCGCCACGTGGGCACCTTTATTGCCGAGTAGCTGTGGCTGCCTGGTTAGGAACCGGGCGGGTGGGGCCGCTTTTCCCTGGGCGAGAGCTAGGCCTCCCGGGGGAGCCCGTATGGCGGAGGACTGCCGGTTCGGGCGGGGCGGGCCAAGCCGCCCAGGGATCCCGCGGGTTGCAAAGGTGGTTGGCTTCCGCAGGACTTAACTTCTGCACCCGCCGGTTCGGGCGGGGCGGGCTAAGCCGCTCAGGGTTCCCGCGGGTTGCAAAGGCGGCTGGCGTCTGCAGGACTTAACTTCTGCACCCGCCACGTGGGCACCTTTATTGCCGAGTAGCTGTGGCTGCCTGGTTAGGAACCGGGCGGGTGGGGCCGCTTTTCCCAGGGCGAGAGCTAGGCCTCCCGGGGGAGCCTGTATGTCGGAGGACTGCCGGTTCCGGCGGGGCGGGCCAAGCCGCTCAGGGATCCCGCGGGTTGCAAAGGTGGCTGGCGTCTGCAGGACTTAACTTCTGCACCCACCACGAGGGCACCTTTATCTCCAAGTAGCTGAGGCCACCTGGTTAGAAACCGGGCGGGTGGGGCCGCTTTTCCCTGGGCGAGAGCTAGGCCTCCCGGGGGAGCCCGTATGGCGGAGGACTGCCGGTTCGGGCGGGGCGGGCCAAGCCGCCCAGGGATCCCGCGGGTTGCAAAGGCGGTTGGCGTCCGCAGGACTTAACTTCTGCACCCGCCGGTTCGGGCGGGGCGGGCTAAGCCGCTCAGGGTTCCCGCGGGTTGCAAAGGCGGCTGGCGTCTGCAGGACTTAACTTCTGCACCCGCCACGTGGGCACCTTTATTGCCGAGTAGCTGTGGCTGCCTGGTTAGGAACCGGGCGGGTGGGGCCGCTTCTCCCAGGGCGAGAGCTAGGCTTCCCGGGGGAGCCCGTATGGCGGAGGACTGCCGGTTCGGGCGGGGCGGGCCAAGCCACTCAGGGTTCCTGGGGGTTGCAAAGGTGGCTGGCGTCTGCAGGATTTAACTTCTGCACCCGCCACGTGGGCACCTTTATCGCTGAGTAGCTGTGGCCGCCAGGTTAGGAAGCGGGCGGGTGGGGCCGCTTCTCCCAGGGCGAGAGCTAGGCCTCCAGGGGGAGCCGCCTGCCGGAGCGGCTGATGGTTGGGGGACTAGACCTCTGTGCCCGCGTGGCCTTCCAAGATCCACTTCTCTGGGGCAACCTGTCACTTCGAGTAAACCTACCAGTTCACAGCAGCTCTCCTCTTAAGGAAGTTATGGTAGAAGTTCCTCCGTAGCTAGGCTGCAGCTGTTTCGATGAGTCTTTCATATCCCGTTAAAGTGGAGACGTTGGAGTCGCTGCTTCCTCGCCGGCCGCCATGTTGGATCCCCACTTATTTTAAATAAATGAAATGTGTTAATTTGTACATTGACAAAACTAAGGTTTTTATTTATGTTTCATAATTTTTCTGTCTAGCATTTGGAAAAGTAAGTATTAGTTAAAACCTGAACATGGACACTTATTCTAAATTGTTTATGAGGTAAATGGAAGAATAGTAATATACTACTTACCAATCAATTATAGTCTTAAAATTATTATATAGATTTAGTATGAATAAAACCTTTCATCTTTTATGTATTTTTAAGTTGCCACCCTTATTACTAAAAATTACTAAATCACTAAACTACTAAAATAGTCATAACATTTTGCATAAAATTGCAGAAATACCAGTTGAAAACCATATGAAATAGGGCTACTTTATTTTTAACATTTCTTTTTGTGTTCTCTCCTTAGATTGAAACACAATTAGCAGAATATCACAAACTGGCTAGAAAATTAAAACTTATTCCTAAAAGTGCTGAGAATTAGAAAGGTTATGACTTTGAAATTAAGTTTAACCCTGAAGCAGGCGCCAACTGCCTCATCAAATACAGGGCTCAAGTTTATGTAAGTAAATTACGAGATTGTTATCTGAAAGAATTTGAACTTAAATATGTCCATATCCCAGGACTAAAGAGAAAGAACTTCTTGGTCTTCTTTCTTCTTTGTGGTAGAAATCTTGTCTTTGTTACAGCTAACTCTTCAAAGTATAAAACCTTTTCTTCTTCTCTAGCTACTTTATTCAACTATCCATAAGTAATTAATGTATATACAAGACAAACACCAAGACTGTACAGACAAGCATGACAACCTTTGCTCCTAGTTCCCTCATGGGAGAAAGATATAAATGAATGAATGACAAATATGTGCTCTATTAGAAGTCTTTACAAGATATAACATGATTGGTTTTTCCCAGGTAGCAATAAAACTCCACAGAGATGGTGACCATGGAATGAAATCTTGAAAACTGAAATATTCATGGGATGGTGTGTGAAAGGCACAAGGACACACATGAAAGCATAAGATGTAACAATGCATTAAGGAGTACCAGCAGTCAACAATGAGAAATCTATGCCTAATTTTGCAATATGACCAAGGAAATAATTTTGGGAAGAAAATTTTTAGTTTGCTCTATCACAATGTCTTACTTATTCATAAATTTTAATATTTTATTGGCCCCTTAAAATGCCCTCTTTCATGATACTTACATTTATGTTTTTTGGGTTTTTTTGTTTTGTTTTGTTTGTTTGTTTTTTTGTGGGTGTGGGGGTTATTGGGGATTGAACTCAGGAGCACTCAACCACCAAGCCATATCCCCAACCCTATGTTATATTTTATTTAGAGACAGGGTCTCAGTGAGTTGCTTAGTGCCTCATTTTTGCCGAGGCTGGCTTTGAACTCATAATCCTTCTGTCCCAGCCTCCTGAGCTGCTGGGATTATATGAGTGTGCCATTGCTCCCTGCTGATACTTAGTTTTTTGAATAGAAGGTTGTCAAATTCAAAAGCTATGCACTTTTTCCCTTGAGAATTATTCAACAAATATTAATTGAATATATATTATGTTGAAGACCAGCTACTATGCTAGAGGTAAAATACATAGATAAAACCTTTACTTTCCTGGAGATTAGTTTATTAGTGGACTGAAATGGGTTAAGTTAGACTTAGCCAGATATAGTAGTACATGCCTATAATTTATTCTACTCAAGAGACTGAGGCTGGAAGGTGGCAATTTCGAGATCAGCCTCAGCAATTTAGTGAGCCCCTTCCTCAAAATTAAAAAAAAAAAAATAATTGACATGCCTGGGAATACAGCTCAGTGGTAGAGCACCACTATTTAAAAATTTACCCCAAATTTTTAAAGACCACCATAATGGCCTATGAGTTTTTCTTTTGGAATGATGGAATGTTTAGAACTAGGGATATGTTTACATAGCATTGGGAATCTCTAAATACCACTCAATTTCACACTTAAATTTAACCTATTTCAGTTTAACCATCTTAAAATGTGAATTTCACCTCAATAAAAGAAAAGAATAATGAGAAGCAACAAAATTGAAATTAAAAACTGTAGGACCTATCTGGAGAATATAGCATAAAAATACAACCTACATATAAATTGTTTTCAAAAATATACTGTAGTAAATCCAACCTCAGCAATTTACAGAGGCCCGAAGCAACTTAGCAAGACACTGTCTCAAAAAATACAAAGGGCTAAGGATGTAGCTAAATGGTATAGCATCCCTGGTTTCAGTCTCCAGTACCAAAGAAAATAAGAAGAAGAAAAATTACTTCGGTAAACCTAGTGTACCGACAAAATATATAGAAGTGAATTTCCAGAATAGATGAACAATTCAGAAAAATTACTTCGGTACACCCAGTGTACCTACAAAATATATAGAAGTGAATTTCCAGAATAGATGAACAATTCTTGAACTTTGCAAGTATTAAAAACCAAGAGCGGGTTATATTCTACAGTCATAGAAATTACATTAAGAATTAGTTTTATTTTCTTAGTAATGTTGTATTAAATTAAAAATATTACAGCTTTCCAGGCACATACCTTTATAATCTAGCT
Source organism: Urocitellus parryii (assembly GCF_045843805.1). Lineage (NCBI taxonomy): Eukaryota > Metazoa > Chordata > Mammalia > Rodentia > Sciuridae > Urocitellus > Urocitellus parryii. Next base: position 386,050 of record NW_027554225.1, read on the forward strand.
AGTCAGAGGCCAAGGAATGAGGATGGCAAGTTCTAAACCATCCTGGACAACTTACCAAGCCACTGTCTCCAAAATTATTTTTTAAAGGGTTGGGGATGTAATTCAGTGGCAGAATGTTTGCCCAGCATGCACAACGCCCTGAGTTCAATCCCCATGATAGAAATCAATCCCTGTATCACAATTTACATATTCCACATAAAATAAATTTTGTAATTACCTTTCACTAACATTCTCATGTTTTGTATAGGTACCCCTCAAGGAACTCCTGAATGAAAATGAAGAAGAAACGAATAAAGCTCTGATTAAAAAAAAATGGGTTTGGAGGATACTTTAGACCAAGTAAGTAATGAAACTTAGCTTAAAGCAAAAATAAGGGTTTTTTTTTTAAAGCCTAAAATTAAATGTGTTTCTAGTTGCCAAGGAATTAATTTTTATTTAAAAAATTCTGTAAAATGAAAGTTGGTACAAATTTGACTGAAATATTTGAAGTAACTTATCAAGTAACTTAAATATCCTAGGCTTCTTATATCACTATGATATAGTGATATGAAACTAGATTTCATTCCCTTTTTGGGGGTGTAAGAGAACTACAGAATTCCTTCTTTACTTGAAATGATATTCTTTTTTAAATCTAAAATGGATTTGAGGTGTCTATGTTTAAAGTATGTATGTGTCATTTATGGTGAGGCTAGCCAACTGTGATGGATTTAGAGGTTTCTTTTTGCCAAGTATTTCTTTCTAGATCATGGAATTTCAGGAGAACTTAAATGCTAATAGAAGTCCATTTAGTTTTCAGAAAGTTCCTGTTTCTGAGATCCTTGAAACAATTATGAAACAATTCCAAGCCAACCACCTATATCCCTGAAAAAGGCCTAATATTATATTTAATAACCTTTAAAGTAAACATTGCTGTAGTAGTTGATTGAGAAAAGTTAAGAAGTTACTTCCCAAACACACTAGAGTGTGTTTTTATGACACCAAACAATTAAAGGAAGCCCCTAGTTGTTAATTCAACTCTTCAAGAACTATTGTGTGGGCTGGGAATATAGCTCAGTTGATAAGAGGGCTTGCCTTGCATTCACAATGCCGTGGGTTCAAACCCCAGCACCACAAAAAAGAAAAGAACTATTGTGTTCTGACTAGGATTCCTGGATAAGAAAGAAGTCTTATCTTTTCTCTAAGTAGAAATATGTTTATTTTTTCTCACTTAGAAACAAAACCTAATTGTAGTTCACAAATAATTATTCTAATAATCCACCGAAAGTCATTTTTTAAAATTAAAAAATTCTATAACAACTCACTTTGGCTGAGTGCAAGCGGTGCACGCCTGTAATCCCACCAACTCAGGAGACCAAGACAGAAGGAATTCAAAGCCAGACTCAGCAAAAAATCGAGGCGTCAAACAACTCAGTGAGATTCTGTCTCTAAATAAAATACAAAAAAAATAGGACTGTGGGGGCTGTGGTTGTGGTTCAAGGGTAGAGTGCTTGCCTAGCACAGGCAGAGCTCTGGGTTCAATCCTCAGCATCACATAAAAATAAATAAATAAAATCAAGGTATTGTGTCAAACTAAAACTAAAAAAATAAATATTAAATTAAAAAAATAGGACTGGGAATGTGGCAAAGTGGTTGAGTGCCCTGAGTTCAATGCCTGGTACCCCCAAAATAAAAAAAAGAATTACTTTGTATTAGAAAGTTAAAAAACAAATTTGAAACTCCTCAAAAAAGCAAGTTTGAAACATTATTGAGTAATTTGGGATTTATGAAATATTAGACTATGGGAAGAAAGTTTAGACTGTATACAAGGTGTGCTGATTATTTGAGACAAGGTCTTTTTTTGACCTGCTTCAGGTTGATTTTCTTTTTTTTTGTTGAAATGGACATTAAATCTGAAGAACCTCCAAAAGATGACTTCCAAGCTATAGGGGCCTCATGACTAAAACAACTTTCAGAATGACTTGAAACTTGATAGACTTTGAGCAGGAAATCTTGGGGAAAGAAAGTTTTATAAAATGTTGACTATAGGCTAGGCCTCATGTTAGTATTCTAAAGATAAACCTACCCTTCAAGGGCTCCCACTTGGAGAAAAAGGCTGACATTTCTGCAGTTATGCTAATCACATTTGCATTTTTGCAAAACCCTTTAAGTTAAGGGAAAATGTGGCTTAGAAAGGATGCAACCGAAAATGTTAAGAGATTAAACCAAACTATTCATAGTAGAAACAGAGGGAAGGGGACAGGTTTAGGAAGTGTTAAGAAGGTAAATAAATTCCAAGGATTTCATGACCAAGCTTGGAGAAAAAGAAGTTCTATAATGACTTCCAGATTTCTGGTATGGACAACTGAATGGACTATAGTGTATTACCTAGAGGAAGAAAAGCGAGAGAAAGTTGAAGCAGTAGATTCAGAGCATGAGAGAGACCAGGGCTGAAAATACTTTTGATAGTCTTTAGCACACATATGATAGATGAATCCATGGGTGTGGATGATATTTCTTGGAATGTATAAATAAAATAGCAGAACATTGAATCCTGAGAAACAATGACATTTAAGGGATCGAGAAAGAAAAAAAAATCCTGGAAAAAAATACTTATAAAAAGTGGACAAAATAGCTAGAGAGTTATTTATTTTGAAGAAGAGAATATGTAGTAGAAGCCAAAATATGGGAAACTTTAAGAAGAAAGTAATCAGTAATTAGTAATACCTGATGCTAATGAGACTAAAGCAATTGGAAATAGTAAATATCATACAGAAATTAATAAATTGGAATAATGAAGCTAATCAATCTGAAAAATATTTACAGATAATTGCCAAAACTATTCAGTTAAAGAAGGAAAATGTGAGGTAAGAAGTAGACAGTTTATAGAGAGATGGTGGGAATTCATTTGAATTACAGAGTAATTCATGTGAACGAAAATCTTACTGGAAGGGCTAAGGATGTGGCTTAATGGTAGAGCACTTGCCTAGCATGCACAAGGCCCTAGGTTGTATCCCCAGCATTGCAAAAATAAAATAAAAAAGATTCTATAAAAATCTTATCTTTAAAATTGTTTTTTTTATCAAATTGAATTACAGCATGAATAATACAAATCTCAAAATTGACTCAAAATAAAATGTCAAAACACTTAAGTAACCAGAAACAAAAGTACAGAAATAATTAGCTCTCCGAAAAGATTTCAATAACAGGTGATTTTTACAAAAGTTCATTGTTTTCAATTATTGAAGGTCAGATGATTTCTATGACATGTAAATTGTTAAAAAGCACAAAGAGACCTAATTTATTCTTAAAGGCTAGTGTATACCACAACAAAAACATCACAAAAGAAAGTCAAACCAATCACTCTTACAAGCCATGGATGTGGGTGATATTACTTAGAATGTATAAATTAAATAACAGAAGATAGAATACTAAGCAACAGTGATATTTAAGGGATCAGAAAAGGGAAAAAAAGATTCTTTACATGTTTTATATTCTTACAAATATAAATGTACAGGTAAACTTAAATATTTGCCACTGAATTTTAATTAGCAAATATTTTCTTGAGTGTCTCTGTGGCTGGTACTATAATTAGTGTCGGTAGTACTATTATAGTACAGCTCTTGCCTTTTCGATTGAAAAGACAGGTATGAAAACAATTTCTTCTATCATAACATTTTTGTAGTATAAATAAGCTGTGTATTCTTATATTACCATAAGATAAGCACAGGAGTCTTTCTGAAAGATGCAGTAACTGAATTGAGCTAGGACTTCACCAGTGAATACAAAGAAATTTACATGTGTGCCCTAAATAAAGGCACAGCAATCAAAGTAACCAGCTTGTTAACAAATTGCAAGAGTGTTAAGTGTGATAAAAGAAAAGCCTGGGGAAACAATAATCTAATTGTTATTAACTTGTCCTTACTTACTAGTAGAATTTTTATTCTATAGGCAATGGGGCCATTGAAGGTTTTTAAGTAAGAATGCTAATCACCTATGTATTTGGCATTTTCAAAAAATAGATGAGGTTCATGAACCAGAAACATAGACTTAGGAGACTAAACTATATTCTGTGTAACAAATGATAAGGACCCACACCAAGGTTACTACAGTGAGGAGGGAGAAAAGAAATTGGAAGGCGGAGACAATAGAATTCAGTACTGAAGTGTGAACAGTTGGATGTGAAGGCTAGAAAAGTGAAATAAAGAATGTCTAGGTACATTGTATCTGGCAAATGGGCATGTGATGTTGTTCTTTACCTTGATATTTAATGAGAGAGAGGTACAGAACAGAGTTGTTGCAGTCTTGGATATGCCGAGTTTCAGGTCTCTGAGTCATCAAAGTGTAAAATCAGTATGTGTATGTATGTTTTATTTTAGCAGGCAGTTTCTTAAAGTCAAAAGATCTCACAGATGTGATGTGAGAGAGCACTCTCCCATGTGAGCAAGTGAGACTACAGCCAGGATCAGAATCCTGGAAGAACATCTATATCCAAATTATGAATAGAAAAAGAAATGTAAAGGAATGTGAAGAGGGACTTTCCAAAACTTAGAGATAAAATCAGGAGATTCCATGGTCTTAAAAACCAAGGAAGGGCTTTTAAAAAGAAGCTAATAGTAACCACAATTAGTACTAAAATGACAAATAGAATTAAATATCTGAAAGGTAGCCATGGGCTTTAGATTTTAAGATTTTACCGAAGAGCCAGGGGTGTGCTTAATGATAGAGGACATGCTTAGCCTTCCAGAACCTGGGTTTTATCCACAACCAACCCACCAGCCTGGATTGAAGGGGTTGAGGGGAAGAAAGAAGTTACCAGTGACATTTGCAGAAAAGGCTTCATGCAGCCAACAAGCCAGAAATCGTATTATTGTGAGTTGAGGTATGGATAGTAGAAAAGGAGATATAGTATTATGAATAGATTTGCCTTTGTGGATTACTCCACATTATAGTACTACCAATATTTGAATCAGAAGAAAGGATTTGGAACAGTAGTGAGAAAAGAGATGTGTAGAAAAGCTTTCTGGTTTTTGTGGTTTTGTTTGGTTTTGCCAAATAAGGGAATTGTTTGGTTTTAATGATGTGAGAAGGATTCGAAGGGAATGAGGATAAAGTTTAAATATTAGGAATAAAAGAATGCACATTTAAAGAAGGAAAACCCTCATACAATTATGTTGATTAGAGGCAGGAAATAATGGAATTCCACATTGGTGGTTTCTGTTAGTGATTAAAAAAAGAGAAGCTCATATAATGGAAGTAATTATCGTATCTTGGATTATCAACAACTTGAGCTCTTGATAAAAAAGTATGCCAAATATTTTCTTTATTATTTTCTCTTTTTGCCTCAATGAATATTTTTATAATCAGGGGGAAAATGTTTAATAGACATATCTTTGTTGGAGTTGATACAGAAAGTAGAAACTGTTAAACATTGTTTTGACCAGCCATGAGAAACTATTAGGATGTCCTTTCGTCTTATTGCAGGTAAATTTAACAAAACCACTTGTTAACTTGTTAGTCCCTTCAAAAATAACATGTACATTTAGAAAATATCTTTTTAGTTTGAACATCTGGTTTTGATTTCTGACCCTATGCTAACTGTGTGAACCCAAGCAAAGAGCATTCTTTCTAATCCACTCCTCTCATATGTAAAATAATAAAAGAACATTCTGTATATGGAATTGTCTTTAATAAGTATAATTATTTAATTACCTTATCTTTTGCCAAATAAACTAAGCTTTTCAAAAAAAACATATTTTTTTAAAATTTCATTCTTGTATGTGAAGAGTCATCATCTCAAAAAAAGAAAAAAAAAACCTGACAGCTCTTTATACATTTTTCTTTTTCTGTTTCCTGTGGGAAATATTTTCTTGATCTACCTGAAGAAAACTTTTAATCATAGCCATCAACGGGTATCAGCAGTTATCAAGAGGAAATGAACTTTAGACACAGTTCTTCAGTTTGGGTTTCAAATTATTTCCAAGGTCAAGCTTCAACAAGATTAAATATGATTACCTTATTAATCTTTCAAAAGAATGTATAACTATAACCAAGTAGCAAGTATTATGCAATAAAATTAATATAAAAAATTATCTTTTAACATCTCAGAAAGTGAACACACAAATAGGAAGCTACATATATATGAAGTATATAAAATATAAAGTATATAAAATATAAAAAATCTAGACAGCAAAAGTAATTTATACTTATGAATATGTTGGTATAACAATATTAATAATATGTAATAATGTGATGTGTATAATATTTATATAATATGTGAGTATTTATAAAACACTCCCATAGCTACCACTAGAAATACATATTAGTACTTTGAGTTTTTTGTTTTTGTTTTTATTTGTTTTTGGTTTGGTTTTTTGGTTGTTGTTTTTATGTTTTGCTTTTTGTTTTTGTGTTTTGTTTTGAGTTGCTAGGTATCAAACCCAGGGCCTCACACGTGCTAGGTAAGCACTCTACTACTGAGCTACATTTCCAGCCCTAGTAATCTTATTTTAAAGTTTCTTTGGAATCAGTTCCTTTTGGAGAATAATAAAATATTTGGACAAACAATAGATTGGAAGTCAAAAAGACTAGAAGAAATAACATTGGTATAGTTAATTGATTGAGAATGTAAAAGTTAGCCAGTCGAAGTGGCTCATGCTTGTAATATCAGCTCCTCAGGAACCTGAGGTAGGAAGATCACAAGTTCCAGGCCAGCCTAGGCAACTTGTCTCAAAAAATGAAAAAAGGGCAGTGGTTGTTGCTCAGTAGTAGAATTCTTGCCTGTAGGGCCCTGGATTCAATCCCCAGTATTGTCTAAAAAAATGATAACAGAAAGAGAATATAAAATTATATGATATGTTAAATTTCTTTGATGTATAGTTATGATTCTCAACCAAAGTTTTATTCCCCAAGTTGAATACAATGATAACAGAAAGCAAGAGAAGTGTGAGAACACTGAAAGAGGAAGTTCAAAAGCTGGATGATCTTTACCAACAAAAAGTTAAGGTAAGAACTTGGCCAATTTGTTCAAGTTAGCCAAAACTGTGTCATGATTGACTTACCATATAGTCTAGCATTAAAACTGAAATCTTTATGTTTGATTGTCTTCTCTTAAAATTTATTGTAAATCATTTATCTTGTCCTTTAAAGAACATTTTTCTGGATTCAGGTTATTTCAGCATAGAACACATCTGGTATTTTATACTTGCATATGTGATTAAGTATTCTTACAAGACAAAAACATATTTTAAACATATGTCTTCTACCTTTTTATAGAGATTCAGTGTTATATACTCCTAAACTTGAGCACCAGTAAAGTCTTATTGTATGCATAATTGCCCATCAAGAGTTATTGTGTTGCTGGGTGGGATTAAAAAACAAAAATAGTCACTGAATGCCTGTAATCCCAGCTGCTTCAGAAGCTAAGGTTGTAGAATGGCAAGTTTAAAGCCAGCCTTGGAAACTTAACCCAAACCTGTTTCAAGATAAAATGGATTGAGGATGAAAACTATTTTCATGAAGTTTACAAGGCAGAAAAAATATTAAGATTGATTCTTAATTACTTTATATGTCACCCCCTGACCAGCATTTTACTTAGAGAAGTATTCAAATGACTCTGTTCATTAACACTTAGACAATTTAAGTGAAATTTTGAGCTATACCATTACTAATGCCAGCAAAGTATCCAGAAATTGAAAACTTTTTTCTTATTCTGTATATGTGGAACCCATGCATTTTTTGTTTGTTTATTTTTGTTGTTGTTGTTATTGTTATTGTTTTGTTTTTTTTAAAATAGTATCCAAATTTTAGAAAATTTACCACAAATTATGATCTATATGTGAGATATTTAATAATAATTTTTGTTTTATCATGTATGCTCCTTGACAGTGCTTAAGTTTATTCTTTGAAGCACTTAAATGAAAGATTTTAAGATACATACTTTATCTTCAAAAACCTAGAAATTGTATTTGGGCTTCTTTGTGCACAGTTAATGCCACTGTGAAATAATGACCTAAAAATTCAGGTTTGTAGAAAAAAAGTATCAAAAAGAAAATAAAATAGTCAGACTTGAAAATTCCAAATTAAAGCTATACAGACCTCTTGAAAAGGTCACATCTGTGTTATATTTATAATACAGAATTCCCAATGGCAATTGTGGTAAGCATCCTGAGAATATAAATGATGCAATCTGGATTGTTTTAAAATGCTTTATGTACTTTTAAAAATCTACCTTGAATATATGGAATATGAATATCAAAAACATGTAACCATGACTTTATCCTAATAGGAAGCTGAGGAAGAGGATGAAAATGTGCCAAAGAGCTTGAGTCCTTGGAGAAACATAAGCACCTGCTGGAAAGTGCTGTTAATGAGGGCCTCAGTGAAGCTATGAATGAGTTAGATGCTGTTCAGCGGGACTAAGTTCATCTAACCAAGATTTATTTATTTATTAGTTGCTTATAATTTCTATAAATCTATATCTAATTTTTTCCTTTAATTCCTATTATAAAGTTATTTGTGGTGGAGAGAGTGGTGAATAGAACTTAAGCAGAACAACTTAAAATGTTAGATACATTCTTCTACTGTTATAGTTATTGCCCCCAAGAAATGATTCATTTTAAATTTAATTGATTAGTGAATTTTTATCCTTGAAAACAAAATAACATTTTTTAAAAAATATTTATATTTTTAGTTGTAGTTGGACACAATACTTTTATTCCATTCATTTATTTTTATGTGGTGCTGAGGATCGAACCCAGGTCCCCACACATGCTACGAGAGTGCTCTACCAGTGAGCCACAATTTCAGCCCCACAAAATAACATTTTAAATCAATTCAAATAAATTTGACTACTTGATAGTGAATTTTAATAAGCCCCACTAATCTTCTTTTTTTAAATTTCCTAGAAATTATGAGTATTATATAGTAAAATGTGATTATATTATAAATTACAGAGTCATTGTTCTGTAATACAACTTACACTTTGCTAATAATTGCCATGCTGTGCAAAATAATGCAGTAAAAAATTATAGCACTTACCATCTCACTCCAGTAAGATTGGCAGCCATCAGGAAGTCAAACAATAACAAGTGTTGGAGAGGATGTGGGGAAAAGGGTACTCTTGTACATTGCTGGTGGGACTGCAAATTGGTTCAGCCAATTTGGAAAGCAGTATGGAGATTCCTGGGAAAGCTGGGAATGGAACCACCATTTGACCCAGTTATTGCCCTTCTTGGTCTATTCCCTGAAGACCTTAAGAGAGCGTACTACAGGGATACTGCCACATCGATGTTCATAGCAGCACAATTCACAATCGCTAGACTGTGGAACCAACCCAGATGCCCTTCAATGGATGAATGGATTAAAAAAATGTGGCAGTTATACACCATGGAGTATTACGCAGCTCTAAAAAATGACAAACTCATGGAATTTGCAGGGAAATGGATGGCACTAGAGCAGATTATGCTTAGTGAAGCCAGCCAATCCCTAAAAAACAAATACCAAATGTCTTCTTTGATATAATGAGAGCAACTAAGAATAGAGCAGGGAGAAAGAGCAGGAAGAAAAGATTGATATTAAACAGAGACACGAGATGGGAGGGAAAGAGAGAGAAAAGGGGAATTGCATGGAAATGGAAAGAGACCCTCATTGTTAAAAAAAAAAAACTACATAAAAGAGGTTGTGAGGGGAATTGGAAGAAAAAACAAGGAGAGAAATGAATTACAGTAGATGGGATAGAGAGAGAAGATGGGAGGGGAGGGGAGGGGGGATAGTAGAGGATAGGAAAGGTAGCAGAATACAACAGTTACTAATAGGGCATTATGTAAAAAGGTGAATGTGTAACTGATGTGATTCTGCAATCTGTATTTGGGGTAAAAATGGGAGTTCATAACTCACTTGAAACTAATGTCTGAAATATGATATGTCAAGAGCCGTGTAAGGTTTTGAACAACCAATAAAAAAAACAGCAAAAAAAAATTATAGCACTTATAGGAAAATTGGTATTAGGCACAATACTCAAAAACTACATCAGTGACACACATGAGCAAATAATGATGACCTAATAAAAACTTTTAGCATAACTGTACACATGTTAAATAATTAATAAATTTTTGCTTTTTTTTCTCTATGAATTGACGTCTGCTTTGCTTTAATTTATTGGGTTGGTTTTTCCTTTCTAATTTTTGAGTTAGATTCTTATTTTTTTAAATGGTGCTAGGGCTTAGACTCAGGGCCTTACACATGCCAAGCATGCTGCTCTCTACCACTGGCTATATACAGTATAGTCTCACATCCTTTTTTTTTTTTTCTTTTCTTTCTTTTTTTTTTTTTTTTTTTTTTAGAATTTTCTCTGTGGGATGTCACTTGGGATGACTTGCTTACCCATTTAGTAGGCAAAAGAGATCTCCCAAGTGGAGCAAGTTGAAATCAATAAAAATGATTGTGAAACAACTTAGCAAGGCATCTAGGAAGTCAGGCAGCCCTTCAAGGAATTTGCAAAATGATAACATGGCCAAGCAGGTTATACACACCTGTAATCCCAGCAGTTCAGGAAACTGAGGAAGGAGGATCACAAGTTCAAAGTCAATCCTCAGCAATGGTGATACACTAAGCAATTCCGTGAGACCTGTCTCTAAATAAAATATAAGATAGAGCTAGGAATGTGGCTCAGTGGTTGAGTGCCCCTGAGTTCAATCCCCAGTAGCAAAAAAAAAAAAAAAAAAAAAAAAAATTAATATGAGTAGAGCGAAAGGATCTTTCAACTACAGTCCTGTCAACTATTTGGCAACTACTTGGGATTTGGTCAATGAAATTGCCAAGCAAGTGGTATGTAGTTAAATTTGGGATGGTAAAATGGCTCTTGCCAGTGTGGTGGCGCAGCATTTCATGCCAGCGGTTTGGGAGGCTGAGGCAGGAGGATCACTTCAAAGCCAATCTCAGCAAAAAGCGAGGTGCTAAGCAACTCAGTGAGTCCCTGTCTCTAAATAAAATACAGAATAGGGCTGGGGATGTGGCTCAGTGGTCAAGTGCCCCTGAGTTCAATCTCAGTACCCCTCCCCCACCAAAAAGGTTCTTATCAAGCAACTGAGTTTGCAGAGGACAAGTGGTACCACTGTTCTGTGAGAGGGGTATGGTAGTGGAGTTGTTTATTCTTTACAAACCTAACAACCTCTTACTAGAGAGAAAGATATCAGCTCTAAAGCAGGAGACTCCACCCACCAGATTTGGGCAGGATTAAGGGACAAATGGGGAAGGCCCCTTACTGGAGTGCCTCTGAGGGGGAGGTGACAGCTCCTTGTTGGTGGAGGGTGGGATAATAAGTATCTCTCCACTGACAACTCTTCCAACTCCTGAGAAAGGAGGTAGATATCCATGCTAAGCCAGTCTGTTCACTAGTAGAGACTTTTGGGGTACTCTGTTTAAAAGAGGATATGAACCAGAGCAGTGTCCTAGCAGAAGGGTGTCACTGTGGGAAAAACTACTGCTTCCTTATCTTTCCTCTTCAAACATAGAATGAGTAACTATCTAATGCATTAAAAAATAAGTTATTTATTTGGACACTTTAGAAAAGCTTCATTTTGCACAACAAAATAAAAAAGAAAGAAAGAAAGAAAGAAAGAAAGAAAGAAAGAAAGAAAGAAAGAAAGAAAGAAAGAAAGAGAAAAAAGAATGCACTGAATTGGAAGATAAATAAACTAATTGTAAATTGGAATCCCTAGATATTAGTCAACTTCAGTAGGGAAAATGAGAGAAAGTCTTTTTTGAGTTGGTTTTCCAGGCAAGGTCTAAGTCATATAAATCCTGGAAAAAGAATTCTAATTTCTACACCTACAATCTTAATGCCTCACTTCTGGAATGGGGTATGAAGAAGTGGAATAGGGGCTGGGGATGTGGCTCAAGTGGGAGCCTGCTCGCCTGGCATGCATGAGGCACTGGTTTCAATCCTCAGTACCATATAAAAATTTAAAAAAAATGATATTGTGTCCACCTTAAAAAAAGAAAAAGAAGTGAAATAGCTATTTACTTGAAATAGGCCATTTTCAGGAGAAGAAGAAAAGATGTGGAATAAAATCAGGCTGGAAATGGAGTTGGCTGTGGAGCAGGGCAAAGGCTGGTTGGTTGTCTTTGACATATCAGCGTGGAGTCCCTAGATAGAAGGTAGTGAGCAAGGGTTGCATCCTGAGAGCAACAAATCCAAATATTCTCCATGCATGCGGCCTGGGTTCGATCCTCAGCACCATATAAAAACAAAGATGTTGTGTCTGCCAAAAACTAAAAAATAAATATTAAAATATTCTCTCTCTCTCTCTCTCTCTCTCTCTCTCTCTCTCTCTCTCTCTTAAAAAAAAGAGAGGGTGAGCAATTGAGCAACTAGGACCCAAGAACAGCTTGTTCTTGGGTCCAGCTTGTTCTTGGGTCTCTCCTTAAGTAAACTTATATCCTGTAGCAAAGAAAGGGAACTTGGGGAATTTCGTCAAGCAAATGGGAAAACGTGGCTGTGAAGAGGAGAGGCAGGAGACTCTAATTCTATGGGACAGACACTCTGAGAATTAGGGAAGCCAGCCAGAGCTAACAAAAGCCAGTTAAAGCCCAGTAGCTATCTTACTCACAGAGACTAGTTGTTTATTGAACTTACTGTTGCAACAAGAAACTGGTCATGAGATATTTCAGTCAGATAGAGTGGGGAGAAGCCTGTTATAGTGTTGGAGTTTGTGTGGGTTGCTTGTTGTTAGAGTCTGTAAACAAGTCTGGATGGCACCTGGCAAAATGCCAAAGGGAGTAGTTTGTGAAGTAACGCCAGCGAGCCATTAAGTGTGGAGATTCCTTATTGGTTGACTGATGTATCTAGTTTATGCTAATTAAGATACGCTGTGTGGAATGTATAAATACTGCTCCTGTCCTACAATAAAAGGCTTCCACTCCTGCTGTATCAATCTACACAAGTTGTTCGTAATCCCCTGGTTATTTTGCTGCAGCCGGACTGCGGCAGCTTGTAAGAGGAGACTGCTAGTTTTTGCAAGTGCAGTGTACCCTTTATTAAATTTGGTTAGAAGCATTGTTCTGTTAGCCTTCTCCTTGTCCTATTGAAAACATCATTCATTACAGTCTGACTCTTATCAGAATCTGGCAATCTCTGCTTGGAGTTATGAGTGCTGGATGGAGAAAGTAATTTGACTAAATAGAAGGCCATGGAAAAATCTCTGTAGGGGGCTGGGGTTTTGGCTCAGTGGTAGAGCACTCAACTAGCACATTTGAAGATCTGGGTCCGATTCTCAGCACCACATAAAAATAAATAAATAAGGGCTGGGGCTGGGGCTCACCAGTAGAGCATTCATCTCACATGTGTGAGGCCCTTGGTTTTATCTTCAGAACCACATAAATAAAATAAAGGTATTTTGTTCACCTACAACTAATTTTAAAAAAATGAATAAAATAAAGGTATTGTGTCCACCTGAAACTAAAAAATAAAAATATATGGGTTGGTGTTATGGCTCAGTGGTAGAGTGCTTGCCTAGCATGTATGAGGCCCTGGATTTGATCCTCAGCACCACATAAAAATAAATAAACAAAATAAAGATATTGTGTTCAACTACAACTGAAAATAAATAAATAAATAGGTATATAGATAGATAGGTAAATAAATAAATAAAACAAAAATGTAGATGCTGGGATTTTGGCTCACTGGTAGAACACCTGTCTGGCATGTATGAGGCACTGCATTTGAATAAGTTAAATACATGTCCATTGACAATTAAAAAACAATTTTTAAAAAAATTTAAAAATCTCTGCAGCATTGTAATTCTAGAAGAGTAATCCATGAACAATTCTACATAGGCAGGAGATAATGAGAACTATGACTTGTGTGGAGATAGATGGCCACTGAACAATAGTTGAAATATCTAAGGTGAATCTTCCTTCAGATGCTCATTATCTCTTTCTTGCACTCTCATGGAAGTGTTCTCCTGTGAGAATATTTAGAGACAAGGAAGAAGACTAGGAACATGGGGGAGAGAGTACCATGATTACACTCTGTGTTAGAACTTGCATGCTTCCTCTTCCTGTTGTGGTTGGCTTTGAGCTAGAACACCTTGAGAAATTTGGCTTTGAGTTGCAACAGTTTTTCTCTTAGGTTTGCAAAGTTAGAAGCAATATACTATTTAGTATTGACTTGTTCCCTTCATTCTGTAAAAGCAGCAAAGTTGAACAAATTTAGTATTACAAAAGCATTCTTTAAACTAGAAAGGGTTCAGATATTATGGATCTCAGAAACTAAAATGTTCAGAGTGACCCTGTAAACTCTGTGTGTGTGTGTGTGTGTGTGTGTGTGTGTGTGTGTGTGTGTAATCTAGGTAACAACTGAATCTGGTTGAAAGCAAACTGGCATTCTTTATTTATGTTACTTTTGAGTGTATTTGAAACATTAGAAAATGAAATTTGAATGTGATTATGCACTGAATATACTACCTGGCACGCAGTAAGCACTCAATATCAATTAGACACTATTAGCATCATCATTATCATTAAGATCTCTAAAGTCAAACTGAGATTAATTAGTTAAAAGGACAAAGAGCTTTGAACTCAATATAAGAAAAATATTTTAACAGAGTTCTGGAAAAATGAAAATAAAGTGTCTTCTGAGTTGATGGCCAACAAAATATTCCTAATGGCATCAGATTACATTTCATGAGCACTTTTCACAAGGCAGAGAGGTCCTTATTTAATCTTCATGACAATCTCACAAGGTAGGTTTACTCACTGTCCCCACTGGAGCTGTGCCAGAAGAGACTGATGGCTTGGTCAAGATGTTGCAAAAGAGGGTCAAGGTAAATGGTTTTGCTAGTTGCCCTTTACTGACCCCTATAACCCTGAACTCTTCTGATTTAATGAACGTGTCACACATATGAATTGTGCCGTCTGGCAGGCTGGGATGCTCACACTCACACTCATCCAGGGAATAGAGAAAAACACTTACTTATGGAGAAGTCTTTCAACAAAACCTTTCTCTCTCAAGCAGAAGACTAAAACATCACCAGAATTTAATTATCTGTAGACACGCGATGATATGATCAAGAAAATGCTACATTTCAATGACTCCATTTATCCATCTTCAAATTTCCCATTAATTATAAGGAAAAATCTTCCCTAGGCTGCCATTTTACCATGAAATGTCTGTGGCATATCTTTTTCAACATGTTTCAGAACATAAATCCAAATTACAAAATCTAAAGTTAGTATAAAGGCTGTCATCATATATTATTATCACTTGGAAAGAAATATTGGTGACCTTATCCAGTATGGCTGTTATAATAGTAATAAAATTAAATCTTGGAAGATTATACTTCTAGTCAAAGTAGTAAAATGTGACCTTATTCTATATAGCATTGACATTTATTATATTAATTCATATGTAAAAAACTGCATTAAAATGATATTAAAGCCCTGGTTAGAAATGAGAATGTTGAAGAACTTCAGAAATTAGATTTAACTTTACCATCCCTTCAAAGCATTGAGCCTGTTTGATGCAAATGAAATTAAATTTTCTTCACCAATCTCTAACTTGGTTGTAATTTCATTATTTGTATCATCTCATCCATACAGAATATATTTTTTCTCAGTGTCTCCTCAAACATTTTATAAACCTTAACTCATTTTCATCGTGCTTCAGAGAAAAAGATAACACAGAGCAATGAATACACAAAGCTGATTCAGAGGATCAAGCCACCTGCTCATTGTAGGGAAATCCTCCTTGGGCCAAAAAAACTGGTTAACAAGGAGCACACAAAGAGCGCACCAGGCTCTAGGGAGAGAGGAAGCAGTCAGATAGGTAGCGAGCTGGATTTCACTGAAAGGCCACCATGTGGAGAAATTCTTAATTTCAGAATCTTATACAGGTAAAGTGTTGAGGTGTTTTATGATGTTTTTATTAATTTGTTCATTAGCTATTTTTTTTCCTTTTTAAAACTGATCAAGGTTTTACAAAGAGACCCCTTCATTAAACATAAAATTTGCCCACTTTCACTTTAGCAATCGAGTGTGAAATAACATTGAAATTAAAAATGTGGCCCAGCCACAGCACACAGGATTGTTTTAATTTAATCACTAACAAAGTTCCAGGCTTGCTTGCCATGCTAGGCCTCATCTCTCCCCACTTCCTCTGGCCACTTTTATTTATTCATTTTTTCTTGATACTGGAGATTGAATCCAGGGCCTCCCACATGCTAAGCAAGCAGTTTACCACTGAGAAACAACCCCCCAACCCTTTTTAATTTTATTTGGAGACAGGGTCTCGATTAGTTGCTTAAGGTGGTCTCAAACTTGTCATCCTCCTTCCTCAGCCTCCCAAGTGGCTGGGATTGCAGGCATAACCCCATTGTGCCTGGCTCCAAGTCTTTCCAATCATGGTTTTAACCAATGTCACTACACTATTGGGTTCCAGTCATTTTTTTATGTATTTCCTCATATACCTCACTGCTCTGAACATCTTTTGGCATTATATCATTAGATTAAGCTAAGTGTTGCTGTGACAATAAGCAGCCCCCAAATTTCAAAAACTGGTCACACAAAGGTTTATGTCTTGTGTACTGTCCATTGAGGCAGTTCTGTCCACCTTGGTTACATAGGCATCCAGCTGAGGGTATAAACACCAATTCATAAACTATGTGTAGCCATGCTGGGAGGAGAGGAAAACTATGTTGGAGCCTTGTACCAGAAATTAAGTGTGCAGTTCAAAATGACACAATTCAATACCACATCTGGTCATGTGGTTTTACCAAGCCATAAAAGTACAATTCTACCATATGTAGGGAAGGAGGAAGAAACTAAAAATATTTGACCAACACTATTAAAGACTTCCTATCTCCATGGATCCCAAATCTGATCATTCTTCCTAATAAAATTACAGTTCTACCTCCTTCTAAAAGATATCCCTGATTCCTTTTGATAAAATGAAGCTATCCATAGGGTTAATGTACAGACCACATTATTTTACCTATTATGGCCCTTATGACTCTGTGAGAACAGTGTCTCCATTGGGACTCTAAGTTTCCTACAATGCTTTGCTGGGTAAAAATTGCTTAAATGATTGAACAATATTGTCAGTATAATGAGAATTTCATCTCCAAAGACTTCAAATATCCTGGAGGCCAGTAATACTTGATAAGTAATCAACGTTTTTTATTTTTTTCCTTCTTATTTATATCATAAAGATACTTAAAACAACATTAAAATTATCATAAAGAAGAAATAAAAATGAGCCCATAATCCCACTAGCCTAAACCAACAAATGTTTTTATTTCTTCTAGTCCTGTTCAAAGGGGCATCCTTTTTTTAATAGCTATATTCAGGGTACACACATGGCACACAGACAGGAAGAATTCTAAATAGAAGATAAGTGACTGCTCAGTCAACACGGCATTCACCCTTCCCCACAGCAAGGACATGCTAGGTCATATCTTAAGACTAATTTTTACTTCTCACAGCACAAGTGCCAGCAATTTAAAGCTTCTAAGTTACTTAATAGTGTCCCCATCATTCAGAAACATCAGTATACCCTTTATGCCACTCCTGTGCCTTGTTGCAGATCTCAAAGTAATTGCCCCTAGAACAAGAAGCTTGATTTTTACTATGAGAAGGAAAAAAAAGGGAGAAATGTGAATTAAATAGTGGACAATTCAGTGGTATGGGGAAAATGTCAATGTCACCCAAGACCAAACAACATGCAAGTTTTAACCTCATTCTCAAACTGATGTTAATAGCTTTTCATTCCATTTCCTAATCCAATTATTTTTATTTTATCACATGTTCTTACTATTTTTATAATCTGAGTTGAACCCCTGTGGAACAGGTGACTCACATACACACACGTGTGTGTGTGTGCATGCATGTGCACAACACACTCATACACACACAGTATACCTTTTTTTAAAATTTATTCTAACTAGTTATACATGACAGTAGAGTGCACTTTGATACCTCATATAAATGGATTATATTATCTCATTCTTCTGGTTGTACATGATGTAAAACCACACCAGTCATTATAGTTATATATACATATAAGGTAATTGTGTCTGAGTTATTCTACTATCCTTCCTACCCCCATACCCTTTCCCCTATTTTCAATTAACCACACTATGAAACACACAGTAGAAAGTCTCACCATAGCTACTAAACAATCCAGATGGTCATTTAACTTATTCAACTTACTTAAGATCAAACACATCTGCTTTGTCTTCAAAGCTACTACTATACTGAGAAGGTTAAAAAAAGCACCCAAACATCTTGCAATCTTATTAAATTTCAGAGTAATGACTTCTTACCTTTATTCTATTTTAATAGCTGATAGATTATTAGGTTTTCAAGCTTTAATATTTTAAAGTTTTATGTTCGGTTTCTCAACCACTGCCACAAGCACACATAATTTATTCTGGTGCATTTTTGAAAGGGTTTATTATTTTATGTGCCATAGTTACTGATCTGAATCAAATCTTTCTTACCAGTTTCAACAGAATATAGTTGGAATAAAATGTGACTATTTACAATTGTCAACCACCACAATAATGACACAAAATCCACCAAGCCTACTATATTATAAATAATATTAGATAATTTTCTACGAATCTGTTAATACAAATATAAACATTCTCTAGAAATTTGTCAAAAGAAGTAACCTTAAATAGTATTTTCAGATGCGACTACAGACAGTTACTAGCACATTTTCCTTCATGTTGTCTCAATACCCATGAAATACTCAATAGTTCAATAGTTTCTTCCTAGAGATATGCCTTCATTAATGTGCAAAACGTCATAGACCTGGAATGCTGCTCAAACAAATCTTAAGGGAGAAATTCTGGTGAAAATGAAAGGGATACATTTTTAAGCTAAAATGTGGTTGGTTGGTTTCTTATGAAGAATTTATATTCGAATGTACCAATAGAGCAGAAGAAAGGAATATGAGAAGAAAATTAATATTCATTGAGAAACAACTACCATGGTTTGAAATAAAGATTACAAAGCCAAAGCTGAACAATTATCAAATTTTTATACGAAAATTTATATACACACAGTGCCTGGAGTTCTAGTTATCTAACGCTCTGTACCAAATGACCTCAAAACTCAGTGAAGTAAGTAACAGTCATCATGAACTACCTTTATGGTTTCTGAGAGTCAGGAATTTTCTGTGAGTGTATAGGTCAGGAAGTTTTGGCTTTGGGGTTTAGACAAATTGCAGCCACATGATGACTCAGAGAGTCATCCATCCTGAAAGCTACATTAGGTATGAATCTGGATACCCTAATGGGAAGAAAGTTCAGGACACCCCTCTTTAGCTCTGTAAGTTATCCATCAGTATACTCTCTAGATTATAACTGTGGCTTCAGGGTGGCCACAGTTCTCATAAGATGCACTGAGGTTCCCAAGAGATATGCCAAAAAGGAGAAAACCAATAAAGTCAAAAATCTGTTAGTGACCAAGCCTTACAACTCATGCCACACCACCTCTGCAATATTCTACTGGTCAAGGCATTTACCAAGGTTCACCCAGATTCAAGTGGAGGGAACATACACTTCATCTCTTGGTGAAACACATCACATTGTAAGAAGAATATTTAGGATACAACAAAGTATGCTGCCACATCTTTGAAAAATTCACTCTGCTGTGCTTAGACACTCATGATATAGGATCCTCACATCCATAGGACAATTACCTTGCTGTATTATCTGCAAGAGAAAAATAATAACCAAACTCCAATATTTACTAGCTATCTTCTATAAGCTAATATCATGTGAGGCATTGAAGACAAGTGAGACCTTCATCTCAGCCAGGATAAGTCATCTCTTTTCTGACAATCAGCCAGTTGCCACAGAAGACCAGATATATCCTCAAGACTAGCTATGAGGACAGAAGTGAATTTAGGGGGGGAGCCAAGAAGAACTCTTGTGTCTACTTTAGGATAATACAGAATGATGTTGGCTGCTTCAAACGACCTCTACATGTGGGAAGATACAGGATTATCTGGAAGTTCTATACAGGGTTATCTGGAAGTTCTGCTATACAAATGCTGCAAAATTTGAGGCCATGTTTTCACTGTGGATAATATGCCCCAGGACAATGGTTCTCAAGCATGATTTCATACTATGATTGAGGAATGCAGTCAAGTGTAAGCCATACCTCAGGCTGTTCACACATCAAGGAGGGATTGAACTCAAGCTGGTGTACTAAGGTTCAGGTAATGTCAGACAATTCTTGGTGACTCTCAGCAACATCATATGCAACATGAGTGTCAGTGAGGAAAGAATTCTGAGAATCACCACTCTGGTACATGGCTAGGAAGTGAAATGGGAGAAATACAGCAAAACAGTTATGAGTTATTTAAGTAAATGAGAGAGGATTCATGGCCCTGGGTGTTCACCAAGAGTGTGTGAATGGGGAAGCAGGTATGGTGAGTAGGACTTCTATTCAGGGTACTGGTCACCCTGATTTCTGCCCAGATAATATTAGGGAAGTGAGATTAAGTATGCATTTTGTGTCACCATCAGCATTCAGAATGAGGGTGATAAAAGCAGCTCTATCAGCAACTTACAAAAATTCTTAAGGGGTTAGGTATAAAAGTCTTAGCACAGTACCTGACATGTAATGGACACTGTGTTCATCAGATTTTGATTGCTGTGTCAAAGGATCATACAAGAGCCATTTTGAGGAGAAGTTTATTTTGGCTCACAGTTTGAAAGATTCAGCACATGGTATTCTAAGTCCATTGCTGTGGGCCCAAGGTAAGGCAGAACACCATGGTAGAAGGGCATGGTGGAGGAAAGCTGCTCAGCTCATGGCACTCAGGGAGCAGAGAGAGCCAGAGGAGTCAGGGAGAATATATGTAATCCCAAAGGGCTCACCTGCGAGGACCCACTTCCTCCAGTCACACGCTACTGGCTTACAGTTAACACCAGGTACAGTGTCCTTTCAAATTACTAATCCATCAAATGGATTGATCCACTGAATGGGTTATAGCTCTTGTAATATAATCATTTCAGTTCTAAATAACCCTGAATTTACACATGCAGGGGACATGTCATATCCAAATCATAACAGACATTGACTTAGGTTTTCTGTTGCTATTCTGGTTATTGAGTTGCTCTTTACTGAAAGAGTATAAAATTCTCTATCCTGACTTCTCAACATTCCTGGGACACTAGTAATTCTGTGACTTGCTGATCACATTTAGCTTTTCAGGACAGGGCTTCCTTAACTATAAAATGAAGAGCATTTCTAGGCCAGTGGGTGTTAAACTCTGTTTTGAAAAGTCTTAGACTTTCTGAGGAGCTGAGGAAGTAGGCCAAGCTGGCAGAGCCCTGAGTACTTCTTTCTCTTAATCTGAGAGGTTCAATTTTAATCAGTTTCATACACAGTGTTTTGGTGTGTGATGGTGTTTGGCTCAAGACTCTGTAACTAAAAACAATACAAAGTGTGAAAGTCGAGAGGTTGGCAAGGTGTATAATACCCCAGCTTCCACAAAGGGAGTGTTTGGAGCATGCAGGTGATCCAAATAGCAGCTAATGAGGGCACAGATATTTAGCATCTGGTTCATCACTGACCTTCAGGATATAGTCACACTAAATAACTCACTTTCAATTTCTCCTATTTTTCAAATCTGCTGTTAGATACATTTAACTAATAGCAAAAGCAAAAATATAGTACTAACATGTGTTTGCATTGGTGATTTCAACACTCTCATAACTAGAGCATGATGGAGAAAGATGGTGTCCAAGGCAGTAAGGTCTCATGGGAGATCTTAGAACCAAATATAAGGATTTGCAAATATTAGCTCTGTCACTTGTGAGAGGTCTTAAGTTTGATGAAGTATTTAAATTTTTGAAGTCAACTATTCTCATTTGTGAGCATGAAGAGATTATGGAGTTCACATGTTTGCACTGAAGAGTCACTGTTTCATCATTCTTTCATTCTTGCAGTAAATATTTATGGAAAACCAAATAGGTAGTGTGAAAATCAAAGAGTGAGCAAAAATGGCTACAACAATAAAACAATCACAAATAAATGATATCTGCAGTCATCAATACTCAATACAATGACACATGGAAATACATCTGCCAACGTTACTGTCTAAAAAACTGGAGGCCTGTAATAAATATTAATTCGTTTCTTACTTTTTTAATAGTCCTACTCTCCATAAATATTTTTTTGCAGGACCATGTTCTTCATGAGGACTATCATAACAGGAGGCTTAACAGCAGACATTTAGTATCTCATAGTTCTAAAAGACAGAAGTGCAAAATCAAAGTATCAGCAGGATTGGTTCCTTCTGGGGGCTAGAGCGAAGAATCTGTTCAAGGCCTCCCTCCTTGGCTGGTAGATGCTGTTCTTTCTCCTGTCTCTTCATAGTGTCTTCTCTCTGTGTATTTCTGTCCAAATTTCTCTTTTTTGAAAGGACACCAGTCATGTTGGACTAGGGTCTACTCTAGTGACCTAATTTTAGCTAAACTCTATAAAGACCTCATCTTCAAATACAGTTGCATTATAAGGTTTTAGGCATTTTGATTCTAACCAATATTTTTTGAGGGGAAAAAATTCAATCTGTAACAGAGACCAACAAAAACACCTCTGACTCTTAAAAAGTCATTTGTCAGAGGGGACAGATGGTATTGTCATACATTTCTCTGACAAAATAATATTAAAATATGGGTTTAATATCTTGACTGCAGCCTTGACTAAGCACCATTCTGTGCCAGGTGTTATGCTATGCAATGGATCAAAAGAGAGAAGAATCTGGAACCTCTGTGCTCATGAATTTGTTTTCTCTTTATGTCAGTCCATGTATCCTGGTAAAATGTGTGCTGGTTAGAGTACAAAACTCGAAGCTGTGAAAGCTTTCCAGCACTTGTTCTCCTTCACCCTGACACTTGGATGGTTTCCAGCAACACTAGAGATGCAGGAACACTTCCACACTAGGTAGAGAAGGCCTTCAAACCATGAACCCAGAACAATGAGCATCAGTTGAGTTCACAAATAAATGACCAGTCTGTTCTTGCCAAATTCCTCTGGACAGTGAATCATGAAAATTATTTTAATACAGTTTAGAGGGAGCAAATAATGAAGGCATACATCTAATTCTCTCTTGTTGATAATAGCAAGTCATAACACCTCTCCCTTTCCCCAGTACCTACTGTGTTTCTGGCACTTTGCCAGGAATATGCCATATGTAATTGGGTGCATTTTCACAAGATGAGTTACTACACAGAAAAGATGAAATATGAACCAGATGTTCACTAAATTAACCCCATGCTCTTAAGCCCTATGTAATAATATCTCTTTCAACCTCAGAACTTTTGGAAACTGCCCAACATTATAACTGTATAGATGAAATATTTATTTTCATCCCCCCAAAAATCTATGACTAATGTTAATCCTGTAGCAATAAACCTGGCACTGATTAGAAATGTCTGTTTTTTTCCTCGTATCTACTCCTGTAATGTAACATACTCAACAACAAAATAAAAATTCTAAGCCAAATGATTCATATTTGATGTGTTAATGAGCATAGTGGTACTTTATGTGAAATAGATAATGTGCATCCCAGTTAATTAGTTGGTTGATTTTATAGCTTCCAAATAATAAAACAGAATAATACAAATGACAGGCCAATGGGGTGAGTGATATTTTAACATCCACTCGACCCTCAAATTGTGAAGCAAAAGTACTTATCCCAAATCCAAGACTTTCAATTTCTCTTTTAACTATCATAAGTCAAACCCAGCTAAATTGATTTTTTTTGCCTTCTGCTAAAAAGTTTACTCCCAAACAGATAGCAGGTGTTACTTTGCAGCCCAGAGGAAATTTACAGGAAATCACAAAAACATGGGTTTAATGGATAAGGCAAAGATGTGACCATTCTTTAATTATAACAGGGCAAGCATGTGTTGACAGATGAGTTATCTTGTATGAATCAGACTTAAAAGTTCTCACTTCTTGATTAACCTTTACCCACTGGTAGCAAAGAAAGTTTGGGTACAATAGCTTAACACTTCTGAACAGAACAGACTACTGCCAAATCAAATAGACACCCCAGGAACAGCATTCAGTATATTTTCAGCACATACACACACAAAAAAAATCCCAGGGTTCAGCTCCTACATAATATCACAAAACAAATGCTCTCCTTTCTCCCCCTTCTCACCGAAGAAGTACTTAGTCAAGTGTCTCAATAATGTGACAGTAATAGAGGAAGAGGAGGATGGAGAACAAAAGCAGCATATTGATGTAGGCCCAGAGAAACTAGATGAAAACCAGGGGGCTCATCTAACCCAGGCTTTGTCCAGTATATAATCACAATTAAGTAAATGACAAAATGAAACTCGAATCCAGATCATATACCTTACTACACTATTGTAAGCTTCTAAATTATAAATTATCAACAACAACAGTGATCTACCTTGGATCACTTAACCTTCTTGGGTTGTTGAAATTAAGACAGTTTGAGAAACCTGGTGAAAATACTGGGAGGAGTTCCAAGCTGTGGCTGTGAACACCATGTGGTGATGAAAAAAAAAAATGTCCAATGCCACCAACCAATCATCTTGCTTAAAAATTATCGTGTAGGAATGTCAACATGAGTCAATGCTGATAGATTTACATTAATTTGGCCAAATTCTTCTATGTCTTTTTTGGTTCTCCACATTAGCCATTGAGGGGGAAAAAGAGGAGGGAAAGAAAGAGGGGAGGGAGAAAAGTGAGGAAGAAGAAAGACAGATGGAGTATTGCTATAAGAACAGAGTTTTAGTTTTACAAAATAAAAAAGTTCTGGAGATATGTTGTATAACAAAGTGCATAAACTTAAAACTATTAAGCCGTAGATTTAACAATGATGAAAATAAGGGGAGGTACTGATTTAGATGGTAAGTTAGACACTAAGTGTTTTTCTTTTTAACCATAATTTAAAATAAAATTTAAAAGAAAACTCTCTCTTCCCCTCTCCCTCTCTTTTCTCAACTGGATTGATCTCACAAACATCTAGGATGTAGAAATAAAATGATTTGAATAAGGGGATGAAGAACTGGAAGGACATAAATTATTTCTCAAGTTCCTGGCAAAACTTAAATAAAGAACATCGAACACCAAGGAGGGGGACTCTGGGAGGAGGACAGGGTCCTGAAGGCATGGATTTCTTCTAACCAGATATCAACAGTCACAGTTGGCTCCATGGATCCACAGCTCAGGAAGGAACTCTGTATTTCTATTGCCCACACTATATCCTTCTAAAATCCTTTCCTTCTATCATTAACAATAAGCTTATATTTTTCCAGACATATGTGCAGATTTACCTTATATTTGTGCCTAATATTTTATATATGAGTAATTCTAGGCAGTCATTGGGTTATATGTATAAATTAAGACCAGACATTGAATATAATAGAGCCATTTCATGAAGCTGTTTTCCTAAGCTTTTCACCTGACTCACCTCCTGGTTCCCCCTGCATCTTTTTTTTTTTTTTTAAGCTAAAACTATCTTACATATGCCCACTGTGACCAAACTGCAGAATTCAATGTTGAATTCAGACAAACATAGGGTGTTTAATAAGCAGGTGGTTTTCTAACAGAACACCAATCAATTCAGCAAGCATGGTCAAACCAGGGGAGTCTGTGGAAGCAATAATCAGAAGCTGGCAGCATCTGTGCAGGCCCAGATGTCCTCGGTGTTCACAAGCTGGAATTGAAGAAGGTTCTGCAAGCTGACTGCAGAGCTTTGCACAGGGCCTGTCTAAAACATATGTGACTGTCTCCAGGCAATCCTGTTAGTTTTCTATTTTCATGGGTGCTAGGACTTGTTCACAAATACAAGGGGGAAATTTTTCAAAGACAAACCAAAGTAGCCACTGGCTGAGAAAGAACACTTGAATAAGAAACATCCCAAGAGAGGGAAATAGAAGAGAGGGGGAGGAATGAGAAAGGCAAGAAAACACCCTAGGAAACCAGTAATGTACACAGGTAGTAGAATATTATAATTCTACAAAACAGAATTGGTAGTATTTTTTGTTGTTGTTGTTTGTTTTTAGCCGAAGACATTGTCGAGAAGCATGCAGAGAACTCAGTCCAATATTTCTAATTGTGTCCCCTGGAAAGTGCATTGCCTTGCAGGGCCTAAGTACTTTAAATGGAATTTTGTGACTTGTTTATCTGACAGAGGAATAGTTTTCTCAGATCTAACCATCCCTTTTATGTGTAACAAGATAACAAAAAGTTATGTGATTTTAGGAAATGAAGCATATCAACAGGACTATTCACAGCATATCCATTGAATATTAAGTGCCTAATTTTATCTATCTGCTTTAGCTTGATGTGGGAAGGTAACCAACTTCAGCACACGGAAGGCACTGCATTTGCATAGTGACATGTTGCTAAGAATCTGTCGTATTTTAAAATACAGGCATATTATAGTAATGCTCCAAAAAATACAACACTTGGTTCAGAGTGGTACCCATCTGCAAAGGCTAATTCTGTCCTCAATTCATTCTAGAAGGAAAAGCAATTAGAACTACAACAAAATTCTACCCAGAGCATTCTGATGCTGCTTCTCCTGAGGCTGCTGTTCACAAACAATGCTGCAGAGGTCGCTGCTGTGTCTGGTAGAGTCTCAATGCTTCCCATGCCCATTTTAACTACACATCATCAGTGATAATGCCTTAAAGAAAACTCAGAATAAACCATGTTCAATTTTGGAATTCTAGCAGTTAATTTAAAGCTGGGCTCTTGGACAGTAAGCCATTGAAAATAATGGGGAAACCCCAATGGTCCACAGAGTGATGTGATTGTTCATGATCCTTAAGGCCACACTTGGCTTAAGGAACTGACGTGTTAGGTTCCCCTGGTTCCCAGGTGCATTGTGCATGAGTACTGAGACTCTGACATCTAGAATGAGGCGTCCAAGCCTAATGATCAGATAATGAACACTTATGTAGCAATCTATTCACTCATTTAATACTCCCAATGATTCTATAAGGCAGGTATAATTACTATTCCCCATTTCAAACAAGAAAGAAAGGTCTTAAGGGTCCGAGAGCTAGCAATTTGTAGACTCAGTTTAAGGCTGATCCCAAGTGACTACAGAGTTCTTCTCCTAATGCAGTGCTACCACTCAAGCTAGTTCATTATATTTTTTGAGAGAGAGAGAGAGAGAGAGAGAGAGAGAGAGAGAGAGAGAATTTTTAATATTTATTTTTTAGTTTTTGGTGGACACAACATCTTTGTATGTGGTTCTGAGGATCGAACCTGGGCCGCACGCTTGTCAGGCGAGCGTGTTACCACTTGAGCCACATCCCCAGCCCTAGTCCATTACATTTTAAAATATAGCTGTATTAATTCAGCAGGGCAGCCATGGCAAAATACACAGACTGGGTGGCTTAAAAATAGAAGTTTATTTTCTCACAGTTCTGGAGGATGAAAGTCCAAGAGGAAGGTCTGCAGGTATGTTTGGTTTCACACAGAGCCTGTCCCTTCCTAGCAGATGGTCTTCTGTATGTAACCTCTCTGGTGTCCCTTGTTTTAAGGACACTGGTCAGATTGAATTAGGACCCATCCTAATGGTCTCATTTTAATTTGCCTTTCAAACATCTTATTTCTAAAAACACTCACATTCTGATGTTCTGGGGTTAGGGTTTCAATATGAATTTTCAGGAGAATACAATTTAGCACTTATCGGTTGGCATATTAATGTTCTACAAAACATAACAGTGAGTGAATGAGCAGGCTGGGAAGGGGTTAAGATTAGAAAGACTCATTTTGGGTGCTTCCACTTTCAACAGGTTCTCAGAATGTTACTACTAAAGCTGGTAAATTAAACACAAGGCTTCCTTTAGGTTTCTGCTGGACAGGAATGCTCCAGGTTTTAATCTCTTCTGACCATAAGTGCTCTGTTATAAATGTTCTATAATAAGCATAAGCCATAATTTCACTTCCCCATTCTCTAGTCAGCAAGAAGATCCATTATTTCCATTAATTCATCATAGCATACAACCCTTAAAAACCCTGTTTTTATGCTACTCACTGATACTTACTATTATCTGATTTTTTTGACAATCTGATGGCTGTAGGGTAGCATTTCTCATTTAAATATTCATCTCTGAATACAAACAAAAGGGAACATCGCTTGAATATCTATTAGTCATTCAAGGTTTCCCTTTCATAAACTGACTGTGTCATTTTTCCCATTAAAATTTTTATTATATATATTTTGTTTACAAATTAGAAGGAATGAAAAGAATATACTGTCAACATGAATCTCCCTATAGTTATTATATCTACCTCCAAAATATTCTCTCATTTCGTCCTTTGTCTCTTTTTTCTCTATTTTCTTCACTGAATGTAAATCTTTACTCATGAGATAATTCCTCCAGTTTTACCCTTGTTATTTTAAGAAATTCTACCCCAGCAATAAGTTATAAAGAAATTTCATCTTTTCCATTCTCAGCTTCTAGTTTCACTGTTCATATTTGTATCTTTGGTGCATCATGCATGTGTACTGCACTTAGAGCAGATGGCAAGCCAACAATTCTGCAGTCAGGTACTTCCTTTCAATAAAAGCTTTATTTTTCTTACCAAAAGATGCACAGCATGGGGCTGGGGTTGTGTCTCAGAGGTAGAGCACTGGCCTAGCATCAGTGAGGCACTGGGTTCGATCCTCAGCACCACATAAAAATTAAATAAAGATACTGTGTCCACCTATGCCTAAAAAACAAACATGCAAAAAAAGAAGAATGCACATGCCTAAGACACAGAATAATTCCAGGGACTTCTTGGACGTCAGCCCTTCCATATACCCTTGTGCATTCAGTCCATGGAATCCAGGTTAAGCATTTCTGAGTCTTCTAATTCTATTAGTTATTCAAATTCTTCATTGCATTTCCTATGATTTTGCTGTCTTTTTCTGGATTATCTCACATTCTCAACTAGTTGATGAGCTCCTTAAGGTCAGAGACCTAGATTCAGGTACCTCCAAGATTTTTCATAATACCTGACAGCTGGAGATGCTTAATAAATAATCCTCTTAGCCACTGATATCCTAGAAATTTGACTCAGAGAAGAGCATGTGGCTCATTGGCCCAGGGGTAACTCTAAAGAGATCTCATGAAACGTGTCCATTCAACCAGCACACACGAGATTGTCCACTGTTTCAGGCCCTGGGCTAGATGCCAGATAATTAGCAAAGGAAAAGATACAATTTGTGTCCTCAGAGATTCCTAGTCTGACAGAAAAGACAGAGGACAAGGCTTTATGACACATAGCGTAAATGGGATAAAGGGGGATAACAGGAGAACACCCAACGGAGACATCAGGGTAGGTTTGGGATTTTGAGACTTAGCATTCAACCTGAATTTGAGTCATAGCTTATACTAACAAAGATTTTTATTGTTTATCAGAAAGGCAAAGCTAACTGGGTATCCTGCATTTCTATTTCTTACATCTGACAATTCAAGGCACTTACAATTAAATATTATCCTGAAATACAATCCCCATAAGAACTGGCTGCTCTGTTTCCAGCCTCCCCTTAATCCAGATTCTGCTGGCTTCCCACACTTAGATATTCTTCTTTCTTACTACATTATCTCTATGATTTCGCTTCTTCATAAACTCTTTTCCTAATACAACTTTATATGATATCCATAGGGTTAAAACCCCCAAATATTCAATATGGACTAAAGCATTTTCTAGAAAGCATAAACATATATACAAATTCTCCTTGAAGAATATAACCCTATTCATAGTCCCATTTAAATCAGGCATTTCATACATGTAAATTGGAAACCATGTATACTGTATTTTTCCAAAGAATTACTATGGGGGAAAAAAGCTCACATATATTTGAGAGGAGAACATATTTAATGATTTTGCTCAATCACAAAAAAATTCTAAATTTGAGTTATTACAGGGAGCAAAATCAATTTAATTTGATAATAACTCTACATGAAACTCTTTAGCTTTTTTAATTATAGAATTTTGAAAAGTTTTGGATTCAATTCAAATGTCTTTTTAGAACCAAATGACAAGTTTGCAAACAATTACTGGAAAGCAATAGTAACAGACAAAAACAAAAGAAAAAAAAGAAAGGTAACAGAATATAAAATTAAATCACAGACTTAAAAAAAATTATAACAGAACCTGGGAGATACTTTATACATATCTGAAATAAATGGAAGTATCAAGGTCAAAGAGAAAAAAAATAGTTTTTACTGACACTTGGAAGGAAGATGTAAACACATCCTACGATTCTGTTGCTAAGGAAATGATCTGGGTCTGATTCATCCACCCTAGTAACATGTCTCAAGAACATCATGGTTTTGAAATACTCTGGAAGTCTATCATTTTATAATGATGAAACGTGGGAGTCCATTCAGTCTATTGACAACTACATATTATTTTCCCTAAAGATAATACTGAGAAACAGCAAAGTTTTTGTATGATCTGCTTATTAATAACACCCAAACCAGCCCTGACTTAGCACTTAAGAGGTGGCAGGTGCTGGGCTAAGCTGAGCACAGAAAACCCATCAGCAAATAGGGCTTTCACTGTCAGCACGGGGATGTGACATGTTCACTGGGGATTTCCTTGTCACTTTACCCGGATTTTAGCACGCATGAAAATGCCTGTCAAACAGTATCCACACACATGAATAAGGAAAAAAATAAGTATTTTGCTATGAAATCTTTTAATTAGAAAAGGTTAAAATGTCAGCTGATAAGTGTATTTCTTTCTAATTCTCAGATTTATTCCTGAGGCTCCTGGCCAATGTCTGTATCATAACGATGATGCCACACACAGATTAACTGCCTTAGCATCTATACCAAAAGAAAATTACATTGTAAACCAGGAGAAGAGACAAGAGAGACAATCAACATTTTCTGGGTAAACACGATGCAGAGCATTTAGAAAAAAGCTCTTTAATTCACACTTGTACATAATGTGCTGGGCAGGAGCAGGTTTATCATCATTTCATAAGAAAGCTAACTTTAATTCAGATGGGTTAAAAGCCAAAGGAGAGTGGAAAATCAAACTCAGATCTGATTCTGAAGCTTATACACACTGCCACACACCACAGCTCCTCTCAAGGAAGCTTTGAAGATGCTGAACCAGTGGCTCTGGAGGGCTCCCTAAATGTTCCAATCAGCTGGCCAAGATGGATATGATGGATAAGGTCCATATCCTTTAAAGGAAACGCCAGCTCCATGATGCAGAAGTTCTCACTCCATGCACAATTGAGTTTCATTCATATACTCCCAAACCAACTCACGGCTGGCCCCCTTCACTCACTGTAATTCTTAAGGAAGGTGTCTGAGGACACATCTCTACATGCTCCAGAGGCATCCTGTAGCTTCCACACCAAGGGTTTCCTGGGACAGAGTGGGGTAGGGGGTCAGAGCACACAATATCTTTGTTTTATGTCTTCGACTTGGCTACAACTCTTCAGAGACACACAGAGAAAATGGATTCTACAGACGACATTTCCCAGGAAATTTTTAGTAGACTAGAAAGCTTGTTTGCTTCTGGTTCTATCACTTTGGATTTATTTGGAATGAAATGGGTTTCTGCTGGAAAATAACCATTTAATAGAGTGAGAAGGGAGGCAGGAGGAGGAGTCCACAGTGTTCATTTTTACTATTTCCACTACCCTGTCCTGAATCTACTGTTCACAGGAAGCACCCCATAGTGCGCTGTAAGTTCAGATGTGCCCAGGCACCCAGCAGACTCCAGGCATATGTGTTTGATTCAAATGCTGTACCAGGAGGTGTGTGTTTCATTCTGCTTTTCTTCCAGCTACCACCCCAGGCAGGTTCTGAAATGATGTCACTGCAGGTCTCCATGTCATGCAAATTTTACACCCTGATACCATGAAAGCAAAAGCATTTCTCAAAGAGTCTTTGTTGGCTTGGCAGGAAGAGAGAAATTGATTTTTATCAAAATGAAAAATATTTTTTTTTCATGGGTAACAGCAAAAACAGTTTAAAAGAGTAACAGACAGTTTTATCTTGGGAAAGGTGTTTTGGGTATGGCAGATGGAAAAAGGAGTGGTTTCCTTCCTCTCCTGAGATGGACTAGATCCAGGAAACCAGCTGCCTCCAGTTTATGGGACCAATTAAAGAGAGGTAAAGGTCCCAGAGGCTCTTCTTCCTGTAATGAGGATCTTGCCATCCCTGCCTGACAGTTCCCAAATCTGTGCCCTGGGAACTCATATTTCTTTTGTCTCCTGTAAACCACAGAGAAACACACCTGCTCTTATGTTTGTCTTCATTCTGTATCATGGGTAGGGGGTTCTGAAGTGGGAAGATGGGTAAAAAGTGAGGAAGGCCTGGTTCACTATCTGAATACCCACTGTGTGCCATGTCAGGAACATTCAAGGCACTATTTCATATAAAACTTGGATCAAACCTTTAAGAGGTTTAATTATGTCTGTAGGACATGACAAAAAATAGGTTTAGGGAACATTTAAAACTCCAATTTTCAAAGGTCATACACTAGTTAAGTGAAATATTAGTGAGATATGCAGTGTGGCCCTACTGGTCTATTCCCTCAGAAACTCAATAAGCCAAGAAGCAATACTGCTATGCCTCTCCTATACTAAAGTGCCCAGTTTAAATGTTGTCCTCTATGTAAATAAAATGGAGCATACCTATACAATGGAATACTATTTAGGCTTAAAAAGTAATGAGATTCTGACACATTACAATATGGATAAAACTTGAAAACATGATGCTGAAGGTGAAAAGCCAGACATAAAAGGATATGGACTTTATGACCATATTTAAATGGGGATCTGGAACAGGTGAACTCATAAAGACAGAAAAATCCAATGGAGATTTCCAGGGGCTGGGGGAATGAGAAAACAGAGAGGCTTTGTGTATTGGGTCTAGTATTTCTGTTTGGGATAATAGAAAGTTTTGGAAATGGAAAGTGATAGTGGATGTACAATTCTGTGAGATACTCAATGTCAATGAATATTTCGTTGAAAAATAGCTAAGATAATAAATTTTGGGTTATGCAAATTTTGTAACCATAAACAAATATTTCTTGTTTATCCAATATCATACAAGTCACATAGGCCCTGATTTCAAACCTATTTCTTAAAACTAGCTTAGAGACATAAAAGATTATCTACACTAGGCATGTCAACTCTAATCCACTGACAAAGACCACTAAGAATATTGTTTAAAGAAGGACCCTAGGGATGATTTCCCACCTGAAACATGATTGATTTGTAAAACCTTCTTGCAATAAGACACAGAAATGTTGAATAAAACATGACAGGATATTTTTAATTGCTCTTGAAACGTGACAAGAACTTAGGTGGGAAGCTCAAGGTAGAGAAAGACCAAAAAGACTAGGTCAATACAAGCTGATCTTCTGAAGGCTTAAAAACTAAGTCAGCAAAGAAATCAAGGCATAAAGCAGAAAATACCAGAGATTTTTTTGTGACCATAAATCTAATGAGGGCTGCCTAGAAAACTTCCCCAGTTCTTGTTGGCTTTGTAATTCCAGTGCAAGATTCCAGGTGGCCTTGCAATAAATCTCCCTCCTGCTTCATAGGACTTTACTGTCTATATATTAAATCTCAACTAGTACAACTTCAACAGAGCCTTGTAACCTGGTGATGTTGGGTATTGTCTTTAAAGAGCAATTTTAATTCGTAGGTGTTATAATGTGTTCCAAGAGCATTCTTTTTCTATTTTTTTTCTTTTTTCTTTTTGCTTTGATATACAACATGCCAAGATGAATGGAAGAAAAAATTGATAGTGAAGATCCAATTTATTATTACTGGAAGAAATAAAGCAATAAAAGGTATTATTAACTTAGGGGAAACTCTACACCATCTTGAATCATCAACAAAACTGAAGAATAAACTGGGACTTTAAAATAGCATTGAAAAAGTTTGCTGAAATCCACCCACATATTACTTGAAAATGTTTCTCTGAAAAGAAATTCTTCAACCCCCCAAATCAACTTTCCAGCTACTTAAAAAATAAAATTAAAATGAATGTAGATCATGAAATCAATATTTGGGGACTAACTAAGGATCACTAAATCCTGTGTTATTGATTGCTTAGAGAAAGCTATCTTTTTTAATATGTACCATCTAATATAGTTCTATATTTCTAAGAACTTTTTCCAAATCCTGGCAACACGTGGTTTATGTAATGATTAATCTTTTGCATTAACTGCTTCATGTGCCAGAAATATTAAAATGCATATTAACTATCCTTGGTAAATAGTTTCCCATTTTTTCTCCTAAAAGTACACTGCCTACTTTGAGCAAGTTATATGCAACCTAAAGCACATCTACAAAGAAATCAACTATGTATCAAAGCCATTAGATTTTTTTTAAATGGAACATAACTTTTTGCCCCTAGTACAACACCAAAGTTAATGTTTTGTTTGTTTTGACCTGGAGAGTACGTGTTAAATTTAATCATAAAGAAGAATCATGTTTCAATTTCTGCTGTTAATTACATCCTGGCAAACTGCACTGGGACAACCATATTAGTAATTTCAGAAACAGACACTTTTAATTTGTCAAACTGGAACCAGGGTCGGGTGGGTGTGTGAAGCAAGAGGTGGGTCCGTGAGGGCTACTATCTCTGAAATCAAGAAGAGCCTTTTCAAGGAGGAGAAAATCAACTGAGCTGCTAGTTGACACACACTGTGCCTGTGCTGGTGACTGTCATGCTGCACTCAGACCCAGGAGCCCATTCACCCTGTGCTTGTCAAGAGTGCAAATAATAGGGGGAGGAAAGAGTGCCAGAGTTGGATACTTTCTAACAAAAGCCCACTGGTTTGATATCTTTTATCTATGAAACTTCAATGGTTTAAGAGCAGAGCCATTGGTACCACAAAGCTGAAGAACATATATAAAATCACAGGAAAACTCTAGACTCAGAGATGGAAAAGTGAGGGCCCTGTGCCCTGCCCTCCAAACTCAAGTCCACATCAGAAGCCTCTGAAAAACTCTGTGGCAGCCATACAGTCTCCTCTTTGGTTTGAATCTTCCTGCTGAAGAGTTGGTTTTCAGAGATGGCTATCTGCCTAAGCTGGCTTGCCTTTCTTAACCTATGCTCGCTCTCTTGCTCTCTCTCTCTCTCTCTCTCTCTCTCTCTCTCTCTCTCTCTCTCTCTTTCTCTCTCAAGAATGGAGGGTTTTTCTACATTCTGAAATAAAATACAAACTGAGAGCATTTTGTATTTTTGCATTTCAATTCTCTGTTTTGTCAGTGAGTAATTATAGCAAATAAAATATTGCAGCTCAATGTAAATTGTTAGGCAATCATTTCACACCAGGAGATTTTTCTTCCACAAGTTTTACATCATAGCATGTTAAATATTAAAATATTGCAAGTCAAGTAAATAGAGAGGGTTCTTTACTCAAAGTATTATTATTCAGATCAGATGTGAGGAAACAAATGATGTTTTCTTTCAAATAAGGCAGATTTATCATCTGGAGGGAAAGAAGACAGGAGAATCACAGAGAAATAAGGATATTTATGACACCAGAGATGGATTTCAAGCAGAAGAACAGGAAGGAATCCATGCAAAGGAGAGAAAGAGAAAAAAAGATTTATAAAAGGGAACTTGGAAATGAATAAGAAATGAGAATGATTGATTGATTGCTAGAATAAAAAATGAGGATAGATTTCATGTTAGAATACAGAAACCTGACTCAAGGAAGATATCCAGAGAAGAAACCAAACATTGTCTAATATAATGAATTTTAATTTTCTTAGGTTATCACCAAGAAGCAAGAAGGGAGGTGAATTTTCAGCCTAAAGATCAATCCGTCAATAGAATACCAAGCCATAAGTACCCATTGAGTACTGAATACATGCTAAGTAAGCAACTACAAAATATGAACTACAAGGTTCTCTCCTGAAGCCCCTTCTTATGGGGATGGGTACTGGAGTTGTTCAGTCAATGAGCAAGGAGAAAAAGATAGTGTTCCCTGCTGAGGAATTCATACAATTTTAACTCAGGATTGATGACAATTAATTTGAAACAAGTTTTGTGTCACTGTCTTACCACTCCATTTTAAGCACCCCCAAAGCATTATGACAAATGCTTGATGTTTGTCATTTTCAATTTTCCAAACAATTCATGAAGAATATTCCCCTTTATGTTACTGAAAAAAAATAAGATTCAAAAATTAAGTTGCAGCCAGGTGCAGTGGCACAATCCCATAATCCCAGAAACTCAGGAGTCTGAGGCAGGAGGATTGCAAATTCAAATCCAGTCTCAGCAACTTAGTGAGACACCATTTCAAAGTGAAAAATAAAAAGGGTTGTGGATGTGTACAGTGGTAGATCACTCCTGGGTTTAGTACCCATTACTGGGCGGTGGGGGGGAGATAAGTTGCCTATCTTAAATAGTGAGTAAATGACAGTCTGAACATAAGCCCTGGTGTCCCTTTCCGAAGATCATACTTTTCCTTCCTCTGAGTGATGCACTGAGCTGCTATAAGCACTGATGTGGCTTATAGCCTGTAATATGCTGACGCATATTAAGCCTATTAAGTCCTTTGGGTATAAACCAAGGAGTGAGATAACTGGGTCAAATGGTGGTTCCATTCCAAATTTGTTGAGGAATCTCCATACTGCTTTCCAGAGTGGTTGCACCAGTTTGCGGTCTCACCAACAATGTATGAATGTAGCTTTCCCCCACATCCTTGCCAACATTTATTGTTACTGTGTATTCTTGATAATTGCTATTTTAAATGGAGTGAGATGAAATCCATTATAGCTTTAATTTGCATTTCTCTGGTTGCTAGAGACATTGAACATTTTTATAGCAGCTCAACTCACAAGAGCAGAGTAATGGAACCAACTTAGGTGCCCTTCAACAGATAAATAGATAAAGAAAGTGTGGTATGTATACACAATGGAATATTCCTTAGCCATAAAGAAGAATGAAATTATGGCATTTGCTTGTGAATGGATGGAACTGGAGACTATCATGGAAATAAGCCAATCCCCACAAAAACCAAAGACTGAATGTTCTGATATGTAAATGCTAACACACAATGGGGAGGGGGCAGGAAGGGAAGAATAAAAGTTCACTAAATTAGACCAAGGGAACTGAAGAGAATGGAGGGAGGATGGGATTAGGAAAGATAGCAGAATGAGTCAGGCATAATTTTCCTATGTTCATATATGAATACACGACCAGTGAAACTCCACATCCTGTACAGCCACAAGAATGGGATTCTAATTAGGATAAGTTATACTACATGTATGTGTAATATTCCAGAATACACTCTACTGTCATGTATAACTAACACAACAACAACAATAACAAAAGGAGTGATGGATTCATTCTCAAAAGTAGATCCTCTACTGAATCTTATAGCCAATACCAGCTCACTAATACAGAAACCAAGCAAGCAGAAAGTGGTTGGGAAATGTTCTTTGTGAGTGAGATGCTCTCAATAAGATAAAAGGAATAAGAAGGTGACAACACAGAGGCTTTTATTTTTTCCTCATTTTTTTTTTGAGAAAACATATCAAATTGGCTGGAAATGCATGCCCCTTAAACCATCAGTGGTATACCATCAATGTTAAGAATTAGAAATTGGGGCTGGGGATGTGGCTCAAGCAGTAGCGCGCTCGCCTGGCATGCGTGCGGCCCGGGTTTGATCCTCAGCACCACATACCAGCAAAGATGTTGTGTCTGCCGAGAACTAAAAACTAAATATTAAAAAATTCTCTCTCTCTCTCTCTCTCTCTCTCTCTCTCTCTCTCTCTCTCTCCTCTCTCACTCTCTCTTAAAAAAAAAGAATTAGAAATTGGAGGGTACAGAAACTCGTAGTCATAAAGTTTCAAAGATGTTGGCAAAACTTTTCCAAAGGGGCAAGAGAGGAATGAGGGTTTGAAGTTGGAAAAAAAAAGGAGCTATTCAGGATCGATCTAAGAAGTGGTTCAACGTGAAGACTCTTGGCTCTTCCAGAATACCACTCAATGAAACAACTGTTATTGGGGTGGGGAGGAGTTGTTTTGTGTTTATGTGGACACATCACAAATCTTAATGATGGGGGACAGAATACAACAACATACCTGGACTAAGAACCAGAGAGAAAAAATGCATGTCACAAATTTACACAGAAGGTGGAGAAATCACTAAATTCTCATGAATTGGAGGTTTGGACCAAATACAGTTAGGTCTCCACAGGGTAAGGAGATACACAATGACATCTGATTTACAGAATAAACTTTTGTGACAATATGGTTATTTTAGCAATTATTAGATGAGATTGAGTATAAACAAAAATAATCATCTTAGCATTTGAAAAAGTGATATATCCCAGCAACATCACATTACCATACTATACAGAGATGTCTTGACTTATGAAAAACAGTCCAGCTACTTTCACTGGTTGAGGCAACCAGAACACTGACTTCCCATATTTACCACAGCTCATCTGCCTCCTGTCCCATTAGACAAGTACAAGACAAAGAAGGCCAAATCTCCAAAAAAAATCCACCTGACAGGCATGCCACTCAAACTCTTGAGAAGACCACTGAGAGATTTGCATATAGAATTGGGGAAAAGAGATAAAGAAAATGTGTATTTTCTTTAACCTGTTTTGGGGGAGGGGAAATATGATATGCTGAAGTTTTCTGTATGTCAGGCATTTGACAACCTCTTATAAGAGTGCCAAATTCATATAACGTGTAACCCACCAAATTCACTATTAATTTACCCTACTGACAGAAAAATAAGTCCAAACATGTGCAAGGCTGTTCTTTGTAGTATTGCATGTAGAAACAAAACCTGGGGCTGGTCATTTGGCTTTGCAGTAAAGTACTTGCTTAGCATGCCTGAGTCCTGAATTCAATCTCTAGCACTGGAGGAGCACATAGTGGAAAGAACCCATATGCCTTGAACTGAGTTAAACACATTTTGGTTTACCAGTGCAAAGCTGTAGGCACAGCCATGAAGAACAACAAGGTGGGTCTGTTCTTTATGACACTATGATTAAAAAAAGAAGCAAGATGTGAAGAGTATATTTAATGCCATGTCATAAGAAAAGATGTGAAAGGCTTTCTGTGTATCATTTTATTTGCATGTTCACACATGCATAATTTCCTTTTGTGAAAAGTTATAGGAAACTTTACAATGGTATTATCTGGAGCACCAGAGGCTTTCAGACCAGAGCAGGGAGGGGAGGACAAGTTCTAATTTTGTTTATATACCTTTCCTTTCTTTTTTGGGGTCTATTATGTATGCATGCACTATTTTGAATAAGATAAATGAGAAATATTAATGAAACACGAAAGGAAAATAATTACCTAGCAATGATGATACTATGCTGTTCATAAGTCTTCTTTTGACCTTTGGATGAACATGGTAGCTTGGAATTTACTTCACTGGGCTCTGGGATTAATTTTCAGCTGCACTGAAGGGATGTAGTATAAGTGATGTACCCCAGCCCCCAAGTCACCCAGCCACCTTGTGCTCCCACTGCAATCTCTGCCTAGTATTTGATCTACTTGAACACCAGACTCCCTCTTGCTGCTATAGACAAGACCTCTTAGAGTTTGACCAAAGGGTTAACAGCATTAAATCATGTACCCCCTGAAATGCTGGGGGATAAAGACAGGAAGAGTCTTCCATGTGAGCCTACAATCATGCAGCATACTAGGACTGTGCTAGCTACAGCAGACTTGAGTTCACAGCAGACATGAGAGGCAAAGAAAATTTTCACACACAGAATGAAGGAAATCCATGTGCAGACACACTAAATGAATCACATTTAGCACTTTCTGAATAATCCCACTTTTGTTTCTAATTGTATGTACTTCTTTTCTCTTTAACCACATTCACAAATGTTACCTATGATCAAATACATGGAGAGTTACTGTGCAAGGCACTTTGCAGCTACTATCTTGTTTACTTTTTCTCTAGAAAGTCATGGGTTTATGCCACACTTTTCTCAATGAATGCAAAGAAGCAAACATATAAAGCTATGACACTTAACATGCTCAAAGTGACACTCTACCAAGTGGCAGAGGTAGGATTCAAGCATAAACACAACAGGGTGCAAAGTCATTATGGCACAATATATTCATTCTTTTTTTCTTAATTTTTATTTTTTTAATTATTATACATGACAGTAGAATGCATTTATGACATACCACTATTTTGACATACCACACATAGATGAATATAATTTCTTTTTACTGAGTGTACATGTTGCAGAATAATATTCGTCACGCAGTCGAATCACACACACACACACACACACACACACACACACAGAGTAATAATGTCTGTTTCATTCTACTATCTTTTGTATCTCCACATCCCCTCCTCTCCTCTCCCTTCACTGTCTTCTACCTAATCTAAGGTAAGGCAATTCTTCCCTAGTGCCCCCAGCTTATTGTGAATTAGCATCTGCATATTAGAGAAAATATTCAGCCTTTGGTTTTGTGGGATTGGCTTGTTGATATTCTCCAACTCCAATCATTTACTGGCAAATGCCATAATTCCACTCTTCTTTAAAGCTGAGTAATAGTTCATTGAGAGAGAGAGAGAGAGAGAGAGAGAGAGAGAGAGAGAGAGACTCTCACATTTTCTTTATCCATTTTAATATATTTTTGTGTAAATTTTTTTTGAGAATTTTTGCATCTATGTTCATCAGAGATATTGGTCTGAAGTTTTCTTTCCTTGATGTATCTTTGTTTTGGTTTGGTATCAGGGGGATATTAGACTCATAGAATGAATTTAGAAAGGTTCCTTCCTTTTCTGTTTCATGAAATACTTTGAGAAGTATTGATGTTAATTCTTCTTTGAAAGTCTTGTAGAACTTGGCTGAGAATCCATTTGGTCCTGGGCTTTTCTTGGTTAGTACACTTTTGATGGCATTATTTTATTGTTGAAATTGGTCCGTTTAAATAATGTATGACCTCCTCATCCAGTTTGGGTACATCATATATCTCTAGAAATTCATCTGTGTCTTCGAAATTTTCTATTTCATTAGCGTATAAATTTTCAAGATAGCTTCTAATTATCTTCTGTATTTCAGACATGTCCATTGTGATATTTCCTTTTTCATCTTGTATTTTAGTAATTTGAGTTGTCTCTCTTTTTCTCTTGTTTAGCATGGCCAGGGGTTTATCTATTTTATTTATTTTATTCTATATTCATTCTTGATTCAAGGCTCATGTCTTGACCTGAGATTGCTCTACAGGACACAAATCAGAGAACAATGAACTCACAAAAGACAGGGCTTTTCCAATAAAACTAAAAGTTTTGAAAACAGAGAAGCACACCACTATGAGTATTATACATATGGTCAAAATGGATATATTTGAATGAGAGGCTGCCATTTAGCTTTAAAGTTTAGTGGTCAAGAGCATGGTCTTTAGGGTCAGCCACATTCTGAATGAGTCCTCACCATGCCCTCACCTAAAGTAGCACCTAACCATGTCATTGAGATTCAATCTGTTCTTAATTTTATCTCTGTAATCCATAAAATGGACAGCACAGTAGTGCCTGCCTCAAAAAGGTGTGGTGAGGTTGGAGCGAGATCATGCCCAATAAAAACTTAAAGTACCTACAACCCAGTAATCTTTCCTTAAGTGTCCTTGCTTAATATAATAATGTTGTCAATCATCACAAAAGTATCTGAGAAATCATAGGTGTTATAGCAAGAAAACACCTTAAAATATAGATCAACCATAGGTAAATCCATTGTTTACAAAGAAAGGAAGGGATTCCTGTTGATTCAGAGGCAAGATGCCCCTCAAGACAGTTTTTATTTTAATTGAATGCTACCTGTACAGAAGTGTTGAAGGAAAGTTTGGTCACCCATTCACTGCTCACTTGCAATCTTTTTTCTCTCTTATGTGCTTCTTTTCATGGCAAACTATTCACTTTCCTGGTACCCTTTGAAGATAAGTATAGCTGCCACAATGGAATACTTGCCCATGAAAAGTGGGCAAAAATGTATGGGCTATCATCTTTTTCTCCTTTTTTCCTGTTATGAATTTGACCACAGTGCCCAGAAATAAGGAAGCCATCTTGCAAAGGTAAAGATCAAATAATGCTGAGACTGATGTGACCTATTGCCAGGAGAACTTCTTGGCACATACAACAACACCTCTATTTGTTTAAGGCAGTATTAAGTAGGTTTTTGTTATATACAGCTGAATTAAAGCATAATCGACAAAGGTCCTTTTTCCATGGACAATGACACACTCCAGGCTAAAATGATGGGGATTAATCGCACAAAATCTGAGAATAGCAACTATACCCTTGGAGGGAAACTCCTAGGTATGAGGGCATTTTTTTAATAATTAAAATATAATCAATAGCAGGATTATTTATGAAGTTTATTTCTCACCTCTTTTCAACTGTATCTTGATACTCAGAACAAATTTCCTCATGATATCTAAGAGCATCCCATTCCCATATTGGCCAAGCAATTTTTAGAGAATTTAAATTATTTTAAAGAGGAGCTGTTTTTGTTGCTGTTACTTAATTTTTAAAGTTCTGCTAATTAGAGCACTTTGTCACCATTTCCATGCATGCATTATATTCTCACGTTCAGAACACATGTTTAGAAACACAGGAATATGTAGATGAGGCTTCAAATGATTCTAGACCCATCTAGCCCCTTATCAAAATGCTCATGTAATTTTTGGCCACATAATCAGATGCTATCTTTT
This sequence comes from Urocitellus parryii, assembly GCF_045843805.1. Classification (NCBI taxonomy): domain Eukaryota; kingdom Metazoa; phylum Chordata; class Mammalia; order Rodentia; family Sciuridae; genus Urocitellus; species Urocitellus parryii. The sequence continues at coordinate 428,732 of NW_027554225.1, forward strand.
ATATTTAATTAACTGTTTCACATTGGTTGGACTCCTTAACCAGATAATAAACCCATGGGTATTTATGCAGTGCATTATATTTTCCCCCTCAACCCCGTTTTAGTGATTATCACAGTGGTAGGCACTTTTTAAGTTATCAAAAATGCTGTAAAATAGGCAGACCTCTGGAATAATATACAGCTTAAGTAAAGACCCAGGGGTTAAACCTCTCTATTCTAGCATAAGTTTGTCCTTGAATATGTGTCTGTTATCAGCTATTCAAGGAATTCAGTACTAAGGTAGAGATGGTAAAAATCAGATTTATAATTGGGGAAATATTTAAAATGATGGCACCTAAGGGTACATACTATATAAATATAGAAGTATATCCTAAGGCCCAGTACCATGCCTGCAACACAATGATTTTTAAATTAATATTTATTGAATGAAATAAGCCTATGTGCATGGCAGAAAAACATACTATGAATGAACACACTTTCTGTTTTCCTAAACAAAGGTAACCTTACTATAATAGATGGGCAGTCAAAACTACACACTCTCATTTAACTGGGAAAAATTAAAAAAAAAACCTTCTATTTCATCTTTGATTTCCTCCTTATATGATGTACAGTGTAAAGGACTTGTTGGTCACATTTGTCAAGAGAGCCCACAGGTACTATCTGGCTTATCACGGCTTAACTTATCAATTGCCTTTGTTGTTTGGTGGATATTGATCGGAGAAGACCTTGTATCTTGCTAAGTCACTTGTACAGCCACTTTTCGCATTTTCTTTTTTGTCGACATGAAGGCTCAAGTGTTGTGGGCTTTGGGAATTTCTGCCCGACAGCCCCACACCATCATTAAACACCCAGTGTGAGCTCATTATCCAGATGGATGCCCCAATTACACCAGTCCATCCCTGCCCATTCCCAGCAGCAGCAGCAGCAGCAGGTTCAAACCACAATTTGCAGGTCAGTAAGTGATGTAGGAAAAGTCCCTAGGAGCCAAAAGTTTAATTTCATTCACTTCACTTTCATCCATTCATTTGTTCATTCAGCAAAGCATTTATTGACAGAGCCAATGTCTGTTTCCAAGATTAAAATGTTGTTTGCTTTTCTGAAGGACCTACACTGCTTCTAAGTTTTATAAATAACACAGCGACTGATCCTGTCTATGTATCAAAGTACCCAGGGTATTGAAGATCCTAAAAGAAAAAAAAAATAGTGAGATGGAAAACTCTAGACATCGGGGCTGCTACACATGGCTCTGTGGGTTGACTATATAAGCATCCATTACTGGGATCATGATGAGAATGTTGGGAAGCGTTAGGAACCTCACAAGTGGCAAGTGCTGCAGTGTGTCCTAGGTCCAGAGGCTGTCCCCATCTGAGGGGCACAAACCATTCAATTAAGTTGTGAAATAAGGAGTTGTCAACTAAGAATTCTTAATGAAAAATCTTTTTTATACCTGATATTTTTAATTAAAAGAGGCAAAAAAGGAGGGGCCCAAAGGAAATGACTGAGCAATGGAAATGCTTCCCTTTATAAAATTAAAATGTCTGAAGAATTTAAGCTAAATAAGTACATTAATATGCCTTAAATATATGTAGAAGACTATTTATTGTAACATATTTTAAATTACTAAATTACTAACATATAGGTAAGACTAAATAAATTATGATATCTTATACATGAATGCCTATGAAGTCATTAAAAAGAGTAGATGTTGCTCTTAGAAGGGCAAAGCTCCAAAACATGCTGATAAAGTAAAAAAAAATGGAATCAGAATAATATACATAATGAGATTCTGCTTGTGGTCAAGTTCAGGTAATGCTGTACATGAAGGGATGTTAAAGAACAGGTCATGACAGAACACACAGTCTCTGACAGTGGATAAAAAAACAAAGAATGAACTTCAAGTCTTATGTGTTGAAATTTGAGTTATGTTATAGCATGGCTAATCCACAAACAGTCTAAAATGATAGCAAACTACTTTGGGGATAGGTTATAGACAGCTTAATCTTAATCATGAAAAAAATCAAAACCACTGAAAGATAAAACTCCTAATGTAACCTTTCTACTTCAATTACTCATTCAGACAATATATATTCATTGCACACATACACTATGTAAAATACTGCTCTGGGCATTGGAGATCCAACAAAAAGATAGGTAGAGTCCCTGACCTTAGGAAGCATTAGTCCAAGACAGTAAACGAGACATATATTTTAGCAAGATTTTCAGATTATTTTCATATTACATAATGCAGATGACACAAACATTTGGGCACTGTGGCTAGGGGAGAGATTTGCCATAATTCTAGTGAAATTCTTTCTCAGAGAGGCGTGCTGTGCTGCGGAGTGTGTTCCCTGCTTATCAAATATTCATACTGCCCAAACAACACTCAACTTAGGTTCCCTCAAACAGAATCCATAAAATAATAATGCTTTACATTGTTTACACATAGGGCTTTACATTGTTCTGAACACTTTCACACATGAGGGGTCCTAAGAGATCAGTGACTGTAATGCAGGAGCAAAATAATATAAATTTATCATAAATTGTTTTTCTCATGCCTGGCACACTTTTCTTCCCTCTTCTACTCAGCTTATGCTCTTCCTTTAGTATGAAGCTTAGATGTCACCTCTTCTAGGCAGCATTCCAGGTTGGCTTGAAGCTCCCTACTGTATGCTTCCATTGCTTCCTGTTGCCTCCACCAGGAAGGTGCTGACCATGCTGTCCCCACCTTGTTGTCCACATCCAGGGCAAGGTGCTCAAAAACACCAGGAGTGCCCTGGCTGTAACCACGCCTTCAAGGACTGACGTACCAGGAAGTGGAGGATAGAACATCCCTATTTTTAAGCAATGGAGGCATGGACTGTGTCTGTTTCTACTTTAACACCAGAGTCCCAACAGCTTCTCATTGTACCTGGAACACTGGTAGTGCCTCTACCAGTGCTTGCTTCTCTATCCATTGGATTTTCTCAGCAAATATTTACTGGGCACCTTTATAATGCTATTGAATAACAAAATAACAAAGGTTTGATTTTGACATAACTTTCAATCATTTGCTACCTAAAGCACATTGTAAAATCCAACTGGTACATGGGACCCTGTGTGGATCAGGAAAGACCAACCAAGATTTGGGAGTTTTTGCAATGTTCCTTAGATGCTTCTAGGATGCCAGCAGGGAGCTCCAACTGTTCAGCTATATTTTGAGATCAGATAAAGAGGGACCCTGGTGCACAGTGAGGGGCAAGGCACCTCTGTTCAACATAAGGGTTCAGTCTTCAAGACAGAAGGATGTTATAGTGGGTTTCCATGGGTTCCCCTCACCCCTGCTTCCTCTCTCTCTCTCTCTCTCTCTCTCTCTCTCTCTCTCTCTCCCTCTCTCTTTCTCTTTCCTCCTTAAGCATTTTAGGTAAGTTCCTTAAAACTTTACTTCTTAACAGTAGAGGACATTTTTCTTATATTCAAAGGAGTCAATCCCCTGGGTACAAAATGTAGGTGGTGATGGTTTACTGAGCCCTCAGGTGATAGCACAAAGCAAAGGTATAGTTTAATAACTGTTTTTTGCTCTCTTTCATAAAAGAAGTTTCTTGCCAAACTTATATGGATTCTATCATGGCCAGAAACACCCTTTCTTGCCTGTTCCTGCCTGTACTTTATCTTCAAGCATTCTTCTCTCTTTCTTGCTTATCATATTTTAGCTCTGCTCTGTAAGGAGCTGCCAAACACATGTGGCTACAGAACCCTTGTACCATGGCTACCCCAAACTGAGATGAACTGGATATGTGAAATACAAAGCAGATTTCAAAGACTGACTACCAGAAAAGCAGAAAGTAGAAAAATCTCCTGTATTTTTTACATTGCCTATAAGTTGAACTAACACTATTTTGTACATAATGTATTTTTAAGATATGCAATTAAAATTGATTTTACTTTTTTCCCCTCATAACTACAAGAAAACTTAAAAATAGCACAAGTGGCCTGTACAGCATTTCTACCAGACAGAGTAATGGTACATGGACTGGTATCTTCATTTCTTTATTATGACAGGGATGTCCCCACTTCTGAGGCTCTGTTTTGTCTTGTATTCACCTGGATGACTCTCTTTCCCATGCTTGTTATGCCTGACTGCTATTCACTCTTCTGAATTCTGCTTATATAGAAGCTCTAAGGCAAGTACTGGTGAATGCATATGTGTCTTCAACCTGCAGCCAGGCTAGCCAAAAATGTTTAAAAGAAGAACCAGAGCTGCCTGCCATGACTTGAGCCCTGGGCTCCCAGAAGCTGAGTCTCCAATAACAATAAAAATAGTAATAATGAGGGGATGAGTGAAAAAAGAAGTGGGGCACCTGTGATGAGAAACATGAGATGCAAAGGGAAACAAAGGCACAGAAGAAGCAGCTAAGAATGTCACTGAGCCTTACTTGGTCTGACCACTGCAGGAAGTTGTTCCCATATAGGCCAACACTCTTGCTCTAACAGAAATAAATCAACATGTCTTCAGACATTTTACCTCCAATTTTTCATTTCAGGAGACATTCATATTTAGAATAGCCAGAAAATAATCTTCCAAGATGATTTGCTGTTAATGTTTGAAGACGCAAGGTAAAGGTTCCAGTTAGATGGTTATTATCACCGTTTCTAAATCTTTTGGCCTATACCAACAAAACAACAAAACAAAAAAGCCATCTAGCAATAGAATCACCACTATAAGACCCAACTATACCACTCTTAGGAATTTACCCTAAAGAATTAAAGTCAGATTACCATAGCTATACATCCAAACCCATGTTTAGCAGCACAATTCACAAGAGTCAAACTAAGGAAGCAGCCTAGTTGTCTATCAATGGATGAATGAATAAAGAAAATGTGATCTCTCTCTCTCTCTCTCTCTCTCTCTCTCTCTCTCTCTCTCTCCCCACTGTGTGTGTGTGTGTGAATACTCTCTCTCTCTCTCTCTCTCTCTCTCTCTCTCTCTCTCTCTCTCTCTCCCCCCACTGTGTGTGTGTGTGTGTGTGTGTGTGTGTGTGTGTGTGAATATACCTATAGGGATTTTCATGAAAATCAAAGACCAACAGAGTAGGGAAAAGGGACCAAGGATAGGGAAGAGGGACGCAGGGAAATATTGGCAAACAATATTAACCAAATTACGTTATTATATTGTGTCCATATACAAATACAACAAATTTTTTCCATTATATATAAATATAATTAATCCACTTATAAAATATGGGATATATATGTATTATATGTGATATATACACATATATATGTATATATACACACACACATATAATCTGTGTTCAAGTTGTATAAAAAGTAATAAAAATAAAATAGGGTAATGCAACCATGGGCATTACTATTGCAGGCAGTTGTGGAGCACTGGAAGTCTTTTGCAGGATGCAGATAATACTGCTCTGCAGAAGGAACTGGGAACAGGCTTCTCATATCTGCTTTTAAATGGGACCTGTTAAATTTCTGAACAATAACATTACATGTTCCAGAGGGGTGGATGAAAGCTGTGAGTAGGGGCTTCTTTAGAACAGGGGTTGATTTTTCGCTTTTACAGAAGACTATAATAAAAATAGTCCTTCCCTTTGCAGATCCACCCTCTGCTCCCTGCTCCTCCAGCTGCTCCTGGTCCCAGCCCTCTGCCATCTTTCTCTTCCCTCCTTTTTGCTTCCAGTCACTCCTGTCACACCCCTCTCCTGAGAACCCTTTCTTCCCCCATCTTCTAATTTTTCCTTTTTTTTTGAAAAAAAAATATTAATTCCAAATGAACAAAAAAGATGTGTAGGAAGAAAATAAGTGGTGAGTTTTTAGTTTCATCAGCAACTGCCAAGTTATTCTGTCTCATGCTAACTTCCTGGGTAACCAGAACCCTAGTCCTTGTCAAAGTCCAAATGATTCATGTGAATAGTAAAAAATGGATGAGGGGAGGGACATGGATTTTCATCACTTGTGACCTCTACAAAAGTGCCCAAGAATGTTAAACAGAATTATACTATTAAAAAGTTACTGTAAAAATGTGCTAATTACAGACTTTTTCCTTTCCAATATGTTTTAAACATTGTAAATTATCATTTACTGTCATCATTTTAATGAATAATGTTGATAACTCAATCCAGGTTAACTTGCAATATTTAATTTTAAACGAAGGAAAACACTTCTATTTCAATGTGATTCTCCACCATTTTAAGTTCAAAATGTGGATAAGCAAAAATTAAAAATAAAAATAACACAGGTAATAGAGGATTGAAACTTAACTAAATACACATACATAAATATACATAAATACATGCACATGTATATACATAAAATTACATATATATATATATATATATACACACACAGATATAACTACAAAGTATATATAATACATAATTACATATACATATGTATATGTGTGCCCATATGTATGTGAAGGTAGCTGTAGATACTTTCCTGAGGTACTATCTGTGATTTTTAGAAAGTAAAAAATAATAGCAAAATCTGCTTTCCAACAATGCTTATGATTAAGGATTGTGTTTGGGGGTATGAGGTCTTTTGCTAAAATAGGAAAAAAACTGAAAGACAGTTCAAATTCAAAAGAAATAGATTCCAAATCAACTCACTAAACATAAAAACATTTTGACATAGATCTAGTTTTAGGTAAATAAAATATCTGCATAAGAGATCCTTATAAGTGTCTTTACCTGCTAGTAAGAATCAATTGAGCCTAATGTTCTTCATTGTAATAAAGCTCCGATTAAGGAACTTCTGGCTAATCATTAATATCTTCACGGAGATACCAGCATATCCTATCCAAATATTAACAGTGGATGGATTCCAACTGGGAAATTCAGGACTGTACACTTCCTACATTATCCTATTTAACTGAGAGGTTAATAAATATGGGCTCTGGTGTAACTATGCTGTGGTTTACTAATATCTTGTAACAAACTAAGAAAATGCCATTTAAACAAACAGAAGTGGGTGTGGAGGGGCTATGTGGATACCTGTGTGAGACATATAAACAGAATCCTAGTTAGAGAAACTGCAGTAATAACAAGTACACATGCCAGCTATCTTATCTGTCTTCTTTCCAGTTACCTATATCACTTGTCAAAAGTTTGCCAAAAGAAAGAGGAAACTCTAATATCCACAGGAACTAAGTGATTTTAATGCCTCAACAAACTGGCTCAGTCCACTGCATCATCTCTGGTATTGGAGCCTGCCTGGGCTCACAGAACAGAGATGGACTGGTCCCTCATAACCCATACAAAGAATCAGAAAACTTTAAGAGCTAGAGAGCACATATTTGACATTTTTCAAAACTTATGGTCTCTGAGTCAACAACTCAATTTTGCCATTACAGCATGAAAATCATTACAGACAATGCATAAATGAATACTTATGGTTATGTTACAATAAAGTTTTATTTACAAACACAGGTAGTGGGCTAGATTTGGCTCTCAGGCTATTGTTCATCAACCCCAGCACAAATCATCCTTAGGCAAAAGGTAAAAAGCTGCTAATAATAAAAAGGCTGATCTCTGATGTACTATCAGTAAGCTCCTGTCTCTCAGCATCAATTTAAGTCTGTGGTCCTCTTTGTGATAACAGGAGGTTGAAAAAAATCACATTTTTATAGCATTTTTAAAAAAATAAAAAAAAAATAAATTAATAACATTGCATTAATAGGTTTGTAACATTATATAAAAAATAATGGGCTAGCATCCACCCCTAATCTGACAATGTTAAAACTGAAATGATACTGAATCTAAATTTTTTTGAGCAGAGATATAACACTCAAAAAGTGCCAATTTGGGGACATCTCAGATTTTTAATTTTTGGGTTAGGAATGCTCAACCAGCAAAGTCTATGCAAATATTCCAAAGTATATGACTCTCAAACTGAAACAGTCCTGGCCATGTACATTTTGGAAAAGGAATATTCAATCTGCACCAAGATTCCAGGACTTACTTCTGCAATATGGAATTAGGAATGGAAAGGAAAAAAATAACTTTGTCATTTTGCATTCTTTTATAGTCTTTGAATTTGTTAATATGAGCAAATAAAGGTTTTTTATATTAAAATATGGGGAAAATCAGATTATGGTTTTATAAGTGCCAGAAGACTTTCATTAACTCATTTCCTCTAGTTCCCACATAAGTTTTCTATGGTTAAGCAATCACTCATTCATTCATTCCATACCTAGAGTAGACACTAAACTAGGTAGGGAATTCATGGAATGTAGGATGTAGGTAGGATAAAAGGCACTACTGAAACAATTAGAATTTCAACATTTGGAGTATATATGATAAAATTCTTATACTAAATTATTTATTGAATGCCATACCCATTTTACTGGAATATAAAATCTGTGTCAGTGAATATTGAAATATGACATATGGAAGGATGATTAGCATTAACATGTGAGGAGATTAGACTCAGTATATAGGTGTGTCGCACCTTGCATACCATCTACCTACAATTTTCTTGAAGAAATTATGGACACACAATCACAACAGCTGTTTTAAAGAGACTGGGATAGAAATTCAGTTATGTGAGGCATTGAGGAGTCCTCCTTGGCTCACTTTCTACATAGATCCCAATGATTCTGGACGTCATGATCTTACTGCTATATTTCAGGCCTCTCCTTTTAGAACTCTCCCTTCTGAGAAAATAAAGGCAGGGACCATGTATTCTCTTCTATGAGATGGAAGTACTATTTTTTTGAGTTATCTACCCAACACCTTCTTTGGAATTGGTTGGCCCTTTCCAAAGGGATAGATTCCCTACAACCATGTTTGTGTAATATAACATTGGGTTTGGACAGTTGATGCCAGATGGAACAGTATTTCCTCCTCAGATGTTTAAAACAAGGGAAGAAAATAAAGTGGTCTGAATTTTTCAACACGAACTCAAAAGAGGGAGCCAAAGGCCCTAATAGAGAAATTAATAGTTCAAACATGCAGAGAGAAGATGAAAAGATCATTTTGTCCATTTCTGCATGAGTTTTGAGGTCTAGGTTCTTTCAAAGGCCCTGCTACATTTTTTCCTTAGGCTTCCATTAGGTACCAGTATATATTTACCTTAAACAAATATTTATTTTTCTAGATGGCCTTGAGTCATAAATCCAAATAATAAAGGCAAGGTCTTGACACCCCCCTCCCCTGAAAAAAAATGAGTCCCATCATATTATAGAAGAGGTGAAAGGCTTCTCCAATTTCTTGAGTCCTTTCTGCTACAACAACAAAAAACCTGAGAACAGGTAATTTATAAACAATAGAAATTTGTTTCCCTAAGTTCTAGAAGCTGATAAATCCAAGACCCATGTGTATGTGCTGCCTTAAATGTTTGATGAAGGCCTTCTTCTGCTTTAATGCTGGTATATCTATCCAAGGGAATGGATAAGCTGGGACCTCATATGGCACAGAGCAACAAATGGAAAAGAGGGAGCCTGACTAATTTCCTTCAGCCCCTTTCTGAAGAATAATAATCCATTCTAAAAGGCAGAGTCCTCAGGACCTAAAATTACTCCTCAAAGACCATATTTCCTAATACTGTTGCACTGGGATTATGTTTCAACATGCATTTGGGAGGGGACATGAATATCAAACCACAGCAGTCTACAAATGAAAGGTTGACAACATGCACACAAATGGTTGCAAATGAATAATTCTCATATCTTACTGTGTGCAAGCACTGCTATCACTGGTTGACATATATGAACTATGAATTTTTCTTGTTTTTATAAATGATGAATTATTTTGTTGTTTTGTGGTGCTAGGGTTCAAGCTCAGGGTTTTCTTCATTCTAGAATAACTCTATAACATTGAACCACATCCTCAGTTCTTAACACTTAATTCTTAATGCAAAGAAAAGTGTTCCTTCTTGATCTAGAGCCAAAATATCACCTTTGAAAAGGAGAATGTGACTGAGTGCAATAGCGCACACCTGTAATCCCAGTGACTCAGGAGGCTGAGTCAGGAGGATCTCAAAATCAAAGCCAACCTCAGCAATGTAGGAAGGCCCTAAGCAACTGAGACCCTGTGTCAAAATAAACAATATGAAAGGCTGGGGATGAGGCTCAGTGGTAAATCACACCTGGGTTAAATCCCCAGTATTAAAAAAAATAGGAGAATGTGACCATGGACTGACAAACACACATAAGGTCTATAAGGTATTGTAGAATTTAACTCTCAAAGCCAAGTTAACCCTTCATTAACTACCCAGCCAAAGAGAATCAATCTGTAATTTATTTTCTGCAAAAATGTCATCCCCCTCTTCACAGGAGAAATCATTTTCAAACCGTAGTACAGCTTGGGGATGGTAAATAAGCCCTAATGAATTCAAAAGTCAGTAATGACAGTGTTAATTCAGTGGCTCATTTTGTAGAAAGTCAGTCTCTCTTCTTCAAAGGAAAAACAGGATTATCCAGTGAGCTAGGAGAATTTTCTTTACATGATTGATAGGAAGAAAAAGTAATCACCTTTAAAGTGCCACAACATATTATTACCTCTTCAGTGTTCTCTTTCTTCTTCTGACACCCATGAGTAATAGAAGGGAAAGAGCCTCTTCGAATGACCAATGAAGTGAAGTGACAATCCTGGCTTTGCTCTCTACCAACAGAGTGACATGCTTGGGTCTTGGATAGATGAGAGCTCATGTGTGAGAAAGGTGTATCTTTGATGGGCAGCTCTGACTCTTGATTCAGAGGATATGTGCTGCCAATCAAGCCACAAAGGCTTTGGGTCAAACAGATATGAGAAACAAGCATTCTGTCTTCTTAGAAGCCATGGCCTACTGACCTACTGTGAGAACAACTTTCTGAACCTGATGCTCAGGGTAAAGTCCTTAAGACATAACTGAAGGAAATCAGTGAGCCAAGCAAGATTGAAAGGTAAAACATGAAAGAAAATATTTAAAAATATTATCTTATCATTAATAAGGACTGATTAACCATGCAGTCCAGAATGGCAAACCTCTTGGCTCCAGTTCACTAATGCAGACATAGATAGTTCTTTCTTGGGAAGTCAATGTTCTACAGCCCCTCACCTTATAAAGCTTGTTTGGTAAATGCAAACTATTCAAAAGAGACAGTGTTGATGCTCACAGGCCTAAAGAAGCAGGCAGGATTAGGCAAGCAAAACTTTTTATTCTCAAATACTCACTCTCTCTGAACTTTGCTAAAGTTCTTACCTCAGTCCATTTTATTTTGCTCTAACAAAATACAATCTTAGGTCCCATAATGATATAGTACATTCTGAGACATATGTTGAGGTGAGTCCATTGTTGTGTGAACATCGTAGAGTGTACTTGCCCAAATCAATTACGGCTACATTACTAGGCAATATAATCTTGGACCATTCCAGAACAGTATTACATGGCACATGATTGTACCAAAGATTGGATAATTTATAATGAACATAAATTTATTTGGCTCACAATTTGGAGGCTAAAAGGGCCAACATAAGAGTTCTCTAGGGAGGGGATCCTTGCTGCATCAAATCATGGTAAAAGGCATAGCATATGCAAGAAACACATGAGGATCAGAACACACTTTTACAATAAACACATTTTGAGAAAAAGGTTTTAATCCATTCATGAGGGCAGAGCCCCCATGACCTAGCCACCTGTCAACACTATTGCCTTGGGGATTAACCTTCTAATATATGAACTTTGGGGGAAACATTCAAATCATAGCACCCATCTCAGCTTCTGATCTGATGGATTTTTAAAAATGCTTTGAGGATAGATTAATAGGAAGCACATTACTTTGCATTTTTGCTTTTTGTGTGTCATGCTGGAGACTGAATTTAGGGCCTTGTACATTCTACCAGTGAGCCATACCCACAATCCAGGGAAGGATTTTTTGATAAGAAAGTGAAAATCTTTCTGTAGTTGTTGCCAAAATTTCACTTAAATGGCCCTGGCCAGATTCTAGAATCTAATGTCTATTGAACAAATGGCTATAATTTATTTGTTCCTGGGGTGATCAGGAGTTGGGTAAGGAGGGGAGTACTACATGTGATCTAGCATAGAACATTCCTCTCTGAGGCCTCCCATGTACTAAAGAGAATTGAGTTGCTTTGTATATTAACCATGGTCCCTCCAACCTGCCTACCAAGTTAGCATCTGCCCTTGGGTAACTATTACTCACAATCCCCAACATTGGTGACTTACATAAATGGCAAAGGTATTTTTAAAGAAAACTACAATGAAAAACATGTCTGTAAATACACATGGAATCAAATAAAAGTCATTCTTATCAGAAGCTATGCCCAGGAAGCAGTAGATGTTCAATACATTACTATTAAGTGAATACAAATGAGTAAGTGTTTACACAGTATATTTGTTTCATAAATGTGATTAGTTTACACTAATTTAATTATTCCTACTTGGTGCCATGTGAGTTTTGATGCATAAATATCTACAGTCAACATGGCCTCATAATATAAGTCAACCTTTCCATTTGGTTAACTCAAAGATGGTGATCTGTTCCAAACAAAGACTGGATGGGATTGAGAGAGAAAGTGACAATATCTATGTGATACTTTAGGAATGATGTAAAAGATTTTAGTGTAATGGTTTGAGTACACACAATTTCCATACGGAGGCCTGACTTCAAACTAAAATCACTGTAAAATGTAGCAACATTTCTACATGAATTGAATGCAGAGGTGCTTTTCTTTATGTCTGAAACCAAGGATGCTTTTATTAAAAGAAAAATTAACAAGAAACTATCAGAATAAGATTAAAATAATCAAATGGAATGGAAAGGAGAGCCCAAACTGGCAAATTCATCTCAAGTCCAACAAAATGGACCTAGAATTTTGAATAGCAGGAAGACCAAAATAATAATAAAAACAATGATAGTAACATGTACTATGAGCAAAAGAGCTGTGTAAGTAAATAAAAATATGGGTACTCAGAGTGAAAATAACTGATCACAACTAATTTTATCATATAATCTCAGGGAGCAGGAAGGATAAAATAGATCATGTGTCTTTTCCAATGGGAGTGGTAGCTAGAGTCCTCTGGTGGAGTCACTCAGACCTCTTCTCCTTCCTTCTCCCCCCCTTGAGGCCCCTTGCAATTACACTGGGCTCACCTGAGTAGTCCAAGGTAATATTCCTATTATCTTGAGCAACCTCAATTTCATCTACAATCTCAATTCCACATTTCATGTAAGAAAACATATTCATAGTTCCCAGGGATTAGGACCCGGATATCTCTGGGAGGAGAGCAGTATTCTGTACTATCTGCTCTCGTCTGCTTCAATGCTTCATGTGTATTTAAAAAAAATCCAGCTCCAGCTACTGCAAGAACCATGAGATTTTCTTATTTGTGTAAACTCTGTATGTTTACAGGGTGAGAATCATACTTATTTTGTTCATCAGAGCTGAATAGATGGGTGTACTGATAGGCAACCCGGAGGATGGTACATTTTATACATCACCTTGGAGGCAAAACTTCTAAAGTTCTTGATAGCTTTGAAAGCAGCGGCACACATCCCATTTATACCCCAAATGAGAAGAACAGGTGGTATGTGGAAGGCTCTGTAGAAATTCTTGAAGTATTTCCCAAATATTTGTAGGTTTCACCAAGCCTTTCTCTATTTGTACTAAATATTTTCTCTATTGTTTTCCAATTGCTTCCCTTCATTTCCCTCCCATGTGCATTTTAAAGGAAGCCAGAGAGCTTAAAATGTGGCTAAATATAACACCATAGAAAGCAAACACTGAATCAAACCTCAAGAAATTATTTTTGATGCATATTCTTCCTCTTCTGATTAGGAAACTGCATATTACAAATGAGCCTTGCTCAGGAGAAAGGCTATTTGTTTACAAGAAGGCCAAGCACACAGAGAGAAAGCCCGGGCTACAGGGAGCAAATCCAATTCTCTTCTCAGCTATTTCAATACAGATGTTTTTTTCTAGATAATCAGCTTTGCGTGCATGTTGAAGAATCAAAGATAAATCTCTCATGGGCTGAGAAAGGCAGAAATCACAGTTTGTCAGTTCTGCAGAGGCCCACTTGAGCTAGGTAATCTGGTGCAAGTACTTTATTTTAAAAATTGAAAGTCAAGTCCAGCAGAAGTTTACTGATTTTGTCCAAAATATAACTGAGTCATCACGACAGTCTCGGTTATGTCCTAGGACACTTGCCTCCCACTCTGGCTTCTGTTATATTTTCTCCAAGCTACTTTCCCAGGCAGCTGACTTCAGGAAGAAGGAAGAATAAGATGACCAGGGATTATATATACACCTGGAAGGAATCATGTACTTGTCAGTTTATTTTCTACATGTCTTCTTTTCTCACTGACAGTCAAGTGGCAGGTTTCTGTTTTGTGTCTGTGTGGCTCCCTTCCTTTCCCCAATTCAAACTGAAGCAGATATGCTGATCCAAAAATAAAGTGCTGGCTAAATGCAGAGTATAATATTTCATAGCCTGTTTATCAAGCAAATGGTTTTAGACCCCAGAGACTAGGATAGCTCAGGGTGAGGAAGGATCAGGAGAACACTAGAGGGTATGATTTTAGGGTAGAGAAACAATGGAAGAACTTGAGTTATGTCCTATACATAATCCAACATCTTATGGTCTGGGAAATTGACCAGTCCTCCAAAAGGAGGGTGGATAATGTACATGGAAACTTATGAAGAAGAAGTCTGTTCCTGGTCTGAAGAGAATGAGTTAGGAATTGCCCTAGGATCCCAGGGTAGCAATACACAAAGGGCACACCAATCTTCTTATTAACATAGTGCTCATTGGGCAACAATCTAGCTGCTGTTTCTTAGGACAGTCCCAAGTGAATATTCTATTAACTCACCACTTGTTTTCTTACCTGATCACATACTTCTCCTGAGTAATATGAAAGAATGGTCCCACCACATAGTGGAATGATTAGATCTGTCTACTGACTCTAGTACTTAGGGCCTCTGAGGTACCAGTGCAACTTCCCTTGTCTTCTCATCTCATCTCTCACTGTGCCTAAAATCCAATAGCGCAATCAAACAGGAATCATGTGCTGCTATTGCTCATGCAGATCTTCCAACATGGAAGGCTCTCCCTTCCCCTCTACCTCTTGATAATTAATCTGTCTACCATTTAAAAACTTTTAACACCTGAACTGATTCATAAATTGAAAGACCTCAGAGAGGAAATACCTGGCACTGTAGGTATTCTAGTAGAAGTGTCAGACAGCATCATGTTAACACTGTATCAGATAAAATCAGGCTAGAACAATAAAAACAATGATAGCTATCATTGTACCCGGAACTGCATGATGCACATATTATATGTTTACTCTCATAAGCACAACAGGAGAGAGAGATAATAATGTTCATTTTACAGATGAGACCTAGGAGTGTGAAGGGACATGTGCAAGATCACCCAAGGGGATTCTGACCAAACCAATAAGGATTTTTGAGACAGCAGTTAACATGCAGCTTCTATGCCTCCAGTCATCCTGCTAACACTGGAATTCTAAAATTTTATGCTATCATTCCTCTCTAATTCCTTTATGAATGCCTCATTAGGACCCAACCCTTCCTTCCATTCAAATTATCTCATTGGCTTCACCTGACAGAATTGCATATTTATCTCATGCCAACAACTATTAGGAAATCTCATAGAAAGTAGGAACTCTGCCTCATCTCCCCAGAGACTGCCTAAGATGCAGAAGATGCAAAAGTTTATTTCTTGAATGAGAGTCTTTTCAGTGCTTCACACAATAGCAGCACTCCATGACTAGTAGTTGTGTTTGTTAAAAATTCTGCTTGAATAAACATCAAGAGCAAAAATTGAGGTTTCTCACAATAACAGATCTGAGACCCCTCTCTTTGCTCAGAGTGCTGCCCCAGCCTTAACAAGCAGCCCAAGTGGACTGTCAGGTATAGGGTCAAACTGCAAAGCTTTCTGCAGTCAAGCAGTGTGGTTATAACTCATTGTTTGAAACTGTGAAATTCTTCACCTGTACCGTGTGCAAACAAAATCACTTGCTTTGGCTTTTGGACAAATCCAGAATAATGTTATTTATTAAAAAATAACAACAACAACAAACTAGGTTTGTATCTTCATGGGAACCTTCCTGCCTTACCACACAGACCTTGACTTTGAGTGGATCTAGTCCCACCACTCCGGGGTTCCCACCACTGGTGTTTCATCCAAAACAATGCAAATCACTGGGATTATTCTGTCTTGGGACAGAAGAGACTGGGAGGACAAAGTTTAACTTAACATTGAAATGAAACCATTCTACAATGACTTCATAAAGTCATGTTTTTTTTTCTTATCCTTAAAACTAAAAGGTAGAATTATTGTGGAGATACACCACCAGCCATACCAAGGAGACAAAATCAAAACTAGATCAGTATTTCCATATTTCACTTACTTTTCTTCTATTTTTGTATGTGTGACATTAAAGAATTATGTAATTCACATTACAAGGTCAGCCATCATCTGGACCCCTGCAGTTGCTTCCACCTCTTAATCAAGTGCTCTGCTCCATGGACCAATAACACATAAAACTTTGGAAAAAAGAAAAGTTTCATAAAACCATTTAAGGGCAATGTCCTGGTTCAACTAGTTAGGAGTATACAATAGTCCAAATGTCCATTGGTTCTGTTTCCAAAACATGATCTGAATATGTCCATTTTCTTCCATCTCAAATTCCAGAACCCCAGGCAAGACCACCATGTCTCCCAGCTGGGGAGAAGTGCAATACCCTCTTCTAACTGGGCTTCCAGCCACCTTTCACCCCCCTCTTATCCACTGCCCACACAGCAGACAGAGAGTCCTTACACAAATGCATAACCGGTCATTCCCAGCCTCTTTTTCAAAGGTGCATTGCACTGAGAATAACCAAGTCTGTTACCTGGCCCACATGGCCCTGTATAATCTGGTTTGTACCCAGATGTTATGTCCACTTCAGGTCACTCTCCTGCATTCCGGACTCACTAGCCCTTCTCCCACCTGAGCATTTCCTGTTGCTTTGGCCTGAAGCCCTTCACTCTCAGCTCTCCATGGTTGACTCATTCCTATCCCGTGAGTCTTGGTTAAGTGTCACTTCCTCAACACATCCTCTGTGACTATCCTTTTTCTTTAATTGCCTCTGTCTTCCTTCACCCTTCCCCAATAATCACTATATTCTATCACATGATATGTTTTTCTTGGTATTTTTTTACACAATGAGTAATGATTTTTTATATATATTTACTTATTTTCAATTTTTTAATACTGTAATATAAGAATGCAAGTCCCATGAGGGCATAAATATCACTTGTCTTGTTTGGGTTTGTCCCCCCTTTTCACTTGGAACATGTCAAGTATTTGTGAAATAAATAAATGACACCAAGTTCCATCTCATTACAAGGTCAGCCATCCTCTTAAACCCTGAAGTTCCTTCCAACCTCTTAATCAAGTGCTGTCCTCCATGGACCAATCACACTTGGCACCCAGAGCCTCATGCTGCTGCAGAAAGCAACAAGTCACTTTTTATCTTGTCTCTGAAATTCGATACCAGCTGTCATCACTTGTTAGGACAGTTTTCTCCCTTACCCTACTCAAGTCTGACCTGACTCAAAGTTCAGCTTGTTATTTCTTTTAGGATTTCAAATTCTAAAAGGAATCTTTGTCCCAAAATGAAACACAGCTACATTTTCTTAAAAGATCTGCTTTCCTTTCAATGGGTGAATCCCAGAAGTATATGAACCCTAGCAACTAAGTTTAATGGATTCTTGGTAACTTCAGTGTCTAAGTGTAAACTTTGGTGAGATACCTGGTTATTCTGGCTTTCAAAATTTTCAAAATTATATATATATATATATATATATATATATATATATATATATATATGTGTGTGTGTGTGTGTGTGTGTGTGTGTGTGTGTGTGTCTCAAGTTCTCTTTTTCTGCTCTCACCATCTATAAGGTCATTAGCTGAAATTTGCTTTTTTGTTCATTGTTATTTTGATCTGAAGTACTCATTCTTAATATTGTAGCAGTATTTTAGCGTCACTATTGATAGATTTGCAATTCTGGAAGATAAAGTACATCCAATTCTCTCTCTGTGTCTCATTCTCTCCCTCTGTCTCAGAAACCAGTTGATCATTATAAAAAAAAATAGTAGTCCCTTCAAGACTTCTGCATTTGCATATTCAAGTCAGTCCTTTGCTACTGTGCATGTAAAGTCATTTATAGTTGTTTAGAATGATTAAAGTCATTCAATGATAAATATAACAAAGCCAATGAACTCAGACCTGAGCACCCATAGAAACTTTTTTTTTTTTTGGTTCTAGTCTTCATTAAATTCCAACACTAGACTAGAACCAAAAAAAAAGTATTAGGAAAACAAAGTCCCTTTTATGGAAAAGAGGAAAAAAATTTCAAACACCAGCAGCTTTAGTCAGCTAAATTCAAGACCAAAGAAGATTGTTGGATATTCTCTCTAAAAATGCTTACTGTATACATATATTTTTAAAATACAATAAAAACATAACAATAAAAGAGGTCAATGAAGCCTAATTAGTGTTTTGACATCTGGCTGAATTACTATTTCCTGCATTTCATACTTTTACAGTAAAGTATTACTCTTTTTGGTTACCAGGGATTAAACTCAGGATTACTTAGTCACTGAGCCATATCCCCAGCCTTTTCCATTTCTTTATTTAGGGAAAGGCTCTCACTAAGTTGCTTATGCCTAAGTTGCTGAGGCTAGCTTTGAACTTGTGATCCTCCTGCCATCAGCCTCCCAAGTTGCTGGGATAACAGGCATACACCACCATACCCCACAAGCATGACACTTTTAAATTAAGAACATTACTTCTGTTTCTCCTGAACCAACTAGCTATATGGCTGCTGTTTGGACAGAAAAGTCATCA
Source organism: Urocitellus parryii (assembly GCF_045843805.1). Taxonomy (NCBI): domain Eukaryota; kingdom Metazoa; phylum Chordata; class Mammalia; order Rodentia; family Sciuridae; genus Urocitellus; species Urocitellus parryii. The sequence goes on from NW_027554225.1 coordinate 447,586, forward strand.
AGGGATGTTGTAAGGGATGTTTTTCTGTTACATTGCAGGCAATCACTGGTTCTGAGATTAAGCTAAATATCATCTTACTTTTTTTATAGATGATAAGATTTTATTGGTACTGTATAGTACTTGAAAATAAACCCACATGCACATATATGTATAACACACATGTAATCACTCTAATTTTGCACATAATAATATCATTTTTGTGCTCTGTGCCAATGTGCTCTGTTAAGTCATAGAGAAATACACTTATTTCTCAAGATTGAGATATGTGTGGTTTCTCTGCTTTGCTAGGACTTTAAAACCTAACAGAACTAGTTCACATTTTACCTTTTATGTCTTCTTTTGTAATCAGAATGAAACATAGAAGAACATGAGCCTCCAAAACTGCACTTTACTACTTGGTTAACTATAAAGCTAGCAACAAAGAAATTTCTATTAATTAAGATAGTTCAGGAACTATCTTTCCCTGCTCTGCCACATATAATTAAATATATTATCGAGACAAAAATGTGAGATGCAGAAGCTTTCACACCCAAATTTCCAACTCCAAATTTATAACAAGATAAATGTGGATGCTGCAAGCACAGGGTGAAGTATTTTGCTTTCACTCTAAAAACCTTTGAAATCATATTCCAAGAAGAAAAAGATGTTTTAAAATTAGTACTATGGGATGGATTTTCAGAGAAAAGAAACCAATAAAACAAACAAAATCTCAGGTGCCCAACTTAGAGCACCCTGCATTGCTCAGATAACACAAGAATTTTCAATCCTTTATATGTACACAAAGTGTACATGTGGTACCTACTCCACCAGTCTCTCACACACAGAAGCGAATCTAAAATCTACAACATCATGATGTAAAAGAGGAAACATCCAATATTTGGACACTGAAGAATCTGAAAAATAGAATCCATTCCCAACCACACAATTCTTTGTGGTTAAATGAAATAATTTGGAACCCTTAAGAAATTCGAAACTTCCCTATGAAAAATTGCTCTGTTGAAAGGAAATGACCCAGTTATTTATTGTAGGGCTTTCCATTGTCTACAAATAACTTATATTAGTGATAATTCACATTGGTTTTATACTAGATGAATATGTCATTTTTTAAAGTTGACATTTTGTATGCATTTGAAAACAAAGCTGAGTAATATTTTCCCAGGAAAAGACTCATTTAATTAAACAAATTTTGAGCTTGATATATCTTTATGCATCTTTTTATTAACATGAATGATATTTCTGTGATGTTTGAATCATTTTACCCTTCCAAAACATACACATAGACAGATCTTCACAGTAAACTATATTGCTAAAAACAGCTTTTCTTACAGATAAAAATACATATCTACAATTCATGCACTTATCAGAATAACCCACCAAAAGAAGATTAAAACTGACTGAATATATGCAGATAGCTTTTTGATATAACCCTTCATAAATAACAGAATATGTGGTTGACAACTTCAGTTTGCTTTCTTAAGGCAGTAAGAAAGTAAAAAATTCTGTTTGGCTAGACACATTGACTTCAATCATTTAATTTTAAATCAGAAATGCATATTGTTCTGAGGATGTTCTGAATGGATAATCAGAGTAGCTAACACCCGTGTCAAATTTTCTCCAAAGTTTTGTTTTCACATACACCTTACTTTGATAATTTTGACACATTAGTCAATTTAACCCTAATACAGTTTTATGGAGCTGGAAGCCTTTGTTTGACTTTGACTCTATGTATCATGTCAACGAACTTATAGGGTTGTTTCCATAACAAAGCCTTATGTTTTTACTTAGGTCATTTGGGAAAGTTGTTCTGAACTGAACACAATTTGAGATTCTGAAGCTACAGGAACAACTATCTGAGGACTTTTCTGAAAACAAAATCAGATGCTAAGGATCAATCCCCAGCACCAAAAGCCAAAACAACTAATTCAGACGTGAGTTCAAAAGTTGAGTCTCAGCAAGAATAGTCAAAAAATCATTTAAGTTATATACTTTCCTTCCCAGGTCACTGTCCAGCTTTTCTGTGTATTTTGATTTTATTTTCTGCCTATCTACAACCTGGCTCTCTCTCCTGTTTTGCCAGAATTCTTATTATGGGGGCTCTTGGTGGGATGGGAAGTGCTTTTCATTTACCAGACCGACTCTTCCCTCTTCCTTCCCAGAGCCTGAACTACAGAGGCCTCCTAGCTCTTTTGATCTCTCTCACATCAGATGCTGTGTTTCTCATATCTTGGCCCTTAAATCTGTCTTGGTTCTTTCTATTTTCTAAGGTTTGTTCTTTGGCCACTTATGGATTCCATTAGCTCTTACTATAAGCTAGCAAATCTCCCTTTTACTCCATATGACCAGAGCTGAGTCCATGGTTACCCACGGAAAACCTCATAATGGAAACTGCTTCACAGATTGCTCACTCTTCTCTGGCTACAGTAAGAGGGAGAAGAGACACAGATTCAAAGGGTAACATGGATGTGCTGTTTATCTCCCCCACCTCATTATATTAAACTAGGCCTGAATTTCTATGTTCAGCACTGGAGCCTGGAAGAAATAATAGCTCTTCAGTTAATGTCCTTCACAAAGGAATTGGCCAGCACTGTTTGTATTTGAACTTTTCATACCATCCCATGCATCTCAGAGGGTATTAAGCTTCAGAAAACACAGAATATTTCCAAAGGTGAAATATTTCCCCATTTAGACTCTATAAATGAGTCTTAGAGAATGAAAACAAAAATCCATCTCTGGCTTTTGTTTATTCCCAAAGAAGGGAGAGGAAAAAAAGAAGAAGAAAAGGAAAAGGAAAAACAGAGATATTTCTTGGGCCAAATAATGGGAAGCATTATAATCCTTGGGGTTTCTAATCCAAAGGCCTTCAAATCCCAGCAGGTAAAGCAGTACAGAGAAAGCAGTACAGAGAAAAGGGCAGAATGCACATTGTGAGAATAACAGAAGCAAGTGCTTAATGGTTTTCTTAAATGCTGCAGAAAGTGGCTTGTGTGGACGTAAGTATCCTAAGGTATCAAGGCTTAGCAAGAAGAAAAGGTGAAAATGGAACTCGAGGGCCCTAGAGGCCCTATTCTCAGCTTCATCTGCTGGAGTTCTGCATAAATCTGACCTTTCTGCACGTGAAGTGCTTTTCTATAGCCCAGTTCTCCCTCTCCCTCCCAGCTGGCTGCTAACCCACAGCAGCAGTCAGATGTAACACATGATATGTTTCCTGCACTTGCCCCCCTTTTTCTTTAAATAGGGTAATAATTGTTCAAATTTGTGTTTTCACTTCACTGCTTGGAGAGTTGCTCCTAGAAAAATCCAATGGGAATATGAAAGGAATATGCAGGCTTGGATCCTACATACTCGAAGATTCACACAACTCAATCAGACCAAAACTGGTCCAATGTCATGGCTACACAGCAAACAGAAAAGCTGTGTCCCAAGGACAACTTTCTTGAGCTTTCTATTCTGTGTCCTGTCTTATTAATTGAGGGAGTTGGGCTATCTTCATAAAATGATAATTCATTTTGTGGTCAAATTAATTGCTGTGTTAAATATCAGGACTTTTATTAGCATGGTTTGTACTTATATGCACTGTAAGTCACTAAGGGTGGGGACAGAATAAGCTACACCCTTTCAACTCATTTATCCATCTTTCACAGCTCTTCCCAGGAACACAAAGTTATTCTAAGAAATCACTACATGTCTTTCAACTCTATAATATTATGCTCCTTTCTCAAAAGGACAAAATAACTTAAAGGAATGGTTAATGGGATGTGAGGTTCTTTTTCTAAGGGAATCCAAAAATCACTGAAGCAACTCCATTGTTAATGCTTTGGTAAGGCCAAGAAGATGCGTTATAGAGCCAAGCTGACTTGGAGTCACATTCTGTTTTTGCCTTTGGTAGCTGTGTATTCTTGGACAAGTTAGTTCACCTCTCTGAACAACAGTTTCTTTTTTTTTTCTTTTTTTTAAAGAGAGAGTGAGAGAGGAGAGAGAGAGAGAGAGAGAGAGAGAATTTTTTTAATATTTATTTTTTTTTTAGTTCTCGGTGGACACAACATCTTTGTTGGTATGTGGTGCTGAGGATTGAACCCGGGCCGCACGCATGCCAGGCGAGCGCGCTACCGCTAGAGCCACATCCCCAGCCCACAGTTTCTTGATCTGTAAAACAACTCCTCTGTTTTCCCTGAGCCATTCTCAGCATGGCCTCCATTTTAGGTTTCACTCAATATTATACCTGATTTATCTAACTACACTGACTACCTAACTTTAAATCTGGCTTCAATATCAACCCAAAAGAATTTGTTACCCAAATTCTACAGGGGACTTTTTATTATATTTTTTTTCATCTCTCTTCCATGCATGATTTTCTCCATTTTGCTGCTAAATTGGGTGCAGGTTTTTAATTGTCGTCATTTTAATCATTAACAGCTTTTTTTTTTCTTTCAAGATCCATCAGTTCAGAGAAAATGGCGCCTCAATCAGAGAAGAATTAGACATCACTTCTCTGTCCCAAGAGGAGCAGACAGCAATAAGATCTCCTTGCTGGAACAAATTATTTTCCCAGGGTGTGATGCCTATGGGGCTGGGTCAGAAGACAACAAATGGGGACTCTCAATTTGTTACCTATTCACTGCAAGCCCCCTGAACAGATGCATTAATACTGTAGTCTCAAATATGAAAGAAGGCAAAAACTAAATGATTTCATACTAAACACTTAAAAGTGTAGTCAGAGTATTCTGCATTACTACAGGCCCAGAAGCAATGGAGCCAACCAACCTAGGACTAAAACCTATGGAACCATGAGCCAAAATACTTTTCCTCCCTGTACATGGATTCTCTCAGGTATTTTGTGACAGTGATGGAAAGCTGACTTACACACTCAGAAACACATATATTGGAGGATCTGATATTCTTAAAAATATTTCCTAGGAAAACAGAAGTTCCAGTGAAATCAACGGTTTAAAAATAAAGATATTTCTTTTAAAGCTTCTTGCCTGCCTCTAACTATGGTCTTGTTTCCTTCCGATTTTCCTTGATGCTGACAGCAATTTATCCTTGAGCACAAATCTGGCTCCTGCTTAAGAATTCTTTACCAGGAGGCAGTCTGGGTACAGGGCAAGGCCCACAAGGCCCCACACTGTCTGCCAGCTCTCCACCTTTGCCTTGGCCACCTTGGCTTACACATGCTACTTCCAGGTGCTTTGTGCCTCACCGCCTCTACCCTGCAGCTGCAACTCTCTGGATGCCCCAGGCCCTCTGTCACCCAGCAAACACCTGCTTATCCTCTTCAGTTCTGGTAAAGGGTGGGCCTGGACTTTCTGACACCTCGCTGTGCCCCGTTACATCCACCCACACTTGCACTGATCCCTTTGTCCCACAGACTGGTACTTATTTGATTGCACATTTGTCTCCCTAGTACTTTCTAGAGCAAAGTCTGGGCCTTCTTTGTTTTTAAATCTGTAGAGTGTAACAGAGAGGGTGGTACATGTTAGGAGCTTAACAGATGTCTGACAAACAGAGTAAGTGAATGAATGGTTCGATCATGACATTTCTCTTTAGCGCATTCTCCAGAGTGTTTCAAACCCTATTTTGGTTTAAAACACCTTTAAGGAGGATGGGAAGTTATTGTTTGATGGGTACAAAGTTTCAGTTTGAGATGATGAGAAGGTTCTGGAAATGAAGACTGGTGCTGGCTGCACAACAATGTGAATGCCTCATAACTGAACACTTAATAATGGTCCAGCCAGTGAATTTTATATGTTTTGTATTTAACACAATTATAAAAGAAAAAAAATATAATACAGACCACCAAGAGACTGCTGACTAAAAAATAACCCAAGAATATAATCATGGAAAGGAGTAAGGAAAAGCTCTTACACAAAGTCTTGAGGATGTGATCTTGCTATTTAAAATACAGCCCCAAACCCATAAGAAGGGCTCCAGAGCCACACTCAGTTCTTTGGTTGTACTTGAAAATTCTGACCTCCTAGCACAGTGCTTGATACATTAGTATATGCCCTAAATATTCCCAGAATGTGTCTAAAATCACTGGCAGAAATAGCACACAGCTTAGGAATTATTTTGGTGTAATGGTCTTTTTCCTGTAACAGCAGCAATAGTGAGATTTGACCTCTGCATGATACTCTGATACTCTCCTAAGGAACAAAGAAATCTGTGCTCAGAAATATCACAATCTCACTGCCAAAGGGAGCTCCACTTGCTGGCACAACCTGAACTGGTCCTTCCTCTACCTTTAGGTTGCTCTTTCCCAAAGGGAAGGCAATCCTCATCCAACTCTGTGCCACCATTTCAGGTAACCCCTTCACCGTCCCTCTCAAGAAAAAGTCATAGTCCCCCCAGAACAAGCCTTTCATTTTTCAGCTAAAAATGTGGAACCCAAGGCCATTAAACTTTTGATAGAAAAAAAAAAAAAAACAGGGCTCCACAGGGTCAGAAAAGCATTTTTTCTTCTAGTCATTTTACTAATCAGAAACAGGCCTCAACTGCCATCACCATTATCCATCACCAGAAGGCAAGGGGAGAAACACACACACACACACACACACACACACACACACACACACACACACATACATCAAGACAAAGCAAAATCAAAGCCAAAAGGCAATGAATCCTACCCCTTCTTTCCTTATATAGTGAGGGTAATGACGTCTCCATAGAGACTTCATTCAACCAAAGAGCCAATGATGCCAGGAAGTCACCTCATCCACAATTCACTTCCCGGGATTGCTCAGCTGAGCCACTTGTCAGTGTGCGCCACTTTCAATGTCACATAAACATCCCCACCATAGTCTTATGTTCTTCAAAATTTTGACAATCTACAGTCCATCCCCACAAAGAGACCTCAAAATAGGGTTACTTGGCCATGCTCTTTTAATTATTAAGAGAGTGTATTCTCCTATAAGGAATTCAGAATCAATAAAGACAGAGTTGTATTTGTTTAAAAAATTAAGGGAATGGCCACACTACTGAATTTCTGTGCTTTAAGAGGTTATGGCAAATACCTGAATAAGCTACCACAGAACTCTGCAAAGCTCTATTCACAAAAGTTTCATGCCAGGCTATATTCAGAAGTAAATATAAACTATAAAAGTCATAGAAAGAATTACCTGGAAGTCACAAGCCCCATCATCTACTCACATCCTGTCAGCCAAATTCCTTCTATTGCAGTTGAAGGCACCATTTATGGAAGGAGTTGACCCTCCTGGTCCCTAGAAGCCTTGCTGCTGGGCGTGGCAGATAGCAGGGATGAATCTTTCCTGAACTCCTCTGGTCCCCTTCCATGAACTCTATTGTTCTATCTCCTAGTAAGTTCCAGTATGACCTCCACAGACCTGATACTACTTGTCCCTATACAAATATGTTTTGCAAAAGAATACCAATGGGCTGAGATTGTAGCTCAGTGGCAGCGTGCTTGCCTCACATGTGTGAGGCCCTGAGTTCGGTCCCCAGCACCATATAAAAATAAACAAATAAAGATAAAGATATTTTTAAAAAAAATAATACGAATGTATTTGTTGGGAACAAATACTGAAATTTCACAGAATACTATTTCCCTACCTTTGAATAAAACAATGCTTCCATGCTTAGGGTTCTTGCCTTTAAGCTCTTTAGAAAGCAGAAAACAATTAAAAATTGAACAAACAAAATAGCTTTTTCAGTTAACATTAATAAAATAAGAGATTTTAGAACTTAGGCTAAATGACCTCTTATTTTTATAACCATGGTTGGATTCAGTAACTTTTTGCATCTTACCACAAAACTACATCTCCTCATTTTTAGTACTTTCTTTTTATTTTTCTCTTCAAATCCTGATTTCATAGAACCTCAGAGGATTTTGACCAACAGATACTCACTTTTGAGTAGCATTTCATGGGGAGAGATGCCTACCACATCAAAAAAAGCAGGTAGCCCACCTCCATTGTACTTTCTATTCTCTGTGTTTAGGTTCCACCTTACCTGAATAACCCAGCATTCACAGCCCAGGTGACTCCCAGAGCCTCCCAAAGCAAAGGAGGCTAAATAGTGGACCCTGACACCCAGAAAGGAAATGAGTTTTAACTTTCTAAGAGTCTTGTCTCAGACCCGCACTAATTTTTAGTGGAGTCAAACAAATTAATGAAGATTGCATCCTTTACAGCAAAGGAATTTAAAAAAATCTGGACCTAATACTTTGTAATATACACATAGTCACAATATGTTCATATATAATATGCACATAGATGTTTGCTACACTCCAGGAATAATATGATGACATCACTGATATTAATGTATCAACATTGACATGGATAATGCATTTTACAAAAGTATCTCTAGAAACTGAAGCTCCATTCTTAAGCTTTTCCAGTACCTACTTCTAAGTTCCATCTAGTGCATATGTCACCCTATCCTCCTTTCTATCTCTGCTAAAATACACTGGTGGCTGGAGGCTGGCTGGTTCAGAGTTGTAATGTAACATGTAGCCTTTCACCTTTGGGTCACAATACTAATGCCAGGCCACATTAGCAGCATCTGAAAGCAGTTACTGTACCATCTAATGGCCTTGCTCAAGACAAAAGCCTCTCACTGTTGTAGCTTTTGACCCTGGTGGAAAGTTTTAACCAAGAAAGGCAGCAAGGGCTGGATAACAGGCCCCCCAAAGAAACTCCCAATTAGCCTCAGTCCATTAGAATGGTTTGAGAGAGCCCTTTGCAAGAACAGATTGAGAGCTTGAGAGTCTGGTGATTCTGGTGCTTCATCTATAGCAGAGGCCCTTGATGTGTGACACTATGATAAAATTCTCCTTTTTTAACCTGGGAAATGTCAGACACCAGTCAAAGACAGGTATTCAATAACCCATGAAACCTCACAGCTCAGAAGTGTCATTTTCTAGAAAACAGCTGGCAGGACCCAGGCCTAAAGGACATCAGGAGTCTTAGGGTCTAACCTAAGCTTGCTGGTGACATTGATCAAGGGTTAGAGTCCTGAACAGGGACTGATACAGAAGATATATGGAATAAATAGCTGTTGAATAGGAGAAAAATGTTTCTTGGCCTCTTGATTCTTCTCTGTCTTTTGTCTATTAAATGAAGACAGACCACCCCCATATCCATCCCTCACATTTCCTTAAATGGATCCTTTGAGAAGAAGCAGGAAAAGTGGCAATGGCCCAGTTAAGTAACTTGAAAAAGCAGCTATACAAATATAAGGTGGTATTATCTTATCAGAGCTTTAAAAGAGTCCATTTGGTCCAACTCCAAAAAAAGTTATACGTGAAAAGTGTGTTGGCAAATTTGGAAATATTACACTGCCATTCAACATACTACTGTCAAGGACCCAAAAGCTTAATAAATCTTTTTTTTTCTTGGAGTTTACTGTAAAATGAGAAATGTAATTATAGCAATGCATTAATGACTATTATGCAGGAAACCATTTAACAGCTGCTCTCACAAAGATTTATTTGCTAGCTTAATGTGTTTAGTCAGTTATTATGACTGCCCATGAAAACTTTTCAAACTATTAGAGCCACAGAGGAGATGGCTGCTTTGTGTTGAGATCTACAGAACAGAATAACATGGAGCTGGCTTATTGCACATACTATTCCATAGCAAATGCAGAGGGAGGAGTCTTGGCTAGTCATGGCCAGCTCTCTTCTCAGAAGGCAAGTAGAGATCAGAGAAAAGAGAGGGAGGTTGGGAAATCCTATTCCTACATCCCTCTATAGGTGTTCAACTGGCTCCATTTCTGGATAACCTTCCCCTTCCCCTCCTGCATGCCAATAGGCACAGGACAACAAGTAGAAGCCATGCAGCAGATAGTGCAAGGATCACCTCCTGCCTTGCACCAAATCTTGCTGCAGGATCTTGGTCCAAGAACCTAACCATGCCAAGTTTCCTCTGCTATAAAGTCAGGCAGTAATAGTGCCTGCCTCAGTGTGTTCATGAGGTTCAATGTGAGATTACTCATAATGAGTAACAAATATTATCACAACAACCTTTCATGTGTCATTACTGCATGATCAGGCAGACCATGGGGCTCCATCTTCCCTCCGAACACGATTTTGTGACACAATTTGTAATGTATTATTGGGGGCAGGGAAGGTGATTTTATATAACATCAAATGTCATGTAACATAAAACTGATCATTTAACTATTTTCCAGCGTTCGGTTCCACAGCATTAAGTATTCCCACCATTATACAACCACACATCCCCACTTCATCCAGAACATTTTTCATTTTCTCAAACTCTTCCTAACGTCCATTCTACTAGGGTTTGTTTGTTTGTTTGTTTTGTTTTGTTTTGTTTGGGGTGGTACTGGGGATTGGACCTAGGAGTGCCTTACCACTGAGTTCCATCCCCAATATTTTTTTATTCTATTTTATTTTAAAACAGGGTCTCACTAAGTTGCCCAGGCTGCCCCTGGACTTGCAATCCTTCTGCCTCAGCCTCAGCCTCAGCCTCACTGAGATTACAGGTGTGTGCCACCACACATGGTTCCATCTATGAATTTGAGGACTCTAGGTGCCTCCTGTACATGGAATCATGTTTGTCATTATGTGGCTGGCTTACTTAACTTGCAAATTTCCTCACAGTTCACTGATATGTAGCTTGTGACAGAATGTCTTTCCTTTTTAAGGCTGAGTATTCCACTGTACGGACATAGCACATTGTATTTAGTCTTCTATCTGTCAATAGTCCCTTGGGTAGCTCCCAGCTTTTGGCTTTTATTAATAAGGCTGCTATGAACATGGATCATCCTCTGTTCAAACTCAAGCATAAACCTTACAGTGTTATTTCACTTCTTTTGAAGCCCTCCCACTTGGGACATTTTATGTCTGTTAATACCATTTCCTAGGGCTCCTGCACATCTTCAAGGCTGATTCTGGTCTCTGGGTCTGAGATTCCTCAATTTCTTCACCAACTCCTAAGTATCCATTCCCACTATCACCTTTCCCCTCCATACCTAGCCATGACATCCCTCCGAGGGGTATTGAAGGAAAGAAGGGAAAATGGCAATGGTATCCTACACAGAAGCTCTGGTGACTGTTCCCTGTGTACATGACCCCATTAATATCTGTGGACAAACCATCCTGCCACCCACCTCCTGCCTCTTTGATGTTCTGGACCAAAGGACCTGAAACCAGCTCACATATTTCTCCTCTCACCTCCAAGCTCTGAGGGAGTCTGAAGGAAGAGTCTTAAAGGAAGGATGATTCCTTTATTATTATCACTCCTCCTCCACCCAGGATGTCATTATGTGTTACCATCTCAGCAAACAATGGAGATAGTGAAGAACCACATTACCAGATAAAGGGAAAAATTAAACCCAATACAAACACCATCAGGGAGCCAGCGTCTGGGGAACGAGCCTCATCCTTGCTGTGACAGATGAAATATTTATGTTCCACAAATTCATATATTGAAAGCTCACCCCAAGGTAATGGCATTAGGAGGTGAGGTCTTTACATCTTTCACAATTAGGACATGAGGTTGAAGTTCTCATAAAAGAAGTTTGTGCCCTTCCACAAGAATCACTAGTGAACTAGCCAGTCTTCTCTACCACCTGAGGATACAGGAAGAAAGTACCCCACTCATGAACCAGAAAGCAGGCTCTCACCAGATCCCAAATCTGAGTATCCTGGATTGGATCACTAACAACACACAAGGGGTACAGACTCAAGAAGGAGACACACAAGGGCAAAGAGCTGGGTAAATAAATTCTATCAAAACCACCATAGAGATTCAGAAGCCCAAGTTTTTCTGAGTGACCCTGGGCATGCCTCCTAACACTCTCCATCATTCTGTTATCTCCTTCCTGACCCCCTAAAAGACCATTATGAAGAATCACTAAAAACTAGGAGGACTCTATTAAAAATAATAATAGTAATAATAATAATAATAATAATAATAATAATAATGTTAATCAGCACACACCACCACCACAAAAAGCCCACAATCCAGCAACTTTCTTCCCCCAAGTAGATACCTCACACAGGAAGCAGAGAGCCCAATTAGGCATATTAAAATCATGCCTTTGTATTGCATTTATCACCCTGGCTGCAAAATATGTATACACACACACACACACACACACATATGTGTGTATATGTGTGTATATACATATATATGTGTATGTATATATGTAAATATATGTATACACTCATAAAGCCATCATGGGCATTCTTGCAGCTGCCACCCTCCTCCTCTGCTCCATTCTCAGCCTGCTGCAACAACCCACTATCTTCTCTGCTGAATGCCCTTTTAATTGCACATCCCCTTGACCTCCAACAAAAGCTTCAGCCTAACAATGTCTGAAACCTGAGACAGGATGTCTACCATGTTACCAACTTGTATGCTTCCTTTAGGGTCCACAGAGTGTGTACACACACACACACACCCTTCACACATACATACACACACACACCCCACATTAGAAAGTCTCCTTTAGAAATTTCAGAACCTTGCAGCTGGGGTTATAGCTCAGTGGTAGTATGCTTGCCTAGCACATGTGGGGCACTGGGTTCCATCCTCAGCACCACATAAAAATAAATAAATAAATAAATAAAGGTATTGTATTCATCTACAACAAATTTTTTTTTAAATTTTCAGAACCTAAATTTTATGGTAAATTTAAGGGTAAAGAATAAGAAAAGTAATACAGGGTACACTATCATAATCAGTGAGATAATAATCAGTGAAAACTTATGTGGAAGGTTGGCTGTGAATAGGCCAAAACCCTGTGTTGCGTGGGTTTGGCTACAGGATGCTTTGTTAATGTTGTAATAATGGGTGTGCAGAGAACAAAGAGGAACGATGAAGATGAGCACAAGGTACTTCTGTACCTCGTGCTGCTCTGTGCCTGTTCTCAACTATATTTGCTCTGAAGTCTTAATGTGTGCTGGGCTAGTACAAGCCAAATGAAGCTCTGCTTTTAATATCTGTACTCCATGAAATGTGTTTATACAAAAACATAAAGTATTAGATTTGAAATAAAAGTTGGAGAAAACTTCCCCAGGAAGCAGGTAGTTTAAAGAGGCAACCAGGGGTAAGGATAAAGGTGAAAAACCAAATCAATATTAACTGAATGTTTTCTGTTGGCCCAGCAGGCAGCTACCTGTCATCCTTTTCTCAGCCTATAGCTCAAACACTTCAGGACCATCCAGGCCATGGGCCAATAATATATAAATACTGGCCTAAACAGTTATGGTCCCCTCTAGACACTTGTAAATGCAGAAAAAAAAAAGAAAAGAGAAATCAAAGTGGGCAAAAAGGATTTGAGGAAGGTTTCAACAGAGAGTCTGTTTTTAAGAATAATGAATACAGTGTTTAGAGTCTTGGTATTCCTATATTGCTATAGGAAACTCTCCACAAATTGTTTCTAAATCCTAATCAACATGGCAGATATGTTCAACGTAAAACTAACTATAAGTAGGCCTTTCTAAGTCCTAAGGTCATTCTTTGCCTCAAATAATCCTCAATCCAATTGCTCTCATAAAGTCAACTGTCCTTTTTGTTCAAGTTTATTTCTATTTTAAAACATGAATAATATAAAGCAAATAGCTTTACTAAAAACAAGAAGAGGGTCTGGGGGTGTAAATTAGTGGTAGAATGTGTGCTTTGCATGCATGATGGCCTAGGTTCAATTCCCAGAAGAAAGAGAGAAAGAGAGGGAGAGAGGAAGGGAGGGAGAGAAAGAAACAGGAATATCTTTGTCAATCAATTTATGATCCAAATTCCAAAGTCAGAAGCTTCACTGATGAGAGGGCTACCGGCACCTTCACCGGCTGACTAGTGTGATCCAAAGTCTTGCCTCGTGGCAGCCCACAGAACAGCTTGAGGCTCTTGGTTCAGCCAGAAATCTATGCAGGGTTTTGTCAAGCATATTTCTCTGGAATGTGGGAGCCAGGAATGGACTCCATAAAGCCCTGGGTTCCACACCCAGCACCACAAAGAGAGAGAAAGCACAGTGAGCTGGCTAACTTTCCCAAGATCACAATGCTAATTATGCTGGAGGCTGGACTGTAACTCGGTCCCCAGCTCTAAGCACAGTTCTTCTTCAATAAAAATTTGGGATTGTAGACAACCTCTGATGCCTATACCCCCCACTTCTTTGTTTTCTATTTCTGTCACCCTCTCTCTCATCCATCCTCCCTCTCTTCCCCTCTACCCCCCCATCTTATTCTCCTTCTAATCCTTCTCCCCTTTGTCCCTCAGTTCCCATTGCCATGCCTCCTGGCTTGGTGGAAGAAAAATGATGCTCCAATTCCCAGCCATGGTGTCATGAGGAAGATATCCAAGGCCATCTCTTTAGCTGCTCAGGATATAGACCTCCCTCTACAGCTGATTGCTTTTCTTAAACAAAGGTGATTGCTACTTGTCTGCCTGAATTCGACTTTTATTTTCTGCATAACCTCTATATTAGATAGCTCAACAGATTTTGGTGGTTGTTATTTTTGGTGTCTAATTAGTTAATACCTAAGTCTCCCATTGCTACATGAAGCTACCAGTTAGATGGAATAGAAGTAGAGGCAGTGATTATAACTCCAAAGAAAGCAACCACGATAAATAAGGTGATAATGATTCATAGGAAAGCATAACTGCTCACCACTGCTAATTAATAGATGAAATTATATCACAATAAAATCTCAAGCTCTCTAAGCTCCTATGCTATCTTGGGGGGGAGTCCTAGTCAGATGAGATAAAAGAATTATGAAACTAAAATTTATCTTTTTGTTATCCTGTGGTGGAAAAGCATGTTTTGACTTATTATTTCCAATTCATGCTTTTAAACAAAAATCAAACAGAAATTTATCATACATGTAAAAACTATCAAAGACTGGAAAAGCATGCTATGTGTAGAACTAAAACTTCTTCCGAGAACCTTTTGTGGTTGCCAACAGTATTGAACTACCATTCTAAAAACTAGAAAAAATGAATTAAAATAGCCCCTCAGCTGCCACCTAGTCTATGGCACTTAAGATACATTCATATATACTTCTGCTTATCAAAATAACTTGCTCTAGCTTCAGAGCCTTCAGATCTGGAAACCTGTATCGCATCATTCAGAATACATCCTCTTTTTATACTACAATTTACAAGAACCCACTCCTTCCATGTCAACTCCAGCTCTCAGAGCTGAGATAAGGGCAGAAAATACTGCTTGGTGGGGGAGGGTATCATCTCTATTTCCAGACTTCTCCACAGGGTTTGGTTGGAATTGATGCAACAGGATCAGCAAACTATAACTGCAAAGAAAACTGTCTGAGAAAGATAAAACTGGATTAGAAGGCAGATAAGCCCAAATTCCTAGTGATGTTCAGATCTGCATATCACATGCACAGTCACTGGAGGAAATCTGCACTCCTTCTTTCACTAGAGCCTGAAATATAAAATCCTGTCTGCAATACTCCCTTTGGAGGGAGGGGGGCTCTGAGAGGGCAGGGCTTCGAGAAGGGATTTGCATCTGTGACAAAGACTCTCAATCCACATTCATGGTAACCCAACTAAAAGGAGTGGCTATTTGCATCAGTGGAGCTCTCTTAAAATTTTCAATGGTGCTACCTATGAATGAAGAAGTATGAGATGCTTTGTTGACCTGGAGGTGAAGAAACAGCAAAATAAGGAGCTCAATGGCTCCAGTGTTCTCTGACTCCATTTTTCCCCCTCCATTTTTGTGTTAAGCCACTAGCAATTGGGGGGAGTAGAGAAGAAAGAAATGAAAGAGAAGAGAAAGGAGGGAAGGAAGGAAGGGGGCTTTCATTAAATTCAGTTTTCTTCTTGTGGAAAGTCATTGGAATAATAATAATAGAAAGTGATGGTTAAATATTATCTCAAAGTTTCACCTAATCTTCACAACCAACCTGGAGGGGTCCTTTCATTATTCCATTGGACAGATGGATTAAGGGATTTTCCCAAGGTCACCATGAAGTGATGGAGCCTGGTTTTGCACTGAAGTCTGTGCACCCCAGGTATTCATAGTCATAAGAACATCAAAAAACGGATCTCTCATAAATTTTAGTGTTCTGACAACTCCAGTACTGACTCACATGTCCTCGTCTCCATCACTACTGAACTTAACTGTCATTGTCTGTCTTTCTCCAGGATGCTAGAAACTCTTCAAAGATCCCCCAAAGACCTTTTTATTTTCCAATTCGGTGGTAGTCTCAGTCGCTGCTTCTTTGATCTCACCAAAGTATCAGATTTCTCACACCAAGCCCCTGAAGCTCAAGATTGCCTCAGTTTGTATATCACCACTTCTCCTATATATTTTTCTACCTCTTTTTTTGGCCTGTTCTTCTTGGTCTGTCTTCTTGACTCCCTTCAATGTCAACAAGCTCCATGGCTCCATGCTCCACTGGTTATTATCCCCACACACCCACACCCACAGGGAACTCACACCATCTGTGAGGTTATTCTATTACCTTGTTCATGTGGGCATCTCCCAGATCCACGTCTCCATCTCTGAACTCACCCTAAGGCCCCAAGTGGATATCACTATATCACTCAGCCTCAAGCTCTAGAAGCCCAAACCAGTTTCATTATCTACAACCATCCTTGAAAACCAGACTTCTAATAACAAAAACTCTCTCCTGCCTTTATTTCCTGTCTGAATAGCTGGCAACACTGTCTTCATACTTGTCCTAACAAGAAATCTATGAGAATGCCTCCTCTCCTTCCTACCCTGCATCTCAGGAGCTACCCAACATGGGTTTTCTACTCACTCATTCAGATCAAGCTGCCACTTCATTTTTGCAGTCAGTTGACACAATTTCACTCAAGCCACTGCAAGGAGTCTCCTAATTGGTCCCTATGACCACCCTTCCAGTCCAATCTCTCTCACAATGAGCAGCTCATTTCAGTCCCTTCCTGTACATCCTCTAATAGCTGCCCATTGCCTACAGATAAGTCCAGATTTTTGCCCACAAGACCCTTCAACCTTTCCCTACCACCTTCCCACCTTATCATTCATTCAATGCACTATGTCAATTCCCCTAGTGTACTGAGCATACATAGCCCTCTTGTGCTTCCACCTGCCATTTCCTCTGACTGGAATATCTAGGCTTCTCCATATTCATATCCTACCCAGCCTTCCAAAGCCAGTTGCAGGCTCCCCTGTCTGCATTCTGTTGCAGTCCTATTGTAGCACTTGAAACACTGTTCCAACTCTTATATTCTATATCTGTCTAATACTAGACTGAGTGGCTCCAAAGCAGGGATTTTAGTCTGTTTCATATTTTGGTTATAATGTGGCACAGTTACAGTAGCAATTGGTACCTAAATGAGAATCTGAAATAATCAGTGGCATATGAATATCAAGCAAAACAATAAATAAAATATTAACCAACTGAATCTAGCAGCATTTTTTAATGCACTGAGACCAAGTAGGATTTATTATGGGAATTCAAGAATGGTTTGCTGTTAGGAAATAAAAGATAATAATTTGCAGTATTGGGCTGGGGATATAATTCAATCAGTGGAGTGCTTGCCTTACATGCTCAAGGCCCTGGGTTCAATCCCCAGCACCACAAATAATAATAATAATAATAATTTTAAATATTAATAGATGTAAAGAAAAAATTCACATGATTATCTCTCTAAATACTGAAAAGATACTTGGGAAACAACAGCTATCCTAAATAAAATAGTAATTGATAGATACTGCCTTAACTTGTATAACTGTAGGTAGATCTCAGACCGAAAGCCAAAATCTTACATTAAGTCAGGAAAAAACTATAGACACTACTATTTAATATCATGTTAGAAATATTAACCAATATAATAATCAAGATAAAACAGACATACATCCAACAAAGAGAGTTACGACATCTATATTTGAACATCATTTTTTATACTCATGAGTATTAATTTTTTTAAATGAACGTGTTAGTAGAATTTAATAAAGCATTAGGATTATACTAATATGTAAATCAGTATTCCTCATGAATATAACTATCACTTAGAAGAGATAATGGAGGTAAAGACTTCATTCATAATAGTAACAAAAGATAACACCTAAGAAATTTGAGGAGAAATGTGCAAAACCTACATGAGGAAACTCTTAGGAATTGTTGAAATGTAAAATTGTTGAAAAGAAAGCCATTTCAGGTTCTTGGGAAAGTCTCAGCATCATAAAGAAGCCAACTATCTCCCCAGATTAACATGCAAGTGTAACATGGTCCCAGTGAAATTTTTTTTTTCTGGAGTTAGGCAAGTTTATTCTAAAGTTCATAAGGGAAAATAATCAGGAAGAATAACCAATGATTCCTAGAGAAGTAGGGGATTGTTTGGGTCAGAGAGAGCTAGTCCTACCAAACATTAAAAGGTGCTATAAAGTTTCTAAAATGGTATGGAATTGGTGCACAAGGAGACCAACAAATAAACAGAATAGAAAATCCAGTAAAAGATCCAAATATAACTGGAATTTTGTTTTATGATAATGGTGGAATCTTAAATCTCAATAGGGGAAAGATGGATGTATTAATAAAGGGTTTGGGGGCAATGGATACATATTTAGAAAAAGATAAAATTGATCTCTACCTTTGTGATACCTCCAAATAATCTCCCAATGGATCAGAAATCTAAATACTAAAAAGGCCACTCCATATAAGAAAGCAAGCATGGTAAATTCCTATCATACCTAGAAATAGTGGACAGACCCACTTTTAGCCATGATTCAAAATCCAATTTTCTCAGATGAGTTCCAGATCAGGTCCAAAGGCAAAACAGGATGATAAATACAAACTAATCTGGTATTCTGATAATTATCCCAAGAGTAATTTAGGGATCTTTTTGTACCTATACAAGTAAACTTAGATATTTCAGATTGGTGCATATAAGTATGAAAGGTCAATTGAGAAACCAGTCTAAACAATGTTCCTTTGTCATAGTAAGAAAATAGAGAAAGTTTTCAAAAAGGAAAGAAAAGATGCTTATGAAGCTTGTGACTTGAAAGTGGCTTAGTTTTGTATTCCTGAAAAGAGACAGGGGACCCTCACACACACTGACCAATTTACAATCTTTTCAAAGACAGAACAGCCTAGAAGTCCAGCAGTCCTGCTGAAGTACCACTGAATGTTCAGCTGCAGGGCTCTTCCTCTCAGAAGGTCAGGACAGGGCCCTCAGGCAGGGTTTTCTGTTGGAAAAGTACTGACAACAGCATCTCAGCTGAATGCATTCAGAAACAAGGAAGTTCCCTTCCCACCCCCACCACAAGCCAAGAGAATCTAGTCAATTCAGTCTTGACACTCTTGCATATTTTCCCCAACCTCTCTGCCCCCCAAAAGTGAAATTACCATCCGTGAGCCCAGATAATTATAACCTTCTCAGGCAGGGGTCTTGGAATCACTTATACTGCATTAACAGTGACCCCCCAAAAGCTTTGGGAGACAAAGCATGCTTGGATTTATGTTCCTTATCTAACTTTTTCCTTCTTTTTGTGACCTAAATAATTATCTCAAGCGTCTGGAATTCCAGGGTGAGGAAAAGATATCATGCTCATCTCTTTGCTATGTGAGATTGTGTGTCTTGGTACAGCACCCAACACATAATGTCAATAAGTGTTAGCCATTCGTAACCATCATTATTACCATCACATTATTAGCTGATTAATAGCACAAATTATGATATGATGCCAAACAGCAACTGAGGGGTGGACTAAATTTTAATTGACTAAATCCTTCCAAATGCTAACAAACTACCAGCCTCAGCCCCTTAAAAGTCCCATATCTAAGGCAATAATCCTATCTACAATGAGTGTGGAAGAATTGATTATAGGCCAGGGATTTTTGCAAAGTGAATTAAGTTACTACAAAAACTGACCATGTTGTTTCCACAATTAAAAGTCTAGGAGAATGAAATGTCATTATTCCATAGCTTGCTAAGCCTTAAAGAAGAAATTACAACTCTCATGGCTGTACTGGGAATGTTGTTATAAACTCCTACAATGTTTCAGAAATTATTTCACGATAAATGCTGCAGGACGTTTTCATTATTGATGTTATCAAATAACTACTCCTCTGTCTACAGTACTTCCAAAATGAGAAATTCTAATGAAGCTTTTAGAAAATAACCATGTTTTCTTAGAAGGAGATTTCAACTATAATTCCTTTATGATTAATGAATACTTAAAATGCAATCTCTACTTTTTCTATTTATAAAGTGTTTATGATGGCTTTGAGGGGACCTTATACATAGGGTTATTTTCCATACCCCTCTTTTGGAGCCAGTAAAATGCAGAAATATGTATTTATATCTCCCCAAGTCTAGACTTCTCTGGGCCCTGGCTATTTAGAGTCCATGTTTGGTGTTTTTAACCCCTAGGACACATTCCTTTCTTTCATCTCTGTGATTCCTGGCTTCCCTTCTCAGGGTGTCTGGCTAATCTTGCTCATATTTCTGGGGCATAAATGGGCTCAGAATATTTGGCTGCAAAAGGAACATAGTTCTGGACCTTCTCTATATAAAAGAAGATTTTCTTTTATTGATATAGAAATGAACAGATGCCTGATAACCTTTGGCCAACCTGAAACATTTCTTTGTACTTTATGGAATTTCTTTGGACTGATGTTTTGCAGAACTTACACAGTCATTTCAAAAGTTCTATCACCCAATAATAGAATGATCTGAGCTAACTCAAAAATAAGAAACTCATTCCTTGGCCTCTTCTGGCTTGGTGTCTTAACCATCATCCAGAAAGCAGAAAAGACACTCTCACCACTGGACATTAAATAATTTTATATTTACACAGTGGAACACTGTAGTGGGTAAAATAACTGTCCTCACTTAGAAACCCAACACTTAACACATCTGCTGCAGGCTGCTTGGCCCCGGGTCGAGCAGGCTAGCTGAGCTCCGCTCTTGCCGCTGCTGTTGCCGAGCACTGCCTGCCGCACCCCTGCTGAGTGCTTCCCTGCTGGGCTGTCAGTGCACGCCCGGCTTGCAATCTTGCAACCCGGTTGGGCACAAAAACACAAGCCAGTCAAACTGAGACAAAGTTTTCTTTTGTGAGAGGCCGTGTGTGTCCCCTAACAAGTGGGTCCACCACGTGTGTTCTACCTGAGGGGGGGGGCTCCACTTCCCCCGGAACACCCTCCTACCATCCTTTCCCAACCAATGGGAACTCTCCCATTACAAGAGTGACATGAGTAACCTGAGTCCCGAAACTGGCCCAGGTAAACAGCAGGAGACAATTACCATAATGTAACTTAACATAATCATAATCTGAATGGCTGGCTGGCAGTCACTAAACCCAAAGGTGCCTGTATCAATATTTTTGCTGTGGCTCCTAGCACACATCCACATTCTTTTGTTTTATCTGACCACTACCACTTACCAGCACTAGAAGAGAAATGATATAAACTGAGTATGCCCTTTTTATTGACTAAGGTAATAAAAGTCAGTACAAATGTTTTACAATCTGCCAACAGGCACAAATCTCTCCTTACTCAGGTAAATTGCTATTGGAAAGATGAATTCAGAGAATCATTAAACAGTTATGTGAGCTCACCCTTGTCATTTCAACATTGCAGAATCTTGAAATAGCCAACAACAAACTGTTTTAAGATCAAATCTTCCTCCATTTTCCATTTCTTTCCAGAAAACTCAAATTCCATCCATATGAACTCAAATCCATTATCATCCTCCTCTCTGTGCTCTATCCAGATCTGGGTCTCCTATCATCACCATTTTCAGTCTCAGTCAGCACCATCACCACCAACCTCGCTACCCAGTAACATCCAAGTCATGTCACCTTCTATCATGAAACCCTGTCATCCATGGGGCCACATAATTCCTAATAGTGCTCAGAGTAGAGCAGTAACTCTCAGATCACCATAGCAATTTAATAATTTGAGGGACCAACCAGATACCCTGCAGGGACCTTCCATAACCTCATCTCCTCTCCTTACCCAACTATCCCAAAGATAAAACTAAGGGATCAGGGCTTGCTACCTACAAATTGACATAGTGTGAGAATTAATATGGCAGTGTGATATTTGGGAAATATACTAATGAAATTAGAACCTGAAAGTTGCTAATTTTTTTAGGAAATAAATTCTATAACATGAATCTAACAAAATCGTTTCTAGTTAATAAATATCAACCAGCACAGTTTACACTGAAGAATGGAAGTACTTTTTGAGCTTTACCTTGGATAATTCTTACAACATTCTAACAGTTTGAATCTTTTTTATTAGAAATGTAATGGGAAAGTTAAAAAATAGAGAGGAAAACTGATTTATTCAATGTCAGAAAATAAACCAGTGGTGGAGAAAGAACCATAGCCAAATCCATCCTAAAATAATAGGGCTCCTGGGTATACTATTCTGCCTTTAATGTTTAACTACTTACCTATGAGACTTGTAATGATAACTAGCAGAATTTAATACTCTATTAAGGAATATATTCCCCAAATACATTTAAGTATCTTAAGCAAATTACAAAGATTATTTTTACTAATATCGCTCAAAAACATATCTTTATCTTCCAGCCTCTAAATCTCCAGGGTGAATTACTTGCTGGAGTACAATGACATCTCTTTGTTCTAATGAAACTTAACTCCTTTGGTGCCTGAGGGCTTCAGAGGTCCACAGTTTGCTCATAAATCCTGCCCATGAGGATTTATTGCCCACCATTCATGGTTCCCAGAACATGGCAATTGTTTTATTAAAATGTTATGAATAGCCACAAGAGGTGGCACACTTCTGTAATCCCAGCTGCTGGGGAGACTGAGGCAGGAGGATCACAAATTCAAAGCCAGCCTCAGCAAAAGTGAGGTGCTAGGCAACTCAGTGAGACCCTATCTCTAAATAAATTGCAAAATAAGACTGGGGATGTAGCTCAGTGGTGGAGTTAAATCCCCAGTGTCCTAAAAAAAGTTGTGAACATTAAAAGGTATAATGGAAATTGGACCTAATGAGAAAGTAGAAATACTTACACACACACACACACACACACACACCTAAAATTATTATTCCTAGAGACATATAAAATATTGGTAGTTAAAATTGAGGTCCCATATCTCATTACTAATCATGAGCTTAACCAAAAGCACCCTCATTACTGGCTACATCCCTTGTATCTAATGTCATGCTTCACTGAGCTACTTCACATCTAAACTCAGGCAACTATGGTTGTGTTATACTCATATATGCACTCATAGTGATCCTGATGACTACCCCTGTGATGACAGCTCTTCCCTAGATGCATGCCTGGATCACTGTGAGACAGTGTGCAGCACTGAGGTTCAGCCCATCCAATGCTGCTTCTGGAGCTATCACCTTGCTCTGACAATATTATCAGTTTCCCAACATCAATAAAGTTGGCAAATATATTGAGCTACCTCCTTTAACACTGAATGACATTTCCAGGAAGTTTCATCAAAAACAAAAATCCAATTTGTCACATGACCTCACAAATCATAATGGATGCATTTAAGTTTCAATGTTTGTTTCTTCTTCATGTAAGTTTTCCTTCCCCTCTTCCATTGTTATGAAAAGAATCTGTTTTGATTTACTTTTGCGACTGAAGAGCACTCAAACTACAACACAAAGAATTTATTATAAGAATGGGTTCTCTAGAATATTCTAAAATAATTTGGTAGGCTGCAACTTACTAAGATTGCCAAATATCAAATGCTATATGTCTTCAAGAACCAAGACCAAGGTTCTTTAAATCTTTATCAGATGGTCTAGTCCCATTACATAACCTCACAGAATGCCACACTCCCTCCTTCCTAGCACTCAACACAAGTGAATAAATAAATTATGAACTGCAACTTGTAGTTAATGTCTGTATCCTCCATTAGAATACAATCTCTATATAAACAAGGACTGTATGTTTCTGTCATTTTCTCTGCTGTTCCTGACACTTTGCATTCAATGGGAAAGGAAATCAATGAATACTGGCAAATCATCATAAGAGCAAATAAATCTGTGAGTGAAAAAATGGTGTTATATTGGAGGGTCTAGCAATGCAAAGGTGAAATAAGTTTTCAGACTTCCTGGGATTTATTCTTAGAGTGTCCTGGAAGATTTATTAACAACCTATAAAAATGGCAAACTTACAACAATCCATGAGTTAATTATTCTTGAGAAAGGTTATGGATTCAGAAGACCAATTCTGGTGGTGAATTTTCCATATTTTGAATTTTATAACAGTCTGTGGGGATTTGTTTAATTTAACCCTTGTATATAAAAACATCAAAGTGTTGTTTGGGTAAACAGATGAGGCAAGCAGATGCAGTTATTCCTAAACTCCACTACTCGAAATCACAATATTTCATTTCATGGAAATATAAACCAGAAAATGTCATTGAAGGGTGACAGAAACCTCCACAGCAACCCACCGTTTTCTTGATATTTCTCTCTAACTACTGATAAAAACTCTTTGAAGTGGAAAAGTAAATATTATCATTTGATAGTACTTGGACCCAACAATGCAAATACAATTGCATTGTGTTACACTCTGGGGGGCTCCCCTGCAGGTCACACAAAGCAGCAGGGTTGCTATGGAAGAACCAATGTGCCTTAGCGCAATAGTAGGCCAGGATGTGGTACTGCTCTTAGGAGCTATCCACCTCTTCTTAATCTTCCTCAGATACACACACACACACACACACACACACACACACACACACACACAGGCAGAAAAAGGGCTGGCCTTTGAATGTGTTTCTGTTTCTGTAATCCTGGGGAGGAAGAACCACAAATATGCGATGGGAAACGACAACACCCAAATATCAGCTTGCTGTTACTGCTCCCATTGACATTCTTGTAAAGGATCCCATGTGGGGATGGGAAGAAAGATTTCATAAGCAGTCTGGAGTCCCGAGTGGCGGCACAGCCAGACAAACCACCTGGGGCATCCACCTGGGGCATCCCGGGTGGACCATGAGGCCTGAAGCTGCGGGTGCGCCAACACACTCCTGAGCTAGTTCCCCTGCCCCATGGGGCCTAGGTAAGGGTCCTCCCCAGGGCCGCCATCTGCGCCCCATAGTGTGTAAAGCAGCCCCCTAAATAGCCAAGACCCCTCAGGTGGCGGCGCTGCTCAGGTTCACGATGGGTGGGGCAGCTACTACTCCCCGTAGTTGTCCTGGCCACTGCCCTCCCGGGACATCCCCCATCCTGGGTCGCCCTCCTGGCTGTCCTGTCGCGCCGCTCACCTTGCCCGGGAAGGGCCCCCGGGAGGAGCACCTTGAGAGCCTGCCTCTTCAGCTCCACCAGGCTGGCGTTGCAGTTCTAGCACCAGACGCTGAGGTCCCAGCCGGGGGAGGAGCCGCCGCCGCTGCCAGCGCCCGGGGAACAGGTGCCAAAGCCCGGCGAGCCGCCCAGGGAGCCCGGCGAGCTAGTGCTGATGCCCGGAGAGGCGGGACCGGGGATCCGGTGAAGGAGCTCGGGGACGAAGTGCCCGAGCCGGGGAACGGGGTCCCAACGAGCCTGGCGCCGAGCCTGCGCCCACAGGGGTAGGCCAGCTCCCAGAGCGATTCCTCCTATGCTTTCCTGTACCAGCTCTCAGGGGAGAAGGGAGCCACGGGCTTGGTGGGCGAGCAGACCTCATTCACCTGCAGGCTGTCAGGGGCCGAGAAGCAGTGGACTCCCGCTCTCTGGAGCTGGGCCGGCCTGGGGGCGCCGTTTTGCCCACCCGCCGGGGCATCCGCATGCCACTGAGGCCTGGCTGAAAGCCCATGGGCTCTGGTTCCGGGCTGCTGCAAGCCCTGCAGCTAAGTTGCTCTCCATCTATCTCGTTAATTGTCCTAAGTTGATTCCCCGCCTCCCTGACTTCTGCTCCGGTTTCTGGGTGCCGGTTTCTGGGTGCCTGAGGTCAGGAGAAAGGTTTACTTGAAGGGTTTTTCAACGGTTTCTGCAGGGGGTACCCACAGATTCAGCGCCCCAGTGCTTTTGGACCTGGCACCCACCACTCAGAAAGAACCCAGTTACAAGATGCTAGCAGACTCTATTCTGAGGGTCCTGTGACTTATGGGTTTTTATTCATTCGGGGAACAGCCCACCAGATCCTGCCGGTAAAATGAAGAGATCTCCTAGATTCTGGGAAAGGATCCGTTCTACCAAAGGCAGAGAATTCATGGGAAACATGTTTTACGGCTTAAATCTGCCTAGAAGTCCAGGAATAAGGCAAAAGTTATGGGTCCAGGGAAAATAAAGGATTAAACGGACTGAAAAAAATCTGAGATTGAAGTGAGTGTGCGGGTGTCCTCGCAACAGACTCGCCTCCGCACACAGCAGAGATGTCCCTGCAGCGCGAGGAGAGCTCAGATCCGGCGCGCTGGCCGCTGGCTCCTGGGGATAACTCTGCCAGAGCCACCCTTTCCGGAGAAGGAAAGAACCCCGGCAGAGATGGGTCTGGTAAGGCGTCTGAACCCGTCACAACTTACCCCGTATTTCTTGCCCGGTTGGAGACTGCAGCGCAGGCCGGGATCCATTTTAAGGTGTGGCGCTCCTGCCTGATTTTGCGAGGCTGAGGGCCCGGCTGCTGACCGAGAAGTTACTGGCGAGTGGCCTGTGTCCAGGGCTCTAATGAAACAACGCTGCGGAGCCTGGAGCTGAGGAGAAGCGCTGAGCGAGCATGGTTGGATGGAAATGCTGCGCCTGAGCCTTCCCCCGCCCAAGTTCTTTCTCTTCCTGGTAAGGCTTGCAGGTCTGCCTTTGAAACTCTGTGTAAAACGGATTGAGTCACAAACAGTCCGCAAACATGCCGGGTCCTCTCCCCGCCCTTTGTTCTCCAAGACCTGCCCAGCAAACCTTGTCTAGAATTGCCCTACCACCCCAGGACAAGCCAGGGAGCCTCCCTCGGAACCACAGCCAGAGGACTGGGGACCTTCGGCCCCGCCCGCCGGCTGCACCCTAATCTGTGAAGTACTAAACCGGCCATGGTGAGCCGAGGACCTAGCGGGGTGCTGGAGAGCAAGGGAAACTGAGGGATTCGCTGTGCTGCTCAGGAGCACCCGTACCGCGCGGGCCTGAAGAGGAGGCGTGGCCCGAAGTGGCCTTGGCCTCTCCTTGCCCGGGGTCGGTCCCCTCACCCTACTTCCACGCTTTTCTTCCCACATCCGGGATCTGTGGGGTTTCCAGAGCACCCAGTCAACGCCCCCTCCCCTATAACCGCTCCCCCTCCACCCGCCCCTCACACAGTGCCCAGAGGCGCAGGAAGCCGGCATGTGTCAGGCTCCACACGTGGCTGCTCTGGGGTGTCATTTTTAATTTCTCTGGAGGACATTTCTTCTGGTGAGCCAGCAGGTCTATTTTGTTGTGACCTTTAATTAACACCCTGAGAGACACCTCCTGAAGGACCAGCCCAGCGCTGGGATCACGTGAGGTGTAATGGCATCCCCAAGCTCCCAGGAGAGACCGGGTCTGGAGGTAGGTGAGGGAGCAAAGGACTTCTAGGGCTTTCCAGTCGGGGGCTTGGTTCTGAGATATGGGTGAGGCAGGAGGGGGCAGGAAGAGAAAAATTGGGGGTACTGGAACTCTGGGCAACGCCCCCCACCCCACTTTCCTGGGGGAAAAAATCTTTCTTGTCCTCTCTGGTGCTGCCATTCCCCCTACACCCCCGGGCTGCAGCCTTTGCCTGGGAATATGTCACAGATACCAAGGCGAGGTAAGAAGGGCAAAATAAAGATGTTGAGAACAGTGTGGAAGTTTCCATTACGTTCCTACTAACAATTTAAAAGCGATCATATCAGTAGAGAACCTTAGGGGGAATAGGAACACCTCCAGGCAGCACAGGCCAGCTCCAGCCGAATCTGTATTCCATATAGGTGCAGCGGAAAGTATTGTTGCCATTAGGTATGGGCTGCTTATCAGCCGGAAAGCAGCGTGTGGCCAGGTGAAATGGACGAGCTGGTGAAGACGCGGGTGGGAAGGTGGGATGTGGAGGGGGAGCAAATGGGGAGCTGCGCGATCCACCATGGAGACTGATGAGCCGGGAGCTTATCTGATTTGCATCCCAAAGTATCTGGGGCCCCAGATTGTGTTTTATGGGTTCGGAGAGCCCTCTGTTGATAAAAGTCTATAACTGGAGGCTCCACAAATGATTTGAAGCGTTTAAAAATGTAAACGCAGTGAAATGCAAAAATTTTAAACGCATAATTCTGTGCGTTTTTATAAATGTATGCTCATTTTTATAAATTTTATACTCTTGTATAATCCACTACCCCAATTAAGATATCAGTTTCCATCACTCCAGAAAATTCTTTCCTGCCTCTTTAGGCAGGCAGTCGGTCCCTACTCCTCATAAGAAACCACTGTTCTGATGTCTATCACCATAGATTAGTTTTGACTGATCTCGAATATTTTTGTACATAGAACTCTTTTGTGTTTGGCTTAGCATACGTTTTCTTCATTCCATGTTGCCTTTTATGGGTCAGTTTTCCGTTATTCTGTTTCTCATTCCTCCATCTCTCCCATCCTCTCTTATTAATTGAATAATTTTTAGTATTTAATATCATTCTTCTATTGGGTTTTTGTTCTAATGATTACAATATGCATATTTAACTTACTATGGGATAATTAGTGTTAATATTGTACTACTTCACCTAAAATGTAAGTTTGCAACAGTTCAATTCCATTTTCTCTCTCACCTTTAGGCTAATATTTGAATATACTTTATGTGTATATACATTATAAGATCCTGTTTTAGCTAGCTTTTTTGATGCTGAGACCAAAATACCTAACAGGAATAGCATAAAGAATGGAAAATTTATTTGGTGATGGGTCACAGTTTCAGATGTCTCAGACCATAGATGGCCAACTCCATAGCTCTGGCCCAAGGTGATGCAGAACATCATGGACAAAGGGCATGGCAGAAGAAATCAGCTCAAGACATTGTAATCTGGAAGCACATAGAGAGGGCTTTGCTCACCAAGAACAAAATATAAACCCCAAAGCCATGCCCCAGTGACCTACCTCTGCCAGCCACACCCCACTTGCCTATTACCTCCCAGTTAATCCATATCAGTGGATCAATCCCCTGATTAGGTTACAACTTTAATACTCTAACCATTTCACTACTAAATGTTCTTGCATTGGCTCATACATGATCTTTGGGGGGTACACCTCATATCTAAACCATAACAGGCCCACAATACAATTTTATCAATTTTACTTTAAACAATCTGTCATCTTTCCATGAAAAGAGAAAAAAATTCAGTGTTTTGTATATACCTAGTTTTTTATAATATTTATTTTTTTAGTTGTAGATGGACACAATACCCTTATTTTATTTATTCATTCATTTTATGTGATGCTGAGAATTGAATCCAGGGCCTTGCAAGTGCTTGGTGAGTGCTCTACCACTGAGCCACCACCCCAGGCCCTATACCCAGTTTTAACATTTCTGAGACTGTTCATTTTTTTCCCTATTGTGCCAAATGTCCAACTAGATTGTTTCCTGAAGAACTGCCTAAAGAAGTTCACATAGCATTTTTTATAGTGAGGGTTTCTTTACAACATATACTTTCAGATTCTGCTTATCTGAAAATGTCTTTATTTCACTTTTGGGTTTGAGGAATGGTTTAATTAGATGTAGGATTCTTGGTTGGCAGTTA
This sequence comes from Urocitellus parryii, assembly GCF_045843805.1. NCBI lineage: Eukaryota > Metazoa > Chordata > Mammalia > Rodentia > Sciuridae > Urocitellus > Urocitellus parryii. The sequence goes on from NW_027554225.1 coordinate 477,133, forward strand.
TTTTTCTGCCAGCCCTTTAAGAATGTCATTCATTGTCATTCCATGCTTCTGATTAAAGGTAAGCAGTAATTCTTATGGACATTCCCCTGCATGTATTGCATCCCTTTTTTTCCCCTCTGGGTGCCTTGAAGATTTTCTATTTATCTTTGGTTTTCAGAAATTTGACTGATGTTTCTGGATATGATTTTCTACATTTATCCTGCTTAGGTCTGCTGAATTTCTAGGACCTATAAATTGATTGGTAAGTTTTTGATCAAATTTGAGCAATTTACAGTCAATGTTAAAATACCCTTTCTGCCCTATTTTATCTCTTTTTTCTCTGTTTGGGACTTTTGTAAATGTGTATGTTATTATGCTGTTTGATATTATTCTATGGGTTACTGAAGTTCTTTTCATTGTTTGTATTTTTATCCTTATATTCTACGTGTTGTATAACTTATATTGTCCTTCATTAAATTCACCAATTCTTACTTCTTCTATAAGGCCTATCCAGTGATTTTTTTCATTTTAGATTGTGTGTGTGTGTGTGTGTGTGTGAGTGTGCGCGCACGCACACATACATGCACACTCACACAGGAGAAAGAGAAAGAAAGACATTTCCATTTCATTTGTTCATTTCCTTTAACTCTTTGAATGTAGTTATAATAGCAGCTTTAAAATTCTTTTCTTTCTTTTTTTTCCCCCAGTGCTAGAGATAGAACCCAGGACCAAGTGCACTACCACTGAACTACATCCCTGTCCCTAATCCTAATGCTTTTCTGAATTCCAACATTTGACTCATTTGGGAACCACTTTCAATTAAATGATTTTTCTCTTTGACTCTGAATCACATTTTCCTGTTTCTTTTCATAGCCAATAAACTTTAACTGCATACTGAATATTGTGGATACTACATTGTAGAAATATTATATTCTGTTGTCTTCATTGAAGAGTACTGATTTTTTAGTCTAGCAGGCAGGTAAGTTACCAGTGGATCACCTTGAACTTGGAGAGGCTTGACTTTTTACCTCTAATGATTATAATATGCATCTTTCATTTGTCACAGCCTACATTGGAAATACCTCTGCTTCAAAACAATGTTCATTGACAAGTACACTGCACAATTTCTACACTCAGGAACCCCTGGTGTACAACCTTATACAAGAGAAACCTCACAAGCATTCTTAGAATACTCTTGCATTAACTACCATCATAAAAAATTAACTATGTATAGGAACATAAAAACAAACAACGTTGGAGATGTGCTTGAAGCTATTGACACCAAATATAAATTCTCAAGAAAAAATAGCAGAAAATACCACCTTCACACATTTCAATAATTTCACTCATTATACTAATAAATCATATCTTGCAACAATAAGAAGGAAAACTATACACTAGAATCAGCATGAATAAAATTCAACTTAATAAACCATACAATAGGAGAACACTTATAATGTTTCATGGAATTGGAAACACACATGAACACACAGTGTGACACATTGGAACTCAACTAAGCCACATTTCATACTTCTAGAAAAGAGTCTAGTGGCATTATTTGACTATAGAGCACTTCCTATTGCATCATTCATAACACCATATAGTCCACAATATGATCTCCAAACAGAAACCCAGACATATAACAAAATGTTGGTCATGTCTCTATAAGAACTAATGAGAGTAACAAGATTTATGAATACATCTCATAGTATAGATGACAACAAATGTACATCCATATTATCTGTATTCTTTTTGGGTGACCAAGTAGGTGCAATACACATGGACAACAGATTAGACTTTGAAATTTCCTTATATATAAAAACAGACAACCAAATATACATAATACCATAACCAGATAAAGGATAAGACCCTAAACTTAACATAAGTAGTGCTGTATGGATAGATGATTATGTAACACCAGACATACTGATAGGATTGCTGCACTGGAGTCAATGTAAAATTCAATACACCTACTTCTACCCCAGGTATAAGATAAAAGCAGCAGACAAAAGGCCTTAATCATGGTGGAAACAGCAGGCATGAATTTTGATTGAGTATCAAAATATATAGAGTAGATCATAATATGCTCTATGATTTCTACATGCTACTACAAAAATGGAATAAGCCATGGGAATTAAGTCAAAATTATTTTGTGGCTCAACAGCTCTGTTTAAAAAGAACTTTAATTGCTAAAAGATCATGGCAGAAACAGGAACATGTATTTATTTGTATTATCCATGTCCTCTGAAAGATGTTACATCAGGGACCAACACCAACCATGTATAATTGATAGAAGAGGTATTAATGCCACACATAAACTATTTACAGCACATTACCCATCATGAATGAAATTCTATAGAGAAAGTCCAAGGCTAACAACAATCACCTTATGTAATACCAAATATACAAATTCCTTCACAAATAATTGTAAATCCCATAATTCAGAGGATAACATTAACTATTGACACAACACTATATGCTAAGGAGCTATATAGGAGATGCCATAAAAAAAGAAATGCATATTCCAACAATACAAAGACAACACATTAGAAAAACAAGGGAGATTTTAGAATAGATAGCTATAGCTGGACAGCTATAGCATTAGAATAAATCTTTAGTGCAAAACATAGAGGACATGGATGTTAGAATTACAGTCCTGGAACACATTAGAGACAGAAATTCATGGACTAAAAATAATTTCCAGATCTTTATATACAATCACAGATATCATACATCAAGCTGAACTACAGAGGTGAACTATAGTTCAGACACTAACAGCCCATAAAGAATATTATGATGCTTTTATACAGAAAATGGATAAGAGAATGAAATAAATAAACACATAAAACCACTAATATCAGAAATTAGCCTCAATGGAACAATTTTACTGGAAGTTTCAGTGATACCAATTGACACATTAACTTACCTATACATAAACCATCATATAAACCATCATGAGTTACATGTATCTAAGGTCACTATAATTGTGAAGAAGTAATACGATTCAGAAATAATCTTTTTGCTGTCTGTTCACCTAATACCTTTAGCATAACTATCCATGTAAACACATATACCCTAAACACAAACAATTACAACCACACAAAACACATCTGACAGCAACTCCCACAGTGAGGATTATTATTATTATTACTCTGAATATTCTGACACCAATATATGTTTTGGTAAATGTAAAACAACCCATGAAGCACATGGAAGTTGACATTATACACTAAATCAGGTAAATGTATAACAGCTTTCTCAAATCAACAGATACAGATAAAACACACATTACAAACTAATATGGTATTTGAAGAAAATTAGAGGATAAACCAGACATACAATTGGAATGTATGAAGCAACTTCAAAACCAGACTTAACATATTATACAACAACTACAAAGACAGGATGCCCAAATAATATTGGATATAGCACACCTTAATAACAGAAATCACATTGTCTCACCAGTAGTACATGTAATAAAAACAGATTATTTATCATACAAACATAATGTAGTCAATAGATTATGATGCTCTTGGGCAGATTAACTCTATAAGCTCCTCAAGTTTGACACAGTATGCTGGCACATTCCAAAATGGTTCCAGGACATAAAAGAAATTCTCCACTATGCACTGCTAATATGCATATTCATGATAGCCTTAAAATTTTTAATATGCATGCTAAATGGAATAAAAAAATTAAAACAAGACACAAAGAACTTAAAACACATGTAGGTAATATTAGATGGCTATGGGACCACTCTGCAGTCACCTCTGAATAAGGAGAAGTGGATGTAACATATATGAATAACACCTGCACTTTACAGCACACTTGGATATTGTTGGACCCAGTTATCTGTGTTAACACCCACCTGGATTTCCTGAGAAACAGACTGGGAAACTGAAAATACCATTTTATGACATTGATTGAAAATTACTTCTGCCTTCCATTTGATGCTAACATTTTGACATATATTGGTTGTAACAACCTAATGATTCTTGCAAAATTGTTATAAGTATTCTTAAATTTAGGGTTAAGACTTTGCTGTGTGCTTAAAAACTTTGGAGTACTATATAGACACACCTTAGTTGAGCTGCTGTGGCAGATAATTCCTAACAGATTCACTAGAAAATTAAGATATTTAGGATTTAAGAGAAGCTGGGAACAATAAAAAGTGAGACCATTTATCAGAATTTGACAGATGTTTTAATGACAACCAGACCAGATGTTTCTGACCCCAGGATAAGGGATGCCATGGAGAAATCCAGTGGTAGCTGATAAGGATTGCTAGGGGAAGGTCAAAAAGCCTCAAAATATAGTGTAAAATATAGAGCTAATGGACAGGGATTCAGCCAATAAAAACAAGGGTGCACTTGAGCTGGAGAGCCTGATGAGGACCTGAACTTCCAGCACTTGTCATCATTCTCCTGATCCTCTGTGTGATCCTCATCAATCTCAAATTCTACAGCCTTGTCTGGACCTTGTTGAGAGACTTAACATCTCCCTATGACCCTCTCCTCAACTGATCATCCACTCTATGCTGGGAAAAGCCTGCCTTGGTTCCAGACCTGATCACTGTGATTTGAGTGAGTATGCATATGCTAGACATAATACCTAAGACTTGAGACTTTTGAATTTAGCATGCAGAGAGAATTTCTGTCACTAGCCTCTCATGACTAAGTGTGCTTTGCAATTCTTAGTATTAATCTAGAATTGTTTGCTGTGAATTGATTATGTCTATTGCAGTGCCTACCAATAAGGATTTCTGTTTTCTTGATTAAGAACCTATAGAGTAAAATTATATTGAGTAATTTGAATGAATAAAGCATTGAAAGGGGCAGAAGCGTGTGGACATTCTTTATTTCTCCCTTGACTTCATAAGTCACAATTTTGCCCCCCTGTGACAGGTTGTTATTATTTTTAAAGTATAAAATTAAGGGATTCTTATCACTAAAGATTATGTTTGTCTCCAATTCTAAATGTTGACTTTATTTTTGGTATTATATCTGTACTTTGACTGTTATTAGGTTAAAGATGATTGCTAGAAAATACTTCCTAAACTTGTACATGTTGGGTTATTGGGAATATATGGCTATGTGTTTGCTCTCAAAGCAGAAAAATAAAAAATGCAGAACTTATGATACCAGAAACACAAACATACAGACATCACACTTGCCAGAACATACTGTCTTGGTCTCCAGCACCCACTTGAAGGATTTCTAGAGTTTAATAAATAATATAGTTAATTTTTCTCAAATCTCAGTATTTGAATAATCATCTTTGTTCTTCTGTACATTAATGGAGTAACTACATTTTTGTTTTGGTGAGAATCATGTCTGTTTTGGATAAGTTATAAATGAACTAGTATGATACACAGACTTTATAAACATTATGTAAGTTATAAGAATATGAATCCAATTTATAGAAATATAATTCTGATAAAAAGTGAGATCACATTATTTTGATGCTTATTATAACGCCTCTATCCCTTCCTGTAAATAAATCAGAATTTTTTTATATATCACTTAATTCAAGGGCTTATCACAATTATTCATACTATATATCATAAACTGAATTAGAGAACAAATTAAATATAATTGCTTTTATATGACTGATAGATAGTCAACTTATTTTTCATTGCAGAATAGCAAATGAGACTGTGCAGAAAGATGTATTTTAGTCTTGGCCATATTTCATTATGGATTTAGACTTAATGACGTGGATTTATATACACATTTGTCTGTTGAAATCTCAAATTTACGAGTACAGTTAGTCCATATTATTTTTCCCAGGTACTCACAGTCAGCTATGACACATAGAATCGGAAGAATTACCCACTAAGACTGGGTTTTTTGGGCTCAGTGGTAGAGTACTCACCTAGCATGTGTGAGGCACTGGGTTTGATTCTCAGCACAACATAAAAATAAAACAAAGATACTGTGTGTCCACCTACAACTAAAAATAAATGTTAAAAACAATTATCAAGTAGGAGCATGTGAACTCATGGCAGAATAAAGATGATTCGCAGGGAGACTCCCATGCCAGTTGTACTTAATACCTCAAGTCTTGATTTTATAACATTTTCAATGTTGGTCAGTAAATCAGTGACAGTACCAGTCATACCATGTCCTTGGCAAAATAGGGTGCAGCATAATTACAAAGGAGTGAGGAGGGATGGAAAAGGGAGGAACTGAGGTACAAGATTGACCAAATGATGTATGTACGTATATGAATAGACCTCAGTAAATTCCACCTTCATGTATATCTATAAAGCACCATTTTATTAAACAATAATTAAATGGAAGGAAGACAAATAAGGGGCATGGAGTAGAGGAAGGAGAAAAAAAGCAAAATAAAAGTACTGGGAATAAAATGTAGCAAATTATATCCCATGCATGTACCCATGTCAAAATGGACCCCACTATTATGTATAATAAAGTCCTCTAATAAAACATTTAAAATGAGGAAAAATATATATACACTGCCAATTAAACTGAGAATTTCTCAACCAAATAAAAATGTAATTGATGTGTTTAGTTCCAAAAAATTATGGAATAAGTTTTTAATAAATGCTGATTTTATTAAGAATGATAGTATTGGGGGGGCATAGGGGGAAAGATTGGTTGAGAAACGAGCAGCAAGGAGCACTAGTGAGGAGAAGAACTCCAAATTATATTGTACTCTAGAGGATCCCAAAAGACAACAAAACTCCAATTTCTGTGCACCCATTCACACTTTCTCACAACATTTATTGGCTATCAAGCCTCATAAATTTTCTAGTCTACCCCATATATGATTCTGCACAGAGTTTTTAATGGGAAACTTGTTTACAGATTAGGGGAATAACTGGCCATTCTTACCATACCTTTGATAAACATCTGTTCTTGGGCCTGAAGCCTGCACAGGTGCATTTATACTTCAAAGGGGAGTGGTCAGACTCTCAAGAGAAGTTCTCTACAATCCAAGTTGTAGGGACCCACAGTCAATCAGGCTTCCTGGAGAAAGACTGAGAGATGGCAATGGAATTGACACCTTACCTAGGAGTAGGTTTCTTACCATAGTATTTTTACAATTTCATTTTCCAACCAGGTCTGTTTTGTCATCACAAGGTAACAAATAACTTAGTGGTCTTAACACACTTTTCAATTTTTCAATATTTTTTTTAATACTTTAACACTGAAAAAAAAAACATTAATACATCAAAGAAAACAAGTAATTAATTGCACTTGGGACCCATCCCCTCACGCTCAGGAATCTCTATCAGCATTCCTGCTTATTCCCTGCCAGGTTCACAGAAAACAGTGAGGTCACAGTGTTAAATGATGAGAGGCACAGTCTCAAGAAACGGTACTTATTTTCAGTGATACTGTACAAAATAGTGAAGGAGAGAGCTGGGATCAAGCTAGGTTTCCCTCAGATCTGAGGGCCGGGATAAGCCCAGCCTGCATTCCTAGCTTTTATTTATTTATATATTTATTTTATTTTTTTTACAAATCTCAATACAGCTTTCCAGAGTTGTGCTTATTTGCATTTCTACCAACAACATATAAGTGTACCTCCCCCAATTCTCACCAGCATCTAGTATTATTTGTATTCTTTATGTTTGCCATTATAACTGAACTGAGATAAAATTTCAGTGTAGTTTCAATTTTCATTTACCTTTTTAACTAAACTTTTTAAATGTATTTCTTGGCCATTTTTATTTATTCTTTTGAGAAATGCCTATTAATTTATTTTGCCAATTTTCATTGAGTTTTTTTGTTACTGATGTTAAGTGTTTTGAGTTCTTTTATCTGGATATTAATATGTGGTTGGAAGAGAAGCTGCCAAAGATCTCCAATTCTGTAGACTTTATTTATACTTCTGTTTCTTTTGATGAGCAAAAGCTTTTACTTCAAATTCATGACACTTATTTATTCTTAATTTTATTGTTTGAAATTTATGGGTATTTTCAAGGAAGTTGGAGCCTTGAAAATATATTGAAGAATCAGTTTTCTACGACCCCAATATGGCCTTTTCCACGGACTTTCATGTTTATTTTAGAACACCATTATTTTGAATTGAATCACACAGAATAAATAACACTTTACATTTTGCTTTTCAAATGCTCTTCAGCTTCTGCCATATAGTTCATTGTCCATAAGTATTAAAATATATGCAAAGAATAAAGAAAAAGAAGGCTGAAAAAAAGAAAATGACTTTAAAATAGCCATGCATTCCTCTCCCTTTTTCTCTTTTCCTTTTATTCATTCATTCATTCATTCATTCATTCATTTTTAGTACAGGGGAGTGAGTCCAGGACCTCATGTATCCTAGGTAGGTGCTTATCTACTGAACAATATCCCCAGTTCTTTTTTTATTTGGAGACACACTCTTGCTAAGGTTTCAATGCTTGTCTCAAACTTGAAATATTCCTGTCTCACCCTCCCTCTTAGGTGGATAATAGGCATTTGTCACCATGTCTGCAACTTCTCCTGTTAACATTATGCAATGAACACCTGTCACTTCCTTAGCATCTTTAGACACCTAGAACAGTATAGGTAGTTTTAATTGGTGGTCCAAGGAAAACTGTCCCTGGATTCAGTGTGTCTGCAGACACCTAGTACTATGGAAGGTGGTGAGTATGGCAGACTCTCACTGCCTCTGCTCAGCTCAGCCTCAGCATAACCTAGATTGGGATTTCAGGAAGAAAGTTTAAAGATTTAGATCCTCTGAAAGTTAGTGACCACCAAGGCCTCTACTCCTCATCACCTCCTGCCCCCTCCTGCTCCCAGCTCCAGGCCCTCAGAACCTTCTCCAGACCTCACATCCTCATAATGCCTTTCTTCATCCTCCAGATACCCTCTCCAAATATTCACCTTTCTCCATATCCTGTTCTTCCTCCAGACCCCACCCGCATCCTCCAGACCCTAACACTTCTTTACACACCATCCCTTCTCCTGATTCCCCCAACTCTTCCATGTCCACTTTTTACTGTGATCCTGTCAAATTTGCAGTCCCTGCCCCTCTCCCAGTATCCAGCCCTCCTCAAGTCCGTACACCTACTTCAGAGAAGTTCTCTGTTTCAGGATCAAGCCCTTTTCCAGATACCGACCTCCAGATCCCACCCAGATTGAACCTATTTCTGTATAACCTAACCCTTCCTCTGGACATGTCCCTTCCTAAAGACTCCAACTCTCCCATGCCTTGCCCTCCTGGAGACTCTGCCCTTACTTCAGACCCCACCCTTTTCCAGGCCCTGGCCATTCTAGAGACCCAACCTCTCCTCCAGATGCACCCCTGTTCTCACTCCACCAAATCCTAGCCCCCTCCAGAATCCACCCCATCCCAGGCCCACCTCTCCTCCAGACCCACAGTCCTCCTGTCTCTGCCTTCCCTCCAGATCCCTCCCACCTCTCTCCTGGCACCACCTGCTGGGCAAGGTGGAGCAGCTACACACTGTGTTTCCTCAGTGTGCTAATTGGCAGTTTTTGCAGTGGTACATAAAATAATGCCTATTTTATAGACATCTCTCCTGCAGTGGATGAAGTACCTCAGGTTTTCATATGCGTTAAACCAAATTTTAAAAAAATTCCCCTCCTTCTTTTTTAAATATTTATCTATCTATCTATCTATCTATCTATTTATTTATTTATTTATTTATTTATTTATTTATGTGCCAGTGATCAAAACCAGGGGTTTCTATCCACTGAGCTCCTGACTCAGTGCTTTTTTACTTATTAATTTATTTAATTTTAAGACAAGGTCTTGCTAAGTAGATGAGGCTGGCTTTTAATTCCTGATTCTCCTCCTCCTGATTTGTCAAGCAACTTGGTTAATCACAGACATTAAAATAAAATCAGCTGGGGTTGTGACTCAGAGGTGGAGCGCTTGCCTAGCATGTGTGAGGCACTGAGTTCAATTCTCAGTATTGCAATAAAAATGAATAAATAAAATAAAAGTCGATCAACAGCTAATATATATATTTTACAAAAATAAAATCATAATTTGTCAAAGGTTAATTAACAGCCAATGCTGATCCCTGATGATTCTGATTCTGTGGTCTTTTTCAGTGAAAGATCTCTTAGCATCAGTCCATGTTTTCTATGTTTATTGGTCAGTTTATAGTTTCCTTATTTTAGAGTCATTTTATAATGTCTGTATGTACTCAGAAATCCCCCATGTCCAACTGTCTTCTAGTTCAGCATTTGTTTTCTTCTTTTTCTAGTTTACAACAGAATCTTGTGAACTTTTGCTGTTTTTTATCAACAATATTTTAAAAACATGCTTTTAATTTACTTTATTTTTGATTAAAAGACTTATCTTTTTGGAGATTCTTTTGGTACTATTGATTTATTTTAATTAAGTTGAGCTTATTTAGACATCTTTGAGGGCTGGGCATGAAGCTCATGGCAAAGCACTTGCCTAGCATGTGAGAGGTCCTGGGTTTGATCCCATCACCACACATCCACACAGAAGATGTCTTTGAAAGGACTCAAACATAAGAGGTATCCAGAGATATGGTTAAAAAGATCATGTGCTTATACATATATGTGCTCATAATCCACAATACATCTTTCTTATTTGGATGAAATTATTCTAAGCAAATTTTTTAAAATCAGTTTTAGAAGATAGAAGCAGGATGGTGTGTTTTAATTTAACTTTTTTTTAATTTTTAGGTACTTGTTCTAATCAGTTATACATGACAGCAGAATCCTTTTCAATTTATTGTACACAAATGGAGCTTCCTTTTTCACTTCTATGGTTGTACACAAGGTATGGTCATGCCATTCATGAAATTATACATGTACCTAGGTTAATGATATCCGCCTAATTCCACCAACTTTCTGACCTAGGATGGTGATATTTTTCATATCAACTATTATAATGCATAATACTTAAAACCACTATAGATTAAAATTTCTCAGGACTCAAACTATTACAATATGTAAGAGATAAGTCATGAGCTGCATTTTGTAATTTAAATACATTTTCTAAATAATCTATTTATTATATCTATTTATAATTATTTTTTATAATTTTAAAATTTAGAAAGCATATCCTTATATCTTATTAAAATATACATTCACCAGAAAGTTAATTATTTATTGGTTGCTAGTAAAAGGACAGGCTTTCTGATAAACATCAAACTTTATTGATATCAGGAATAATTGTTGTAGAACTCTATTATGCTTCACTCCTCTTCAAAATATCATTTAAAATGCACCAATTGTGATTTTGGTGTTAGAAGTTTGAATTTTTTTTCTTTGAGATTGTTTGTTTATTAGGGTTATTTCTTGTGAAAGTTCCATGATAATATTTTATCTTAATGTTGGTGCCTCCATGTGCTTATAAGGTAGCTTTTAGAGCAGAGTCAAGTGTACATTCATAGTATTTGGTGGATTCATTAGAAAAGCACACACACTTCTCTTTTTTAATAGTTATAGATGGACACAATAATTTTATTTTATTTATTCATTTTTATTAGTTGTTGAGGATTGAACGCAACACCTCACAGATTCGACGTGAGTTTTCTACCACTAAGCCAAAACCCAAGCCACAACATATACTTTTTATAATATTTAAAACGTTATCTTTTTGAATCATTGAAAGCAGAGTTTAGACATGTTAGTATTGTGAGTTCAGGTATAGTTTAATATTTTTTGTAAGTTTACATAGTGGCTTCTGCCCTATTCTACTTCTTCTATGATTGTCTGTGATCAGATATATGAGCTTGAGAATTTTTTGCACTGTTGATTGGACCTTCGGTTTACACATGCAGGGCAAGCACTGAAGTACAAATATCCCCCTCCCTCTTATAAAGTGTATTTTGAGACAAAGTATTTCTAAATTACCAGGTAGGTCTCAAATTTGTAATCCTAATTCCTTAGCTTCCCAAGTATCTGGGATGACAGGCTAGTGTCAAAGTTTCTGGTGTGTCCTGGAGTATTTATGTCAGTATCATGTTTCCAGTATATTAATAATTTTTAAGCTATACTATGCCCATTTTTTTTAATTTCCCAAAAGTAAAAAAAATAAAGCTTTTTTGGTTGTTTTGGTGGTGTGTTTAATGTAAACATACTTACAATGTTAAACTGAAAGTTTCTCATAGTCTAGCTATGCAATTTAATGAGAGGAAAGTATTTTGATTCTGATAATATCAACTGTATTTCAGGTCCAACATGTTTTCCTAAAAGCAGCGATTATTATTATTTTATTTGATTATACAAATAAGGCCATTTGTTTTCCTTTTATGTGCTGGGAGTTTAGCCCAGTGCATTCTTAATGCTTCTACTGAGTTCCATCTGCAGTTCTCTAAATCTTTTAGTTATTATGACCTTTTTGGCTAGTTAGATTGATAATAAAATCACATTCAATTGAATAAAATTCAATTGAGGTTTTTCCCCTGACTTATTAAGGTGTCGTTGACAAATAAAAATGATATATTCAAGCTATAGAATGTGATGTTTTCATATCCTTATACATGAAATGATTGCTAAAACTGATAAGGCAACATACTCATTATCTCACAGTTAACTTTCTTTTTAATGGGAAGATCATTTAATATATAATTAATATCTATTAAGATAACTTAATACTCTTTGCAAATTTCAAATATGCATTGTTAACTATGTCTATTAACAATATGTAGTATTAATTATAGTCCCCATGCTGTACATTAGGTCTCCAAAATTTAAGTGGTCATTTTTGTTTCAAGGCTTTTTTTTACTTTAAAATTTATTTATTTATTAAACATCAGAAACTTATTGTTGCTCAAAACATTACATTGATCTTGACATATAATATATCATACATTTGTTTCAAATGGGGTATGAATTCTTATCATTCCCATGAGTACACATTACAGGACCACATTGATTATACAGCCACATTTATACATACTGCCATACTAGTGTCTGTTGTATTATGCTGCCCTTCCTATCCCCTTCCTATCCCCCCTCCCCAAATGACCGGGCAGTGTCCCTGAGTGGGTGCGAATCAATTGAGTCTTGAACCATTCAAGAGTTACAGCATCTAGTAATTCCTTGTGATTTTTAAAACATAAATTATTTTTTATAAGAAAGCACCTGGGCTGCCATCCATGTTGCTCTCCTCACACCACTTCCTTCAGAGCAGCAAGAGGAGGTGAACATTTATTTTCTATTAAACACTTCTGTTGGGAGGTTTCATTTATTGTGATTACCAACCCTATTTATATTTTTTTGACTACTGGTCACAGTAACAAATATTTGAATCTATCAGTGCTAAAGGATAGGCATAGAAACAAATTAAAGACACTTCTTTGGGAGTGGTGATTCAGACACAAGTAGCCAAATTGCCATTGCAATATATTATATTTTTACACAAAGTCACTCTTTTAAGAAAATTCAGCCATTAAATTTATATAGACTGTTTTTTTTATTCCAGTGATCATATTCTTAGAAGGCACACACAAAATGTAGTGACAGAATATATATAATTTACATATGTGTCATGACTTCACATAAACATGTAAAAGAAGAGGCACATATCTTGAATTATATATTAGTTTGGATTCTTTTAATTTTCTTGTGGGTGCTGTGGATTGAACTCAAGGCCTTGTGCATGTGAAGTAAGCACTCAACCTAGCCCTTGATTGGATAATTTGATTTTATTTAATAAGTTTTCATAATATAATAGACAACTAGCTGAGTGTGTAGTTACCAGTAATTTACTGTATAAATAATTTTAAAAGCCTGTGTTTGAGAAAATAGAGCCATGTCTTTATGTTTTATTTTACTGTGATCTCTGCCCTACCAGTCTCTGCTCCAACCCCTTTTCTTACCTCAGCACGGGTAGTCAGGTGGATGGAGCAGGTGCAGAGATGGAGACCATGACCTGACTGAGGTGTGAGAGCAGAGAAAGCAGAGGGCCATGACAGGTTCACCAAGGGACACCAAGCCTTGCACTGGGCTACCTGCAGGCTATGCTGGAGCAAGGTGGACAGTGAGGAGCAGGGGGGACAGAGAGGAGGAAAGAAGCTGGAATAGAAGCCCAGCTGTCTCTCTGAAAGAGCTCACATTGGGATGTGCACACTGTAAGAACATGGAATTAAGTGCTCTTGAGGATACTGGGCAAGGTGATGAGGAACAGCAAGAAAGACTGCTCAGAGACTGGCGGGGCTGCATGGCCACAGACACAATTCTGGTTGCTCTGCAGAAAGGCTCTCTTTGCCTACATCAACCCCTGGTCACAAAGATGACAGAAAAATGGCTTGATTATTACTGTAGACCTGGTCTTGTACATTCCTAACTGATGAGAGAGGAATACGAAGATTATGACACATGTTTTATAAAAACTAAGGAGCAGAAGCCCAAGGCTTCATGATCTGTGATGACCCTCAAGTGGGCCTGAGGCTCCACACAGAGTGTATGGAATGGGATGAACCAAATCTGGCAGGATCTGCTCAGAAGTGTTTTTGTGATCCACATCAGTGCACACAATGTATTTTTATTCCTAAATACTCATATTTTCTAAAAATGAGAAATTATCTTCTATAACTATGGTGCAATGATCAAAATAGGAAAAGTATAACTATATAGTCTGTAAATCTTTTTCAAAATTCATCAGTTATTTCAACAATTGTCTTTAAACAAAAATAAATTCAATTTTGGGAAATTTTTAGTATTAATTATTTTTTATAACTGGGATTGTTCCTGAGTATCTCTGGACTATTCATAACACCTATGATTTTTGAATGATGTATGTCAGTAGTAGTTCTGTAGATTTTCCTTCAGTTTGAATCATATGTTTTCTCGTAAGTGGATTCAGGTTATGCCATTAGAGGAAGACCATCATGCATACAATGCCTAGTTCTTACACTAGATTGTATTCTGGCAGCACTGACAGACATGATTACAAATTATGATTAGCCTCTAGTAATGGTGGACATATCCTCCCAGATTTAGACTTAGCCTCCACTTAAGAGTAAACAAATATCTGGGGTCTCATTCACATAAGCCCAAGAAACTATGGAAGTATACAGTGTCTCCATCACTGGTTATTGTTGACTAATTATTTGGGTAAGTAGTATCTGCCAGTTTGGTCCATGATAATCATAGTATTTATTTGTGTTTATAATTTATAAATATTTTATGTGGAGATACTTTGGGAGTTTGTAAATATCTGCTTGGTCCTTAAGATTTCACCCACTAGAATTAATATATTTCCTTGATGATTCCTCCTTGTGTCAAATTATTACTATTATGGTAGCCAAATGACAATTTTTTTCATTGATTCTACATTAACAAATATAGCAAAACCAAACAAAAGTGAGCAAGAAGAAAAAGCTTATCATTTTGGTACTCACATGCCCCAGATATGGACAGTAACTGCCATTTCAAGCTGATTGCACCGATTTTTTATGTGTTCCTATTCATCCTGGAGTGCTTTTGACTTTCTTGCACAACAAGATGTTTCAAGCACATCATTTATTTTCTTGTTATAGAGCTGGAATTATCATTTTTTTTTCTAGTAGCTCTGTTTTCTCTTAGAGGAAAAATAGCTGACAAGTATTTGTGATGGTTGTCATTATTACTTTTGGGGTTTTCATGTTAAGGACATTTATCATATATATAATATAAAAATGTGTATTTTTTCTTTTTAATAGTTTTTCAGTTGTCAATGTCCCTTTATTTTATTTTTTAATGCACAGTGCTGAGAATCAAACCTAGTGCCTAACACATACTAGTTAAGCGCTCTGCCACTGAGCCACAATCCCAGGCCAAAATGTGTACATTTCATATAAAAAAAAAATAAAGAAGGGTCTTTTGTATATATTCTGATTTTGTATATATATATATATATATATATATATATATTCCTATTTAAAGATGTATACTGAAAAATTATACGTACATATGTAAAGAATCTTTATTATAGAATTTTCTTATGAATTAGAAATAGTCTAAATACTCTTTCAGAATTCTGGATTTTATCTGTAAAATAATGTAGTATGTTATCATTTTTAAAAATGTGAAATTTATAGAGTATGTATTATTTGAAATATAAAGCATATTTAAAACACTTAGTTTCTTAACACATCTTAAGTTCACTTCTAATACTTCTAACAACTTGATAAGTTGAGGAAAGAAGCTGCCTGCCACACTGGCACTCTACCTGCTTACGGAAATTGTATTCATCATTAGATTTTAATTTTCATTACCAGTGGATAAATGCTCAAATATTTGACT
Source organism: Urocitellus parryii (assembly GCF_045843805.1). Taxonomy (NCBI): domain Eukaryota; kingdom Metazoa; phylum Chordata; class Mammalia; order Rodentia; family Sciuridae; genus Urocitellus; species Urocitellus parryii. Next base: position 493,320 of record NW_027554225.1, read on the forward strand.
CTCAAATTAACCTTAATTCTGTAGGTGGATTGCACATAGGGATACCTGTCCCACCAACCTGTCAATATATTTGGTGACATTAAATCATATCAATGGAATTTGCAAAATATTTCTTCAGAAGACCACATCATGAAAACTTTAGGCTTTGTGAACCAGAATTTCTCTGTGGTCATAGCATAAAATCTGCAATATATAATAATTGAATACCTGATGACATTCCAATAAAACTATATTTTCAAGGTAAGGAAGGGACACTCAGTCGTAGATTATTTTCCTAGCATGTGTAAGGACCTGAGTTTGATTCTCAGCACCACATATAAATCAATAAAATAAAGGTATTCTTTCGAACTAATAAATAGTTACAAAAAAACAAATATCTAGTATTTAACCCTCCGACTTTGAACCATATATCACATTCTTAAAAAAAAAAAAAAATATATATATATATATATATATGACTTGGTATCAGCATAATACAGTGTTACAAAGTCACATCAATATTTATAGCAAAACAATTCACAAGAGTTGAGCTATGGGACAAAGCTAGATGCTCATCAACTAATAAATGAATAGAAAAATTGTTGTATATATAAACAATAAAATATTACTCACCCATAAAGAAGAATGACTCTATTACAAATCCCAGTAATTAAATGGATATGAAGACTCATTGTGAGCAAAACGAGAAAAAAAAAAAAACATAGGTGGAATGTTTTTGCTGATAATTGGAGGCTAAACCACAATAAATGAGAGAGGAAAAGGGGAGAAGTTCAGTAGATAATCCAAAGAAGCCTTCAAGAAAGATAGAATAGATAGGAATAGGAAAGACATTAAAATGAATAATTAGAATAATTATGAATTATTGTTTTAACTGGACAAGATATAATTATTTATTTTTATGGTGCTGAGGATTGAACCAGATCTTTACATGTGAGGCAAGCACTTTACCAATGTACTATATTCCCAGCTCGAAAAATTATGAATTATAAATAAGAGTTTCTATGCTTGTATAATTTTATCAAAATGGATTCTATGCCATGTAAACTTATGAATAACAACTAAAATAAAGTTAAAACTAGGAAATAGGAACATGAAACAAAATTGATAGAATAAAAGTCTGATGATTAAATGTCTTTAGGTTCATTTCAGAATTTTCTGAATCTCTCCCTATGTGGAGTCTGCCAAAGTTATTCAGGCCTGAAAGAAAGGTAGAAGTTCAGGATGCTGCAAAGAGAAGACGAAGGGACTGCACCTCTGCTGCATTGATATACAGGTGAAGGGATCCAAATGAGAAGATAATCTCAAGGTCCCCCATGTTTAACTAGGGCAGAGAGGAGCAAGGTGCTTGATTATATATTTATTTAATGGCACATACATGGAGATATATATAGAATTATAAAAATCTGAAATTAGTTTTCCTGGATTTACAAATGAAAGCCAAATGTTTTTTCCTTGAAGAAAGAGATCCTTGACCCTCTTTTAACACTAAGTCTCATCTGTATTATATGACTTTTTGCACCCCTGATGTTTAGGGAGCAAGATACAGATCTCTCTTTTGAATCTTATCAAAACAAGCAGGCAGAGGTGAGAAGTAAGTAATGCTGTTTTTTTTTCTTTGTAAAGTGCAGAGTGTCCAGCTGCAATTAAGGATGCACCCCTTGGCAAGGCTTTTTTGACTGTTGTAGGAAGGCAGGTGAGCACCCAGGTCCCAGAATCAAGGTGAGTGGCAGGAGGCAGAAAGATTGCCCAGGTTTGCCTTGTTCTGTGGAAATCTGCCATCATGTGGCCACCATAGGTATTTCTTTCAAAAAATGTCTCACCAGTGACCAAGGGAGCCCAGGGACAGCTGGATTTTATATGTCTGTGCTCTCTGATGTCTCTTCTGTGCTAATCTTCTTATTCTGCCTCCAGAATAAACCACTTAGAGAAAAACCAGGCTCTAATTCTGACATCCACATCCAAGTCTACTACAGGGCACCTGTCAAGCCTGCTGGAAGCACTCACCAATGTGGGCAAAAGGCAATGTGTTTATTTGGCACTGAATATTTCTTTTCTGTTTCTACTGTTTTTGTTTTAGCTACCTGCCCCAGGTAGCCCATGTAGCAGTCAATTCTACTGGCCTTCCAGTACTTTTACAAGATGTATTGACAACTTTTTAACAAACTGAAAGACCATATTCATTTGCATATGTTTAAATATATAAAAGATGAAATGTCAGCACTCCAAAGAATGCTTTGTGATAGTCTTATTATAGGAAGTGGCCCAGGTTCAAATCAACCTCAATTTTTTAGCATTAGATCCAAATAGAACTTAGAACTCTGGTAACCAGGCACACACATTCCATAGAGGGTGCATTATTCATCTCATATAAAGGGAGATGCACAAGATAAAGAGATGTTTTCATGACATATTCAAACCTTTCAGGGTTCTAGGCACAAATATGTCCAAACCACATTTGCACATTGGCTCAGCCTTCACATCAGGACCTATGACTATTTATCAGAAGGCATTTATGGGTAAAAGAGAGAAGTTTAGAGAAGACCAATCCAGACAAGTCCTCATCTGGGATCACAGCTGGTAAGTTTTTTGACATTCCCCTTCTGTATGTGGGGGGGGGAAGTAATTGAGGGGCACCTTCAATGGAAGAATTAGGTTATATCAGGACATGGGTGGTAAGGTGGATATTTAAATATTGGGTTCTAGTTTTTTTTTTTTTTTAACTGAAATTACTATTCAAAGACCTTATTCTGTAATCCAATGTGTGGAGGTCTATGCATATATTCATCTATTTCTAGATGAGTCGCATCCCCCAAAAAATAAAACCACTAAAGGCATGACAGTGCAGTTATGTTGGGTCACAGGCTAGAATGGAATTAATCCATCGTGATGTCTTATTTAAGGGGAACAAGTGGGCGATTATGCAGTTCATGGCCCTGAGGTAGGAACCAGATGCCAGATAAAGATCACTATTAGCTACCCCCCAAGTTAAAATGGGATCAGAGCAAGAAGAGGGACACTGAGTGGGCGAGTAGATGGTTTCACGGAGGTTGGTAGATTATGAGACCAAAGTTGGTAGGGGATAGTCATTTGGAGCGAGAAGGGTTTATGACTAAATGTGGTATGTATCGCCAGTGATTTTAATGTGCTATGCACTTTGAACGATGGCTATATGGTAGATCACTGTCGTATTGACGAGCATTTAATGTGAAGGGATAATATACTGTATTATGTACTATGTTAGTATTATGAACGTGCTTATATGCATGGGGAGAGTGTTATTAATGTTGGTTAAACATATAATGTCCTATGTACATGGATTAATAGTAGTCTAATGGGGAAGAGCAAGTAATGCACGATATACATGGAAGTGAATTGTTGGATGAAAGTTAATAGTGACATAAAAGTCAAGATTTAAGTAACTGGTCGAGTGCAGGGAATAGTTTAAGTAAGAAATATCAGCTTTGGGAGTTGAAGGTGAAAAGTGTATTTTCTTCCCTGATGGGCTGCTCTAAGAAGTCTATAGCTTCATTTTTGGTTTACAAGACCAAAGTAATGTTTATACTATTAGGGCTCTTCATTTAAGAAGTTTGTTTTCAATTAGGCTAACGGTTGGTAAGATTAAGAGAATGATGGTGAAGTAGAGGATTGATGCTAATTGACCAATAATGATAAACGGATATTCAACAGGTTGGCCTCTGATTCAGGTTATCGTAAATAGGTCTGCTACTAGAATTCAGAATATGCATTGACTTAATGGTCGAAATATTATACTGCTTTGTTTAGATAGATGGAGTAGTGGAAAAAGTGTTAGAATAAGGATTGAAAAAACTAGAGCTAAGACACCTCCTAGTTTGTTGGGGATAGATCGTAGGATAGCATAGGCAAACAAGAAATATCATTCTGGTTTAATATGAGGTGGAGTGCTTAGGGGGTTTGCGGGTGTGTAATTGTCAGGGTCTCCTAGAAGGTCAGGTGAAAATAGAACTAGAGTTATCAGAGCTAGAATGAGAAGAAGGACTCCGAGGACATCTTTAATAGTGTAATATGGGTGAAAAGGAATTTTGTCTGAATCAGAAATAAGGCCTGAGGGGTTGTTTGATCCGGTTTCATGGAGGAAAAGAAGGTGGACTATGACTAGAGCTGCAATGATGAATGGAAGAACAAAGTGGAATGCGAAAAATTGTGTTAGAGTAGCTTTGTCTACTGAGAAACCACCTCAAATTCATTCTACTAAGGTTGTACCGATGTATGGGATGGCAGATAAAAGATTAGTGATTACGGTTGCTCCTCAGAATGATATTTGGCCTCAGGGGAGGACATAGCCCATAAAAGCTGTGGCTATTACTGCGAATAGAAGAATGACTCCAATGTTTCATGATTCAAAGTAAGTATATGAGCCGTAGTATAATCCTCGGCCTACATGAAGAAAGAGGCAGATGAAGAACATAGATGCACCGTTAGCATGTATATAGCGGATAAGTCAGCCGGAATTTACATCTCGACAGAAATGAGTGACTGATGAAAAGGCTGTTATAGTATCAGATGTGTAATGCATTGCTAGAAATAGCCCCGTGAGGATTTGGATAGCTAGGTAGAGGCCTAATAAGGATCCAAAGTTTCATCATGCGGAAATATTGGAAGGTGCAGGTAAATCAATAAAAGAATGATTGATGATTTTGATTAAAGGGTGAGTTTTGCGAGTGTTTGTCATTAGTGTTTTTATAGTTGAATAACAACGATGATTTTTTATGTCATTAGTCATGGTTAGACTCCATGTAAAAATAATGACGTATGTAACGTATTTATTGAGTATACTCTTTGTTTTAGGTTTTGTAGGATTTTCTTCAAAGCCTTCTCCTATTTATGTGGGTTTAGGATTAATTGTTAGTGGGGGAATTGGATGTGGGGTTGTATTATATTTTAGAGGGTCTGAGCAAGACTAAGTTAATAAAATCTGTGTGTTCTTTGAATGGTTTATTTCTACACCCCAATATAGGGAGAGGTTATATCCTTCCCTGTACCTGTACCTCTGCCCCACCCATGAGCAACTGCCCTCCTCCTGTCTTCCACTTGGTGCCAGTTCTTTTATATTTCAGGGAAAACAAGTAATATTAATTTTTTTTACTTACTATAATTTTTTAAATATGCAAAACTATTGGGAGTCCATCTTTAAAAGTTAGATACTTACTAATGAAGGCATTTTGTCATTTGAAAGGACGTCCATATGACTATTCTATTAAAATGACTTGTTATCCTGATGTGGTTTAACAACAGCAGCAGCAACTAGAGGATGTGTTAAGACACAGTTCATGGCACATGTGATACGAACTTGTGATTTCTCTCCTCAGGGTATTTTAGAAATGCAAGTAACCCTCATCTTGAAGTTGCTGGAGAGACCATCTTGGCTTTGCAATCTGACCAGGACCAAGATGTTTCCTTTTTGCCACCCTAGAACCAAGCGACAGAGTCTTCTGGACCCTACTGCACCAGGAAAACAGGATGGACTCCTCTGGGAAGGTTGTTTCATGCCTGGCACCTTTGGCTTGTGACCTGAAGGGGAACTGATTTTATTTTATCTGGTGAAGAAGAAAAGATTTCTGAAACTTCCGCATAGTGCACCCAAATGACAGACCCCTTTCCTGTCTAAGGCTCCCAGACTGAATCTCGGTGGGGACTTAAGTGCAGATGGCTAGGCCTGTGCCACATTCCCCAGCCCCACAGGCCTGACCCAGGACACCTTGTGGACAGGGTGCAGGCCGGCCAGCAACTTGTTTTGTTCAAGACAGACTGTATTCAAGTCTCCCCTCCCAATCGCTTATTAGAAGCTCTGAAATCTTTACTAGACTTGCATATTTGTTTCCCTTTTGCTTTTATATAAAATATAGTTTATGGTGTTATATTTATTTTTAACTGAGATACTGTACATATGTAAATATCATTTTTTTATTTTTAGATGAGAGCTCACTAAGTTGCTCAAGCTGGCCTTGAACTTGGGACCCATCTGCCTCAGCCTCCCAAGCAGCCGGGATTACAGGCTTTGTGCACTGCCATGCCCAGCTTGTAAATAGCTCTTGACAGGAAGAAAATATATGAATGTAATATTAGCTTCCTATCAGTGAACTGAACAAATATATCATTGAAATTTATGCTGCAATCTGAGTTGCTGCAAACATAGCCCAGTTTGTTTACTTTTGAAAAATGTGACAAAGCTACTAAGAATGATTTATGGCAGGCTTTCTACTACTGTGGGTGGGACTTCTTAAGCACTCACCCTCTGCTTCTCCCGGGAACTCTCCTCACAAAGATGTTATTGGTGTAAAGCTGAAGGATTTTTCATTTTTGTACAGATATATTGTCGACGTTTAAGAACTTGAGAGGGAAGTAGATAACTGAGATGCATGGATATCAACTTTCATGCTTTAGAATACTAAAAGATAGGAAACCATAGTTCTGATCAGAACTTGCCCACAAATACCAGCGATTCTGGGGGGTTAAATCATGTACTCTTCAAATTGATGTAAGTACACCAAACTTAGATTTCATGCTTTTAAAATTTAGACTCAAATGCTTTAGAATTTAAACAGTTTTTTCATTAGTTAATAATTCAAGGTTCTGTAAACATTTGATTAAACTCTGCATGCATATGTCATTGTTCTTGTTTTTCTGTTTATCTTCTCAACAATGGGCCCAGAGAAGAAGGAAGAGTAGCCCACTGGGGATTTAGGAACCAGCTGCCAAGGGCCCTCTTTTCCTCTCTGATCTTTTTTTTTTTTTTGTATGTCTTTTTCTTCTTTTTTTTAAATAAAATTTCTGAAGCTACACATTGAATTTCCTGATATAAAGGATACCCCCTTCCCAATCCCCAAATTCTATTGAACTGGTTCTCTGAGAAAAACAGAAGGAATCCATACCTACCATGCCAAAGAAAATAAGACGTATGAGATTTTAGTTTGTAATCCAGGGTGACATTTAGGCAATTTGACAGAATGAGTTAATCACAATCAGAAGCCACATTAAAAAAAAAAAAAAGTCTTGGAGATACTGTTTTTCTTTGGTAACAAGCAATCTTTAATTTTTTTTTATTGCTCAGAAAGTGAGACTGTCATGTTGTTAAAATCTGTTAATCTAGTATCAAATACAGTTATTCAAGTGCAATCTTGTATTATATACAGAGATTAATTTACCATTAAGGCAAAAAATGAGCTTCTACACGTGTTGTGAGGTGTAGAATTTGCATGCTGAACCACAAGGTGCCTGTGAAGCCCTTAGGGACTCTGTAAATAGTTAACCTTTATTTACAATTCAATTTGTATGTTAAAATTGTCTATGTGAATGCCTTTCCAAAGCAAAGATTTCTCCTGGCTGCAGTTTCTTTTCAGAAAGTATCTCAAAGCTTAGGTTTGATTCTTTTTTGTAACAACAGAATTTTCCAAGGTGGTTATTGGCTCTCCTCTCTCCTCTGCCTGCCTCTGCCCTGCCCCCCTCCAGCCCCTGTTTGTAGGTGTTAATTGCTCCTGGGCTCCTTGCTGAGTGTGACTTGAGCCCACAGATAAACTTCCTGTTTACTTGAAAGCTGGGTGAATTGATGGAAACACCTTTCTCCCTCCATGCGCTCAAGGACATTTTCAAAGTTGGTGAGGTTTAGTGTCGTTTTGCGAATTTCCTTGGAGGCCTCAGGGGAGCCCACGTCGTTTCTGCCATGCTGACCGGTCCCTGGCCAAGGTCTGCACCTGGCTGCCCCCTGAACAACGTGGAGACTTTCTCACGCGTAATTCCTCCATGTGGCTTGCCCTGAATTACGCCAAGGTTGTATTTTAAACAGACCCGGAGAGGGAACAGTTTCCCAGCAGGAGCAACACCCCCCCCACACACACACACACTGTTATCCAGGGTGACAGGGGCGGGGGCGAGCGGAGGCCAGCCCCTGGTCAGGTAGCTCAGGCCCTTGGAGGCCAGGCATTGTCCTTCCCGGTGCCTGGCCGCTGCCGCCCGTCGTCATAGTCGGGCGGGGGCGTGGGCCCGGGGCGCGCGGGGGCGGGCGGCAATGACGCGTGGCCACTGAGCTCCAGCAGGGAGGACGCGCGGCCGGGCCAAGCGGCGGGCGGCAGGGGCGGGCGGTGCGCTACCGGAGCGGCCGCTGGGGGGCGCCCCGAGCCAGGCCTCTTTGCCGCCCAGGGCCCGCGCCCGCAGCCAGAGCAAGCAGCAGGCGGGTGAGCCGGTGGACTCGGACCCTGAGGTCTTCTTCTTGTTGGTGTGGCTAGAGGACACTGGGGAGGTGTTCCGAGTGTCAAACTGCCGTGGTGACACAACCGTGCGGGAGCTTAGAGAGGACCTGGACCTGATTGTCGGCATCTCCTTCAACCTCCAGGGGCTCCACTACTTGGACCAAGGTGGCCCCTGCCCTCCCCACATCCCTTGAGCTCTGGTGAGGGGTACCTGGTACTCCTCCTGCCTGAGTTATAAAGGGAGGCCTGCCTGCGAGGGTACCCCGGGTGTTAACACACACTGGCCACCTTTAAACCCCAGATGGAAGAGCCACTGGGGGTCTTAGCCACATAGGGACTTTTCAGCCCCAAACACTGGATTCACAACAGACCCAAACTCAAGGCAGACCTCACAGCAGGCCCCCTAGTCCACAGAAATCCTGCCTGGGTCAGACTACATCTGCCAACCTCTAGTAAGTCCAGCTCATAGGAGGACCCCAGATCTCCACACCACAGCAAGGTACCCCAGAAGCCCAGACCCTCAAGTTCCCCATGTCTTCATAAGGGAACTATGCCCCAAAGCCAGCTGTGTCCACACAAGACCATAAACCGAACAAACAAAAAACCCCCTATCCTCAGAAGTACCCCCAAACCCAGGACAATCTGCCTGTCAGAACCCCAAACTCCAATCAAACCCAAGTCCTCATGTCATACTTGTGAACATTGGAACCCCAAGTCCCCTAGCCAGCCATGTTCTCACAAGCTCACAAAGCCTGAGACAAACCCTGTTGATCTCAGGACCCCAGTCCGGAACAGAACTGCCCATGACTGAACCCCAAATCTCCAAGCTAAACAATATAGCCTCAAACCCCAGATCCTTCACCAGCTGGGTCTGTCCAAGGAAGCTAAAATTCCAACCCTTCCCCCACAAGACCCCTAAGCTCAGAAAAAACCTTGCCAAATTTGAAACCCCAATCCCCCAGGCTAATGATGACTACCTCACAACTGGAGTCCTCGAGCAACTGTGTCCATGCAAGCATGCCACAGCTTGAATGCCCACGTTGGGACCCCAGCTCAGAGCAGACCTGCCCAAGACTGAGCCCCAGTTCCAGGCTAACCATCCTTATGTTAGAACCCCCAAACTCCCATCAGCCATGTCCATGCAAGGATGTCAAAACTCAAAAAAGCCCTGCCCACACTAGGACCCCAAAACAGAGCATACATGCCCAAGACTCAACCCCAAACCTCCAAGCTAACCATTGCTACCTCAGAACCCCAAAACTTCCATCAATGGTGTCCACACAAGGACTAAGTGAAGCGTTACCCATCCCAGGACCCCAAGACCCAGAACAAATGGCCAAATTTGAACCCCAAGTCTTCAGGTAATGACCATTACCTCAGAACCCTGACTCCTCCAGCAACTGGGTCCACACAAAGATGCCAAAATTCAAACCAACCTGGACCACCTCAGTACCCCAACCAAGAACCGAATCCCAGATCCCCACACTGGAGTACTACCTCAGAACCTGGAGTCCTCTGGCAACCATGTCTACACAAGGATGTTGGAGCTCAGTACAAACCCTACCCACCTCAGGACCCCAAAACCAAGGTCAAACTTGGCCAGATCTTGAGCCCCAATTCCCCAAGAGAGTCATGTGACCTTCAGAACCTGAGTCCTCCAACAGCCGTGTCCACACCAGGGTGCCAAACTTGGAGAAGAACTCTGCTCCCTCAGGATCCCATGATCTCTCTGCAAGCACTGTCACATTTGCCCCTCAGATCCTGGAGCTGCCCTGGTGTCCAAGAAATCCTAAATCCCAGAGCAGACTCTACCCAAAACTCTGGATTCTAAATCCCGTCTCCAGCAAGCCATCTCTATCTCCACACCCCAGACCATCAACAACTTTTGTCAAAGCCCCAGACAAACCCTGTCCTCATCCAGACCCCCAAACCCAAAGCCAGCTGTGCCCACATCTTAAAGCTAGTCCCTGAGGTTACCATGACCGCATCGGAACCCCAATCCAGGCAAAGTGTCCTCAGAAGATTTCCAAGAATGAGACAAATCCTGCCTACAACAGGACCCCAAAACTCAAGTGAAATATCCCCGTACTGAACCCACAAACCTCCATGAAATCACAGCTACCCCAACTCTCCAAGGTTGAAGTCAACCATGTCCATGTCAGGAAGTCAAGGTTCAAAACAAGCTTTGCCTGTATGAGGACCCCAAAACTCAAAAGCAAACTATGCTTATATTTGAAACTCAGATTCTTTTAGCTAAACCCACCCATACCAGGATCCCCAATTATAGACCAAACCCTGACAAATTCAGTCAGAACCCTAAATCTTGGAGCAGATCCTATCACCAAGACCCCAAATCTCAGTGTACACCTGCCTGATTTCCTAACCTACAGTTTCCACACTATACGGGCTTCATGAGAACCCCGAATCCCAAAACAAGTCCTGGACATACAAGGACTCCAAATACCATACAAAAGACCCTTCCCAAACCAGGACTCCTAAACAAACAGCAAAACTTGTTTGCATCAGAATCCCAAATCCAGAGCAAATTCTATCCTTATCAGGACCCCAAAACTCAAAGCAAACCATGTCCACATTTGAACCCCAGTACTGGCTCTAACCCAGTCTGTATCAGAATCCTGAATTCTGAGCTGTGTTCTTGCCTAGGAGCTCAAAGCTAGCCCAACCGGAATCAGAATTCAGTATCCGAAGCTCACCATGCTTAAAGCAGGACCCCCAAAGACCCTTTGTCCATACAGATCCCATGTGGAAGGTAGGTACCTGGGGGAGGCCAAAGACCCCACGGCTCAGGTCTCCCTCCACTCATCTCCTTCCCTCAACCTGAGGAAGTGGTTTCCCTATCCCGATTCCCTACAGTATTTAGAATATGAGAACAGGATCAAAGCCCCTGAGATCCATCATCTCCCCACCTGGTTGAAATCAACGCAAAACACTTCAAGAAAATGAAGATATTAAAAAAAAATCTCTGGGCTGCTGCACAGAGATGTGAGGAGCCAATATTGCAGAGAGACTGCAGCTGTACTGCAGGGCCGGGAGGCGATGGAGACGAGACCTGAGAGCAGCCTGTCTCCACCAGCCAGCTCCTGGACTGCCCTTCTGGGCTCAGTTTCCTAATCCGTAAAGCAGAGCCCCATTAGCTCTGGAATTCTCCGTGCTGTTCCCCCATGGACAGGAATGACTCAGGAAACTCCAAACGGACGCTTTTGCACTCTTTAAAGTAGGTTCAACATTTTTCCATGGCATATTTATTTTTCTGCAGGAACATTCAAAAGATGTTCTTGGGCATTTTCAAGGCCTTATTTAGCAGGAAGAGTGTCTCGAGCCTAGAGTGTACCTCACATGTTAAGAACGACGGTGAATCATTGAAGGACTGATTAAGGGTCCCCCACAAGTAATTTGAAAATTATGTATCTCCAACTACAAATGTCTGGACCCCTTCTGTTCATTTATTTTCACGGATGAGCCCTGCTGAGCAATAAATTCAAGAGAGTTAAGAGGGAAAGAGAGAGATGGGGTGAGTTAACACTGATGTCACAGAGCTGTTACTCAGCAGCCACTTAGCAACTGCTACGGAGCATGACCTCTCTCTGTTGCGTGGTCCTTCCTGTAGATGGCAAACGAGAGAGAAGATGGTACTACTTCAGTGTTATGAGAAATTTGGGCTACTGTCTATAATCTGGGGATGCTACTCTTGCCCACTGCGAAGGAGGAAGAGGGAAGAGCGAATGAGATCGTGTGTGAGCATCCCATCCAAGCAAGTGGTCAGGGAGTCAGCGAGTGAGGCGAGGGGCGCCCTTCCTATCCTTGGGCAACTCTGCTGATTGACTTAGCTGGCGATAGTGCCTAAGGCCCGGCCGTCTGCCTGTCAAGGGGCGTGCTCTGCATGTGTCACCTGCCCGCCTTTGCCAGGGAGCACAGCTTTCCTCAGTGTCTCAGAGCTGTCTGGATGTCGAGTTGTCTTAGACTGATTGCTAAAGATCCTCTGTGTTCCAGCCACAGACAGGACCCCGATGAACAGATTGGTTAGTCACTATCCTCCACTTCCATCCACTCTTTGGAATTTCTAGTGATCAAATGGTGCCCCTAAAGCCCACAAAGCTCCAGTCTGTTAGCAGATGGCTTTGCCCATTCCAGCCAGGGGAGCCTCTGTGTGCTCCTAGCAGACAGATGTGCACCTGTCTTAAGAGGTTGTCGAGAGGATCAAAGAACTTAGTGCAGGCACAAGGCACTCACTTTGAAGGACTGAACACACAGGCCCACAGGGGTCCCTGCCACCCGATCCCAGCAGACCAGCGAGCTCCACTCCCTGGGAATGTGCGTCGGCCTGGCATGGGCAGACCCGAGGCACACTTGTCATTCTTGAGACTGTAGATGGTCAACGCGAGAAAACGCATGCATTTGAAAAGGTCAACCAAATACAACTTGAACCATCTAAAAAATGCTCTCTATTAATATTCATGTTACCACTGCCGATGGTCTTCCCCAGAGCCTGGATCTGTGAACTTAGAACAGACCCACCCTGTGTCCTTCACGTGGATAAGCCTCTGTGCCAGGTGATGACAGGCTTAGGAGCTCAAACACGCCAAGACCCAGCACAGTGAAAGTCAATATTTGCTCCTTATGTGGCCATGGGACTGCCTTGAGATGATCTTGTCCCCCGGGGCCATTGGCAACACCTGAAGACGTTTTTGACTATGGGAACCAGGTGCAGGGGCTCCTGATCCCCTTGGGTAGAGACCAGGGAGTCTGCCTCACGTCCTTAAGTGCACAGGGCAGAGAGCACTCAAATTCAAAATGGCAGGTGTGCCAGCATGGAGAAACCCTGCCCAGGGTCGTCATGTGAATCCAACAATTTTTGTTCACTGTCACCTCTTTGGTTAGCAAATGACAACATTGACCAGAGCTGGTCTTTTAGTTAAATGTATGTAACTTGTGTAAGTGCATTTTACCGCAATACATAGTTGTCTCAAGTTTAAGTAGTTCTCTTTGTAAGAGTTTGCCTCATAAAACATCTTTACTGACTCATGTATTTTTTCACAACAGGACAAGCTATAATTGCAGAATTTTATAAATGGTTGCCATTGTGTTTTTGGTCCAGCTTCAATCCTAGCTGAGCCAAATTAATTTTCTAAAAAGCATTAACGACAACAGGCTCATGCGGAATCATCAAATGAGATCTTTGTTCAAGATTCTAAAATTATCTTTGCGATTCCCAAGGTCAGATAATCTCCTAGCCAATGTAATAAGTTTTCTTTAATGCCCAGTTTTTTTAAAAGGAAACATTGCTCCCCACAGGAGATATGATAGATGACGGCACCCTCAAGTTCCATGACGTCATGCCCGGAGGAGTGATTTCCCTGAGCATTTGGCATTATAATGGCTGGATAGAACTGGTTTTGGCAGCCATGGAAGGGGACCTCAGTAAGGTGCTTCCCGCTTCTTTCCAGGGGTGTTGCACAGAGCGACAATCTTTATTGTGCGGGTTTGAGTGGAGGCTTCAGAGAAAGGAAGAAAGATGAGGACCTTGGTCCCCATGATGGCACACTGTTTCAGGAGCTTCCCCTCACTCTCGGGGAGCACAGTTCCACGGCCTTTACTTATTTATGGCTTAGGGACCCACTCATCCCTCACCCCCCACAATCAAGGCAGCGCATACGTCCATTTGCCTTCTGAGGTTGAGAGTCACTTGACCCTGGTGGAGGGCTCCAGAGCTCTGGGCCTTGCCTGCCTGCTGCAGCCGTGCCCAGGTGAGCGGGAGGTGACCCAGTTCCGGGGGGCACCCACAGCACCCTGGATGGCAGCAGGACCCACTGTTTGCCAGGCCTCCCCCGTGGGGCACTCAGCTGACTCTGGGTGGGAGGGAAGGACAAAGACCAGGATGTTTACCCATCAGAGAAGATGAATCGCTGACACGGGGGTTGGTGGATGTTTTCCTGTGGATCAGATTCAGGGGGAGAGGGTGCAGTTCCCTCGCAGGGCTGTGGCCAAGCAAGGGCCGGCCGCAGGCCCTGGCAGGAAGGGTGGCCCATCCCGGTCATTGCAATCCTCCTCCAGACCCGTCCTTGCTGCTGTCCCTTCTGTGTCCCAGCATCCCCATCCCTGGGCCTTTCTTCTGCTGCCAGCAGTTTGGTCTGGGCTCAGCTTTCTGGCTCTCGCCACGATGTAGGGTTCTCTCTCTCCTGTTTGGGGTTTCGAGTCAGAACTGCGGCAGACCCATGTCCTTATGTCTGTCACTTCTGTCTCCTGTGCTGTTCCCTACCTGGCCCTGATGTCTGGGGCAGAGTCCTTCCTGTGGATCCTGCAGCCTTCCTCCCATGTTCCATGAGGTGACCATATGACAGGGCCCCTGTGAGAGGGGTTCAGAGTACTCCACAGAGGCACTGGGCACCAAAGTGGACAGGAGGACAGAATTCGGGCCGTCTCGAGGAGACTTCCCCCTTGGGCTGCCGTCTGGTTGGTGTCTTTGTTAAGGCCACAACTACCTTCCTCTGGCCACCAAAAAAGCTATTTGCTCTCGTTAAAACATCGACTGGGATGTTCCTGCCTCCCCAAGTTGATGGATGGTGATTTTGTCTAGGGAACACCCACGGGGCGTTGAAGAGTGTCCCCCACCACCCTTCCCTGGCTTCCTACCATTTCTTGCCCTCTCCTTTCCCGTCATGCACCTTGGTGTGGGTCAAGCAGACAGACCTTTCCTGAGCCACCCTCAGCCTCTGACTGCACCTACTGCACTTCCCAGAGTAACAGTCTGTGTTCTCTCCCCCAGCTGTCCTGTCTCAGAATCACTGAAGATTCCTTCTACCGAACAGCAAATTCACGCTACTTGGAGGGTGAGAAGTGGAAGTGGTGGACATCCCAGAGAGCATTTGTGGCCTTGTACATTGCCTCCCACAGAGGTCACTGTGACGTGGTGTAGTACCTTCTAGAACAAGGTAATCTGGGCAGAAAGCATGGTACTTTGGAGAGTCTCGGGGGACCACATCTTGGTCTTCCTGGATCCTTCAAGTGCTGATTCTCTGGGTCTGATTCCTGTCACTCACAGAGCTGGGTCCGTGCCAGGCCTCCATGGGTGTCTGGGAGTGTCTCAGTTCATGCCAGGCAGAGGCTGTCGAGGCCAGACCCTGGAAGATGCTGCTGTTGCAGGGAGACCAACCAGAACACTGCTGGGGACATGGCCACACTGTCTGCACAATTCTAGTCCCACCTGCAGTTGGAACATCCCAGGTGGCCTGGCCCACGGGTGGTCCTCGGACGGGCCCTGCCTTCTTTCTGCAAGTCTTGCAGTTACTTCCTCTGGTGACATTCTCCCCAGACTCTTCTCACTCTTGTCTCCACTTAGGGGTGACCATTGTTCTGTCTGTCCCCAGGGAGCCCGCATTTCCTCTGAACTGAAGGGTTTTGCTTGAGATTCTGCAGCAGTACTCTTTATCCTCCTCTGACACAGGGTATTTTGTGTGGGGGGGCGTGCTCATGATTGAGATGCAGAAGATTGGAATCCTGTAGGCAAGAGCTGCAGGGCCCTGGGGAGAGGAGGCTGGCGAGGCCGCGTGGGCTTGACGGGCAGGCTCCATGTCAGACCCCTCCTCTCAGCTCCTCTATTATCCCCACTCCACCAAGCATGGTGGAGAGCAGCCCGGGTTTCCTGGGCAAGATGACTGGGCTGCGTGTCGGGCACATGAACCTCTGAGCTGGGCAAGGGTTGGCGACTGTGCCCTCTGCCTTCCTCCACTGCCTCTTTCCTGTTGAAGAATGAAATATGGCTTCTCACAGCCCAGCAGTCCTTTAAGCTCATGAAAAGTCATTTTCACTCTGATGGAACCGTGATGTATTTGAGGGCACCAGTTAAAAAAATGACAGCTGGCTTTGCAAAGTTTTTTGTCCTCTGCAGACGCTGCTGGGAGGAGGCATGTGGGGTGGACTCCACCATCCAGAGTCTGATGGAGACTTCACCTCACCAGCCAGCCATAGCTCATGAAAACAGGCCCCGGAAATGTCAGCCGAGTTTAATTGAATTGCCTTGTTTTCTGTGTCATGATATTTGTTACCCAGAATTTGATTCGATTCAACAAGTCCACACTGGACACCTGCCATTAGCCCGTCCATCTTCGGGAGACAGTGAGACATTCAATCGAAGGGAGATCTGTCCATGAGTCAGGCTGCTGGTCGTCCGTCACTTCCCAGTGCCTGTCTCCTCCAGGCCCGAGCTACGTGCCTGGGGTGAAAACAGCAGTGATCAAAATGAGTATCTTCTACCCTCATGGAGCTCACTGGGGAAGTTATCAGATTACAAATAATTAATTCCATGGTCAGTCACATGGGGGTATTTTAAAGGTGGCAGATGTCTGCTGAATTCATGAAGGGGTGCTGTGGGGAAGGGGAGCTGAGGAGGGCTTCCCAGGAAGGTGAATGGAACACTTAAGAAGGATAAGAGTTGTCCCAGGACTGGGGGAAAACAGGCAAGAGTTTTGTTTGTGACAGGAACAGTTTGTACAAAGGGCCGGGGGCAGGATGCAGAGCAGGGTTTAAGGGTAAAGACAGAAGGTAGGTGAAATTAGACCCTCCACTGTGGGCAGGGTCATGGAGGAAGAATGTGGGGGGCTGGTGCTGCACTGATTGGGGGATTACGGGTGAGAGAGCAGCAAAGATCAAGACATTGACCCCACAGCAGGGGGATTGCCATGATGAGGTCTAAGTGGGAGATGACATGGCACTGTGGAAAGACATTGGCTGTCAGGAGGGGACAGGCTGGTGCTGAGGGGTGCTGGAAGGGCAGCAGTGCCCGGTCCTGCCCCTTTTGTGTTCCTGGTGCCAACTGTCTCTAAGGGAGAGTGGCCCTCGCTGACCCGGCTTTCTCATTTTACAGGTACCAACTTCCTGGATAGCACGCCCCTGGGCAGGACTCCCCTGCACGTGGCCGTGGCCATGGGCCGGCTGGACTGTATGAAACTCCTGCTGGAGCACGGGGCCCCCATCCAGGAGAAGGACGCCAAGGGGGAGACCCCCATCTCCATTGCCCGCTGCATGAACCACAAGCTGACGGGGAGCAACGCCTGTTCCTGCTCTACTGGCTGGCCAAGGGGACGGGGAAGATGCACATCAAGGACCTGATCCTGAGGCAGGTCTTCCAGAGGATGTGCTCCAGCTTGGGCTCCAGGAAGACCTCAAGTTAGCTCCCCTGGAGATGTCTGCACACCAAAGCTGACCCCGGCGCCTGGGCAGAGGTCACCCCGTGGGACCCCGGCAGTGCTCGCCAGGGTGGGGAAGGGGAGATGAGCCAGACTCAGACGCGGAGTTCACCGTCCTGCTGGAGGGAGGGTGACTTGGGGAGGGGGTGGCGGGGCCGCGTGTTCCTGCGCATGTTCTGACCCATTACAGACCCACAGGCCCGCACGGCCTTTAATTCTAAGCTGTTTGCGCCTCGTGTCCCGTCATGCTGAGGCAGGGGGTGACAGGAACAGACCCCCCACCCAGGCTGTTCAGGGCAGCGCTGTCCAGGACGGATCACAGTAATGAGCGCGACTGTCACTCTGCAAAGCAAGTGCCCGCCACTGTCGGGAGGTCGCGAGGGTTCAGTGCGTGAGATCCTTGCAGCTGGGCGCTCCCTGGCTAGGGGTGTTCAGGAAGCGTGGCCAAGCCATGTTTGAGGGACAGAAGCCAAGCAGGGGGGAGCTTGGTTCTCCCACGTGGCTGCCTCAGGACCTCAGCAAGGTGCGGTGGAGGGTGGTGGGAGACGAGTGAGCTCACACAGGACAGAGCCTGGTTTCTGCTGTGGCCAGTGCCAGCCCCACAGCCTCCCTGCAGGCAGGCAGACACCCTGAGTGTCTGCGCCCGACTCAGGCCACCTCGGTCAGGCTGGGAGTGGGCCTGCAGCAGCCGCGCCTGCCCTGCAGATGGGGGCCTGGGCTTGGAAGTAAACAGAGAAGGTCTGCAGAGGGCACCGGGACCCAGCAACAGTAGAAATTCAAGCCCAAGGCTGCTCGGTGGTTCTAGAGCTTTCTAGGGCAGAAACCTGACTTTTTGAAAAGATAACTTCTGGTTTTTAAATGTTGGCTTGAATTTTGGGGGAAGACGGCATGGTACAGAAAGAGTGAGAAGATTTGAGGCACCCACACACCCTGTGTGCTGTCCAGCTCATCTGCTCCTCCTGGGAACCAACCTAAGGACCCGTGGGACCATGCATAGCTCTGAGCCACTGCCAGGGAACGGCCAGGATGCTCACAAGGTGCCACGTGTCATGCACCTGCTGCCCCACCCACCCGTGGCTGTTTACGTTTTCCTGAAGCCCTATATTCCAGCACCACCTCCAGTATCCGAACTTGTGGCCAAGGTCTCCTGACAATCGAGGGGCTATCTTTGCGGTGATGGAAAATGACTGTGTGTCCTGGCTGCCCTTCCTTCCCACTTACATCCCAGAAACCGGATTTGGCTTTTAAATTAATGGGCCACATTTCCTGCTGTCACAGCAAGCAAGGTCTTGTTGACGCTGGGGTCTTGTACTCCTCTACGTGGCCTGCCCAGCTCAGCAACCTGTTTGACAAATAAGAGTCAGGAAGAAATAGCTTCGCGTCAGCCACGTCCAAGCTGAGATCTTGTGTTTGGCAGACGTTCCCTAAAGTCAATAGGCAGATATTAAGTCACCCCAATCCAACGGGTCAGTGCACTTAGCTAATGAGGTGTGCGGAGGTGTGACTCGTGCGCCTTTTAACTTAAAAGGTGGCGTCACTCCAGGTCCGCGTCTGGCAGTAGCTTTGCTCGGCTGTCCTGGTTGTTGGGAGAGACAGCTGCCTGGCACCTGAACCCACAGTTCTGGGAGGAAGTGCTGTAGCTTCACTTGCCCCCAATTCAATTAGGTGCTTGGCCAGGTGTAGGGCAAGTTGCACACTCACTCTCTGCGGTGCCAGTTTGCTCAGTCTGTGGCAGGGTCATTTGCACACTTGGGGCCTGGGGAGAGCTCCTCTCTGTAGGCAATCTAACACCCTGTGTTGGAGCTGGGGTGCAGCTCAGTCTGTGCAGGGATCTGGGTTCAGTCCCCAGCACCAAAAAGAAAAAAAAAAAACAAAAACAAAAAACAAAAAAAAAACCCAAAAACCCAAACCAACCCCTGCATCTCACCTGGGAACAAGCCCGAATCGTGTAGCATAAGAAATACGTTCATAATCACAAAATTTAAAGCTGCAACTCGTCTATATGTTGCATCTTGTAGTTAATTCATTAAATGTTAATTTTTTGTGTGTTTTCATGCTTAGGGAGCAAACAACAATTGGGGGAGAGTTGATCCTGAACACTTTGGTGGGACCTTAAAATCCTTGTAGGTCCAGGCCCTGGAGAGGGCGGAGCAGCTGTGGTCTGCATGGGCCAGCTGGGCCACCCCTCTATGTGCAGAGGAAGTGGAGCTCCTTGGAGAGGAGCTCCCATGCACCTTTGCACATGGAGTGCTGGCCTTTCAATCTCCAGCAGGAGGGGCCACCTGCGCGGCTGGGCCAGCGCAGGCCTCAGGTGGCATCTGGCCAGTTCTGCCATGGTGGGCCCCGCTGCTCTGAGACAAGGGTCTCCTATAGAGAAGTGTGGAGGAGATCTTTGTTCGTGGTCCATGAGGGTGCTGGATGCCACTGCTGTCCGAGAGCATAACTGGGAACCTGGCTGGAGTCTGAGAGAAGAGAGGAGACCCATCAGGGCCTCTCCTGGGCTCTCAAGTTGTGACCACTGGAATTGGACTCAGCTCAGCACCCCGGGAGATGTGGCTGCCTGACCTGGCCTCTCTTGGAGGCACAGGAGGGTTCCCCTCGTCTCATCACTGCCAGTAACGCTGCTCACCTGTAGCCCTGAGCAGAGCTGGACATGGGCTGCAAGAGGATGAGGAGGCGGGTGCATCACTGTTCTGTTTCCATCTCCTTGGCGGCTGGGATGCTCCACCAAGGCCAGTGTCCACCTGGAGCACACCTGCCCCCTGGCCTTTCCCCCTCCATGTAACCTCCCTCTATGTCGTGTGTAATTGCAAGTTGCCTCCTTGTGAAAGTGTGATGGAAATTAAAAAGCAGTGAGCAGACTCTAGGTCTTAGACAGTGACCTAAATATCCTTCCCACTTGGCCTCCATGTGGCCTCCATTCCAGGTATCACTACAGAGGTGCTATTCTACCCTGCTGACCCGCTAGACCTTTGAGCACCCTGGGTCTCTTGGACATCACCTGCTCTTTGGCACTTGGCCCTGGCTAGACCCTTTCAGATGAACGGTTGACCAGGCTCTCCCATGGGCAATGCTGCTCTGTGGCACCTGGTACCATTGCCATGTATTCCGTGTGTTGTAGGCCAGGTTTCCATTCCTCTCTCCCTCTTCCTACTTGTGTGGCCTTGGGAGTGAACGTCACCTGCTCCTTCCCAACCTGGTGTTGCTGGTGAAATGACCAGTGTGGACTGTGTTCTCAGACCCCTGGTCTGACCCTTGGTCTTGCAGTGCCATAGGAAGCACCAGGGGTTGTGGCCTGGTAGATCTGGTTAGAATGTCCCTCTGCCTCCTACCGTGTGGCTCTGGGCCAGGCAGTATCAC
The DNA here is from genome assembly GCF_045843805.1 of Urocitellus parryii. NCBI lineage: Eukaryota > Metazoa > Chordata > Mammalia > Rodentia > Sciuridae > Urocitellus > Urocitellus parryii. Next base: position 514,108 of record NW_027554225.1, read on the forward strand.
CTGTCAGAGCCTCGGTTTCCTCATCTTTACTTTGAGGTAATGACACCTGTCTCCTGTTGTCACTGGAGGGATTAGATGCTTGGCATAGAGCAGACAATTGAAAAATGTCAGCCATTATTATTATTACTACTGCCACTTAATTTGCTTAAAATGTTTACTCACTGGGAATCAATACACTCTCTGTTTCCAGAGAGCCTCATACATTTTCAGCAAACCTTATACAATGAGAGTCTCCATCCGGAACTAATCATTCCCAAAGTGGGAGATGAATAATTTCCCTCCGACTTGCTGATTTTGATATGAAGTGGAGGCCTTCGTCAGCGACTTGCAGACTGCGCTCTGAACTTGAAACTCCAGGACCAGTTCTGCAGGAGAGGAAAATAATCTCTAAGGCGAGAGGAAAATTCCAGTCGCTGAGCTCTGCCTCCGCAGTGCGCACCAACTACGGCAGCCTCCAGCAGGGGACACAGACACTCATTAACATTTAGAAAAACACCGGTGTTTGTGTTCATTGCAAATGTCAGAGATGCTGCAGTCTGCGCCACTTTGAAAACTCAAAGGTGGGATCACATGGGGGGATGGCAGCCACATATTTCTGCCTGAACCACAAAACTGTCCAGAGGGGGAATACACACATATCACACACACAGCTCTCATGACATCCCAAAGGAATCAGTAAGCCCACCCAGGGTAACAAGAAGCTCTACCACACCACCTGCCAAAGAGAACACCCCAACGTGTCACCGCGATGTCACTCTCGACCCATTTGGTGGGTGTGCATTCCAAATTTACAGTTGAAATATGGTTAATACTGGTTATGCCTGGGCTGTGGTGGGTGTGAGCATGCCTGGAAGTGTCCTGACCCCGAACGGGGGGAGCAGGTCAGGTCCTACATCCTTGCAGGATCACGATCAGTCAATATGTTTAGAACCTGGCAAGTGGGCCGAGCCACCCCTCATGTGTCAATCATCCTACAGAGACCAGGCCTTTGTACATAAGGGGCATGTTTGTGAGTGCTCATAACAGCTGTTCTGGCAGCAAGGCCTGGAAACACTCCAAATGCCCACCAGGGGGACGTGGGGGCACATTTAGCAGCTGCTGTGTATGTATAGGCCAAGGCAGGAGGGGCATCTGTGACGTGTCATTAAGAGAACTAGTTGCCCAGGAAATGTGTGTGTGCACTGAGCTGCAGTTTTAAAGAGAGGCCAACCCAACGCCTGTGCACGTTGGGTGGATCATGAAGGCTGATGTGTGCAAGATGCGCCCTGAACCCCAGCGTCACTTGCTTCAGGGAAATCCTGGGATAGAGACTTGTGAATTGTGAAAGATGGTATCTCTTCTCTCTACTGTGTCAACACACACAAAATTTACCATTGATGGCCTTCAGTGCACCACATGTGGTGCAAGCATTGCGGCACCACCCTGGGGAGCAGAAAATATTCCAGAATATTCCAGCCACACCTTGAAGGCTCCTTGCAGCCCTCAGCAACCGCCAGTCCACTTCTGCCTGAATGGATTTTCATGTTTGGGATATTTCTAGTGAATCAATCACACCAGGGAGGCCTTTTGTATCTGAGGTTAGCATAGTGTCCTGGGGGTTCACCTACATTGCATCACAGCTTAGTATTTTGTTCCCCTTTATGATCCCCATTTTATTCATGCATTCATCAGCTGGGGAACATTCAGTTGCTTCCACCTTTTGGCTACTAGGAGTAGAGCTGCGGTGAGCGTGATGTCCACTACTGATGGCTCGTTCCAGCTTTCAGCTCTTTCAGGTGATCACCTAGGAGGGGAATTGTCATGGCGATTCTAACAACGTATCTCCCTTTCACTCTTAAAAAAATTGATGTCAAAAAGGAAAGGAAGGACAAAGAAACCCCTTGCTCCGGCTCTGCCAAGTTGGCAAGCCACAGCACGCCCCACCCAACACTTTCCCAGGTGTCCACCTCATTCTCTCGTTCATTCTTTTCAACAACCCTGGAAAGCAGACCGTCTGCAACCGAACCTAGAGAGGGTTTGTTCAAGAGGTCACTGACCCCGCATTAACTGTGCCAGCTCACAGCACTGCCCCTTCTCTATGGGGCTGGTGAACTCTGTCCCACACCCCTCTGGAGGATAGGCTGGATATTGCTGGTGGGTCTTCCTGGCCCTGCTTTCTCCTCTGAGCCCCCTTTCCCACTTGTACATTCAGAAAATGCTGACACTTATTTTCAAAGCATGGAGGAAGTGCCCGGCCAGAGTCCTGGCTGGGCACCAGTGGGGAGTGCAGGATTCAGGACCTATGGGCAGGTGCTCAGGCCCCATAGACACTTCTTCCGGATCCTGAGGGAAGACAGCCACCATTAGGGAACACAGCCACCACTAGGGAACACCTTTTTTCTCTCTTGATCCTGGATTTGGAAGGAAACCCCTCCCGGGCCGACTAGCTACCGGCTCCCGATAGGTGGCGCTGTTGCTCGCCGCTGCCACAGGTGGGGGATGCGTCGGCCCTGGCGGCCGCCAGGTGGCGCAACGAGACCACAAATGACTCACGGAGCCGGAAACTTGCTATTAACCTGACTTGAAGGTCCTGCGTCGCTTTTCTCCTCCGATTTGGACACTTGTGCCCCAAGAGCTTCCCACTCTTGATTCTCTTCTGCTCTCTGGATATTTTCATAGTTTATAATGTTTATAAAAAGCTTATAATGTTTATATAAAGCTTTATGTGAGTAGTATTTCCACATAAAACTGGTAGTCTAAAAACTTGGGCACTGGGTTCTCCAATTGACTCCAAAGTCCTCCTCCAGGGCCCGGGGTGAGAGCTAGCCAGCTCTTTCCCGCTCCCCTTCCACACTGGGGACTGAACCCAGGGTTTCACTGGACTGTACCCCTAGCCTTTTTTATTTTTATTTTGAGACAGGGTCTGGCTAAGTTATCCAGGTTGGTCTTGAAATTGTGATCCTCCTGCTTCAGCCTCCCTGGAAGCAGAGACTACAGGCCTGTGGGGCAAGAGCTAGTAAGTTTTAGGGGCAAATTCTATTTCTCACCCCCCTCCATGGCGGGGAAAAATCTGTGCTCTTTCTTTTACTTCTAATGAGCATTTTAATTAATGTCTCTGCCACCCAGAAGGGGTGACCAAGGAAGGTGAGAAGGAAGAGCACTGTCTTAGGAATTCTGAAGTTCACAACCCTCAGCCTTATTCCTCTCCAGCAATGTCCCAGCCATGTACGGGCAGAAGGACTGAGATATAAAAGGAGCACACCTCGGAATTACGGTTTTTACCAAATTTTTCCTTCAAGCAATTCATGATGTATCTCCAACTTCCTGCGAATGGCAGTACCTTTTGTACCTGGCTCCCCTCAGGTGGGGCTTGAGAATTGCAGGGGAGGAATGAAGACATGTACAGGCCTGGTTATGTCTGTGCTATGAAGTGTTCGATTCTTTAATTGGTTCTGTAATACCCCTTGAGATTTTGTGTTTCCCACCTCACAGATGGGGCTGGGGCTGGGGGAACCAAGGCCCCTACCCAGCTTTGATAAGGAGACGAATAGGGACTGCTGTGGGGAGCCCTGTCCCTGGGCAGGGGTGGAGTTTTCTCAGCAGGGTGACCCACCGGAGCCCCCCACTCTCCTCCAGGCCAGGTCCTCGGGTGGGTCCCACCAGGAAATGGTTTCACCCTCTCCCCGCCTCTGCCCATGCCCATGCCCATGCCCATGCCCTGGCTCGAGCTTCCCCTCTGCCTCTGAGGGTGCCAGATCCGACAGTCTCCTCTACAGTTCTCAAAAGCCCAGAAGAACCCAGTGTTTCCCTCTCAGGGGGCCCTCCCTGCTCAGGGCTGCCCTGCAGGGCCAAGGGGCTGACCCCTCTGCGCCCTCCCCAGCCCGCTCCACTTGTTACCTGAGTGGCAGACCCTCTCTTTAGAAGGTGGGGACACATCCCTATGTCCTTACTGTGGACATCAGTTAAAGTCCCCAGAGAGCAGCCCTCACAGAGCTGATGGCTTGGGGCAATGATGGGACAGTCCTGGGAGGATAACGAAGCTGGGCTCTATGGGAAGGACCCACAGCGATGGGCAGAGAGCCACAGTGGGCAGTGCTGCAGGGGACAGGGCCAGGTGGCTGTCCAGAGCAGATGAGATGGAGCTGAAACCTGAGGAGCCGGAGGACCCTGGGCAGCCCTAGAAATTTCCAGAAGCCACTGGCATGTGACAGCTTAGTTCCCAAAGGAGGAAGCAGAGGTTAAAGGTGGGTAAGGCAGGACGGTGAGGCAGGTCCACTGAGCCCCGAGGCTGCAGCAGTGGCCATGGCCAGGCAGTGCTGTGTAACAGTCCCTGGCCGGACCAACAAGGACCACTTTCCACTTGGACATCTGTAGCCAGGGTGGGCACAGCTGGTGTGTCTCCTCCTATGCCTCTCAGTGTCCTTGCAAGGGCAAGTGGGTGGGCACCTTCTGGGCAAGGGGGACGTGCAGAGCAGGCTCAGAACTACTCACTCTTTCTCTGGATGCAGATCAGTGGTCCAGCAAGTCAGAGGCCAAGCCCAAGGTGAAGGTCAGCTTTGCGGAGTGGTGGCAGGGGTGGAGGACAGAGGGGTGAGAAGGCTGGCCTGGCCAGAGAGGAACTTGCATCCTCCTGCCTCGGCCTCCCAAGTCACTGGCATTACAAGCTGTGTTTTACAGACAATAGTCAGCAGGAGCGGGGGTGGGGCTGGGGCTCAGCGGTACAGCGCTCACCTAGCACCCAAAGGTGCTGGGTTCGATCCTCAGCACCACATAAAAATAAATAAATAAAATAAACATTAAGAAAAAAACTTATGAGTCAACAAAGAAACCATAGTAAAAAACATAAAGAAAAAATAGTCAGCAGGAGGCAAGAGTGGGAACCTTTAGGCCAACTACAGGAGATTGCTGCGGTCCAGCGGGGAGAGGACGATGACCAGGCCAGGAGTGGGGTGGGGTGGGGGATGGGCAGAGGGACGGAGGCCAGAGGTATGGGGAGGGGGCAGGTGAAGCTGGGCTGGGAAAGACGTGTCCTTGGAGCAGCTTGGGATGGTGTGCCGCTTACTGAGAAGGGAGAAGCGGAAGATGGGGGTGAACCAAGCCTTCTCTGTCTCCTGTGGCCCGTCACAAATCATATGAATTCCGTGACTTCAACAGCAAGCTTCCTTTCTCACGGTCTGCATGGAGGTGACCGCAGGGCTGCGCTACCCTCCTTGAAGGGTTTGGGGCGGGAGCCTTCTGCTCCTCCAGCATCAGGGGCTTCTGTCCCTGGGCTTGTGGCTGTGACACTACTCTCTGACTCGGCCTTCACGTGACCTCTTCTTCGTGGTGCCGTGTGTCTTGTTTCCGAGCCATTGAGTTCAGGGTTCACCCCAATCCTGGACGGTCTCATCTCAGGCCCTCACTTAGTCACATCTGCAGCGACCTTGTTTCCAGATAAGCTGTGCTTTACAGGTTCTGGGTGGACATGTCTCTGGGGACCACCTTTCTGCCCGCTGCAGCCATTACATCTGCAATGTCTACCGCCCATCAAGCAGATGAGCAGAAGCCCTCAGGGCACACCTGCTGGGCACACCTGGCTGGGGCTCACGGGAAGGCGCTCACTATGTGTGTATGTTTGGAGGATGTCAGCAAACAGTGACCTAGGGCAGAGGGCTTTGATAGAGGACAGCCCATGCCCAGGCCCCAGGGTCTCCTTTACTTAGAGCCCAGGTAAAGGGGAGCCGGCACATAGGAGAGGAGAGGAGAGGCTTCGGTGCAGAGGGGCAGCAGCCCATACGAGGAGGTGCAGAGACACTGAGCCACAGCAGGCAGGTGTGACCGTCCACTTTGCCAGGGACAGTTTCTGAGGGACACTGGGGACAGGCGTCTTATTGAAGGGGATTGAAGAGCATGTTGGAGAGCCAGAGAAATGAGACTACAAGTGGGGAGACTCCCCTGAGGACCTGCCTGCCCCGTGGAGCCAGAGGGGACTGTGGCTTGAAGGACAGGGGACAGGGCAGTCCACGCCTGTGCCAATGGGAAGCCTGGCCAGGAGGGAGCAGCCAATGATGGAGGAGGGAGGGCCAGCTCGAGGCCCCTGGAGGTCCTGCGAGAGCCGTGGTGGGGTGCAGGGGGCACCCTTGAAGATGGGACACCCCCATCCCCTCCCATGGCCCGGCTTCCTGGTCCAGACCAGGTTTCCTCATGAGGCTTTATAAGCCTTTCACTCTGACACATTAGGAAGGTGGAACCAGAGAATCATCCAGGCTGACCAGCAGTTGCTAACTTCTGATTCCCTATCTAGCTGCTTTGCCCAAGCAGGTGACCTGTCACCCCAGGGCCTTCTCCTCCTGAACATAGCCCAGAATGTCAGGTGGTTCCCAGGGAGCCTCTGTGTGAGTCTCTATGGCCGCTGTGACAGTGGGCACAGTTGTAGTGTGAGATTTGTGATCTCACAGTTCTGGGGACCAGAAATCTGAACTGGGGCTCATGGGCCCAACCCAGCAGGGCCAGCCGCTGTGGAGGCTCCGGGCAAGAGCCACACCTGGCCTGCCAGTCTCTGGGGTGCCACTCAGCTCCTGCTCCTTCCTCCTCTTCAAAGTCAGCAGCGTCACGGTGGCCTGCCCTGCGTCTGCCTGCCCATCCTCCCTCACGTAAAGACCCTGTGACCAGTGGGGCCAGGCGTCTCCCCAGCTCAGGATCCCTGGCTGCACCTGCAGCCTCCCTCTGCCATGCATGGTGACACAGGTTCTGGGGCCACGTCTCAGACCAAAGCATCTAATGGTCAGTCTCAGTAGCGTCTCCCCAGGTGTCCCCAAATGTCCGTTCCAGCTGCTGTTTCCCGGCGCGTCCCCTTGCTGAGCCATTGCCCTTGGCTGTGAGGTCCCTGGAGTGTCTAACCTGGAAGAGACTCACCTCGGCCCCTGTTTTCGTGACACTGGCCTGTCGGGAAGGCCAGTTTCGGAGTCCTGTGTGATACCCGCATCCCAAGCGCCTGTGATTCCCATGGGTCCTTCGCCAGTTTCCTTTTCCCTGATTTCTGGTGATCTGGACGTGGACTCCACAGGTGACCTCAGACTCAGGGTGGCCGTTTTCCACCAGGCCTCTTAGTGGGTGATGGGTGCACCTCCCAGGGTGTTCCTGCAGCAGGGACTGAGCCACTGACCGCTGCCCCTCCTGTGGAAGGCTCTGTGCCCAGCCCCCTGGGGTCAGAGCAATTGTGGGCATGGCCCAGTTCTACTCGACCTTTCATTCCTGTGGTAAAACACACCGCAGGGCATTTGCCCTTGTAACTCCTTGTGCAGTTTAGTGGCGTCTAATTCACACATGTTATGTTGGGAAGGCAGCTGCCCGCATCCAAGAACTCTGTTGTCTTCCCAAATGCAACTCTAAACCCACTGTCCACGAGTGCCCATCCCTCCTTTTCCCCAGCCCCTGGCACTCGCCATGGAACTTCCTACCTGTGACTTGGGGTACCCTAGGACCCCCTTGAGTGCTGACGCATCCCCTGTTTGTCCCCGTCCACCAGGTGGAGTGCAGGGTTCAGTGTGCTATGCGGCTGGCCGCTCCACCAATCCCAAACGTTCGTGTTGTCCAAGGACACCCTGCACTCATGAAGGAAGCAGTCACTTCCTGTCCAAGGAGACCCTGGTAACCACTCCCCTGGCAACCACTGACTAGGTTGCTATGGATTCACCTGTTCCAAGCATTTCAGATCCGCGGAATCACACAATAGGTGGCTACGTTTGGCCTCTTTCACTTAGCAGAGTGTCTTTGAGGTCATTTCCTGCGTTTCATGGTGGAGTGGCCCCTCCACAGGACCACGCCTCCTCTCTCTGAGTCTGTCTGGAGATGGTCCTCTGCCCTCCCCTCCTCAGCTCTCTCAACAGTGCTGCCCTGAGCTGGGGGCGCCTGCTCTCCATGTGGACGCACAGCTCAGGCCATCTTGGGTGCATACCTAGAGTGGGGTGGAGGGGCCTGCAGCCCCTGGGTGGTCACCTTTTGGGCACCTGCTGAGCTGTTTTCCAAACCAGAGTCCATTACCTCCTCTGACTTTGCGTTCAGCCTGGGTTTCTAGCGTTGTCATCTGCGCTGTCCTGTCTTTTGAACCGAGCGTCCCCTCACCTCACCTCCTGTGTCCACCTTTGAGCCAGCTGCTGTTCCTGAGGGGCCAGCTGCTTCCCGGAGCTGCAGAGCGGTGGGCTCCACCTCCTGACTGCCGCTCCTGCAGTTCCTTCCCCATATCCTTGCAGGGAGCTGGCTTCACTGTCTGGAGCCAAGTGCGTTCCGACTGAAGGGGCAGGGGACATGGCTCTCTGGCCTTAGGGGTGTGGCTGTTTCTGTTTGGGGTGGCGGGATTCCACCTGCCAGTTATTACTGATGCCCGGATAATCCCGCAGTGGGTCAGCGGGTTCTGATGCCCTCTGAGGTGCTACTCAACAATTTTCAGCACTCTTGCCATCGTCATCGCAGTTCAGTGTGAAGAACGTCACTCTCTGACTTTGAGATGGGAACAGTGCCTATTCATCTACCCACGGCAGAGAATGTTCCAGAAGCCCCCAGGGAGGCAGCATCCACCCTTTCTCCAGCGCTCACGCCCTGTGGACACCCTTGGTGACACTGCTGAGGCCTTCTGGGCCTTTCTGTGGTGGTGTTAGGCCATTCTGGGAGAGTCCCTGCTCTGCAGCCTCTGCTCACCTGGGAGGGGGAAGTGCACCCGGGGAGTGGCCCATGTTCTTACTTCCCCAGACCTTCCCCCAGAGCCCCCTGCACCCTCCTCCCCTCTGAGCATGAGCCTTGGGGAACCCCAGAGCCCAGAACCAACTCTCGGTGTCTTCTGGAGTAACAGCGTGATGCTTGTTTCCCCCACTAGCAGAGGGACCGAGGAGCCAAGAAGGGGGAAATGTATGATTTGATACAAATATGATTGCCTTGGAGTTTCATCCCTGGGGCAGGCAGTAAATTGTTAAGACCTATGGGCTCTGCCCCTCTCATCAGATGAGAGCCCAGTGTCCTGGGCACGCTCGGTCCTTCCCTGGCCTGATGGCACCAGGATGTATGTGCCCATTTTGGGGTCCCAAGAGTCTTTTGCAAGGGCAAGACCCCCAGTGTCTGGGGTGCCCCTGGGCAGTGACTGGCTGGGGTAGGTAGCAGCTGCCCCAGTCCCCACCACACCCTCCTGGCTTTTCCCCAGTCCCACCCACTTGCAGGGCTTGCCTGGTCCCCAGAGTCTGTGACCGCTAGAAAGATGGCTTGGGTTTTCTTACCACTCGGGGCACCACTAGGCCTGCCTAGGGGCCGGGTGGGCAAAGAACACAGGGCAGAAGTGATTTAACATTCCCACAACTCCTGCTGCCGCCAATGGTTGGTGATTTATTTTGGGAAAGGCTATAGGCTGAGAGGGCCCCTTGCAGTTCCTCCCCCAGGAAGTTTAGAATTAGAACCAGAGAATATGACTCCACGGTGCCTCTACCGTAGTGAGTCCAAGGGGGAAGACCTTGACCCCTTTGATTCCGTCTCAGACCCTGCCATCGGGTCTGGCATCGTTACGTCTGTGTGTGATATATGACATGTGCATACAGGACACATGATGGATGGATGTAGTCTTGCTGAATCCTTGGGAGCAAGACATCTCAACATCCTCTTTTCATATGTCCTGAGCAAAAGATAAGGACCTGATTTAGACCCACGGAGTGCCCCGGGACCCCTTCATGCCGGGCAGACCTGCCTTCCCTCCTCCCAGAGCCCGATGGCCAGTGGAATGTGGAGCCGACCTCGTCTGGGAGACTTTTCTTTCCAGGGAGCCCTGAGGTCAGGTCCCACCTACGCGGGCCCCTGGGAGCCAGAGGGTGCTCTGTGGCTCGGTCACTTAACCGTGGGTGCTGGCTTTGTTTGCAGGGAACCCGACTCATGAGTTTGGGGGTTGGGGGCTCTATGTGAAAGAGTGGACCCTCCAACGACACCAGAAGCATTTGCCACATCCATCTACCTCTGTGGACGCAGCCCAGCCAGGATTGGTGGACGCGAGCCCCGGTGATAAACCGGGTGGGAGGATCCCTAGGGAGTTGGACGAGCACAGAGCACCTGCTCACAGAGAGCGTGTGGGAGCCGAATGCGAGGTCCCCGTGGCACCAGCTGGGGAGGGTGTGGCAAGCCAGGTGCAGCTGTGTGGAGGTGCAGGCCAGGGGAGCTCCGAACTCTCGGGGTGAAGTGGATGTAGCTGATGAGAGGCCTGGGCAAGTCCTCTGCTGAGCTGCGCTAGGTCACGGTTCGGGGTCTGAAAGTCATCATTTAGGTTGGGCTCTAAATCACACCCAATACTGACCCAACTCCCTCCTGCCCCATCTCAGGATAGGGCCCTGCCCAGCCAGTCCTCCCTCACTCCATGTCCTGCCTGCCTCCAGCCCTCCCACCACTCACTGGTGCTGTCACCTGGCTCTTGGGGACATATCTTCTGCTCCCCTCGGCTCCCCTCTAAGTCACCAGAAGGATCTTTCCCAAGTCACATGTCTATTTTGAACCCTCTGTGGCTCCCCACTGTCCTTCTGGTGAAATCAGAATTCCCAGCCCCAGGCCTTTAGGCTCTCTGAGCCACACAGACTTCTTTGCAGATTTTGTTCTGGGCCAGACTCCTTTTGGGAGTCTGGGGCTCAGGAGGGTGGCCTCCTTGCTTTTCCTTCCTATATTAGATCCTCTGTATGAGCTCTTGCTGATCTGATGCCTAGGTTCCTTCTGCGTCTCCTTGTCAGGCTGATCCCAAGTCACCTTCCTGTTCTGCAGCCTTTCTTTTTGTCTTTTCAGCTGGATCCCACCATGTTTTGTACTTCGATGTGATGGCTGGATACAAGGCAGCCACATTGCAACTTTTAAGACCAAGGAAATTGCAGAGACTCCAGCTCTTATTCCACGGAGCTGCCTCTAGTAGCTGCCAGCTACCTTTTCCTAACATGAGGAAAAAGAAATCAATTTTTTGTAAAGCCCCATTAGTGGATTCTTATGCTATTTTTGGTCAAGAGCTTCCTAACTGATAGTCTGTGTATTTCCAGGCATTTTCCTATATGAACACGGATGTGTCCAGATGTAAGTCCCACTCTATTCTGTCCTGCAGCTGCATCATCACTACAGCATTGGAGGCTCGGAGAGACAGTGTTAGGAGCACAGGTAGGGCTGGCTGCCAGACACTGCAGCTGGGAGGAGAGCTTGTCATTGTCCCCAAGGCCAGGTCTGGGCTCTGCTTCTGCTCTGGCCAGAGGTCCGGGGGTCGTTTGGGGACTGGCAGAGGAATCCTGCTCCTGGCTTCCTGTCTGACCTGAATCTAACTGGTGGCCAGTGGCCTTGGGTGGGAGGTTGTGCGCTGAAACACAGAAGCCTGGTGGGGACCCGTCCACCTCTCACAGGTGTGGGAGTGGCCTGGACAGTGACTGGGTGCAGACAGGACCTGGTTCATGCTCTCCTCTTGCCTGGAGTTTCCGGGGACTCCAGGTCTGGACCTGGACAGGGTGGCCTGTCCTCCCCTTGCCCTGCTGGACCCACTGCACTCCTGACCCACGTGGTCAGGCTGGGCAGGGTGGGGTGTCAGGAGTGGCCGAGTCAGGTCCTGGCCACCGAGGGCCCTGCCGTGGCTGTGGGGAGCTGCTCTTGCACAGGCACACTCGGGATGGGAGGCCCCACACAAGCAGATGCCTCTCTGGATCCACGTTTTTCTTCTGAAGAGAGGAATTGGGAATGCTGTCAGCAGGAGCCAGCTCCCGCTTCTCACCCCCCAGGGGCACAAACAGGGCCGTGCTGACCACCCAGTACCATCGGGCATTGCCCTTGTCACTAGCTGTGCTGGGGTCTCCGCAAGCCCCCACGTCCCTCCACCATGGATTCCTAGGGGCTCCCATTTGTCACACATGTGCTCAGAGAGGGTCTGTGTGTTGGTCACCACTGCCCTCTGCTGGTGTCCCTGGGTGCTCCTCAGTGGCCACTCACTGTCTTGCTGGGAGGGGAGGAGAGACCCCAGACCCCAGGGGAGCTGGGGGCCCAGCAGTGCTGTGTTCCCCTGCCTGAGAGCTCTGGTGGGGGTGCACTCCCTGCAACTTGTCCTCTCTGCTCCCAGCATGATTGTCCTTGTCATTGTCACTTACTCCAGCAATGGTGGCCTGCTCCTTGCTGGGTCAGTGCTGGGCTGGCACCTCCACCCCGGCATTTCATGGAGTGCTCACGCTGTCTGCTGGGGCACTGCCATCTCCACTATTTATTAATTTTGTGGTCTTGGGGACTGAACCCAGAGCCTCATGCAAGTTAGACAAGCTCTTTACCCCTGAGCCAATCCCCAGCCCTTTTAAAAATATTATTTTGAAACAAGGTCTAGCTAAGAAGTCCAGGCTGGCCTTTAACTTGCCATCCTCCTGCCTCAGCCTCCTGAGTTGCTGGGATCACAGGCCTGCACTGCTGCACCAGCTCTTGACAGGAGGAGTCCCCGCAGGGTTAGGGTGACTCAGGGAGGAGCCAGGATTTGAATCTGATGTGTCAGTTGTCGAGGCAGGGAGGGGCTGTGATGCCGTCCCAGAGGGGGCTTGACATGGCCACCAGGAAGACACACATCGGGCTTGCTTCTCCCCACTCCCTCTAGCCCCAGACAACCCCCCTGTCATGCTCATGTCTGTGTGTCCTACGTGTGCCTGTGCGTGTGCTGGCATGTGCATGTCTGTGCATGGTGTGCTTCTGTGTGTCTGTGCGTGTGCTCATGGTTGTGAGTCTAGTGCGGCTTGTAATATGCACACATGTGTGTGTCTCTGTGTGTGTGTGTGTCTGCATGGCAGAGAACTGAGGAGGTGGCAGATTGGCATCGTGCACAGGTTCACCAAGGAGCAATGTCCCCCTGTTCAGGAGTGAGCTGCAGAGGGGGCGCCAGGCCCAGGCAGAGGCAGGAGTGCAAGCCACTTGTCATAGGGTGTCCAGGGCCAGGCAGCCCCTGGTGGGTGCAGGGCTGCAGGGATGCAGGGCCTGGGGCTGGGTGGTGGAGCTCCCATGGGCTTGGGTGGCTGCTTGGGGCAGGCAGTAGACCCTCTTCCTTGGGGTGCTTCCTGAGCGGCATCTGCTCCCCAGCTCTCAGGTGCGTCTTCAGGCACTCAGACCCTCAGGCTGACCTCCTGGGGGTTCTCCAGGCAGTTCCTGGCTGGCACTGGGGCCTTGTAAGGCTGGCTGCTCCAGAAGCTGCCAGGAGCTCTCTGCTTGCTAACTGGGACCTCCTTGTCCTGCTAGAAGACCCTGGTGGGTGCTGGGGAGGGGGCAGATGAGGTGGGTCCCACAGGACTAAAGGAGCCCCTCCCAGTTGCCTCACAGTAGTTGGTCCCCTGGGCTGCTGTGGCCACCAGTAAGAGACACGTCTGTCTCCATGCCAGAGGGGGCAAAGGTTTCTCAGGAGAGAATGGCAGACGATCCCTGAGAGCAAAGCCAGGGTGTCGGGGGCTGCTCACGGGACTGTCCGGGGAAAAAGCCCCAAGTTCACTTCCCCAGCGGGGTCAGGTCCCCTGTGCATGTCCCTACACACCCGCGTCCCCCGTGGTGCGCAGAGCAGCCCGACTGCCTCTCTGCGCAATTATTGGTCTAGTGTCTGTCGTGTCTGCTCAGCTCTGTTCTCTGTGGATACGGGGCTGTCTGACTCGTTTGAGGAAATGAATGAGTGGCAGGAATTCTATGTATCACTCAGGACATTTTGGGGTGTGACTGGCAGAAAATTGATTTAATCTGGCTTAAGTCCAAAGAGGACATCGCTGGCTCATGAAACTGAAGTGTTCAGAGGTGTTACTGGGTTTGGGGCTCAAGGGAGTGAAATGATATCACAGGGCTGTCCTGACCCTCCCTCATATCTGTGTCTCTTTCTGTTTGCCTCATTCTCTTTACCTGCAGATTGGTCTTTACATGGGTCTGGGAGCAAGGGTGGCAGGACACCCAGCTTATGGGGCCTTCATAGGTCAAGACCCCAGAGAGAAGGAGAAACTCTTTTCAGGCATCAAATCTCAGGGAAGTCCTTGATTCGTCTGTTTGGGTCACATGCCCTGTGGCCCAGTAGGATGGAGTATTCTTATTGGTGGCCTGGCTTATGGCCCACCCCTGTACAAGCCATTAGGGGGTAGGGCAAATGATTGACATGTGACTGGGAATCACGGGGAGGTGGTTTCTAGAAGGAAACAGTGTGGAGCAGAAGGCTGTAGATTTCTTTTCTTCATACTCTTTTCTAATTAACAAACACAACTTCTCTTCTCCTACATTGACCTAGTTTAGAAACCAAAGTTGACCTGTAACTTTTTAATCTAACTTTGAGAACTTTCACAGTTCATGTACTCTGAGGCACTTAGAGCAAAACAAAATAAAACAAAAAAAAAAGGTAGAAATGGAGAGTAATTTCCCAACTGCTGCATTTCAGCTTTTAGCTGGCCGTGCGCTAAATGAGTGTATAGTATTAACTCAAAATGTGGCCCCAAATGGGTTCTCGCCACCATTAGCGTCCGGAAATCATGTCCCTGGGACACATTACCCTGAATATCACTGGAGACGGTAAATGGACAAGATCCGTTCCCCGTGGCCTGGGGACAGCGAGCTCGGTGACTGGTCATAAGGAGCCTTAGTGCAGGTTATTTTTTGTCCAGTAACACAATTGCAACTGCCCTGAAAGCCAAGTTATTATCTTTGGGAGGTGAGTTTCAGGTAGGCATTGGGGGAGAAATGTGAGTTTGGGGCCTAAAGTGGCAAGTTTGTGGGGACCTGAGGGAGGCCTGGCTACTGGAGGCCACCTGGGATTCTACAGGAGGACCCCTGGCCCGCTCTCTGGCCTCCACAGTGGCCCTGTCCATGTTGGTGTGGCATAGCTGTGAAAGGGGGTCACTGGTGATATGTGATGGCTGTCTCTCTCGGTCCCCTGCTTCAGGGCCTTGTGACTCTGCCTCCTGTCTCGACAACAGATGTCATGACTTCCCAGAGCACAGGGAGGGGCTCCCCGCTCTCCTAATAAGGCCTGGACACAGAGACTCGGATGGGGCCGTAGAACGCCGGCCTGTGTGTGTCACCCAGCCGTCAGGGGTCATGGAGTACATAGCCCGAGGGGCAGAAGTGGAAATATAGCTGTTCCCATCTCTTGCAGATGTCAAGGTCCAACTACATATCACCCCTTCCCTGGGCCCCTCCAGGGTCTTGGTCCTCGCCAGCTCTTCGAGGGTCTGAGTGCTGTTCTCCACAGCCCGGCACCTGCCCCGCATCCAAGCTGTGGGAGTGCAGCGCTGTTCAGGTGGCTCCAGGAGGCGGTCCCTGAACATTTATCCTCGGCTGCGTTTGCCTGATGTCAGGACAGTTCCCCATTTGTCCTGTAGGTGTTAGTCAGTGATGCTCACAGTGTAATCACCTACTTGATTGCATTTTAAAGAGAGTTTAATAGGCTCATTATATCAGTTTCTACTGCTGTGGAACAAATGAGCGAAAAATTAGGAGCTTAAAACAACATCATTTATTATCCCACAGTTCTTGGGTCAGAAGTCTGGGCATGGCTCATCTGGGCTCCCTTCCAGGGTCGCAGAGGCTGAAATGAAGTGTCAGTAGGGCTGTGTTCTCATCCGGAGGCTAGGAAGGGGATGAACTGCTGGCTCCCTTGGGTGGCTGGGGTGTTACCTTCCTCAGGGCCACTGGCCTTCACGAGGCCAGCAGGAGGCGGACAGCCAGAGACAAGGGGGACTCCTTCCTAAACGCTTTGATAGGCTCCACGATGGGGGCAGGCCCACAAAGGATAAGCTCCCTCTTGAGTACCTTAGCACCAACTGATTAGGGACCTCAATGACACCTGCAGAGCCCCTTCACCTTGTTGTGGACTGTAACACAATCTTGCTCCACCTGGGAAGTGAGTCCCAGGTCCACTCATTCCAAGGAAGGGACAGAGGACTGGACACCAGTGGGCAGGATCACCTTCAGACCCTGCCTGCTGCCCCTATTCACAGTGGGCACCCATAATCTCCCCGGTGGAAGCCCCAGCTGCTGCCTCCCTGGGGGGCTCTTCCTCCTCTGCAGCTCTTGACAGAGGGCAGGCCTCCCCTCAGATTGCTGCCTCCTGGAACTCAGCTCAGTGGCTCACAGCGGGTGTCTGTGAGGGTGCGTGATGTCCTGGCACCTTCCAGTCTCAGGCCATTCCCTTCTCTCTCAGGATTCCACCCTGGTAGCCCTCTCCCCAAACCCTGTGGGGAGGAAACACAGGAGGAGCACAGGAGGCTCCCGTGGCTGCCAAGATGGGGGACGGGCTCCTCTTTCCTAGTGGATGTGTGCTGGTCCCTGTCCCTGGGGGGGAACACCAGGCGGGACCCACCCACCCTGAGAGGAGGGGAGGGAGCCTGCTCATCCTGCCTGTGCGGGAGCTGGCCGTGCAGGGTCCTCAGGCTTGGAGATTTTGCCCTCCAGGATCCCCTCGGTGAGGGGTACAGGGCCCAGATGTGAGGGCCACCTGGCAAGATGCCACCAGCAGGAACCAGGTAGGAGATGTGGAACTGATGGCCCTGGGGGGGCTGCGGCCTTGCCCCAGCATGCCTGGTCCCAGTGTCCGTGGGGTGGGAGCCTGAGCGGGAGGGTGGCCCTGAGCATCACTTTGCCCCGCCGTCCCCTCTGGAACCCTCTCAGCCTAGGTTTGGGAGGAGGACTCCGAACAGGATGGTCATGATTAATTACACGAATGGTGGAGTCTTACCCTGGCGGCCGTGGTTTGTGTGACGCAGCTATTTAAGTGAGACGGAGCCTTGTTTTGGGTTTGTGTTTTCACCCTGGTGATGGCTACACTCTGGCTGGCAGCTTCTACAGAGTTTTTTTGGGGAACAAGGTGGTGTGCTTTGAGCACCCGAGGGGGAATCCTACCCCTGACCTCCTGCCTTGGCCTTTTCCTCTTGCACCTGAGCTGGGACGTGGCCTGCTCCTTCTTTATGCCACGGTGGTGGGCTTTCCCCTCTGACCCCTACCCACTCTGCTGAGGTCACCAGAGGACAAGCCAATTGGGTTGCGGGATCTTGGACTTGGAAATTCCAACATGTGAGCTCAAAAAGCCTTTTCTCTTTGTGAGTCAGCAGCGCAGGTATCTCACTGTAGTGGCAGAAAGCTGACAAATACTATATATATATATATATATATATATATATATATATATATATATATATATATATATTTAGTAGTAGATGGTCACCCTTCCTCTATTTTATTTATTTGTTTTCATGTGGTGCTGAGGATCCAGTCCAGTACCTCCCCTGTGCTGGTCTTCCTGGCCCAGGGCCTTCCAGGCCACCTGCTGAGGTGTCACAGCGGGAAGCCAGGTGTGGAGCAGATCAGAGAGGCCTTCTTAGGGCTGCCCTTCCTTCAGGGGGCAGATGGTGCCAGGGCCCTGCCTGTCCCTCACAGCCACCTGCCTCTTGTTTCACAGTGAGGGCCCTGGCCTGGCGCCCATCACGGGCCCTCTGAACCCTGTCGTTGCAGCCCCCCGAGTCCTCAGTCCATCCCATGGCTCCTCGTCTATACCCCAGTGGGGCTGGTTTGCGCGGCTCCTTGGCTCCCTCCAGGTCCAGGCAGCAGCGCCTGTCCTCAGCGCCCAGCAAGGTCAAGTGGCGGCTGCAGGGTCCACTTGGCTGGCCTGGCTCTGGTTGCTGCTGCTCTAAGGCCAAGTGACTGCATGAGGTGCATCTGCAGAGGACAGCAAGGGCCACAGGTGGGCCCAGGAGACCCGGGGAAGGACGCAGGTGGAGACTCCTGCCATGGCTCTATATCACAGTGGCCCGTGAGGGCCCCTGGTGAAGGGGCTGCCATGTCTGTTTCAAGAGACGGCCTTGCTGGCTGCCCAGGCTCAAGCTTCTGGCCTCTAGTGTTCTCCCGCCTCAGCCTCTGAGTGCTGGGCCTACCTTGTGCCAGGCCTGGCCAAGTGACAGAGATGTTTTGTCACTGACCTTGCACAGGGCCCTTGTGGCTGTCCTCTCATGTCCCCGGGTATCTGAGGGGCAGCCCTGCCCAGTTGCTTCTGCTAGGTCCTGCCAGCGGGCTCCTGGGCTCAGGCCCTCCACCTGGCTTCTGATTCAGGAAGCTCTCATCTGCCTCATTCCTAGCAGGACGGTCTCTGTGGGCATCTCACGCTCAGCCTTGGTAGCAGGGCATGGCTGCCCCGGGCTCTTGGCCAGCGCCTCCCTTTCCACCCAGGTAGGAGAGTGTTTCCAGGCCGTCCCAAGCCTGTGGTGGCAGGGAGGGGTGGCTTTCTTATACTGCGCCCTCCACCTGCTCTAGTGTGGCTGTCCCCTCCTCCAGACTTCCCAGTGGGTGGGGACCTTCTCGGGGTCTTTGCAGGAGAGCAAACTGGGGGGTGGGAGTCTCGAGGGACCCGCAGGCTGTAGAGCAATCACCAGCTGTCAGTGGGCAGCCCTGTGGTCTCTGGGAGATTTGTGCCCTGTCTGTGCCTCCGTTTCCCACCCAGAGGGTGTGCCCAAGGTCCTTGCACATGTTTCAGGAGGCTGCTGGCCTTTGTGCCTCTCTCTGGGATTGCCCTGGACTAGAAGGGCGCACTGGCCCTGAGGACTCAGTAATTCCATTTAAAATGTTTTGTACCAGAGCTTGGCCTAGTAGCACCCAGCCTGGTTTTATGAGGGGGAATGTTCCAGGGCCCTTTATCAGTCGGGCAACCAGAGCAGGTGGGGAGGTCTGTGTTAACTCAAGGAGTTGGCTTAGGTGACAGTGGAGTCTGGCAGGGCAGGTCTGGCACCCCGGGGCAGGTCCTGGGCACAGGCTGGTCCTGGCATGATTGAGGCTGTGTCCACAGGCAGACTCCTCCTCCTTCAGGGAGACGCAACCCTGATCTCTCTCTCTCTTTTGTAAATCTTTATTATTTGTTTTAATTAGTTATACACAAAGTAGAATGCACTTTGACACATCATGTAGAATGGAGTATAACTTCTCATTCTTCTGGTGGCACATGATGTGGAATCCCACCAGTGGTATAGTTATACATGTACATAGGGTAATAATGTCTGAGTCATTCTAATATCCTTCCTATCCCCACACCCTCGCCCTTCCCTTCACTCCCCTCTATCTAATCCAAAGTAACTCTATTCATCCCTAACCCTAACCCTATTGTGAATTAATATCCACATATCAGAGAAAACATTCAGCTTTTGGTTTTTTTGGGATTGGCTTATTTTGCTTAGCATGATAGTCTCCAGCTCCATCCATTTATCAGCAAATGTCATAATTTCATTCTTCTTTAAGGCTGAGTAGTATTCCATTGTGTATATATACCACAGCTTCTTCATCTGTTGAAGAGCACTTAGGTTAATTCCATAGTTTAACTATTGTGAATTGAGCTGCTATAAACATTGATGTGGCTACATTACTGTAGTTTGCTGATTTCAAGTCCTTTGGATATAAACTGAGGAGTGGGATAGCTGGGTCAAATGGTGGTTCCTTTCCAAGTTTTCTGAGGAATCTCCATACTGCTTTCCAGAGTGGTTGCTCCAATTTGTAGTCCCACCAGCAATGTATGAGCGTGCCTTTTCCCCACATCCTTGCTAATATATATTGTTGCTTGTATTTTAGATAATTGCCATTCTGACTGGAGTAAGATGAAATCTTAGAGTAGTTTTATTTTGCATTTCTCTAATTGCTAGAGATGTTGAACATTTTTTCATATATTTGTTGATCAACTGTATTTCTTCTTCTGTGAAGTGTCTGTTTAGTTCTTTAGTCCATTTACCGACTGGCTTTTTTTTTTTTGTGTGTGTGTGTGTGTGTGTGTGTGTGTGTGTGTTAAGTTTTTTGAATTCTTTACATATCCTGGAGATTAGTGCTCTATCTGAGGTGTATGTGGTGAGGATTTTCTCCCATTCTGGTCAACCCTGATCTTAAGATCTTCACTTGATTGAGCCAGGCCCACCCTGATCACCCAGTCAGTCTCCTTTCCTTAAAGCTGACTGTGGACTTGAATCACAGCTACAAAATGCCTCCGTGGTGACATCTAAATTATTGTTTGGTTGACTAACTGGGACCGTAGCCTCAACAAGTTGACATTCAAACTGTCCTTCATAATCTTCCCTTGAAGATACACTCCTAGATCCTGGGAGACTGGAGATGGTGACAGAAAATGTAAATACGCTATATGTGTTTGTAGCTGTGTAGCTGGACACACATGTGAGTGATATGTGTGGGTACGTGTGTGATAAACATGTAAACATGCATGTGTTTCTGTGGGTGGTACACATGCGTATGAAATCCCCCGAGCGGGGTCTGTGTGTCAACTCTGAAATCAGCTCTACGCCGTGACTTAGAGATGATCTGTGTGCTTCCCTACGTGACAAGGGTTGCCCTGTAAGACTAGCAATAACAATAAATATAAATAAATTACGTGCGGCCAGTTATCCATGTTAAAGCTGCAGTTCATCTGGAGGGATCAGCCACCGAGCATGCGGCAGCCCTGTGGGGGTGGCTCCTGTCACCAGAGGTCCCATGGAACGATGGGACCATGTGAACTTGGACTCTGTCTCCTGTCTGAACAATGGGGTGGTGTCTGGGGCTGTGGGGAGCTGGGAACTGGGCTGGAGGAGAGAGGCTGCCCCGGTCCCGCCCCACCCCTGGGATGACCTCCTCCGGGGGGCAGCAGGGTGCACACTCGAGGAAGATGATGGTGTTGTCCAAGGTCCACCTGGGGCCTTGCTGGTGCAGAGGCTCTGCCACGCCTGCCTGTGGCCTCCCGACACATAACCCACAGGGTGGGCCCTGAGGTCAACGGGCCAGTGCTCCTGGCTCAAGGGCCCAGTAGGTAGGGTGCAGCTGGTCTGTCTGCAGCTGAAGTGCCAACCGCGGGGTCAGGGGCTGTCCTAGCCCAGAGAGCAGTGGGCATGTCACAGGGCCGTGGGAGGCTGAGCAGTGGCTTCAGAGATCCCAGATTCCAGTCCCTGAACCTGAACACGTGATCTTACTTGGGAAAAGGTCAAGTGCTTACGAGAAGGGTCTTGAGACAGTGGGTCTCCTATACCATCTGGATGGGTCCAACGCCATTGCAAGTGTCCTTCCACGAGGGAGGTAGAAGGACTTGAGACACAGGAGAGGGGAGGGTGGTGGGACTGGGGCAGACTGTGGATCCCTGAACGTGACAGACGTCCAGGGCCACCAGAAGCTGGAGAGCCTGAGAGGCAGTGAGGCTCTGCCTCCAGACTGTGGGAGAATTGGGTTCTGCTGCTTTAAGCCACCCAGCCTGTGGTGATTGTCACAGCAGCCACAGGGGACTAATGTGACCCTTACAAAAGTTGAGGCACCTGCTCCCCTGCCTGCCCGCCCCTTCCTTGCTGGAGCCAAATCAGGGGTCCTGGGGCTATGTAAGGACACTGGAGGTCACTGCGTCAGTGGCTGCTGTCATAGACTCAACGGCTCATCCTTCAGACAAGTTCTGCAGGTCAGCACTGTGACTCAGGTCCAGCTAGATCAAGGTTTCAGAAGGCTGAGTCCCACATGGAGGCTCTCAGGAAGAGTCCCTTTCCCTACCTTCTCTATATGCCAGAGGCCCGGAAGAGAGGAGGTGGAACTTCCTGGGAGCAGGAAACTGGGGGGTTCAAAGTTCGAGAGCTCCAGGGGAGCCTCTATGTGTCTTGCATACAAAATATCAGGGGATGCCAAAACCAAAACAAACACACCTGTAATTAAGATAAATGACATTTAACTGCAATTGAAAAAAAAAATTAAAATCAATGCAAAAAAATTCATGATAGCCCGGCATGGTGGTGCACACCTGCAATCCCAGTGGCTCAGGAGGCTCAGGCAGGAGGATGGCAAATTCAAAGGCAGCCTCAGTCTCAGCGAGGCCCTAAGCCACTTACTGAGACTCTGTCTCAAGATAGAACATAAAAAGGGTTGAGGATGTTGCTCAATGGTTAAGCGCTCCTGGCTTCAATCCCTGGCACAAAAAACAAACAAACAAACAAACAAACACACAAAACCCAAACCAAACCAAAATAAAAAACTCCATGATAACAAATATTAAAGTTTTAAATAAAGACAGATAAGCCACGGTGCTGTGCTGAGCCAGGTGAGGGAAATCGGTAATACTGATCCTGTCTCCATTTAAAGGTTCAATATTTAGTGCATCGTGGATAAGTCTTGCAGTGATTTCGTATTTTGAAAATACTATTTCTCTGAATACGGATAGTCTTCCGCACCTCCTTGAATTTCCCACCCACTTGGGCGGCCTGGGGCGGCTGCCGGAGGCTGCGGGCAGGATGGCTGGGCCGGAGCCAGGGCGCCCCGCGCTCTCCCTGCACGCCGCGCGTGCCCGGCAGGGGGCGGCGTGGGACCGTGCGTGCGTCCGCAGTGGGCCGCGTCCTCCCTGCCGCTCCCTCCTGGCTCACGGCCGGCCGAGAAGCAGGGTCTCTGGCTGAGGTCTTGGGACAATGGGCCCAGTCACCTGCTGTGACTCTGGATGCCTGTGGCTGGGCCCATAGATGTGGAGCTGAGATCACCACCTCTCCTGGGGGCATGGTGGACAGAGCCTGCACCTGTCCACCTGTCCTCCCCACTGGCCTCCCCAGCCACCTCCCCAGGCAACCACTCGCCCTCCTGGGCATGCCTCAGGACAGCTTCTGTTCAGTAAGGAACCCTAGCTGCACCGCATTTATTGAGCACTTCTTGTATGCCAGGCACGGTGCAAAGGCATTGTGAGTTACCTCCCTGGAACCTCACAATGGCCCCAACTGACTGAGAAGCAAACAGGAAGCAAGGTCACAGGGCTGTGGGGATCCCAGCCAGGTCTGAGGTCCCTGTCCAGGATGGTGAAGCTGTTACAGGAGGACAGGAGGACACCTGAGACTGAAAGGCTGGGTGGAGAGTCCAGGGAGGGGAAGTGCATAAACACCAGGCCAGGGTTCCTCTCAGGCAGTCACTTAGAATGGCCAAGTGGGGTCACTGATGGTGAGTGTACCCTGGGCGCCCAGCCATACAGAGGGAAAGGGAGGCCGTGCTGGAGTGGGCCAGCTCTGGCCAGGGATCTTGGTTTTCTCTTTGTGTGTTTTCTACTTTGCTCACTTTCTACTGTAGGCAGAGGGCATTAGTTTGCATAATTTAAAAAGAAAAGCATAAAATGGAGGCCTTTTGGAAAAAAGGACTTTTAAAGAAATTAACTGAGAAAACACAGCTAAGATAAACTCTCAGCAAGAAGCCAGTTGAAGGGAGTTTCTGGGATGAGGGATGGGTGTGGGCCTGATTCCCTGCTGGAAGGGCAGGGAGAGTGCCCCTCTGGAGGGGTCCACCCACAGACAAACAGTAACTCCTAACACTGATGTGGGGATGGCCATGTGCCGGGACCCTGCACACTTTTAATCTCCACAGTAACTCTGTTAGGTAGGTCTTTCTATTTTAATTATCGTTCCTATTTGTCAGATAGGAAAATTGAGACCCCAGCCAGGTAAAGTAAATGGCCTAAGGTCACACAGCACAAAAGAATTCTAGTCTCTGAATTTAACCCAGAGCCCTCCCTGGCACCCTGACACCTGGTCCTCCTCCCCACCCTGGGATGCCAGCTTGGTCTGTATAAAAAGCAGATGTTTCCAAATAGTGAAGATGCACTTTTAAAAAATAAAATTAAATTTGTTCTTAATTGTTATACATGACAATAGACTGCATTTATATACTTTGATATATCTTACATAGATGGGGTATAATTTCTTATTTTTCTGAGGATACCTATTGTAGACACATTGGTCATGCACTCACATGTATACATAAATCAATAATGTCTGTTTCATTCTGCTATCTTTCCTATCCCCACATCCCCTCCCCTCCCTTCACTTCCCTCTACCTAATCTAAGGTAACGATATTCTTCCCTAGTGCCCCCCTTCCCCTGCTGCCTTATTGTGAATTACCATCCGCATATCAGGGAAACCATTTGGCCTTAGGAGAAGTGCAAATCAAAACCACACATCGCACTCCAGTCAGAATGACAGTTATCAAGAATACAGGTGAGGATGTGGGGGAAAAGGCACACTTGTACACTGCTGGTGGGACTGCAAATTGGTGCAACTGCTCTGGAAAGCAGTATGGAGATTCCTCAGAAAACTTTTGAATGGAACCACCATTTGACCCAGCTATCCCACTCCTCAGTCTATGCCTAAAGGACTTAAAATCATCACACTACAGTGACACAGCCACATAAATGTTCCTAGCAGCTCAATTCACAATAGCTAGACTATGGAACCAACCTAGATGCCCTTCAACAGATGAATGGACGAAGAAACTGTGGTATATATACCCAATGGAATGTCACTCAACTTTAAAGAAGAGTGAAATTATGCCATTTGCCAGTAAATGGATGGAGCTGGAGACTATCATGGTAAGAGAAATAAGCCATTCCCCCCAAATCAGATTCACTCTTGACAGATCAGAACTTTTGAGGGCCACAGAGGGTGTGTTGTCCTTCAAAGGATGGTTCAGGGTCACAGACCCTCCTTCAGCTGTGATCTCTGATGGGGAGAGGCTGAGAGCTGCTAGCACAGGGGTCCTGAGTCAGCCCTGAGGGGGTCCGTCCCACAGTTCTTGGGGTGAGGTGCTGGCAGGGCCGTCCATCTGCTCACCTCTCAGCTCCCTGCTGCTGCACTGTCTCCCCCTCCCTCTGCCCCAGTCCCTCTCTCCTGGCCAAGTTCTCATCTTAGCTGTGTCCCTCTCAAGGGTGATTCCTGAGCAGGGTCTCTTCACACCTCTCCCAGCCAAGTACGCCTCTGAGCACGCAGTGCGCGCTGGTGCAGAGGACCAGGGTGTGGAAGATCCACTGTCTTGGGGAAGGGACAAGGGCCTGTGGTTTCTGCTGCAAACGGGGAAGCAGGAGGGGGTGATTCAGGCAGGAGAGGTGGTCAGGCTTCTGGTGCTTTCTCTAGGGTTCCTGTCTGTCCCCAAGGCATGGCCAAACTCGGCTTTGGGGCTTTGGTTGCAGGTGGAGAGAGAGCCTGTAGCCCTCTGCTGTGAGAAGCCTGTGCGTGACCTCAGGCAGCAGCGCACCTGGGGCCAGGAACCTTGAGGTCCTCCCTGTGGGCCAGGAGGTCAGAGGCATGAGAATAGGGCCCTTGATGAGGGGGGAAGGGGAGGATGCTGGGGGATGGGGGATGGAGGCCGATAGGCCCTCGCCTGGCGCCCTCCTCCTTGTGCGGGGCTCTGCGAGGCAGACAGAATGGGGAGGAGGCGCGGGTGGAGAAGGATGGATGGCAGGGGCCTGCGGGTGGGCGACAGTGATGGCTGGGTTTTTTGTGGGTGTCTGGCTGGTGACCTTTTGGAGGATGGATTCAGAAGTGACTGCTATTTGTTGAGGCCCAGTTCAGAGACGTTGGAGGGGGTTGCCTCCTCCACGTTAAATGTCAGGCCCCTACTGTCTCTGGAAGAGGGAAGTCCATCCCGGCAGGATGCAGGCAGATGATGCTCAACAGGCTCCTGACCAAATGTGTCCTTAGAAAATGCACCTGTCACCTGGCCTGTCGGGGTGGTGAAGGGACGTGTGTGCCCACATGCTTGCTCTTGCCTTCCCCGAAGTCGCAAGTTCCTCCTTCAGGGCTTTGTGGTGCGGAGTGGAAACTCAAATTTGCTTGCCACCCCCCCCCCTTTGTATTTTTGAAAGGGGGGTACTTTGGCGGGGGTCTGGCTGAGACAGTGGCAGAGACACTAAGAGGGAGGGCTTCCCAGAATTGCTGGCTCACAGCCCAGCCCTTGCAGCCTCTGGATGGACAGCAAGGCCTATGGTGCTGAGATCCCAACTTCTCCAAGGTCCACTTTGCTGATCTCCTGGCCTCTGCCCTTGGGACCCTTAGGGTTGGTGCAAATCAAGGCCCAGGGGCCAGAGCCACAGCACCAGAGTCTGAAGCAGGCTCACCCACCTTGCTGGTGGCCTGGGGCAGCCCCTTGAGCCTTTGCATCCTCCCCAGTGGGTTGGGACAGGGAAAATGCTTGCTTGAAGTCCAGGAAGGGTCAGGCAAAGCATATTGAGCCATGGCTGGTATGCAGAAAGTGCTTAATCAGTGCTCGCCCTTGCTCTTCTCTCTGTAGTGACTGAGCAGTGCCAACTGACTCTGGGCCTCCCTGGAAGGTGCGCTTGACAACAGGAACCCCTGGGCTGGGAGGGGATTCTCCTCAGCCAGTGGGGTGGGGCGGGTCCCTCTGGGGGTGGAGAAGGTGAGGAGTGAGCATCCAAGAGCTGCAGGGAGATCTGGACTTTCTGCCTGTCTTGCAGGAGGCTGGCTGGACTAGGATTGTGGTCTCAGGGTTGATGTGGGGACATCTGGCACCAGCTAAGAAAACCCACCCTGTCACCTCAGTGGGTCAGTCCAGCATCTTTTGAAGGGATCTATGGCACCTATTTTATGGGTCAGCAAACAGACTCAGAACTGTCCAAGATTCATGGCTGGTGACTGGGGACAGGGTCTAGAATCAGGTCTAACTGCCCCAGGCTTCTTACAAATTAGACTCAGCTGCCCTTCTGGGGACAATGACGTCCCAGGAGGCACCTGGCTTGATTTCAGTGACAGAATTAGCTCTGCACTGCCCCCACCCCCATCCCCATCCCAGCCTGGTCTTCTAAGGCCAGTCCAGTTCAAGTAAGTGGCCAAGCCAGCCTGCATGGACCACCTCCACCACCCTCCTCTATCCTGTTGCCTGGAACAGAGTAAGTGACCACACAGAATGCTTGTGTCTGGGACAAATGCAGAACTGGACAGTGGTGTCACCTGGGCCTGTCCTGGGCAGATGGTTGGCCCCTTCTTGATAGGCAGTGCTGGTATGAGGAGCGGGGACGGGGGTAGCTCTCCCTTGGCCTGCCAGGGTAGGATAGGGAGTGGCTCATCCCTCCTTGCCCTCAAGGAGGATGCAGAAGGACCTGTTGCCCAGAGGTAGCTCACCACCAGGGGGGCAGGGTGGTGCCGCCCAGGCTGGCTGGGACTGAACCTTGTGCTCTGTGGGACGGCTGCTCCCAGGCAGGCCCAGGCTCCCCTCTCTGGGGCTCACCCAGGAGGTCCACCGGGACCCCGCCCTGCCTCTCTCCCACTGTTGTGTATTTCTTTTCTTCTTCTCTTTCTCCCTCCCTCCTTCCTTCTCATTCCCCTCCCTCTCTCCTCCCCCACCTGGGGTGGGGATGGAGGTGCTTGTGCCCTCTGTGGGGCCTGACCTTTTCCATTCTGGAGGAAGGAACAGGGATGAGGAGCTTACCTAGACCCAGCAGCCTGCTGTTGGCTGAGCGGACGCTGCAGAACACATTCACAGGGTGGGCGTGTGGCCTGGCGGCTGGAGAAGAGGAGAGCTTGACGGGCCACCAGGGCTTGGTACTTTGTCAACCTTCCCTGGGGTCCCTCCAAGGCATCTGGGAGCCTGTGGAGGGGAGGAGGGTGGGAGGGTTAGGGACAGCAACTTCCCTAAGGAGTCAGTAACACAACAGTGACCCAGATTCCTTCCCAAACACTAGAGAAATATTTGTTTTCTGCAAGTTGTTTTTTTTCCTTTTCCCCCCCTGATTCTAACCCTGAGAACAGGGCTGGGGATGAAGTGCAGTGTTAGAGCCTCACTTGGCATGAGTGAGGGTGTGTTCCATCCCCAGCCCAGGGCGGGGAGTGGGTTATCCAACCCTGGAAATACTTTTGGTCTGGGTCAGTAGCTCTCCTGTCCTTGTGGCCTCCATATCCTCAGGTGGTTTGCACCCTCTGCCCCCTGTGCTGGGTGAGGTCAGCTGCTTCATGCCCTTTTGGGACCCAGGAGCTTGGTCCCAGATGCCATTTCCGTTTGCACAGAAAAGCAGTGTATGAAGGCTTTGAGATCCACTTCTGATTAATTCCCCATGGCATGGAGATGGGGGTCTGGATGACACCTCGCGGCATGAGGTCTGGCATGGAGATGCAGGTACTGGACAGACAGATTCACCTTCTGGGCATCTGAAAGCCAAGCTGTGGGTCATTTAAGGGTTTGCAGGAAATTAAACATATCCAGTGGATTTGTGCATTTGCTATTTACTAAAACTGAAGTAACACAGGGAAGTGCACATATACACACACAGCCAAACGTGTGTCCACAGGCAGAACACACCTGTGCCACGACACTCAGACTATCTAAGAGCAGAAGGTGATGAGCAGCCCCCACAGGCCCCTCCCAGCACCACCCACATGACTCCCATCCTGACCCCTGTCACCACCATTAATGTGTCTCTTTGCACTTCACATAAACAGAATCCCTCAGTGTGTTCTCTTTCCTGTTAGTGTTTGGCCCAACGATCTGCGGATTGATTTCTGTCTTCGATTCCACCACAGCAGGTTTCCTGAGTCTCAGAGCGATTATCATGAGCAGGTCCTTTGGGTGCTGCTGGCTGACGGCAGGAATGACCAGGTGCCCAGTTGGCCACAAGTGAGAGTGAGAGCCAGTGTGGCTGACTGGGGTGTGAGAGCCTATCTCGGCCCTCCATGGTGTTCCACTTGACTTGTGCAGTGGGTAACATATATTCTCTTATACGTGTAAGAAGTGGGGAAGACTATGTATGAGAAATAGAAAGTCCTGTGTCCCATTTTCAGAACATAGTATTTAGCATTTAAATGTAAAATGACTTGGGATGTAAGACAGGCAGCTGGAGGGAAGAGCAGGGTGGAAAGTTACAGGCAGTTAATACCCGAGTGTAAAGATTCACAGCCCCTCGACAGACAGGAGGTGAGAAGGAAGCCCCCACCCCACCCCCACCTGACCAACAGAGCTAAACTCTGCCAAAAGGCACTAAATCCAAGGGGACTTTCTTGCCACAGGAAAACAAAGGGAGGTGGGGACAGCTAAAGATCTATTTTTTAAAAAATAACCTAATAGGGGACAGTAAAACCCAGGTGACATTTGGGAAGACTGTGCACCCCAGAGTGCTCACCCAACAGGGAACTGGGGGAGGGAACTTGCACTCTAGGAAGAAAACACTGGTTGTGGCCAATCTGTGTGTCCCTGACCAACAGGCATCTGATCTTGCAAGACTGCCACTAAAGCCTTGCTTTCCCTGTGCCTCTGTCCCAGTCCATTCTTTAGATCTGGACACAGTTGCGTGTGTTTCTCACAAGCCGGGGGCTCGGCTGGGATCTCTGTGTCTGTGTGGGGTGGAACTTTGGGTGGACTGCGCTAAACTAAAACCTTGCTTTTAGTTCAGACACATTTAAACAAAGAGAACCTAAAGCTGTTTTTCCAACTTGCTTGAATGTCGTGTCCCCTTAGAGGCCATGGAAAGACCTGAGACTGCCCAAAGGGGGGCAGTTGAGGACACAGGGAGCTCTGGGTGTGCAGGAACTTCTCAGGAAGGGGGACTGGGCACATGGAGGGCTTGGGGTGTGTGAGAGACCTCCAGTAAGGGGGGTGGAGTACCTGGGGAAACTCAGTTACAGAATCTACCAAAACGGAGGTAGGCCCACGGACAGGAAAGGAAGATGGAAAGATCCCCATGGGCACAAGGCTTCTTTTCCTGAAGACCCTTTTCCTGAGAAACCTGTGGTTTCCCACATTCTTTAAATATCTGGACTGACTCTAGTCTGATGCCAAAGTCCACTCTGATGGGATACAGATGTTCCATCAGCTCCTTTACTAGACTCCTTATGGAGGGGACTTTTTTTTTTTTAAGCTTTTGTCTTTTCCTCAGCTCAACGTTATTCTGGTGAACTCATCTTTGGTCCCACACACCTAAAGTGAGATAGTTTGTTCTGATTAGTCCTGTTTTTGTCCCAACTGGAGTTTCTAGTCCTTTGTTCTTCTTTAGGCTGTTTTTATTCAGAGGCCTGTTATTCAAGGGTTAACTCTGAATACACTAGGAAAGAAACTCCTTTGTAGAGGCCTAGGCAGCAACAGTCAAGAGTGTGATGGTGGGAGTGAGTCTGTCCCCACGGAGGAGGAGAGGCCCCTGAGCCTGTGAGTCCAGTGACCACCGAGATTGACGACTCTATTCCTAACGTTCCCAACTGCACGGTGCTTTTCATGTCCGGGTCGTACTGTTAAAAAAAGCCGATATTTTGGCCCTTGCCCTCCAAGGTCTATTTTAGTTTCTAAAGCATCATTTTACATGGGTAAGAATAATGTCTTTGAAATGAATAACCTACATGTTTTCCTAGGTGGTCAGCCAAATACTAGTTTCTATAAAATATTTGAAGTGAAATGTCCATTGGCTTTGAAGGATTTTTCTTTGTCAAGAATAAGTGAGTTAAAATGTTAACTATAGATTTATCTGATACCTTAGTTTTCATGGGTAACCTAAGTTAAAAATGGGTACATTAGATTTAAACACTTATGAATGTGTTTGTTAGAGGAGACATCTAATTAATTTGCAAAATTAAAATACTGAAACATCAACTGCTAAATTTAAATTTAAGTACCCTTGGCTTCTTAAATTTTATAAGGTAATATATGCTTGGGTCTATTAAGCGTTTTTTTTAATATTTATTTTTTAGTTGTAGTTGGACACAATAACTTTATTTTATTTACTTATTTTTATGTGGTGCTGAGGATCGAACCCAGGGCCTCACACATGCTAGGTGAGCACTGTACCGCTGAGCCACAACCCCAGCCCCTTAAGTGTTTCTTTTTAAAAAAATTTTAATTATTTATTTATTCTAATTTGTTATACATGATGGTAGAATGCAATTCATTTCATATTACACATATAGAGCACAATTTTTCAAGTGGCTGATTGTCCACTGCCTCAGCCTGGCTGGGCACCGAATCACGAGCCACTCAAGCAGGAACAAAACTTTATTTTGAAAATGCTGCCAATCCCGGTAGGTCAGACAAGCCAGCTGATCCACCCACGTGGTGGCGTCTAACGGAACCGGCCCCCCCCATCTCCCCCGGAATTCCCTCCTACCGTCCTTCCCCAACCAATGGGAACTCTCCAGGAGTCCCGTAACATGAGTCCCATAGCAGGCCAAGGTGAACAGCAGGAGTCCAATTTCCATATGAATGTAAATCTTAACATAATCATATCATCTCAATGGCTAGCTGGCCACCTTACAACCGAAAGTGCCATGCATCATATTATTTGCTTGTGGCTCCTAGCACTCCACCCCTTTATTCCTCTAAACAGTTTCTCTTCCTGGTACTCATGCTGTTGCTGTTAACCATTTATTGCCTAACATAACAGTACCTTGCTCTCAGGGACCTAATTTTATTTTGATGACTGGGGCAACCCTTACTTAAATACTACTATCAATTAAAGAGCAATACAGACTGGAGTGTAATTAAGTGCCCAAATATGTGGCTCAAGGGTAAGAATCACCAGCCTTTCAACATAATGAAGCCTGTGGGGTGAAGAAAATGACTGTTCATCCTGGCAGAACCCCTTGTCCCTCTCTCCCACATATACACACCTTTATCTCAGAGACTCCTAGTTCTTTCACCCCAAACTTCTTTGACTCATGCCCTCCTCCCTGCATCTGAGCCCAGCAGGGAATATGGGGGAGGGGGGCGTGACTCCCGCTTGGCTGGAGTGCTGGTTTATGTCTCTGCCAGTCTCTGGGAGGTGCTGGATGAGCTGCCCTAGTCCAGCTGCAGCTGACCCAAAGCACTTCTGCTTTTCAATAAGTCCTGAGGCTGTGGAGGGTGGGAGTAGCCTCCAGTGCTAGGGAAGCCTGGTAGGGGAAAGGGAGCTTGCAGGAGCAGGGGGTCAGAGGTAGGGAGCTTCCCCCTTCTGCACCCTCATCGCAGGGCCGCCAACTTCCAGCCGCAGCGGTGACTTTCAGTTTCATTTCCACGGACCCTCCTGCCTGGGCAGCAGCCGCCACTGCCATGCCCAATATGTTCAGCTGCCGGCAGCTCCGGGAGACGGGCCAGTGCTTCCTAGTCGTTCGGGGACTGGACATGGAGACAGATCGCGAGCAGCTGCGAACCGTTTATAACCCCGACTTCAAGATCAGGTAAGGGCCTACGCACCCCCGGCCCGAAAGGTGGGCCCTGCCTACCTCTGCTGCCTCCTGCCACTCCCCTCGCACTTCTCACTTTAGTGCAACCAAACTTTATGTGATACTAATGATCACTCACTATTACTGAGGTCCCCTATGTGCCAAGTGCTGGGCTAAGTGGCTTGCTGCAATGCTACTATCTTGGGTGAGGATCACAGCAACCTTTAAAAGAGGCAAGCCTTGCCATTCCCATTTCTTTTTTTTTTTTTTAAGAGAGAGTGAGAGATGTGTGTGTGTGTGTGGGAGAGAGAGAGAGAGAGAGAGAGAGAGAGAGAGAGAGGGAGATAATTTTTTAATATTTATTTTTTAGTTTTCGGGGGATACAACATCTTTGTATGTGGTGCTGAGGATGGAACCCGGACTGCACGCATGCCAGGCGAGCGCGCTACCGCTTGAGCCACATCCCCAGCCCTGCCATTCCCATTTCATAACGGAGGGAAGCGAGGCTCCCAGAGGTGCAGTAACGGCCCAGGTAGCGAGGTCACACCCCTCACCTTGACTCACTGTGCCCTCCCTCTTTTGCCTGGCACAACTTAAAAATAACCTTAAAATAAGCATATTTTTATCTCACAGAAAAGACAACAGTCATTTGTTAATTCAATGGTTCATTAACCTGTCTCTGTCCCACATTTCTGTTATTTCTTCTCCATGTATACACTTAACACAGAAGACTGGGCCCGTGGAATCAAGATGGTATTAACATGACTGCAGGCCCTTCCAGGAATCACATGCAGGTAGCAAAAGAGGAAAGCAACAATTTTTGTTATGTATCTTCATTCTAAAACTAAAAACTTTTCTAGAATCCCCTCACATGGCCCTTCCCTCTCATTGGCCAAAATTTCTTTATATCCCTGCCTCAAATATTTATTGCAAAAGAAATGATCAGATGCATTCCCTGCAGCTGGAGATAGACCCAGCCTACTGTGAAGGACAAGATTACTCACAGGAGGGCACAGAAATTAGAGATCTGTTGGAGAGTAAGAAGATGGGCACTAGATTTTTCTTGGGTAAGAGCCACTTTCCAGCCATGATGCACTGCCTGGGTGATGTCATTGTAGGAATCTTCATTGTTTATGGCAATATTAACTTGTCTCATTAACCTGTCTCTATATATTTCACATACATGAAAAAGAATAGGATTGTGAACACATGAGTACTGAATCACTCAGCTTTAAGTATTAACCTTGGCTTGGATATCATTAATATATTTGTGATTGCTGGGTGTGGTGGCACATGCCTGGAATCCCAGCTGCTAGGGAGGCTGAGGCAGAAGGATCACAAGTCCCAAGCTAGCGTAAGCAATTTAGCAAGGCCCTGAGCAACTTAATGAAACCCTGTTTCAAAATAAAAAATAAAACTGGCTGGGGATATGCCTCAGTGGTTAAGCACCCTTGGGTTTAATCCTTGGTACAAAAACAAGAAACAAATAACAAAAACCTCTGTATTCAGCTATCCAGAATTCATATGATTCCTACTTTTTACCCAGGTATGACTATTAACTGAATTTCTTATTCATCTTTCTCATGCTTAATTATATATTTATGTGTTATAAAGACACTTTCAAAATTCATTTGTGATTTCCCAATCATGGGTAAGGAAAACATAATAAATATTCAGGATGCAAGAATAACATTATATTCCTAGGAACTGCCAACTACAAAAAAAATTTAATTCTTTATGGTCTTGATTTTGGGTTTCACCCAGTTCATTCAATCAAATGAATCAATAAAAATTGGGATCACATACCACAAGAAATTATTTTTATTTTTTTCATTTATTTATTTTTATTGGTGCATTATAATTATATATGATATGGGTTTTACCGTAATATATTTGTATATATTGTATAATTTGGTCAATTGGAAAGGTCAAGTAAATAAGCCAGTGATAAGCAATCCTTTATTTCTGATGTGGAAAAAAAAATGAAGAAATTTATGAATGGACTGCAGCTTACCTTATCAATGGACAACACCTACTATCTTCCTACGTTCCTGTATTCTTCCTGAATTCTGGACACTGTCCAGAACAGGCTCATGGTTTTGTGTCCAAGATGTGTACCACCTCCAAGCTCTGTGACATGGCCATGTACTGGATAGCTGAAGGGATTTCCGAGCATCTCAGAAAACTCAGATATCAGTGTGACCAGGAAAGTCTCAGCGGAGAAACTTTGCTTAGGGCCTTTTTCTTACCTATTGTTCTGTTGCCCTGAATGTCAGGAAGGTCTTTGCCTCAGGCCACCCCTTTGTGAAGCCTGAAGAAAACAGTTTCCAAATGGAAATGAAGGGGCATCACCTGTGGCTCTTTGGTTAACTGCTTTGTAAAGGGATGTGTCTGAATCAGCCTCTTGGCCCTGTGTGAGGCTGTGGCTTAGATTCTCAGCACCTGATGAAACTAAATAAAGATCCCATGTGTGCATCCAAAACAAAAATGGCCAAAAGAGCAGTCATTGTGGATGAAGTCTCTCGCATTCCTCTGTAAGGTTCCTGACCTCCATGAAGTGAAAATAGGGATCCTTTGTGTCAAATTAGTTCTTCAAAGCCCTGCAGAGGCTAGCCCATAGGTTTTTGGGTTTTCTCATGACTGCAATTCACATAAAGAATCAAACCCGACAGTCAGTAGGCCTCAAATTTGAGTAGCTGAGCAGTATTAAGGACCGGCCTATTTGATCTCTGCTGGTTCTCAGGAAGGTTGTGCAATCCACCCTGACTTTAGGCAAATGAGGGGCATGAGAGCATATTTTGGACATTGTCTTGGGCTACACCCCTCATGGAAAATTCTAGCCAGAGGTTATGATGAATGTGTATGTGGAAGAAGATGAGGGCCATGTGGGAGTCTTTGGTTTTAATTGTTGTCTTTTGTGTGGCAGTTGGAAGACATGACTGGGTCAATCACATCTTGAACTCTGGTGTGATCCCCCTTAGAGACTGAGTTCTGGAACTTACCTCAGAGAAGTATTGCCATGATTGTGTTGGAGTTTTAGGAGGCCATTCATGAGTCACCCTTGGAAACTGAGATCTAGGCCCAGTGTGGCTTTCCACAGAGCACTGGGAATCTCAGACAGGATATCACATAATTTTACTCTTAAGACTTGGCAGGCATAGTTGAGAGTCAAAACACACATGTACCTCACATTGTAGACCTCAATGGGACTGGCTTCATGTGACCTTTTGGCCACTGTTTGCGAAGCCTTGCCTGCGAGAGTTCTCCAAAGCTTTCATTAAAAGGAGATTCCTCACCATTTAATGGTTCCTGTATGAATTGAAACCCACAGTGCCTCCTCCTTCATCCTTTAAATATGTCTAGATAAATACCATGAAATTTTTGATATTCCCATGAGCAGGTGGCACTGGAGAACCTTTGGATGTCCTGTTGCTGATCATGAATGTATCAGACAGTGCCTTGATTGACTGGATTTCATCAAAACGGTGTAGAACAGAGATTCCAGTAAGTTGGAGCCTGCTAAGAAGTGGGCCTGGAGCATTGGAGTGGAGGTGTGTGATAAAACATCTGTGGTGGGGCCATGGGGATCTGCCATTGGCTTCCAAATGACTTGTGACTGACATGGTGCAGCCAGCAGACTTTTATATGTAATGACATCTTGTTATGTGGAGAGGTTTCAGGTCAATGTTCAGAATCAGGTTGCTATGGTCAAGGGGGAAAGCTGTATGGAAAAGCAGCCCGGTTGGTGTATTCTTTTGTAGACTCTGACCCAGCACATGTGAGAGAACTTCCTGAAGCCCTGTGTTTCTTTTGTACTCCTTGTATTTCGTGAAATAAATTCAGCACTGCAGCTTCATGTTAATTGGAAAATAAGAAACCATGTACTTCAGGTCACATAGATGCAGACCCAGCTTTGAGGGTCTCACTACAAAGGAAGCTAAAGCTCCTAACAACAACATATATTTCAAGTGCCCAACCTCAGAGGCAGTTTCTCAAGAAGTCAATAAGCCTGTAGAGCTGCATGTTTATGGAGTGTTTACCCTTTCCCTTACTTTTAAAATCTCCTCTACCACCTCCAAGGTTGTGAACTCCTGAGAATTTTCCATTCCAGATATATCTTCACAGAGTTTCTTCCTCTTTTCCTATAACTTTGTCTTACTTGGGGTGATGTTAAGGTCAAGGAAGTGTTCTGGATAATACTTGGAAGATTTTTGTGTAGCACATTTTTGCATACACATTGGGTTCATTTTCCTCTTTTACATTTGAAATACTTAATCCCTGACACCAACCCATACCGTACTAGACTCTGAATACTAATCTTAACATGATGGAGAAAAATAAACCTAACAGAAAAGAAGTACAGGCAGTTCATAGGAGGCCTGGTGTATACTTGGATTTGCATTTTGCTTTATCAAGGTTATGTGTTATAAATCTAGTCAACTTTTCATTGTAATAATTCTGCATGAGTTTTGAAAGTTAACAAATATGTAAATTCCTGTCTCCATTTTTCTGTAGCCTATTCAAAACATGTATTTTTATATGCATATATAGAATCCTACCTGGTATCCCACGTACATTCTTGTGAGGTCACTGAATTTGGCAGATACAAATTGTGAGATCACCTCCCCTAAATGCTTATTGAAGTGAAAATTCAACCTATTGGTGAACTTCCTAGTTGAATAACATTATACATAAAACCATGTTCAGAAAAATGAAGAGCAAAAGTCATCTTCCATGGCAAAAAAACCCAGTCAGGATGAAGGGATGTGTCTAAATCAGCCTCTCTATTTTCAATGTAGTGAAGATGGTCCAAACCAGGCCTGTGTTGTTAGCTGTTCCCTGGAGCCTATGGTTTATATACCATTCTAACTTGTGAATGTGTCACAGGAAGATGGGGCAGCCTTTATCTCATGGGACACTTGGAAACAATTGTTAGGAAAAAGTGGTTGCCAAGGCAGTGACCTCATTCAGTTCCTTGAAGGTAGTGACCTCACATCACTTCCTTGGTGATGGAAATCTCTTAACTTGGGATCCAGGTAGCGAGGCGCCCAGAGACAGTCCCAGTCCTAGTCCCATTGGGCTCACTTGTTTGGATTTAACAAGGACAGTGTCAGTCTTTCTCGATACCTACTGATGAGAGGATGGACAAATGCCTGGAAATTTCTGAACAGTGTCCCTTCCTGAGAATGAAGGTATTGGCTCATCACTGGCTCCTGACGACTTCACAGATTTGGCCAAGGAGACCAGATCTGAGACAGCACAGGCCTCTGCTCGGAACATAGTATGGCCCATCAGTCAAAGGGCACTCCAGATAGTCACACACCTACTTGGGGGAAGGAGGTGCCTCTGTAGGTGTGTGTTTGAATTTATGGTTTTGTCTCATATTCTGAGAATATGTAGGAAAGTTGGTTTGTTTGGTTTGGATTGGACTGTTTCTAGTAAGTCATTTGCACATGGCATGTTTTTCTATGTCTATGTATCTCACTGTGTCTGTTGATGTAGACATTGGAAAACATTATGCATCAAGGGATGTGTCCTGTCTATTGGAAAGGTTCCAGGATTCTTCCTGCCCAATTTATGAATGGACTGAGGATTGCTTTATCAATGGGCAATACCTACTATCTTCCTAAGTTCCTGTATTCTTCCTGAATTCTGGCCAGTCTCCAGAATAGGCTCATGGTTTTGTGTCCAAGATATGTACCACCTCCAACTCTTTGACATGGTAATGTAATGGATAGCTGAAGGGAATACCAAGCATCTCAGAAAACTCAGATTTCAGCGTGACCAGGAAAGTCTCAGTGGAGAAATCCTACTTTGGGCCTTTTACTTACCTCTTGTTCTCTTACCCTGAATGTAGGAAGGTCTTTGCCTCAGGCCACCCCTTTGTGAAGCCAGAAGAAAAGAGTTTCCAAATGGAAATAAAGGGGCATCACTTGTGGCTCTTTGGTTAATTACTTTGTAAAGGGATGTATCTGAATCAGCCTTCTGGCTCTGTGTGAGGCTGAGGCTTAGATTCTCAGCACCTGATGAAACTAAATAAAGATCCCATGTATGCATCCAAAACAAAATTGGTCAAAAGAGCAGTCATTGTGGATGAAGTCTCTCACCATCCTCTGTAAGTTTCCTGACCTCCGTGAAGTGAGAATAGGAATCCTTTGGGTCAAATGAGTTCTTCAAATCTCTGCAGAGTCTAGCCCATAGGTGCTTGGGTTTTCTCATGACTTGAATTCACATAAAGAATCTATACCCCAGAGTCAGTAGGCCTCAAATTTGAGAAGTGGAGCAGTATTAACAGCAGGCCTATTTGATTTCTCCTGGTTCTCAGGAAGGGTGTCCAAGCCACCCTGACTTTAGGCAAATGAGGGGCATGGGAGCTTATTTTGGATACTGTCTTGGGCTGCACCCCTCATGGAAACTTCCAGCCAGAGGTTATGATGAGTGTCTATATGGAAGAAGATTAGGGCCATGTGGGAGTGTTTTTTTTTTTTTTTTTTTTTTTAATTTTGGTCATTTTTGTGGTGGTTGGAAAAGATGACTGGGTCCCCCTCAGCTTGAACTCTGGTATGATTCTACTTAGAGATTGAGTTCTGGAACTGATCTCAGAGAAGTATTGCCATGAATTAGGTTGGGATTTTAGGAGGCGACTAATGAGTGTCACCCTTGGACACTGAGATCTAGGTTCAGGGTGGCTTTCCACACAGCACTGGGAATCTCAGCCAGGATATCACATGATTTCATTCTTAAAGATTTTGCAGCCATAGTTGAGAGTCAAAACACACATGGACTTCACATGGTAGACCTCAATGGGCCTGGCTTCATGTGACCTTTGGGCCATTCTTTGGGAAGCCTTGCCTGCGAGATTTCTCCAGAGCTTTCATTGAATGAATATTCTTCACCATTTAATGATTCCAGAATGAATTGAAACCCACAGTGCCTCCTACTTGAACCTTGAAATATGACAAGATAAATACCATGAAATTTTTGAAATTCCCATTACCAGGCGGCACTGGAGCACCCCTGGATGTCCTGTTGCTGATCATGACTATACCAGACAGTACCTTGAATTGACTAAATTTAATGAAAATGGTGTAGAACAGAGATGGCTGTAAGTTGGAGCCTGCTCAGAAGTGGAGAAGTGCAGTGCATTGGTGTGATAAAACATCTGTGGTGGGGACATGTAGATCTGCCATTGGCTTCCAAATGAATTTTGACTGAAATGGTGCAGCCTGCAGACTCTTATATGTAAAGGCATCTTGTTACGTGGAGAGGTTTCAGTACAATGTTCAGAATCAGATTGCTACAGTCAAGGGGGAAGATGTATGAATAGCAGCCTGGTCGGTGTATTCTCCAGCAGACCCTGACCCACCACACATGACAGAACTCCCTCTAGCACTGTTACCCAGTTGAACTCCTTGTATTTCATGAAACTAATACCAAACTCCCATTCCAGCTTTAGAAGCACCATGAAAAGTGGAGGATGACCAAATGGCTTCACAGTCCACAAGGGGAGACGCTAAGCCCCCAGTGGCCACTGTTTACCTACAAAGAGAGGATTCAGCACTACTGCCTCATATTCATTGGAAAATAAGAAACCATGTGCTGCAGGTAACATAGATGCAGACCCAGCTTTGATGGTCTCAGTACAAAGGTAACTAAAGCTTCTGACAACAACGTATATTTCATGTGCTCAACCTCAAAGGCATTTTCTCAAGAAGTCATTAGGCCAGCAGATGTTCATGTTTGTGGAGAGTTTACCCTGTCCCTCACTTTTGGAATCTCCTCTACCACCTCCTAGGTTGTGAACTCCTGAGCATTTTCCATTCCAGATATGTATTTACAGATTTTCTTCCTCTTCTCCTGTAATTGTGTCTTACTTGGGGCAATGTTAATGTCAAGTCAGTGTTCTGGAAGAGAGTTGGAAGATTTTTGTGTAGCACATTTTTGCATACAGATTGGATTCCTTTTCCTATTTTCCATTCAAAATACTGAGTCCCTGACACTAACCCATACCCTACTAGATTCTGACTACTAATCCTAACATGATGGAGAAAAATAAACCTAACAGAAAAGAAGTACATGCAGTTCATAGGAGGCATGGTGTATACTTGGACTTGCCTTTTGCTTTATCAAGGCTATATGTTATAAATCTAGTCAACTTTACATTGTAGTACTTCACCATGAGTTTTTTTTTTAAATATTTATTTATCTATTAGTTATTGGCGGACACAACATCTTTGTTTGTATGTGGTGCTGGAGGATCGAACCCGGGCCGCACACATGCCAGGCGAGCGCGCTACCGCTTGAGCCACATCCCCAGCCCCACCATGAGTTTTTAAAGTTAACAAATATGTAAATTCCTGTCTCCCTTTCTCTGTAACCTATTCAGCACATTTATTATATGCATATATAGAATCCAAACAGGTATCACAGGTATTCTTGTGAAGTCGCTGACTTTAGCAGATACAAATTGTGAGAAAAGATCACTCCCCCTAAATGCTGATGAAACTGAAAATTAAACCTATGGGTGAGCTTCCTAGGTGACCAACACTATATATAAAACCATGTTAAGTAAAATAAATATTTTGGGGCCTGTGGATGATATATATATATATATTCCATGATGAATTTCAATTGGCATATATACTGATGCTATTTTATATATATATATATATATATATATATATATATATATATATTCAGCAGATTTTTCAAAATATGAAAAATATATGTCCTTTTATACACCCCTAAATTCATTCATTTCATGTATGCATGTGGATTTATAATCAACTTTTCACAAGATTATTCTCAGAAATATTCATTTTCCTGAAATACATATTTATTTCCTAGTACTGAAAACTAACTTCAGTGAATGGTGCATACAAATTCTAATATTTATACAGTAACTGACCCCAGTTTAACATCAATGCAAGTAGATTCCTATGGGTCATGATGTGTATTTTGATGTTAATTTTTATTCAACATTGGTTCATTACTATTTCTTCAGTTTATGCACATCATAGGATATATGCTTTCATCCACAAGTTCACACATTTTTAGGCATTTCATTCACATTCTATCACTTCCTGCTTCGAAACTCATGTATTTCTCCATGTTTCTTGACTGGCCTTTTCATGAGACTTCTTTTTAAACACATTATTTTCAATTTGCGTAATATTTTTTGAAGCAAAACCCACACAGTCTTCATGATAACCAGTAACTCTAATATTACTAAGAGATGTATAACTGATTGGAATGAATATATGTATATCAATATGAGATTTCATGTATATTTTCAGATATCAATTCATTCCATTATTTAAAGTTTGAACCAGTTATATTATTTATTGACAGTATGGTCTATTTATGCATCATCTCTATATACATAGACACAGTATACACCTATTTGTAACCCCAATACTAATTTATAGGTCTTCAAAATATTGCTCCCATAAATGGTGGAAAAATAGTCATCTCACCTGATCTACATATTCATTTCATCACAGTAATATTCTGGACACAAAATGCAAAGGTCAAACTTAGGATTTTACCAAAGCCTCAATTAAAGGTTGCATGGATTTCTGAAAACATCCATGTCTATGTAGCCTAATGCTTTGAAATTTCATTCCTATTGGTGACTACATATTTGTTTCTTCCTAAGATTATATTTTCAACCTCCCCCCTGTTGAAAATGTCTAATCCTATCACTCACTTTACACTTTGCTTGATTTCCTAATATCTATATTGGTATCTGCTTTCCTACATATATTCCCCAGTTCATCATTGTGACTGACTCTTCACATGTGCTTACATTTACATTCACTCCATAACCGAAACTCTATTGCAACAGAACTTTTGGTCCAAATTTTATACACACTCTTCTTCCTAAACCTACCAATTATCTTCCGACTATCACTTTTTGACTGGATGTTCTCTTCTACATTCAATAATCCGAGGTACAAGATCCTATGCCATTGTATATTGATTTATCTGATACAGCTGTGCAGAATATAATTCAAACCTATGTATCCCAATCAAAGGCCCAACACCCTTCTGTGCTTCAAATCTTACCTAGATTTCTCTTTTCATACTTATATTTCACCTATATATTCTTATAAATATCACAGGTTTCCAATACCAGTATTCATCCAGCAGAATGATTCCTAACCCAAATCCAACATGTTATTAACCTAACCATACACTGTCCCTCAATCTAACTTTACAGAAGAGCAGGTACAGAGTTGATCTTACAATACAGTAATGTAGGGGATTCTTCACCTGATGAGAACCTCACAGGTAGATGCAGGAATGATCCCTGGAGAAGATCAATGTGACCAGTAAAGTCAATGTGACCAGTAAAGTCTCAGTGGAGAAACTCTACTTGGCTACATAAAGACCCAAGAGGAATGATCAAGAGGTTTCAGTGCCATAGTATTAATCTTGTGGAAAAGTCTGTCCCTGGGCCTTTTTCTTACCTATTGTTCTGTTTCCCTGAATGTCAGCAAAGTCTTTGCCTCAGGCCAAAACTTTGTAAAGCCTGAAGAAAAGAGTTTCCAAATGGAAATAAAGGGGCATCACCTGTGGCTCTTTGGTTAATTGCTTTGTAAAGGGATGTGTCTGAATCAGCCTCTTGGCCCTGTGTGAGGCTGTGGCTTAGATTCTCAGCACCTGATGAAACTACTAATCCTAACATGATGGAGAAAAATAAACCTAACAGAAAATAAGTACAAGTAGTTCATTGGAGGCATGGTGTCTACTTTGACTTGTCTTTTGCTTTATCAAGGCTATGTGTTACAAATCTAGGTAACTTTTCATTCTAATACTTCTCCATGCGTTTTTAAAGTTAACAAATATGTAAATTCCTGTCTCCCTTTTTCTGTAGTCTATTCAGAACATGGCTTTTTATATGCATATACAGAATCCTATCTGGTATCACACATAGATTCTTTTTTTTTTTTTTTTTTTTTTTTTTTTTTTTTATTGGACGTTCATAACATTACATAGTTCTTAATACATCATATTACACGGTTGATTCACGTGGATTATGAACTCCCGCTTTTACCCCGTATACAAATTGCTGTATCACATCAGTTTCCCTTCCATTGATTGACATATTGCCTTTCTAGTGTCTGATGTATTCTGAATTGGACACACATAGATTCTTGTGGAGTGCAGGTGTGTGATAAAACATCTGTTGTGGGGCCATGTGTATCTGCCATTGGCTTCTAAATGACTTGTGACTGACATCTTGTTATGTGGAGAGGTTTCAGGGCAATATTCAGAATCACGTTGCTACAATCAAGGGGACAAGCTGTATGGAATTATTGGGACAAACGAGGCCAGGCACCAAAGATAGCAGGATACAGTTTTATTTGGCTGCAGCCAGGTTCAGAGGGTACAGCCTTTTCTGTAATCAATCAATCCCCTGAACCCCAAGTTCAGGGAGTTTCAGAGTTTTATACCCAGCATGTAAGGGGAGGGGCTCAGAAATTCACAGTCTGCATAAGTTCACATAAAAGCAGATTTTTCTTTCACTGTTCTGGGAAAGTTAACTCTTCAAGGACAACACCTGAGAAGGGGAGAGCTGCTTCTCCCCTTTCTTTCCTCCCCCTGCCAGCTTTTACCATGTGCACATTTGTAACTTATCTTAAAAATAGACATCTCTGTGAAGCCCAGATCAAGGCCATAGGCCTTGTATGCAAATTTCTTCAAAGTACTATACTGGATATGTTTGTGAAAAACTAGTAAGGGGAAGTCCAGCACCTGGAATGCTGGTATCTTCTTGGCCAGTGGCCAAGTAAACAGAGTGACATGAAAATAGGAAGTTTATCTACAATGTACTCTTTTGCTGACAGTCCTATAATTAGCCATGGTTAAGAGGGCTTTTCTGTGGAAAAAGGGGGTGCCACTTCAATTCCCCCCTTTAATGATGCTCCCTATAATTTAATCCTTTAAATTTAAGATCATCATTACTATTATCTTGGCTTAAAGTCTTATAAAATGTCAAAACCTTAGTTGTTTCCATCCTTTTAACAGCAGCTTCTATAGTGGACCCAATAGTTTTAATGCATAGTGGAGCCAAACATGGGAGCAATTAACAAGTTAACAGCAGAGTACCCATTACATCAGTTAAGGTTTAACCAAGAGTTGAATACCATCTCCTAAAAGCATGTTTGGGACCAAAGTTTAATGCCCTTCTTGGTATCAATGAGCACATGTGCTAGTTCATTTGTGTTTTTGGCTATATTCTTAACTGTTTGTCTATTGTCATCCATTTGGATGCAACAATCTGAGCTCTTGAACTCTCCACATATATTCTTTCATTAGCCACTCACATCTGGTCTGTTGTGTGGCTAGGAGGTCAAAGGCTGTGGCAGTCTGATTAATAATAATTTCTAGTACATCTTGTAAGTGAATAATTCAGTTTAACAAGTAAATAGGAGTTCTATAACTCCAACTGCCGTTTTGTGCCCAGATATCTGGAGCATAAGTGGCAATAATCCTCTGGGGTGGCCAGTTACTTTCACCCCAAGATTGGTGACCTCCTAAATCAAGTTTCTTTCCAATGGACCTCTTTTTTTCTTTAAACAGTCACCCAACTATAGCATTTCTCTAGTGGGACAGGTTCTAAATATATGTTTTACCACCTTTTAGTTATAGTGGATTGTCTTGGCACATGGTTCACATGATTTCCATGGTTTCAATAAGAGTAGGGCAGAATCCCTTTTGGTTATCAAAGGAAACCAAACTAAATAATAGGTGAGTGTTTTGGTTAGCATAGGTTAAACAGCATAAATTAACAAAGCCAAACTAATAACACCAAACAAATCCTAGAAAACTTATATAAGCAAGATAAAAAGAAACTATAAGTTAATTTTTTTTTACCCAGAGTCCAGTCAGTAAGAGTTACTGTTATCAAAGCAGTTGCAAAAACCAAACAGATTACTGTGTATATATATCCAGAAGCAAGGAGTAGCAATGAATTACAGTATAGGA
Source organism: Urocitellus parryii (assembly GCF_045843805.1). Lineage (NCBI taxonomy): Eukaryota > Metazoa > Chordata > Mammalia > Rodentia > Sciuridae > Urocitellus > Urocitellus parryii. The sequence continues at coordinate 558,952 of NW_027554225.1, forward strand.
ATTATCTCAGAGGTTGAAAAGAGTTCATTAGTTCTGATGGGAAGTTTATCTTTCATTGATCAGCCAGTCCCTTCTGTGTGGATGAAACAGGGTCGTAGTCTCCTCAAGCTTCGGCCATGTGTAGAGTCAATCTCCAGGCTTAAAGGAATGTGCACCTGGATCAAACTTACTGGCAATCTTTCTCTAACCCATTGGTTGAGAACCTCTAAAGTTTTCCCGAAGACCTGATGCTGTCATCTCAGGGTTAATTTTCCTATCTCTCTTAAGTCTCCCTGTAGTCCCCTAATAAGAGGGGGGTCTCCCATATATTATCTCAAAAGAAAAGAATCCAGTCCTCCTAGTGGGAGTGGATTTAATCCTCAGCAGTGTAAAAGGGAGAAGTTCATCACAATGTGAGTCTCCTGACCAGCTTATCCAATTGAGCCTTAAAGTCCTGTTCATCCTTTGAACTTTACCAAAACTCTGCAGCCTATAGGCAGTATGTAACTTTCATCTGATATTTAAACTCTTGATCAGTAATTGTATCACTTCTGCCCAAAAGCTGGCCCATTTTCTGATCCAATAATTATTGGGACACCAAATCTGGAAATAATTTCCCAGAGAAGCATCCTAGTATCTCTTTAGCCTTTTCAGTGTGGGTGGGAAAGGTTTCCACCCATCAGAGAATGAACACATAAAAATCAAAAGGTACTTATAGCCCTGTGAGCATGGCAATTCAGTGAAATTTACTTTTAAGTCTTCAAATGTGCTCCTTCTATAGTTTGTATTCCTGGTGGGAGCTTTGGCCCCTGACAAGGATTGTTGTGAGCACAAACCTCACATTGTTTGCAGATCATCCAGGTGTTGCTTGTGAGCCAGGGGACATAGAAAAGTCTGCTCAGAACGGTTTCAAGTGCTGTATGTCGACATGTTTTCCTGTGAAACTGTCTTGATAAAGGCTTGGGCTAAAATCTCTGGGATGGCTATTCTGGCTATCAGAAAATCTCCACCATCCACCTGGGAGAAAATTTCCTTTTTCAGTCTTAAATCACTTACTTTCATGTTGGGAGTATTTTGGCTCCCTTTCTGTTAGCTTGTCAGCCAGGAAGAAGGGCAGCATTTAAACCTGGGACGGGATTTTCTTCCCATTTCTTCCAGACAGCTAACCTGGCCTCTCTTTCAGCTCTCCGGTTTCCCTGAGAAACCACAGTGTTTCCTTTTTGATGACCTCGGCAATATATAATCACAACCTTCTTGGGAGCTCACAGTGCATCCATGTTTAAGAATTTCTTGTCCATACATCATGCCCCCCCTTTTTTTTCTCCTGAGTTATTTAGCCTACATAGGCCCTATGAACACGAAGGGTAGCGAATGAATATTTTGAGTCTGTAAATATCCACACAGACTTCTGCTGTCAACTGAGGTGCTTGAGTCAAAGCAATAAATTTTACTTTTTGTGCTGAAGTTCCTTGAGGCAGAGGTTCTGCCTCAACAGTAGAGTCCATAATGACCATTGCATATCCAGCAAAACATACTTCATCTTTTATAAAACTGCTTCCATCTGTGTAGTACTCTGCATCAAGGTCCTTGAGAGGCTAGTCTGTTAGGTCTGGTCTGCTGGAGAACACTTCACCCATGACCTCAACACACTTGTGATTAGGTTTTTCATGTCCAATGGGCAGCAAATTTGCTGGGTTTAGAGTTCTGACGACCTCAATGCGGATACGTGGGTTTTCATATAATATGCCCTGATATTTGACCATTTTTTCATTAGTCAACCAATAGTGTCCTTTATATTTTAATGATGTCAAAATTGAATGAGGAGCTCTGACAATCAGTTATTGTACCATGGACAGTTTATTAGCTTCTAAAACCAGAAGAGCTGTGGCTGCAAGAGCCCATATAAAAGGTGGCCACCCCTGGGCTACAGAGTCCAGCTGTTTGGACAAATAGGCCACTGGATGGTGCCATGTCCCCAGCATCTGAGTCAAAACTCCTATAGGTATTCCAGACCAATCATGGACATACAGAAAAAAAGGCTTTGTGAGGTCAGGGAGCCGTAATTCAGGTGCACTGTTGAGTACTTATTTAATGTCCTCAAAGGCCTTTTGCTTAGTTGGCCCCCACATGAGAGGATCTCGTTTTCCCTCCTTTGTGGCTTCATAGTGGGGTTTTTGTCATAACTGAAAGTTGGGGATCCATACATGTCTGAACCCAGTAGCCTCCAAGAATTCTCTAGTCTGATGGCAGGTTGAAGGGACTGGAATTGAGCAGATCTCCTGTTTCTTTTGAGGCCCAGTTGCTATTGTCTGTTCTGTTGTCAAGTCAGATGGTAACCAAAGTATTTGACCTTTTTCTTGATAGATATGGGCTTTTAAGTCAGAGTTCACTGCTCTCCCAAGGATGGTGTACTCAAGTCCTTGGGAGGAACTGTCACTTAGGGAAGGGAGGTGTACATAGAGCATCCGGAGCTTTAAGATGCAGGAAATTTTTTTGTTGTTATTGTTATCTCCCAGTACAAGACCTTGGCTGCTGGAATTTTTCAACTCTTAAATCTGACGTAAATCTTAACAGAGACTGATGACCTGGGACATCATTTGTATAAAAGGCACCTATGTCAATCTTGCCATGGGCCGTCTGCCAAGGTTGGAGGGCAACAGTGCTGTTCCGTGCAGGTCCCAGTGTGGCAGCCACATTGTGTCCACCTAGGTGTTTCTCCTTGTCTGTGTGGCTTTTTTCCTTTTATCAGGTGAGAGCCTGCTCTAATTGTCTATAGTAGATGCCCGCTTGTGTTTTTGTTCAGTATGCCTGGGTGCATGGGGCTCTGTGGCCCTTTCTGCTGATGGCTCACAGCATGTGGCTTGGAGCCAGGATGGCATGTCCTTTTGGAGTGAGCATCCTATGTCCCACTACTGGCTGTTAACATGAACATATTCCTGGTTCATTTGGAGGCTTGCAGCAGCTGAGCCCTCCTGAGGTGCTGGGTTCCATGCATCTGATGCAGTTTTGTGTGTCTATTGGACCCCTACCATATTCGTCAATGATTGACTTACAAGCACGTGGGAAGAAACTGAAAGGAGGGGCTGGGGCCAAAAAATTAATTCCTTCTCTGTTCAAGGCTTAGCATTTGAGCATGGCAGTGGGTGCTTGCCGGCCATGGCCACTGGAGGCTTTCCATTTTATCTGGCCACACTTTATTTTTTTCTTATAAACATTTGGACCATTGGCTTTGTTCTAGTGAAAACCCCCTTTAAGTGACCTCTGGGTTTGTGGTGAGGGGTGCTATAAGAAGATCCATTCTCCACTTCATCTTTTTGGTCTCCCTATCTTTGAGTCTCTGGATCTCGATTGATGAAAACTGTGGTGGCCACCTTCATCAGCTCACTGGCACACTTCTCAGTAAAGCCCTCTAGGATTGAAATTTTGGCAAATGGCTCTTTGAGCCTGTCCCACAAAGGCTGCATTGGTCACCTGTTGCTTGAGCCTATGCATTTCTTCACTGATGAACTTGCACTGTGGCTACTACACTTATATGTGCCCTTCCTCCCCTGGGCACCTCTGGGCAGAGAGAGGGGTGGCAGCAGCAGTGGCCTGGACATTTAGCTCTGAGTCAGTTGGGCACATTTCTTTTGATCATCGCTGCCAGTTTGATAGGGCAGAGGGGCCTTAGGAAGATGTGGGGCCGAGATAAATATTCAGGGTTATTGAGAGTGTGAGAGGGAGATGCTAGAGCAGTGGGAGGCTTATCTCGGCTGTTTGTCTGCAGATGCTTGACTTAGGCTAGGGCTCAGGGCTGGCTCCAATTCCTTCTAACTCTTGGGAACAGACAGTGTGTTTTATTCTCTCTCTCTCTCTCTTTTTCTTTTCTTTTAGACTTTCTATGAGGACTTCTTGACAACTCTTTATTTTAGACCTTCTTTGTTGGGGCCCCATCCTAGGTCTGAATAATGGGCTGCATCAGATCAGTCATGGTCCAAGGTTTCTCCATGTAGGAGGAAGTATGATTTTCCCAGCTTATGAGCTCAATGGTGGAGAAAGGCTGGCACACAAAACTGGCTTGTTTCCCCTTAGGCATTTCCCTCTGGTCAATATGGGCAAGTCCTTTGGTCCCTTGCAGGAGCATCTGGAGAGTTCTCATCTGAGTTGTGGCTCTGATATTGGGACAAATCTCCCTCCTTAATCTTGGGAGGTGAAAGAGTCTTTGGTCCTAGGAAGATTTTGGCTCTGAGGACATCTCAGAGGAAAGAATAGCTAGTATTGGGGGATTGGTGGGGTCATCATTTTTTGCCTCTGAGGACAAGGGGGCTAGGGGACAATCTGTTGTCCCAGTGGTCTCGACAAAGTTGGTCTTGGGTCCTCTTCTGGCTCACAGGAAAACTTTTCCCTTTCCTGCCTTTTTTAGTCAGGTTTTCTGTTTAGCTGCTTTCCACTGGGTCTTAGAGACCACTATGCTTCTGGCTAACATCAGCTTTGACCGTCCATCTAGACAGGCTCTCAACCAAGGGGGTTGTTTCTGTACTATCTCTTGCCAGCATTCAGTATAAGAGAAGTGGTTCAGGGTTCCAACAACAAAAGGACCTCAGCAATGACTCTACCATCTAAAGATCCTTCTGGTGGCCAGCCCTCATCTTGGGTGAGCCACTCTAATTCACAGAGTATGCAACCTTTGTGGAGTGAATCTCACCCCACAGTTACCAGGAAAACCTTCCTAAAGGTTTCTAACACACATTTCAGAAGGCTCAGTTTCCTTAGGTGCCTCCTATGTTCCACCCTGCATCAGTGTCGCACACTTAGAACAAACCACAAGACTCGCTTCGTCCATCTCCAGCCATTCCCTTCCTGGGGACTTAGGGCCCTCTTAGCCTTGCGGGTCAGTGTCAACACCCGACCTGGAGCTTTCACCTAGACGTTGGTTGGTGAAATTCCACCATAGACTGTATGAGGTGCCAAGGAACAGAGGATCAGGACTCTGCACTCGCTTCGGCCCTCGGGTTGAGTCAGAACCCTTCCCTTTATCCATCTCATTCACACACTTTCACACAGACATTGCCAGGACAGAATTTCTATACCACCCAAATTCCAACAATTCTAAACCAAACAAAAAGGGAGTCACGGGTTCCCGTCTGCTCGCTGACCCAGAACAGAGACTATTCAGGTGTCTCCCTGGGTCTGTTTCAGCTCCAACCAGTTTGAAGGGTACTAGGGACCCAACAGAGGTTGATCAAGCCTCTCTTCCACTCGCTTAGGCCTCAAAGGGGAAGTCAGGTGGCTGCAAAAACCAAAAGGACCCAGGTACTACCTGTTCAGATGGGCCGTGCTCCAAAACCCTAATTCTGGTTGCTGCTGCCTGTGGGTTCTGTTGTGCTCTGGGGTGGCCGCCCCAGGGTGCAGGATGAGTGGATCATCCTTCAGGCCAAGAGTGGCCTGGGCATGGCAAGGGGACCACTGTCCCCCATCGTCCCAGGGAAGCCAGTCCCCAGAGGCAAGAGAGGCAGAATAGCCTTCCTTATCTTCCTTATCTCCTCCTCTTTAACAAATTGTTAAAGAGATCACTCCCGTTAAATGCTGATGGAACTGAAAATTCAACCTATGGGTGAGCTTCCTAGTTCAACAACATTATACATAAACCCATGTTCAGTAAAATGAATATTTTTTTTTATATGGGGATGACATATATTCCATGGATGAATTTTAATTGGCATATATATTGCTACTTTTTAATGTGTGTGTGTGTGTATACTTTCCAGATTTTTTAATATATAAACTATATATGTCTTATTATACACTCCCTAAATTCACTCATGTTAATGTATGTGGATTTATAATCAACTTTTCACAAGATTATTCTCAGAAATATTCATTATCCTAAAATACATATATGATTCCTAGTACTGAAAACTAACTTCAGTGAATGGTCCATAAAAATCCTAATATTTCTACAGTAACATCAATGCAAGTAGATTCCTATGGAACATGATGTGTAATTTGACATTAATTTTTATTCAACATTGGTACATTACTATTTCTTCAGTTTATGTACATCATAGGATATATGCTTTCATCTTCAAGTTCACAAATTTATAGGCATTTGATTCACTTTCTATCACTTCCTGCTTCAGAACGCATGTATTCCTCCATGTTTCTTGACTGGTCTTTTCATGAGATGTCTTTCCAAACACATTATTTTTGATTTCCATAATCATTTTTGAAGCAAAACTCACACACTCTTCATGATAAACAGTAACACTAATATTACCATTAAATGTATAACTGGTTGGAATGAATGTATGTATATCAATAACAGATTTCATGTATATTTTCAGATATCAATTTAACAAATTATTTAAATTTGAAATGAGTTATATTATTTATTCACAGTATGGTCTATTCGTGCATCATCTCTATAGTCATAGACGCAGGGCACACCTACTTGTATCCCCAATACTAATTTATAGGTCTTCAAAATATTGCTCACAGAAATGGTGGAAGATATACTCATGTCACCTGATCTACATATTCATTTCATCACAGTAATATTCTTCACAAAAATGCAAAGGTCACACTTAGGATTGTACCAAAGCCTAAATTGAAGGTGAGCATGGATTACCAAAAACATCCATGTCCATGTTGCCTAATGCTTTCAAATTTCAATCCTATTGGTGACTACATATTTGTTTCTTCATAAGATTATATATTCAACCTCCCCCTGTTGTAAATGTCTAATCCTATCACTCATTTTATACTTTGCCTTATTTCCTAATGTCTGTATTGATATCTGCTTTCCTACATATATTCCCCAGTTCATCATTGTGACTGACTCTTCACATGTGCTGACATTTACATTCACTCTCTGACACCCTGTTGCAAAAGTAGTTTTGATCCAAATCCTATAATCACTCTTTTTCCTAATCCTACAGACCCTCTTACTAATCCTACCCACTATACTTTTTGACTGGATATTCTCTTCTACATTCAATAATCTGAGGTAAAATATCCTATGCCATTGTATATTGATTTATCTGACACGTATGTGCAGAACATAATTCAAATCTATGTATCCCAATGAAGGGCCCAATGCCCTTCTGTGATTCAAATCTTACCTAGATTTCTGTTTTCATACTTATATTTCATCTATATATTCTTATGAACATCACAGGTTACCAATAGCAGTATTCATCCAGCAGAATGATTCCTAACCCAATTCAAACATGTTATTAACCCTAATTATACACTATTCCCTCAATCTAACTTTACAGAAGAGCAGGTACAGAGTTGATCTTACAATACAGGAATGTAGGAGATATTACATCTGCTGAGAATCTCAAAGGTAGATGCAGAAATAATCCCTGGAGAAGATGTAGGCAGCTATAGAGGACCTGAGAGAACAAAAGTCGTCTTCCATGGCAATCAACCTGGTCAGTATGAAAGGATGTGTCTGAATCAGCCTCTCTCTTCTCAATGCAGGGAAGATGGATCAAACCAGGCCTGTGTGAATAGTTGTTCCTGGGTTCCTATGGTTTATATACCATTCTAATTTGTGAAAGTGTCACAGGAAGATGGGCCAGCCTCCATCTCATGGGACCCTTGGAGGCAACTGTTAGGACAAAGTGGTTGCCAAGGCAGTGACCTCATTCAGTTCCTTGAAGGAAGTGACCTTACCTCAATTCCTTGGTGATGGAACTTTCTGAACTTGTGATCCAGGTAGTGATGCATCCAGAGCCAGTCCCAGTCCAAGTCTCATTGTGCTCACTTGTTTGGAATAACCATGGACAGAGTCAGTCTTTCTTGGTACCTACTGATGTGACAATGGCCAAATGCTAGGAAATCTCTGAAGAGGGGACTTTCCTGAGAAAGAAGGTAGTGGCTCATCACTGGCTCCTGACAACTTCACAGACTTTGTCAAGGCGACCAGATCTGCGACAGGACAGGCCACTGCTGGGGAACATAGTATGGCCCATCAGTCAGAGGACACTCCAGGTAGTTGCAACCTAATTGGGGAAAGGCGGTGCCTTTGTAGGTATGTGTTTGAATTTGTGGTTTTGTCTCATATTCTGAGAATATGTAGGAAAGGTGGTTTGTTCAGTTTGGAGTGAATAGATTCTAGTGAGTCATTTGATCAAGGCGAGTGTTTCTATGTCTATGTATCCCACTGTGTCTGTGGTTGTAGACATTAGAAAACAGAATGCATCAAAGGATTTGTCCTGTCTAGTGGAATGCTTTCCAGCATTCTTCCTACCTAATTTTTGAATGGACTGTGGCTTGCCTTATCAATGGGCAACACCTACTATCTTCCTAAGTTCCTGTATTCTTCCTGAATTCTGGCCACTCTCCAAGATATGTACCACCTTCAAGCTCTGTGACATGGTTATGTACTGGATAGCTGAAGGGAATGCCAAGCCTCTCAAAAAACACAGAAATCAGTGTAACCATTAATGTATCAGTGGAGAAACCCTGCTTTGGGCCTTTTTCTTACCTATTGTTCTGTTGCCCTGAATTTCAGGAAGATCTTTGCCTCAGGCCACCGCTTTGAGAAGCCTGAAGAAAACAGTTTCCAAATGAAAATGAAGATGCATCACCTGTGGCTCTTTGGTTAACTGCTTTGTAAAGGGATGTGTCTGAATCAGCCTCTTGGCCCTGTGTGAGGCTGTGGCTTAGATTATCAGCACCCCATGAAACTAAATAAAGCTCCCATGTGTGCATCCAAAACAAAAATGTCCAAAAGAGCAGTCATTATGGATGAACTCTCTTGCCTTCCTCTGTAAGGTTCTGACATCCATGAAGTGAGAATAGGAATCCTTTGGGTCCAATGAGTTCTTCAAAGCCCTGCAGAGGCTAGCCCATAGGTGCTTCGGTTTTCTCATGACTTCAGTTCACATAAAGAATCTATACCCGACCATCAGTAGGCCTCAAATTTGAGAAGTGGAACAGTATTAACAGCAGGCCTGTTTGATCTCTCCTGGTTCTCAGGAAGGTTGTCCAGGCCACCCTGACTTTAGGCAAATGAGGGGCATGGGAGCTTATTTTGGTCACTGTCTTGGGCTGGGCCCTCATGGAAACTTCCAGCCAGAGATTATGATTAGTGTCTATATGGAAGAAGATGAGGACCGTGTGGGAGTGTTTTGGTTTGAATTGTGGTTATTTGTGTGGTGGTTAGAAGACATTACTGTGTAAACCTCAGCTTGAACTCTGGTGTGATTCCAGTTAGAGACTGAATTCTGAACTGACCTCAGAGAAGTATTGCCATGAATTGTGTCGGAATTTTAGGAGGCCACGCATGAGAGTCACCTTGGAAACAGAGACCTAGGCCCAGGGTGGCTTTCCACACAGCACTGCAAATATCATCCAGGATATCACATGATTTTATTCTTAAAGAGTGGCAGCCATGGTTGATAGTCAAAACACACATGGACCTCACATGGCAGACCTCAATGGGCCTGGCTTCATATGACCTTTGTGCCACTCTTTGGGAAGACTTGCCTGCGAGAGTTCTCCAGAGCTTTCAATGAAAGGAGATTCCTTACCATTTAATGGTTCCTGAATGAATTGAATCCCACAGTGCCTCCTACTTCATCCTTGATATACGGCTAGATAAATACCAGGAATTTTTTTTAAATTCCCATAACTAGGTGGCACTGGAGAACTTGGTGGAATATAAATTGGTACAATCATTTTGGAAAATAGTTTTGTGTTACCTAATGAAGTTGAAAATGTGCAAGACTATAACTCTCTGATATATTCCCTAGAGATATTCTTTCACATGTGTATCAGGAGATGTGGACATGAATGTTTCTAACAATTTAAAAGAAATAACTTCAACAAGAGTAGGATATTAACTGGGCATGGTGGCACACTCGTGTAGTCCCAACACTTAGGAAGCTGAGGCAAGATTATCACCTAAGCCCAGGATTTTGAGGCCAGCCTGGGCAACAGAATAAGACCCCATCTCAAAAATGAAATAAAACAAATGAGTAAAATATATTACAACAGTATAAATGAAAGAACAACCACACATAATGGATGAATCTCAGTTTTGATGGTCAAGATAAGGACTAAAATCATAGAAAAATACTTGGAGTATTATTGTTTTTATATAGAAATTTTAAAAGGGCCCAAATATTGGTAGATGATAAAACTAAAAAGACCAAAGGAAGGATTATAAAATAACTCAGGATGTATTTCTCTTTAGAGATACATGAAGTGCATTAATAAAGGGATACCTGGTGATTTCTAGTGGTAAATTTCTACTTCTTGGCCTGTGTGGGTATATGGATGTTTTCATTATTCTTTAAATGGTTCAGATAACTTTTGTATACTCTCTTTGATGAATTATATGTTTCAAAATACAGTAATTTTTAAAAGCAATAATGTTAAAGTTCTACATATGTACACATGTGTATAAATTTTGTATTTTCCATGAAGTAAAACAATAGGAATCTTTAGTAGAAAAAATGTCAGTAGCACTTCAGTATATTTGCATTCTCTCATGTGACTGGCTGGTTGAGAGAGAAACTAATATCAAATATAAGTTTACCATGAAAGCCAGATCTTTTTACATATAGCTTCTGTTAAATATACACTTGGAAAAGTGTCATCACCTGCCTCATTTAATCTATTACTTAAAATATACTTCTCCAGGCTGTCTTACTTAAATCTTATTTTGCAAACAAGAAATTTTTAATTTTTTAAGTATAAAAATCCATTTGAAATCTGTTCATTCTTTTATTAACCTTTATTTGTTTTTTTCTTAGCCTTTCTATGTTAGCTATATCTTCCTTGAGTAGAATCAGAGAAGAAAACTGTACCAAAATTCTAAAGCCTATTTTCATGACTGATATTGTGAAGATACTAAAAATGAAAACAAAACAAAACAACCTTGTTGTTAGTTTGGTTGTATTATTTATATTAATTCAAGTAAGACTGGGTTTGTTTCCCATGCAGTAAACATATCACTGAGTTAAAGATCTGGAAAGAACCTTCAGAAATTACCTCGTAGTCATCTTCTGTAAGTATGACTCAGATTATCTCAGTCAAATAAGTTACTATCCTAATCTTAAAATTTCTCCTGAGAATATTTTTAAAATGTGTTTGTCTCAGAACACTTTTAATACAATGTCAGCCTACAGTTAGCAGCCAGTAAACAGTAAGCCAACAGTATAGATTTACCTAGGGTACAGTGGAGTCCTAGCAGTACCCAACTCTAAAGTCTCTATGCAAAATGCAAGATAAGGGGCTCAGAGCCCTGCCTGTTCAGCTCCTTTGGCTGCAAACCCAACAGCTCCCTGGTTTTCCCCAGTGATCTAGCCCCAAAGCTTGTCTCTTCACATAAATGAGTGCTGACATTCTGTTTTCACTCTGATTTGGTTTAATCCCCAAACTTTCTTTCTTGGCTCATTCCCACTTGATTATTCCAGAAAATAAAGAGCTGATTTGTACTTGTATTTGATATGAATAGACACCTAAAATATTTGTAAGTCCTAAAAATATATCACTTATTAAAATTAGAAATATATTGGGAAATATTTTTCTCCTAATCATGGGCAATAGGCAATTTCATCTAAAAACATATTTATTTCTTAAGGCCCAGACTTTTTTTTTTTGGTACTAGTGATTAAACCCAGGGGTGATTAACCACTGAGCCATATCCCCGGCATTTTTTTGTTGTTGTTTTTTATTTAGAGATAGGGTCTGTCTCATTGAATTGCTTAGGACCTTGCTAAGTTGCTGTGGCTGGCTTTGAACATGTGATTCTCCTGCCTCAGCCTCCATAGCTGCTGGGATTACAGCTGTGATTAACCTCATCTGTCCTGGCTAGGACTGTACTTTTTTAGAATAAAAAATCTTTGATGTCAAAACTTGTTTTGTTTCAGTTTTTATACCTGGCATGCTCCACTGGAATGTTGTTACTGTGACATGACCTGATTGCAAAGTGAAAAATGTCAGTTGTATTTAACTGAAGAATTGGAGACTCACTAAAACTTGGCCTCACTTGATTTTTTTTGTAAATTTATTGTAATTAAATAATTTTAATTTAAAAATTAATATTTATTTACTTTAAGAAAAGGAGACTTCAAATTATATAGGTAAAGCTCCTGACTTTTCCACAAACCAGCACTCTCCCTATCATTGAAAAGGATTGTTCCAGAGTTAATGCTTTTGTGTATACACATATACAAATACATATGAATATACATATATTTACTTTATTTAAAAATATTTTACTTAAATAGTGTGGTTGAATATTTCTTTCTTTTTTTAAAATTTTATAATATTTTTTTTATTGGTTGTTCACAACATTTGTACTCCTCTTCTTCATCATCACAGTCTAGACCCTGATGGGCAACTTCAGTAGTATTATTCTCCTGAAACAGATTTTTCTCCAAATCAGATACTCTGGCTGCCTCCATAGTGACTTTTATTTTCATGCTGTGAAAGCCTGTGGAGACCAATCTCACTTGCAGATTGACAGGTTCCCCATCAAACACCAAGAAGTGTGAGTTCACTCCTTCTTTAAAACCAGGCGGTTGGTAATCTTGTGGAGTCACTGCAAAATGAAAAGGGCAAAAAGCCATGAAACTTAGTTTCAATAGAAGCCAGAAAAATATTTTAAGTATAGCAACATGTATCTTTCAGATGTTTGTAAAATCCTTCTATTTACATAAAATATTAGTTTAGTACTTAAGAAGAATTGGAATAAAGGTCTACACCTACCTGAATTGTAGTAATGGAGTTTCATAGTAAGTATAACATCATTAGGAAGGGGTCCAAGGTTCTGCATCAGTATATATAATTTACGAATCAGTAGTACACTGGCTTTCTTAATATCTTTACTATTTGTTCCACTTTCAAAGCTTGTACTACTGCTATAATCACATAGAAAAAAAGGCATATTTTTCAATCATATGCAATACTGACAATATATTCCCAAAAGAACACAACTTTTGAGTATATGATCAAATAAATATAAACATCTAGACATTTTGGAGACAATTTTTAGAGTATAAATTAAAGGAACAAGTATACAATTTCAATGAATATACAAAGGACTTATAAATAATACATTCACCTAAAGCATTTGAAATATGACTTTATTTTTTTAAAATGTGCTTATTACAAGTAACCATATGTCATAATAATGAGAACACTGGATTTGGAATTAGATATCCTGGCATCTAATATAATCTCTGCTGTTAACTAGCTGAATGTCTTCAGTCAAATCATTTAGATACACTTTTTTGGTTATGTCATTTGTAAGATAAGCTTACAGACATTTCTACAACTTCCTAACCATAAAATCAGCTACTAGCTCTGTATCTATCATCTGGTTATCTCTCAAAGGCATCCCATCCTCACACTTGCAGGGATTACCCCACTGGGAATCTTAACTATTCTTCCTCTTTCCTTCATTTACACATTGCAAACCATTTTGCATACCACAGACAAAATAATAACCCTAATAGAAAAATATGCTCATATCCCATTCATGCTTAAAATGCCTCCATTAAATTAATAAACTTTAATGTCCATTTATACTCTTTAATGTCCATTTATACTCTTCTCTACTCTCACCAGCAACTACTGTCCAATTTCCTCTCAACCATGTGCATTTGCTGTTCATTCCACCTGTATTGTACTTTTCTATTTCTCTTCTAAACCCTAATGCAATGTGTCATCTTTTCAAAGAAGTCTTCTCCTATAATCCCCACAGACTCTGCACAGACTTAGGAGAACTGTTTGTCGCTCACTAAGCAGCAAGTGACTGTATCTTTCATCAATATCTTTCATTCAGTGAATATGAATGAACAAGTTGGACTAAATTACCTTCCAATTCTAAACATTTTTCTCTCTGAAATTTTCTTCTCCAATTAGTCTCATATTTGAGTAGTTTTGGGGGAAGAGCTATGATTATTAGTATAATTGCACAGTGTTGAAAAATAATCCTAAGTAATTGAACTATTGAGTTTTCCCCTAACTGATCTTTAGAGGCAGTGTAAATTTATAAAGCAAACCTTTATTAAGCTTTTCTATCAATTTCAAACAACTTAGCTTTGTCTGCCAGAATTTAACCAATTTAAACACGGTAACCTGAGTGAAGGGCTACAGCCAGGTGGCCCAGGGGATCCTCCAGGATTCATCAGTAAAATCATTCAAAACTCTGATGTAAACAAATACTACTTTTTGGCTTCTAGGAAATTCTAATATGTATTATTTTCTTGCCTCCCTAATATCTGCAAGATTTGGCCATTTTTTATTTTACTGCTTACCTCTTGGCATATGTGTCTTTATAACCAAAGAGATTAATCTGGTTGCCAGGGATACTTATATTTGAGTTTTAGAGAGTAAAAACAACAGCTTTATGTGAGAAAATATGTGTAAATGTGAATATAATCTGTAAAGTGCTATACAAACGTTAGCTAGTGATAATTAAAATTTTAACTCTCATTTTTGGAACTTTGTTCTCACATTTGAATATTGCCTAAAAGTTTTATAAATGATAGAATAATTAAGGAAGTGAGTATTAGAGAGAAATCATCAAGCCCCAGAGAGCTAATAATAGAGAAAAGGGAGAATTCTGCCACATTTCTCTTAAATTCATTCCTGTCAGAGATATCCACCTCTCTTACTTGGAGCACTCTACTACCTGGGGCTTTTCACTATCATTTTCATCTTCCACTTCGATTGTATCAGTAAATCTTTAGCTCTATCTACCTCCTGGATAATCTGAAGCCAAAAAACTACTGAAAGAAGAATAAATATTTCTCCTCAACAAACATCTTCATCTGCATTGGGCCCTTCTGAACTACTATTTAATCCACTAGTGTGCTATTTAATGCACTAAATGTGTTTAAAACTTGGAGTTTTAGATTTGCTAGGACAATAAGGTGTTTTCCAGTCTTTTACATACAGAGAAGCACATAGAAAATGCTATTTGTCCATCATGGTGGGGTAGGCAGATGACAAAAGTTATGCAGGTAGGCAAACAGTCCAGGGTTTTTTATCTAACCCTGGCCCCAACTGACTATATAGAATGTGTAAAAGATCAATATCTCAATATAGCAGTTGAGAAACATTGGGTTAGTAGCTAGACAGGGCCTTATGGAGTTCTTCAATCAACATTTTGCAGACAGCCTTGTTAATATAATGGTGATGCTTATCATGTCCTCTACTCTCATCAATTAAATCCATGGATTTCAGAAATTTAATTATTATAGTTCATTTTTATAATAGTGAAGTTTTATGGGAGTTATGGAAAAATGATAAAAAAAGTATAAAACTTTTTTCTGGCTTATAAAAATTTATGTTTATCTCACTTCTATATACTTTATCAGGTTCATTAAATAATTAGATTCTACCTGTCAAAATCCATAGTGGCTCCTTCTTTTGTATATTTGAATTTGAACTGGTATATCTCAGTCACTTTCTAGAAAAACCAAAGGTTATAAAGAAATTAATTTAAAAAAGAAATCCAGAATTTTACCTGATAATAAGGCACATTTTCATTGTATACCTACCATGCTTCCTATATACCTGTTTATTCCACAGTATTATATTATTTAGGAGTAATATTTCCAGATATTAAGATACTTTTTCTCCAAAAGTGAGTTAGATGATAAATGCTTCCATTATAATTGAAGTTGGAAAAACTAAGGCACAGTCAAGTATCTCACCCATTAGGTTCTGACAGGGGAATCAGTTGAGAAACTATTCTTCACATAATACGTATTTTAGTGAATGTCTGTTTTGTATCAAGCATTGGAGTCACAGTGATGAACAATATTTTGGTCCCTGTTGTTCTTGAATTTACAGTCTGCTCAGGAGATAATCAATAAATAATTTCACATAGTACAATTGCTGTGAACAATATGAAGCAGATGCTGTGATGGAAAGAAGATGAAGGGAGAAAAGTGCTGATTTGGCTTGAAAGGGCCAAGGAAAGCAACCCCAAAGAGGTGATATTTGAGTTGAACCTCAAGATTGAGGATATTACTGCTATCTGCTCTTCTGTTAAGAAAGCTAGAAATACCAAGGGACAGATTTCAGAACACACAGAAGTGCCCCTCATTCATCTGGTTGAATATTTAATCCTTGATAATGTGGGGATGAAAATGTTAGATTGATCAGAAAAAGTCTCAGTGCTTCTATTACTTTTCTCTACTCTGAAGTTTAGTCTTCTGGTTCTGCAGATCTTACTCCTTAATATACACCTTAATCACAGGTGACCATGTACTGGGAAAACTTTCTCATGTTGGTTAAACTCTAAAGTGAGAGATTTATCATGGAGTTAATTTCAATACAAGTATTTTTTTCTAACTAGACAACCTACTAGAGAAATGAAAGTTCAGAAGGCTGCTTATGGCAACATTAGGAGAGATGGGTGAGATTAGAAGCATCTACAGCTGCCTAACAGCAACAGGTTCACTCTGGACAGGCTAGATACACACAGTATCTTCTCTTAACCAATGCTGGATGTAATTGCCCTGTCAAACAATGCCTACAGCCTGCCTGCCCATGTTTCTGAGTCAACTATAGCTATTTAACGTTGTGAGCTTTTATTTTTTAAATGAAAGAAATCTTTCAGTAGCTGATAATTTTACTTGCATTTTATTATTTGATCACTGAACCAATAAGTTTTACATTTATAATTGTTTTATAGAAGATGCTAATTCTTTTAACTTGAAACTAATTTATCAAAGAAGGTATATTATAACTCACAAAATGTTCTCCCACTTTTCAGGCTGTATTGCCTGACAAAGGTGATATTTAAATTGATCATCAATTGTTTCTATCAATCATGCTGATCACATTCATATAGACCAAAGCAACAGCAACACATGAAGCCTCTTCTCCCTCCACTTTCCAATCCATTGGTAAGACTTTTCAGGACTATCTTCAAAGTGAATTGCAAGACCATCTAATATTCATTCTTTATTCTATAGCCCAAAAGATCATGCAATACCGTTGTGTAAACCCCTCTAACTAATGGCATCCCATTGCCCTGACAACATTTAATTTATGAATTATTTTGGTCAATAAGACATTACTCATCTGTCCCCTACCTATTTCTCCTGCACTTTCCCTCCCATTCACTAAGTGATAGGATCATGGCACCTTTTTTTTTTTCATAAACATCCAAGATTCCTTCCCATCTTAGGGCCTTTGTATAGTTATGCTCTGGGACATGCTATCTCCGGTTAATGATAATATTTGGCCACTGCCCAAAATGCTGTAGCCATGAAGTAGATTTCAGTAGCCCTCCCTACTCTGAAGTACATATTATTATTCTCATTACTGAAGAAGCTGGTTAAGTGGTAGAGCTGAGATTTGACTCTAGTACCTGTAATGTTAATTAGCATATTATTCTACCTGTTATATTCCATTACCTCTCATAGACCTGCAAAGGCTGACTCCTTCTGGTCATTCATTCTCAGCTAAAATAGTGGTCTGGCAGAAAGGCTTTCTATGAACTGCCAATCTAAAAAATCGATTCAATTCTTCCTTTTCCATCTCTACCTCAGCATTCTTTAGTAAACTACATTTAAAATCTTTTTTTCATACACAGTATTATGACTATCTGAAAGTTTTTGCTAAATTTTGCTTACTTATTCATTATTTATCCCCCACATAAGAATGTAAAGCTTCAAGAGGGCAGGGACCTTATTTATTCCATTTACTTTCATGTTTTTGTAGCTTGAATAATGCTAAGCACATAAAATGAGCCTAATTCATATATAATATGTATATATCCTCTCTCTCTCTCTCTCTCTCTCTCTCTCTCTCTCTCTCACACACACACACACACACACACACACACACACAACAAACACACACACACATTTGGCACTTAATCATTGAGTCACATCCCCAGCCTTTTTTACATTTTTTTTTATTTTGAGACAGGGTCTTGGTAAGTTCCTGATGCTGGCTTTTAATTTGTGATCCTTCTGCCTTAACCACCCAAGCTGCTGGGATCACAGGTATGTTCCACCATGTCCAGCCCCAATTTATGTTTGCTGAGTGAATAAATATTTAGCCCAGAGTTCATGCTCAGTTAGGGTTTCATCTTATAAACATTTTATAAAAAAACAAAATTTCTGAGAGCATAATGTGGTTAGAAACAGGGACCACCTATAGTTCAGTTCCTGAAGGAGACTATTATAATTGGACATTGACTACCTCTAATAAGCACAGAGGAATAGATAATAATATCATAATATCTGTATTCTTACAATATTCATATATACTAATTCTTTATGTCATAAATTAAAACTTTATTTAACATATTTACATACAGCTTACATATCTTATTAATACCCACCATACTTTTTGTAGTATGTGTCTATGAAAAGCTATCATTCTTTACTATTTCAGCTGCCTTTGTCAATTTCTCTTTCAAAAGACAGAGCAAGCAGAACAAAACTTAATGTGCAGAAATGCCAGAACTTTGTGCAGTACCCCAAACTTTGTTGGCCTTTGAACTAGGGAAGCACAATTTGTCTTAAGTCAAAGTCTTTCACTGTTGTATCATAACATACTTGTCATAAGAGTCCTGCAAATTTAAATTGATGTGTAAAGTATATTTTTGCTGCTTTAGTTAAATATTAACATTGTTATTGTTTCTGATATTTTGTCTAGGGAAGGATATATTTCTAGGGATATGACTCAAATGTTTGGCACAATATAAGATAAATGCCAAAGACTGTGTAAGTGAGAATGTTGTTTTGTGAGTACATAAAAGAATATGATCACGGAACTAAACAGTAGTATCAGTGACATAATGCTAAACAGCAAGTAAAACAATGTAATCTTGTGGAGGAATGCTTTTAGGCACTATGAATATTGTTATGCTATAGTAGTAGTTATACTATAATTATTGCTGACTCTGTTATTCTTTTGAGTTTTTTTTAATATCCTCAAGGAACCATCAAATCTTTTAGTAATCAGAAGGGTGCCTTGAACATCTAGTAGTTAGGGATCATCACTATAGGGAATAATTTACAAATATTCAAGATATTTTCTTGGGTCATAAGTGATAGCTTAGAACTCTCCATATAATAAGTTTTTGTTTTATATCCTCATTGTTGTATGTGCTAGCATTGAAACGTATTTAACCGTTTTTTTTTCCATTCTGTAAGATTTTTCTGTATTTAAGGGTAAGTTAGTCAGCATTTCACTACTCACCAAATTACGGATTTATCACTAGGAGTTTTACATTCATAAGAAAATATGATAAATGCTGTACCAAGAAAATAACCAATTAACAATTTATCAGAAAGTTGTAGTTTAGAAAACTTCTGTTTAAACCTAAGAAAAAAGGACAACAAGAGACAAAGGCAGATAGGGTTGTAGCTCAGTGGCAGAGAACTTTCTTAGCATGTGTGAGACACTGGGTTTCATACTTAGCACCACAAAAAAATAAATAAAATAAAGGCATTCTGTTCATCTACAACTTCAAAAAAAAAAAAAAGAAGGAAAGATAAAACTAGTTTGGACATTGAGAAATGGTGATCCATTTGTATTCAAAGTTTGCTTCCCCTTTGCTTACATAATTATTCATAATTTGCAGAGAGAATTTTAAGAGTTAAAAACAATTTTGTCTTGAATATGAGCAGTTAGACAAAATACATTGGCTAAGATAAGAAAAACTGAAAGCAAGGAAAAAGTAAAGAAAGCTAGGAAGTAGATGAAGAGAACAGAAAAAAAGGAGAGAACAGAGGGCTTCTCCTTCCAACTCACTACTACAGCCACAGAAGCCAAAGGGGCAAAAGTAACTATTACGTGTCTAGGACTATAATATTCACTATGGAAGATAGAAAACAAGACAATAACCTTGTTCTCAAGAATTCACTGTCTGCTTGGGAAAATAATCTGCATGAGTCAATTGAGAGTGTTAAATTGTGGGGTTCTTCTGGAAAATAAATTTACAGAAGAAGTTAGTTTAGACAATCTAGCCAAAGAGGCTTTTATGAAAGATTTGAATTTAAGTTGGCCTTGAGGGTAAGTAGCAATCACTAAGGAAAAGAAAGAAACAGATAGAGAAGTAAAGAGGTAAAAATTCTGAAACTCTGTAAAGGTCAAAATGGGAGAATTTTGTTGGCAAAAATAGTTTAGAATTATGCCATGACTGGTTTATTTTACTAAAAGACCATAAGCAATTTTAAGAATCAGTTAAAATAAATAAAATGTGTTTTTTATATATTTATATATCAAGAGAGTCTTTTAGTGTTAATATGTTATAGAAGAGGCCCAGTTCTACTCAATGCCTTTAAAAAAAATACCCCTAGGTAATATTTGAAAATCTCATACTAAAGTATTGGTCACATTTATAAGAAAAAATGTTGAAAGAGCTCACTCTTACTGTTCAAATAGTAGTGGAGCAACATAGTCTATAGTCTCAACTCAGGTAAACATACTTAAATACAATACACATATACTATCCACCTATACATTTGTCTTCTTACCTCAGGTTTCTTTGGATTTGTGTAAAGCTTTTAAAGGAAAAATAAACAGCATATAATTTCTGAAATTTACTAGATTACTCCTCACAGAATACATTTTTTACATAAAGAGGACAATTTGTACTCTATTGAGTACTGTATTGATACATATTTCAAGCTGGAGATAGGATAAGCTCTTGTTTTGTGAATATGGATCCATTACAATACTTTATGAACACTGACTATTAAGGAAATTCCATAAAAGTAATATAAGGTATTTATACCTACTGTTAATGAGCTACAATAAATTTTAAATAATTGGCATGTTTTAAATGTTTAAACAAATTATATATCTAAGAATCTTAATGGCATATTCTCATTTTTTTAAACTACATATGCCATGTGATAATCAGGAGTATATAAAACTTCAAAAGAGTCTATAAAATTTCAAAAACAAAAAACTTTGAGCCTGTAAAGTAACTTTAAAACTATAAAAATCCTGATAGCCAACAGATGAAGAAGATAGTATATCCCATATGTTTCCTCATGTCTATAATCTACAAAATATATAATAAATGTTTTAATAAAACTTCTGATGAACTATTTTTTAAAATTCCAAAATGTAATAATATGGATAAAAAAAGGAAGAGGGAGAATACAAAAGTCAAGGAAGTAGAGACAGAGGTTTAGTCTTTAAGTGTGTACTTACTCTAAGTACTGCCATATGTAGCTTCAAGAAAAAAAAAACTTTGTTAGAATATAATTATATCTATATCATTGTTATTTTCAACAAAAGCTAATTAAAATATTATTTTAGAGAAAGTAAAGGAAAGGATCCAAGGGGAGGTAAAAGGAGATGGAAAGGGGAAATATTGAGGAATGATATTGGCCAAGTTAATATTGTTGTGTTATATGTATGTATAACATACATTTATGTTCAACTATAATGCACAAATAAAAATATGGAAAAGATAGCATTTCAGTCATATTACAAATATTTAGGTAGAAAAAAATTATTCAAAATTCAGATAAAGGAGTACTAATTATTCATTCATTCAAATAGTACCTATTACATACCCACGACTGCTGGAAAGAAAAGGGATACAAAAAAAAAAATGGTAACAATCCTACTCTCAAGAAGTTACACTTGAATTTTGGAGGCAATAAATGCATAAATGCATCAAGAAATATGAAATAATTCCTTGTTTCTAAAAATTAAAGACACCCCAAGTATCTTTTTAAAAAAAAGGATCTCTTTTGAAACTTATCTCCTAGAATAAAAATCTAAGGCTGATGTCTATAAAACTCTTGCCTCTCTATATATACACACTACTATTAAGAGATTCTCTCTGATTTATAGAATAGAATATATAGACATAGATAGAAATAATCAAGCTTTTTTTTTTTTTTTTTTTTTTTTTTTTTTTTGTTAAGCCTAGAATTCAAATCGGAAAATTTTAGGAGTGCAAATAACTAAAACTTTAGTGACACCCTGTGGTTATTTTGGTTACTGCATATAATTGATTGGCATGTATTAGAATCTTTGTGTTGCTTGAAAATGGAAATTAGAGCAATGCTTTGGGAAGGCAGATAGGTATAAT
Source organism: Urocitellus parryii (assembly GCF_045843805.1). NCBI lineage: Eukaryota > Metazoa > Chordata > Mammalia > Rodentia > Sciuridae > Urocitellus > Urocitellus parryii. The sequence continues at coordinate 580,964 of NW_027554225.1, forward strand.
ACAGGTCTTGCAGGTCATGTGAAGGACTCTGAGCTTTATTTTAAAAGCCCTGGATATTGTTTAGGTAAAAGAATTACATAATCAGATTCAGGTTTCTGAAAGAATGTAATGGGGACAGGGATTTGCAATGGTTGGGAACTGAGAATGGGAGTAAAGAGATAAATATATAATATTTTTTATAATAATTATATAAAAATTTACATAATTACATGAATAATTCAAGCACAGTATACATACAGCACAAGGAAAACAATGTAAAAAGCACCCAATATTTCATAATTGTAAATAATCATCTACTAGCACATATTCTAGGAATCTCTAGGTAATCCAACTTGACTTTACTTAAACTACTTTAAAAATCTTTTTTCCTACAAGCACAAAAATCACCTGAGAGAAGTTATAAAATATCAACAACTGAAAAATAATGTGAATACTATTTATCTAAGAGCTTAAGTCAATTTCTGAAACAATTTGCATCAGTTATACACATAACCATTTAGTATAACAAATGCATCAAACTAGTTAAGATATTTTTGTACATTACGTGTTATTTTAGTACATAGAATGTTAGATTTATCTTACTTAAGGAGTAACTCACTAGTACACTGTGACCCCCCCTGGAGAGGAGGAATCACATCTTCATCTCATTTGTATATCATCTCATTTGTATCCAGTGTCTAGGCACAATGTCTGGTACAGATTAAACAGTCAAGGATAAAGAGTGAAGGCATAAATGGTCAACATCTACATAGAGTATATTATGTGCCAGGCATTGTTCTAAATATTTCAGATCAGTGTTCCTCAAAGTATGTTCCTAGAGCAGCAGTGAGAGCATCACCTCAAATTTGTCTAAAATACAAATTCTCACATCAGAAATTTGGGGATGGGGCTTGGCAATCTGTGTTTTAACAAGCCCTCCAGATGATTCAGATATGAACTAAAGTTTGAGAACTATTGTTTTCAATTATTAACTCACTGAATTCTTAGTTCTTAGATAACCCTAAAAAGTAGGTTCTATTATTATTCCCATTATATATGTAGTACTAAGAGGCAGGTTACTAGACCAAAGTCACACAGGTATTAAGTGATAAAACTGGGATTCACTTAAGACTGTTTGATTCTGAAATTCTAGTTCTTAAATATATTGTATGGCCCTTTAATGATGAACACCCAGAAGATGTTGCTAAATGAATAGATGAAGGAGAATGCTCTTTAGTATGCCAGTGATGACCTCCTTTTTTAAACCTGTCCAAAAACTCAGGGTCTCAAAAGTTCAAAAGTCTTTCAAAATTTCCCCTTATGTCCTTATGGAGTACAACATTTCCTTTTCAATTCCTCATACTGCAGCTGATTAGTAGCTCTCCTTTGACATCTATCACTTTTTTTTCTTTTCAATATTGGACTGAACTTAGGGATGCTCTGCAACTGAGCTACATTACAAGCCCTTTTTTAATTTTGGGACAGGATCTTAATAAGTTGTTCAGGCTGGCCTTCCAACTTGTGATCTTCCTATCTCAGTCTCCCAAGTAGCTGGGATTACAGGCATGTACCATCACACCCAACTTGGCACTCATCATTTTCTTTTTTCTTTTCTTTTTTTAAAATTTTTAATTGTAGATTGACACAATATTTTTATTTATTTATTTTTATGTGGTGCTGAGGATTGAGCCCAGTGCCTCACATGTTAGGCAAGCACTCTACCACCAAGCCACAACCCCAGTCCCACCATGCATAATTTTCTGAGTCTTATAATTACTTATACTTGTTATACGGGTGATAGTCAAAAAATCGATATATATATATATATATCCATATTTTTAAATAAAAATATAAAACTGATATGAAAAAAAATCAATATTTGAAGTCCAATATGACACAAGAATTGACCAATCAGAAGGGATGCTGACTTAGTCTAGAGCTGGACTTGTAGACACAACTTTTGGACTACAGATGTTAATCCTTAGTTGCTGGATTTGAGAAAAGTCTAGACAGAAAAAAAATGGTGGGGCAACAGGAAGGAAGTTGGTGAAGGTTCACATGGGGCCTAGGAAAAGCAGAGATTTATCATAAAATACAGAGTACAACCAACATTTTCTCAGCAGGTAGAGCTGGGCCAGTATGTAACCATTGATCATTAGCCCTGCATATAAGTAGTGTTCATCTTCTACTGTGGCAATTTGGACCACATGAAAAAAAAAAAGAGTCAAAAATATTGCCAAGTACAGAAGTAGTTTACCCTTTCCCTGCTTTTAAATATTTTGAATTGATAACCATTATACCTTTCCTATTTAATTATTTTTAAATCTCCCAACATCTTTTAAATGCTTTTAGAACTTTAAGCAATTCTAAGGCAGTGGAACAACTTTTTTTTTCTCTCATAATGTTTATTACACTGAGGTACAAATGATAACAAACAAATCTTGATGTTTTTCTTAATACAAGTTTATTTTCTTTTGAAAACAAATCAGTATTTTAAAATAATCTTAAAGTATTATTGAAGAATACAACAAATTTCTAGAAAAAAAAATTTAAAGAAAGAAATGGTTTTAAGGAAATGATAATACTAAATCAAATCTAATGGGCAATTTCAGCTATTATAAAAATTTGTTCAATTTTTGAAATTTCAGTTACCATTTGATAATGTGCAGTGACCCAGGACATTTTTGTCTTCTCAAAAAATTTTTAAACTGAGATCTATAAAAATGGAAACAGTCTATTTTCATCTTCTGAGTACAGTACTGAGAATTTCCATGCTAGGATTTTTCCATTATTTTAGTTAAATAACTTATTTAATTTTATGGCCTATAAAACATTTTGAATCTCCAAATATCATTTTAAAAATAAATCCTATTTTGATAATTATATTAGTCCCAATTTGATGACAGTTTAGCAGTCTTTCATGTTTTCAACACAGAAAAACTAGATTGCAAAATTAATTTGTTACTTCTTCTTTTCAATTTTAAGTAATCATAGTATTGAGATTAACTCTATTTACTAATTTAAAACATACACCTCAATCTCATTTCTCTCCATCTCACTTAATAAAAAATGAAAAATATTTGCATGGATTATTCTCAAGATTCTTTTCTTCCCTAAATACTTGGGTTTCAGATGGAAATAATGTTTGGTAATAAAGCAAGTGTTTAGGGAAGAAAATAAATATCATATTAAAAGTGTCTTGATTAAGATCAGTCAAAAGTCAATCACTGATTTGTTATAATTTTGTATGAGTCAATTACCTTTTCATATTGTTTTCCTACCCTAAAATAGACATCATCTCTTCTTCAATTGAAGGATATGAAAATCATTCCAGGTTGGCATAACATTTAAAAATTATTAGAAAGAAAATGACATAGGAGAATTGAGCATTTTAATAATGTGGGTTACTTTAAGTACAAATGGTGAGAAGGAGACAAAATTTCTACTATAACTGTCAAAGGAATGGTTTTACCCCCATGTCTAGGATAGTGACTGACATATAGTAAGTGCTTAATTACCTAAAATATGTCCTTCACAATTCCATATTATAAATACGAGGAGAAACAGTAATGAGATGCTATATATAAACATTCACTACTACAGATTTATATACCATATTTTTTAAAAAAATATCATATAATACAAGTTATCATGATCACAATATCATGCTGATATTTTTACAGTACATCTGCATTTCACTGATGCTTCCATAGAGAATTGAATACTACTTAAAAATTCAATTGGGATGAGGCTAAGTTATGCCATAAAATATGAATGTGAGAGAGTTAAATTTAGATTTAAAAAATAACCTCTTAACAAGGAAACTTGTGGCTCTATTAATTTTCCAAATGACAGTTCCCATTTTAATAACAAACCAAAAAAGATTCAAATTCCAGCTTTTAAAAAAAAGACACTAATATTTTGAAAAACTGAAGAATCCCAGGTACATTTTTTTTAATATGAAGGAAAGAAAGGAGCCAGAAATAGCTTATGATACAAGGCAATCAGGTGATATGTTTAAGGGCACAAGAAACAAAAGGAGTGAAATTGGCAATTGAGAAAAAGACAGAACTAGTAAGAATAGTAATTTGTCTAAATATCCTTAATAATCAACAAATAGATTTGCCCTTTTCCCCCAGCATAGTTATATATGTTAATAGGGAAGAGAGTTTTTCACCTGATTCCTTTGAACTTTCTCAAAGAACAAATTCAAATAAAGTGAAGACTAAAGTGAATCTTTAGCATTCAGATTTTGTTCTGGCTATTATTTTACAGGTATAGCTTAGAAATACTACTACACTTGTCCATACAGATTTATTTTTTTCATTTGTGACTTGTCAGAAATTAATGTTTCTTTTAAGAAAAACCACTAAAATAGTGAAATTAAAATGGAAAATGGATTAGCAACTTAGTCTTGTAGACTCATGAGTTGCAATTAGTACATTGTGAGAAATGAATTTACTCCTGCTAAATTGAGAAAATGGCTATAACAACCAAAGCAACTATTTTAATTAAATTTTACCATCCAAATGGCTTTCTCCATAAGAACTCTCTGGGAACAGGCCCCTTAGGTATCTTATGCATGAGCTAGAAGTAGCAAAATGTTTCTTCACCGTTATCAGTGTCTCATGCTCATTAGTAATTTGGGATGGAAAAATTGTTTCCTAGAAAAAAAAATAACGTGAAAAAAATTAGTATTTTTAAATATATTCATCCCACCAACCATACTATTATCATAGCTAGGATAGAAAGTTATTTTATTTCAAGTTTGATACATTTAGAGGTAATAAAATGGAAAAAGGGCTTTATATTGCATTATATTATGTAGTCAGTGCTAGAGCACTTGCCTAACTTGGGAGGTTCAATCCCCAACATCTCAAAAGAGGGAAAAAGGAGCTGGGGCGTGGTCAGCAGAGGTGCACTTTTCTGGCACATGTGAGGCACTATGTTCGATTCTTGTTATTAGTAGGTTGCACATTTGTGTACTTTATTAGTCACTACAATTTATTTGTAAATCCAGAACCAACAATTTTTCATTTTTGCAATCATTTACAGATATGCATAGGGCAGCAACAAATTTGTCATCTGAAGCTCATGTTTCCATGTTTACAGTATGATAGCTGAAATAAATCCACTCTCTTTCTTCTCAGTTCAGCTATCATACTGTAAACATGTGTACTTTTCTTACTCTACTTAGTGTCGAATCATTTAACCCTTTTGGGCTTCCTTTTATGATTTTGCTATTTAAAATGGCCCCATGCATAAGGAAATGCTGATTGATTCCTACGTTCCTGTGATATCCCTTAGAGAAAAAAAATGCATTTGTTAGATAACTTTCTTTTAGGCATGAATAAGTGTGTGTGTGTGTGTGTGTGTGTGTGTGTATATATATATATATATATATATATATATATATATATTCACAGATAATTGTACACATTTGTAACAGCAAGGAAAAAGGTGTAGAAATAAGCAGGTGAAGTTCTTAACAGCATTTCACCAATTTTCCTTTAAGGTCCTGTTTCTGTCTGGGAGCTTGGGTTGCATTTATTCATGATGACTCCTTACTCTCTTCAAATTGGTGGCAATGCCTCGGTCTCTCCTAGTCTTTTATGACCATGACCCTTTAGAAAGTTGCTGGTCATATGTTTTGCACAAAGTCTCTCCTTTTGGGTTTGGTGTTTACTTATGACTGGGCAGAGTTATGGGTTTTATAGGGAGATGTCACAGAGGTGAAAGGTCATTATGGAATTATTTGGTGGGAAGAGGGACACATCAGCATGACTGGTTAGGAGTGATATTAATTTCAATTATTTGATTAATGTGATGCTTTTTGTATTTCTTACTATGAGCTTACTATTTCTTTCTTTGTAATTAATAAATATATTTTGGGAGATACCTTGAGAATATATTATTTCTCCCTCAATTTTTACTCACTTAGAGGATGTGGCTCAGTGCTAGAAAACTGGCCTGTCATGGGTGAGGCCCTGGGTTAAATTCCCAGTACTAGAGGGAAAAAAATAACTTTGCTTTTGCTCACTTAAATTTTGGCATTTATTCACAGATCTTACCAATAACAATTATTATTATGGTCTCCTAAAAGTTATTTTGTTTTTATTTTTCTCATCATTTCTTTATTTATGAACTGTAATTTTCTTTAAGGAAACAACTTGCTCTTTCTCTATTCTTTCATTTCCTATTTTTTACTATTCATATGGGCTATGGTTATATGTTTAATTCTATAATTTATAATCAAATACTACCATTATGTATTTGCTCAAACTGTTCTAACTTGGCTGTTGGGAACTCTTTCAGATTGTTTCCTGAATCCTTTCAATAAGTCCCTGTCAAATTGACCAAGTTATGCTGCATGCATTCCAAATATGTCACAATAAATCCTCCTGGTATATGTAATTATAATGTACCATTTTAAAAAAATCAATCCCCTATTCCTTATTAAGCATCTCTCTATTTTCTGCCACCACAAGGATTTCCAGGATTATTTTACATTTTCCCTGCTCCAGTTCTGGGATCAAGCATTTCTTAAAGAGCCCTGGTCTCTATTATTGGAGAATGGTATTTAGAAGCCAGATCTGGGTGGAGATCTGTCCTGCTCATTGCTATGGAAAAAAAAAGTTCTAAGTCCTCTTAGTGTTCAGAATTTGGAACTATGTTAAACCTATAAATGCATCCATACACATACATCTCTTTTTCTTTGTTTTCTTTTTCCTTTCTTCAAAAATCTTTAGTTCATATTTTTACTACTAATTTCAATTCATCACCACAGTGTTCATCCTAACGCCATCTTTTTTCTTTTCCTTTTTCTTTTTTTGTACTGAGGATTGAACTCAGGGGTACTCTACCACTGGGCTACAACCCCAACCCTTTTTATTTCATTTTGCAACAGGGTCTCAGTAAGTTGCTGAAACTGGTCACAGACTTTCCATCCTGCTGCCTCAGCTTCCTGAGTAATTGGAATCACAGGCCTGCACTACTGCACCCACCAAATGTCCTCTTTCCTTACTTGTAACTGTGGAATTTGTTTTTCCTTTTCTTTTTTTTAATTAAAAGGCTGGTGCTTACGTATTCCTAAATTGTGAAAAAATGTTCCTCGATTGTGCATGACACAAGAACACAAGATAGGTTGGTAGATATTGTTGTAAGAAGCTACATAAAAGAGAAGCCAACTGATTTAATGGTCCTTCTTCATGCAAAAAGAACTAATCACACTCTTTATGCTTTATTGGCAGTGGAGTGCAGAAGGGTAAGCCCAGGCTGTGGAATGTAAGCTTGTTGTTCCAGCCAAATGAGACAGATGATATGGGATTGAAAATTTATTTAAGCAGTTGTTTGTGAACATAGTTCTGAAAAAAAAAGTTATTTCTTGCTCCAGCCCTCTGGGGAAAATTTCCACTCTGAGGTCCTCTCATTTTGGCCACTGGCCTGCCTGGAGACAACCTGCCTCTTGGGCCACCTCTTTATCTCTTCATTGATTTCTGGTCTCTTCTTTTTTTTTTTTTTTTTTTTGAGAGAGAGAGAGAGAGAGAGAGAGAGAGAGAGAGAATTTTTAATATTTATTTTTAGTTCTCGGCGGACACAACATCATGTTGGTATGTGGTGCTGAGGATCGGATCTCAGCAAACACCACTCAATCAAATTGGGTCTTCAGAATATTTTTAATCAGAAAGCCAAATTTACATTTTTCTTTATTTTGTGGCTTGAGCTTTGGTTTCCCTCATAGGTTGCCTGTTCTGATGACATTTGGGGTGTGGGAAAATTAACTCTTTTCCTGTCCTTTTATAATAGCCCAGACTTGTTCAACAGGCAACCTCAACTGGAATGCCTCACCAAAACCCCAATTTGGCCTACTGTGCTTCAGATATCTGAAAAATGAGGAAGGAAGGGAAACAAGATTAGATCACTCTGAGGGCCGATGGAGTATTATTATTCCCAACTGAAATCCCCATTCTTTGAGTTCCTTCTAGTAAGAATGAAAATAAGCTTGGTGCAAGTATTATTCCTTTTAGAGTTATCAATGATTCCAGAAGTCCACAGGACTGTTTGACTGCCACCCTGACCCTCCTGCAGGGAGAGGTAGGGGTCACCTCCACAGTGGCCTGGGCTGACCATAAATGAATTGGAAACACCCATAGTGGGGAGAAGGTCAGTGAAAGTGGGAGCCTAAGGAGAACCTATGTTTTCTTAGCCATATCCAAAGAGCCTGAATGGAACTGTTTAGCAGCCACACACTTCCTGAGAATGCACTGGGCAGCTTCCTGGAGGTACCAGGGAGATAATTCATGATTGGGACACTGAACCATCACAAGAATGTGAAGAACTCATTTTTGAGGATTCTGAGAATACTATACATTCTAGGAAGGAATGTTTAGCACAGCCACTTAGACTTGGTGGGATGTATGAGTGATAATATTAATGACAATGTCTTTAGGGGCATGCTGAGTAGGGATAATACCAGTGGTTTAATAAGAAGATGCTCATAACAACCAATGTGGTTGGAATTTAGTTCATGTCTCCCTTATGAACAGGCAAGACACTTAAGTTTTCATCTTAATAAATTCTTACAACCGTGAGGCAGGTACTCCCATTAGTCCATTTTACATCTGACAACTGAGATTCACAAAGGTGGAGAATTGTACAGTGGTTGCAAAACTACAAGAAAACAAAGGCCTTTCATAAATATTTTACTGTGTGTTCTTGTTGGAAGGATCAGTCTTGTGGGTTGCAGCGATTTGATTTAGCCAAGGTAAGCATTCATGTGGCCATCGCTGGTGCTTTAGCACAGTGTCCCCAATGCTACTTACATGACTCAGAGAAAAGAAACTGAGACCCAACTGCAATCTAATGATAGAGGTGCTCAGTGAGCCAGTAAAGGAATGTGCTGATGGGGGCAGTCATAGCACCAGGGATTGGGCCACCCAACCCCGTATTCAATGACCTGGCTGAGGTTCAGAAACAAGGTGGTGAGAATTGAAGTAGGGCACGCCAGACAGACATGGCAGCAGGAGCCAAAGCACTGTGCAGTAAGTAGCATGGCAGAGAGAAAACTGGAAGAGAAGCAGGGGCCTTAAATGAATCAGCCAAGGCATTGGGCCCTAGATAGATAAAAGCCTGGATCTGGAGTCCAATTGAGCCATGTACTAACTATTTTGACCCTGCACCACATCTTTAGAGGTTTTCTAAGCTTTGTTTTACATAACTGGAAGCATAGTGATGGATAATAATCTACATGTTAAACTGACAGCTTGGGTACCTGCTCTGGATTCACAGAGTTGATGAATGGATTTGTCAAGAAGAATATCTAATATCTACTACATGTGATGAATGGATTTTCCAAGAAGCATATCTACTTTCTATTACATGTAAAGCTTTATTATTCATCAATTGCTTCTATATTCTTACTTACTTTTGCATATTTCCGGTAATTTACCCTCTTAGTAGTGTGATTTTTCTGGCTCTGGGCTTGTCCTCTCAGTCTAGGTAGCCCTCAAGTGTAGACACCATATTTTAATCTACCATCACAAGATGTAGCCATGCAGGAATCTCAGCCTTGCTAGACCATTAGAATCACTTGGGAGTACCAGAAAGCTGCACAGGTCTGTTCCCCATCCCAGATGTATTAAACTAGGACCTTCAGGACTTTGGCTTAAGCTTTTACTCTTGACCAGCTGGGCAGAAAAATGTTTGAATCAATGAGTAAACAATCATACTGTATGTACAGTTGTCCCTCAGTATCCTTGAGAGTCTGGTTTCAGAACCTCTCCTGGACTCCCAAATCCATGGATGTTCAACACTTTATACAAAGTGGCGTAATATTTGTATAACCTATAAATATTTTGGTACATTTTGAATCACCTCTAAATTACTTATAAACATAGTACAATGTAAATTCTATGAAAATAGTTGTTATAATGTATTGTTTAGGAAATAATGACAAGAAGAAATGTCTATACATGTTCAGTAAAAATGCAGTTTTTAAAATATTTTTAGTTACATATGGACACAATACCTTTATTTTATTTGTTTGTTTTATCTGTTTTTTTAAATGTGGGACTGAGGATCATACCCAGTGCATCACATATGCTAGGCAAGTGCTCTACCACTGAGCCACCACCCTATCCCATAAATTCAGTTTTTAAAAAATATTTTTACTTTCATTTTTGTAGTTGTCAATGAAGAGCATGCCTTTATTTTATTTGTTTATTTTTATGCAATGAAAGGATCCAATCCTGTGCCTCACACATGCTAGGCAAGCACTCTGCCACTGAGCTATAGCCCCAGCCATCAAAGCATTTTTTTAAAGAAAGTTTTTGATCCTCAACTGGTTGAACTATGGATATAGGAGGCTAGCTAAATCAGTCAGGATAGACTAGAACAAGCTATGATAGTTATTAACCCCCAAATATCAATGGCTTAAAATCAAAAAGATCTGTGTTTTGCTCACATTTTGCAACCATGATAGTTTGGTTGAGGGCTCTGCTCAATGGAGAAAACACCTTAAAGGGCATTATTGTTTGTCCTATCAGAGAGACATATTTTAGGCTTGTCTCTCACTAGCATTAAATGCTCCACCCAGACATGGCACAAACTCCTTCCATGCACACTCTTTGGTCAGGACTAGTCATGTGATCTGGAAGTGCAATCCTGCACGTTCCCAGAAGATGAAAAGCCAGAAGTCATTGGTGAGCAGTGCAAATCACTACCAGACTACAAAATTGGCACCATCAACTTTATTTCTCAGCAATACTTACAAGGTGTGTTCAAGGCCAAGTGTAAAATATGGAGTGGTATTTGAATTTTTTTTTTTTTTTGGTTTGGCTCAGGGCCCTATTTTGTTGTTGTTGTTGTTTTTGTTTTGCTTTTTTTAATTTAATGAGGCTAGATGGTATATGGCATTAAACTTGGTGGTTAAAAGCCTGAATGTCCAAACCTTAAGCTCTGCCATTTACCAGATGTGTGAGCTGGGCAAGTAAAAGACAATTTATACCCATCAAAGAGATAATCAAAGGATGTGAGAAGCCAAGGAAGGAGGTTCTTTGTTAAATTGAGTGCTTAGAACCAGACAGCATTTACCTGAGTAGGACTGATGGGGAGAGGGCTACTTTAGGAGGTTTCACAGGAATTGGGGTGGCTCCAGATGGCAGGGAGGACGCATGTTTATCCCCCATAAATTGCTGCCTTCCTGCCTGATCCAGTGTGAATGTTTGGGCTGAAGAATCAGAGAAGCCAACTGGAGTTGGTTTAACCACATGAATTAGCTAAGGAAAGGGGATGTACAGGCTTCCTGCAGATTCTCTCTCTCTCTCTCTCTCTCTCTCTCTCTCTCTATATATATATATATATATATATATATATATATATATATATATATTCATTTTGCAGTATGGGGATTGAACAAGGGTCTTGCATGTGCACTCTACCACTAAGCTACATCTCCAGCCCTTTTGAAAAGCATTTATATTGAGATATGGTCTCACTAAGTTGTATAGGCTAACTTTAAACTTGCCATCATCCTAGCCTTGTCTTCCAAGTAGCTGGGAATTCAGGCATGTGCCACCTCATCTTCCCGGGGCTCTCTCTTAAAGCAGATAAAGTTTCTTGTACCACTGTCTCTAGCAAGTTTCCCCAAAATATCCTGGGCTCTAATGGGCTTTGGCTTATGAGAGGCCAGTGTTTTTGGGTAGAAATACTAGCTGCTTTAAGTAGAAAGGGTATTGCACAAGAGGATGTCAGGCACCCCATAGAACCATTGGTAGGGCTGGAGAAAACATTGACCAAAAAAACTGTTTTATATATGACAGTTTGGATTATAGGCCTGTGCCATTGCACCTGGCAACAGTTTTACTTTAAATTACAGTATTATTATGAAACTTTATATATACTTGATTTGCATCCACCTTTCTTAAGAGACACCTCATAGAAAGGGAGAAACTTTGTGGTGTATCTTTATGATCATTTTTTATGAGCTTTACCAGAGTGTTTAACATAGATAAGGTTCCTAGAGGATAAATGGTCAAGACTAAAGTATATGATACTTAGACTTTTCTGACTCACAGGTTGGGGTTTTCAAAGATTAAAATGCTTTTTACAAAACAAAATTATGTCTATGAAGTTGCTACTCAGGGTGTATTTTACAATTTTTTCTCCAGGTCTTTATCAGTACCATATGCTTCTCAGTGCTGTGCATTTTGGGGCTATGAATCTTATGCAAATTTAAACATAGAAGATAACAGGCTTCAAGACCATAGTGTGACAAAGGAGAAAGGCAAGTACATGAACCTTTAGAAACAGAACACTCCCTAAGACATTAATCAAAATGAAGGGTCAATATGAAGTCTGTGAGAAAAATGGCCTTTCCTCTGTTACTGGCATTTTTAATGTATTATCAAGCCACATTTGTATACACTGAACTTTAACATCATGCAGGGGAGAGAAAATTGTGGGAACATTTGGTTCTTTTGAACTGCCCACTTTTAATTCAACATACTTTGTTGTATATTCGGGTACCACTGATGCAGCAAATGTCACCAGCACTGCTGAAAATGAAGAGCGTAGTCAAATAATTATCCATTGTACACCCCCAACAGGTAATGCTCAACCCATTTGGCTGTAATATTTTACTTTAAGTAAACATTGGGCAAATATATCTAATCTTCCTGGCGATGGATGTTATTTCTATTTTATAAGGGTGGGACTAGATGATCCTGTAAGGCCTTCTGATTCATAGTGTGGTCAGTGTACCAGCATTTCTTGCAGAATTTCAGGCTCATACCACTGAATCAGAATCTGCATATTAACAGCTCTTGCTCTTTTATATTATTCTTTATTTATTGTAGTGCCAGGGATTGAACCCAGGGCCTCCAGAATGCAAAGCTTCTGCTTTATTAATGAGTTTTGTCCCCAGTCTTCTTCTTCTTCTTCTTCTTCTTCTTCTTCTTCTTCTTCTTCTTCTTCTTCTTCTTCTTCTTCTTCTTCTTCTTCATTATTATTATTATTATTATTATTATTTTATTTCATTTTATTTTTTGGTATTGATTGAATCCAGGATTGCTTAACCACTGAGCCACATCACCAACCTGTTTTACTTTTTCATTTTGAGGCAGCGTCTTATTAAGTTGCTTTGGGCCTCACTAAGTTGCTGAAGCTAGTTTTGAACTTGTGATCATCCTGCCTTAGCCTCTTGTGCCCCTGGGATTATAAGCATGAACCTATAATTGTTTTTTAAATGCAATCTTGTCTACTCTTTCTGATTTACTTCATTGAAGTTGTAGTTTTAGGAAAGTTATTAAATGATGCCAATATTTACTTGATTGTAATGTCATATTCTGTCTGCCTACCAGAGAACTTGGATTTATACTTTTACTATAAAGGCAAGGTTTTAAATATTTTTTGTTAAATCAGGTGCTACCAAAGAGATTCCTATTAGTATGATGTCACAGGATGAACTGGCCATTAATTTTGGGGGTAGGGAGGGTGACGGGGTAACAGGGATTCAACTCAGGGGCACTCGGCCACTGAGCCACATCCCCAGCCCTATTTTATATTTTATTTAGAGACAGGGTCTCACTGAGTTGCTTATCTCCTCAGTGTTGCTGAGGCTGGCTTTGAATTCACGATCCTCTGGTCTCAGCTTCCTGAGCCACTGGGATTGCAGGTGTGTGCCACCATGCCTGGGTTGGCAATTAATTTTATAACTTAGAATCATCAGTGCTGTGAATTTACTAATAACTGATGCTGAATTGTGAGCTTCTTAAGGGCCTATGTATGTATGCTTTGAATATTTAACCCATTTCCTTGTGTGGAGAATGAGAACAAACTTAATTTTAACAGATGAGTAAGTGCAACTAGCAAGAATCATTTATGTAATTTATTTTATTGTGCAGATATTAATTTTTGACAGTTAGGAGTGCAGTTGACTCTCTTCCCCATGAAGGATTCAGGTGTTGGAGATTGTACACAGAACTGATGATCAGTGAGAAGTAAACATCATACTTTTTGGAGGAGACGGTGGTACTGGGGATTGAACCCACGGGTGCTTAACCATTGAGCCACAGTCTCAGCCCTTTTTATATATTATTTATAGAGGCAGGGTCCCACTGAGTTGCTTAAGGCCTTGCTAAGTTGCTGAGGCTCGCTTTAAACCCATGATCCTCCTGCCTCAGCCTCCAGAGCCTCTGGGATTATAGGTGTGTGCCACGTCACCTGGCAGGAAACAGCATTCTTTTGCAGTACTGGACACACCTATAATCGGATCCATTCTGGAGGCTGAGGCAGGAGTACTGCAAGTGCAGGGTCAGTGTCAGCAACTTAATGAGACCCTCACCAATTTAAAGAGATCCTGTCTCCAAATAAAAAATAAAGAAGGCTGGATATATACTTTAGTGGTAGAACACCCCTGGGTTTTGTCCCTGTACTACCCTCCTCGAAAATAAAATGTGAGAAAGAACTTCCATTTTAGCACTTCCTGAGGGTTCAGAGTGAAAATAAATTTGATTAAAAAATTGTGTTCATTGAAAATCAGATAAATGGTGCAGAACTGGAGTTCCACTGTATATGTCAAATTTCATGACAGTTCAGAAAGTTAAAACATCCTTTAGGCAATCATAGTTTTCTTGTTCTTTATAGTCAAACATTTTCACTCCTTAATTATAAATGAAATATTTTTCATTTGTGAGATTACTAGCATGTCAAAGTCAGTTATTAGAACCAGCAATTCAGCTACTAAGTGCATTCTTGCGATCCTATATATATATAGGGGTTTTACTATTATAGAGGGGTTTTGTTTTGTGCCAAGCTTTGTATGAATAGTTAACATTGATTATCAACCATAACCAACTTCAGCAGGTTGCTGTGAAATGCCATAAGAAATTGGGTTTAAAATGTTACAAATCTGTGTATATACATACATATCAGTTATAAAATATATAGAGAGCTGGGGTTATGGCTCAGTGGTAAATGGTAAAGCTTTTGCCATGTTTGAGGCACTGGGTTAGATTCTCAGCACCACATATAAACAAACAAACAAACAAATAAATGTTCATAAACAACTAATACAAATATTTTTTTAAAAAATAAAATACATAGGGAAAAGGAAGGAAGAAAAAAAAAGCTAATATTTACTAAAGTTCCACTATGTGCCCAGCAGCCTGCATAAGTACTTATGTATGCAAATTTACTTAAGCCATCAACTGAATTAAGTAGGCATTATTATCTACATATCAGAAAATGCAACTTATTAGGCTTAAGTGGCTTTTTTAAGGTAAGAATAGCAAGTTATAAACCATCTGATTACAGACCCTCAATATTTTAAGTACCTTTTATATGCTAAATTCTGTGCTTTGTATATTTGGTATAAGAAAAAGTAGAGGGCTGGGGTTATAGCTCAGTGGTTGAGTGTTTGCCTGGCATGCGTGAGGCACTGGGTTCAATCCTCAGTACCACATAAAAAATAAAGATATTGTGTCCATCTACAACTAAAAAAAAATATTTAAAAAAAGAATAAAGAAAAAGAAAAAGTAGAAATTTTCTTGGAAATATCTCTATATGCCCTTACCAAATAATAAAAGAAACTAATCCTGGTTATGTTTTGTTTCAGTACTAGAGAGTGAACCCTGGGGAGCTTTACTACTGAGTACCCTCCCTTGAGGCCTTTTTATGTTTTTAGTTTGAGACAGGATCTTGCTTAGTTGATGAGGCTGGCCTTGAAATTGCCATCCCCTCCTGCTTCAACCTCTTGAGTCCCTGGGATTATAGGTGTGTGCTAGCTACACCCAGATATTAAGCTGCTTAATTTTTAAAGTAGCCTAGTCTGTGACTGAAATATCTTAAAAGCAATATTTTTTTTTCAGTTTGGTTCTATTCAATTAGGTAACTCATTTATTCTAGAATCAACCATCAATAGTCATTCTATCAAGCATATTAAATGAAATATGGTATTTTCTAAAATGTCTTTCATGTTTCTGTTTTTTTTCATGTTAGGTGCTATTAAGCCCTGTGGGAAGCTGGATGACATGTCTCACCATGTGGCTCATTTTCTTGGTTGCATTGTTTTTCAACCTGCTAGTCATTTTAACAACATTCACATCTTGTACATCACTGCCTTCCTCCAAGTTGTTCATAGGCTTGATTTCTGTGTCTAACTTATTCATGAGAATCTATACTGGCATCTTAACTTTTCTTGATGCCGTATCCTGGGGCAGATTTGCTGAATTTGGCATTTGGTGGGACACTGGCAATGGCTGCAAAGCAGCTGAGTTCCTTGCAGGTTTTTCCTCAGAAAGTGCAATATTTTATTAATGTTTAGCAGCTGTTGAAAGAAGCTTATCTGCAAAAAATATCATGAAAAATGGGAAAGCAATCATCTCAAGCAGTTCTGGATTGTAGCCCTTTTTGCTTTTCTGGGTGCTGCAGTAGCAGGCTGTTTCCTCCTTTTCCATAGAGGGGAATATTCTGCATCACCTTTGTGCTTGCCATTTCCCACAGGAGAGAAGCCATCATTAGGATTTACCATGACTTTAGTGCTGTTAAACTCACTAGCATTTTTATTAATGGCCATCATCTACACTAAACTTTACTGCAACTTGGAAAAAGAAGACCTCTCAGAAAACTCACAATCTAGCATGATTAAGCATGTTACTTGGCTAATTTTCACCAACTGCATCTTTTTTTTGCCCTGTTGCATTTTTCTCATTTGCACCATTGATCACTGCAATCTCTATCAGTCCTGAAATAATGAAGTCTGTTACTCTGATATTTTTCCCATTGCCTGCTTGCCTAAATCTGGTCCTGTATGTTTTCTTCAATCAAAAATTTAAAGAAGACTGGAAGTTACTGAAGTGACACATTACCAAGAAAAGTGGATCAGTTTCAGTTTCCATCAGTAGCCAAGGTGGTTGTGTGGAACAGGATTTCTACTATGACTGTGGCATGTACTCACACTTGTAGGGTAACCTGACTGTATGTGACTGCTGCGAATCTTTTCTTTTGACAAAGCCAGTATCATGCAAACACTTAATAAAATCACACAGCTGTCCTGCATTGGCAGTGGCTTCTTGCCAAAGACCAGAGGGATATTGGTCTGATTGTGGCACAGTCAGCCCACTCTGATTAGGCAGATGAAGAAGACTCCTTTGTCTCAGACAGTTCTGACCAAGTGCAGGCATGGTAGAGCCTGCTTCTATCAGAGTCAAGGATTCCCTTTGGTGTGCGACGCTTACAATCTACCAAGAGTTAAAGACCGAATTACTGTGTTTGTAACTATTTCCCCCATCAACCAAATTCACAGTGTTTATAGAGTGAACCATATTCTATTCTTTCATCTGGGAAGCACTTCTGTAATCACTGCCTGGTGTCACATAGAAGGGGAAGGTGGAAGTTTATTTTTCAAACCTGATATTTTTCAAAGAACAGGTGCCTAAATTATTAATTGGTGAAAAATGCAATTTCCAAGGAATGTGTGGTCTATTTGAAACAGAACTTGAAAAGGATTTGAGGTGTGGTATAGCAATATAACTTTTAGGTTTTTTCAGATTCATAAGGAGCAAATTTATACCTATTTCTGAATTAAGCACAAGATAAAGGACAGCTGTTAATATTTTTAAAAAGGTAGTTCAAATGTGACTTTATATAACTGACAAAAGAGTCTTGCTAATTTTACCTAATATTTGATCATTAATCTCAGGACAACTTACTACAGGGCCAAAAAAGGGCTTGTCTTGATTGTCTCCCAACTAGAACTGTGAGAGTACACATAGGTATCATTGTTTTCTATTTCCACTTTTACATGAGAATCATAGATTTTGTTAAATTGCTTTATAAATCTATATAAACCTGAAGATGTTTTAAAAACCATATTAACAGCTGATAGAATAAAAATATCAGTACATTTGTTTGGGGTCATTTTACATTGCTTTGTTATGCTCACCATGATTTTCAGTGTTTTGCAATTATATTACTAGTACAAAATAAATGGCTAATTGATGTGTGAGTTGAAGTAGTTTTGGCTACACTACATACTAATGAGATTTTAATAGTACCTAAGGGATTTGATGGCTCCATGTAATGTTACCATTAATAAATGCTTCTTAATATCATTGGTTCTACTGATATTTTCCAGTTTTGTTGGTATGTCATCTATTTACAGTATGGATTACACAAAAAGTAAACTGGGGTCATTTTTTAATTGGAGGAAGCTGAAAATAAATATGACACAAAGCACATAATTTATTTCTTAGTGAACTGGATTCTCCTAAACTTATGTTATTACTTGTATGCTTCTATAAAAATTTCCCATACCATGACTTACAAAAAAACCTATTCAATAGTTCATATGCTGAGTTCTGGTTAAACTAGACAGACATATCATTAAGGGGGTGGGGGAGAAAGGATAAGGTTTAATCCTATGTCTTTGAAAATTAAAAATTTTACCTGATTCTCATCTAGGGTCTTCTGCCATGTTTTTTTTGTAGAGTCTTAAAGTTATGATTGCCCAATAAGTTTTTTGAACAATGTACTAAATAGCAAACCTACTGCCATATTATTATACTGGATATACTAAAAAAATTAAGCTAGATTACAGTTTAATAATTAAACTGTACATACTGAGCATATAAAGAATTTTTATCTTATGTAAATTATTTTTACAACACAAGTAGGGAAACATGGCTTCTGTTCAGTTCGTTTAATTAAAGCTACCTCCTATAGTGACTGCCAGTAGCAGAATGTTAAATTGTGGTTTATAGACTTTTTTCATTGTAAATAATCTCGGTTGTACATTGTCAGTGTAAAAACAGAATCTTTGTATATCAAAATCATGTAGTTTGTATAAAATGTGGGAGGGATTTATTTACAGTGTATTGTAATTTTGTAAGGCCAACTATTTATAAGTTTTAAAATTTGCTATCACGGTTTGTATATTTACACATCTGATAAATATTAAATCATAACTTGGTAATAATCTTAATTAAACTTGTTTTCTCAAAATTCAAGTTATTGAAAACTTCATTCATTTAAAAATAGAATAGCAGATATACAAAATCTTT